>NC_064436.1:43693548-44311715 GCF_023343835.1 Lagopus muta | reverse complement strand
AATGCTTGTTTCAAGTTTTCCTTCCCTACCTATCAGGGGAACGAATGAGGTAAGTACCGAGGAGAGCTAACCCTTGGCTCCCCTGTTACCCTGCCCTATATGTAGGTTTGCCCTTTCACACAAGATTTTGTCTCTTCCAGGTTTACTGTTGAATTTCCCAGAATTTAGCATCTTGGCATCAAGCAACCATCATGCAACATGCAGCAAGACTAGTTAAATGTCTCTAATGCCTCACGTTACAATACCTATTTACCAGTTTCTTATGGAGTCTCGTAAATTCACATAAATCCCAATGTGATTTTCTTTGAAATACACCAGTTCATTGAAACCTTTTTGAAAGGGAGCAATAACATCACACAGCTCAAAAGACAATAGCAAAACACTGCAAATGTTAAGTGACACAACATTGAAACCAACAATTCTGCTGTTTGTTACAAGTCTTCTTGCCTTCCTCATTCTTACTTGGTCATAAGCAATTAATTTTGTTACTTGGAAATTCTGGTTCTACACACACTTCAAAAGATTGCAGTTTTAGATCAAGTATGAGGAAGAGCTTTCCTTAGAATAATATTTGGATGAATATTTGAGACTGAGTTTCTAATTCTTTATTATTTCAGATAAGAGTGGGTTAGGTTTTTTTGTTTGTTTTTAGGTGTGTGTTTTTTGTTTGTTTGGTTGGTTGTTGTTCTGTTTACTTTTTTAGAGGCACAAAGCCAGAAGGTCAGGAGTCAAGTACTGCTGTTAGCTTGATTCAGAAAACAGACTCTAAATATAGAACTGGCATTTCATTTAGTACCTCCTGTCAGGGCCAATAGTTCTTTGCACTGAAAAATAGCTATTCTAGGGAGGTGAGATACAAAAATATTCACCTTCATGGTTTGGATAGCCTGCCAGTATTTCACACAAAATCCAATGTTTTTTCTTTGAAGATGATACTTTTCATTACAATTTACTGAATTCTCCGTAAAGGATACAGGCTTACATGAATAGTTAATAAGAATCCATTGTTTCTGTGACACACTGCTAAATGAATGACAAATGCCTTCAACACTTTGAATTTAGGACTGTTTTATTTTGACCACTGACTTCCCATTTGTGCCTCTTTCTCTTCCCCATTTCCTGTTGTTTTTCAGCACAGTCTTTTCAGGCAGAGCCAGGGCAGCCCTGTAGGCAAAGTAAATTAGAAAGAAGCCTCCAACTAAGCAGAACCTTGCCTTAAGATGCACCAGTTGTCAGCTGCACCTAGTCTTACTTCAGATCCAAGGCTTAAAAATCAGCAGCAGGTGTTGTTACAGACTAAGTAGTGTTAAGAACCCAGTGATGCATTGTCTGCATTATTCTATTGCGAGTCAAGGTAATAGTGAAACACCTACGATCACCATGAAACAGAAAATGTTAATGAATGATGGCACTTTCTCCTGAGTAGCATAGTAAAAATAAAAATAAGATGTGATTTGACAGTTATCTAAGACATTCAGAATCAAGCTGTAACACCCTAAAGAAAAAACTGCTTAAGACTACTTAAGTGAAACCTTTTAAACAAAAAACAAAAACCTCCGCCCTCCCACCTTCAAACCATGTCCCTAAACCAGAAGAAAAAAAAAAAACAACACTTAAAGCAGAAAACAGTTTAAACACCACTGACTGCTTTAACTACCACCTAACTTCACTTGGTTAGCGCTTTTTTTCCTGAAGAAACTGAATATAAACAGAAGTGGGCAAGTGTTAGAAAAAGCAGTTTATCACTGTAATCTAGTGAGAAAAAGAAAAAATCCACCACTAGAGGTAAAAAACATCTTTTTTTTCACTATCAGGATTTGAAAGCACTGTTGAAAAAGTCAAAAACAACAGCTGATATTCATTAGGGAGTCTTGTTTACCTGAAGACCAGCAACTGTTAGTTTGATAAACTCAGCCATAAACTGCAGATACTCTCACAGAAGATTTGTGCTCTTGGTATTGATAGCAAACAATAGCCTAGTACCCCTTCACGCACATTACAGCTTTACCTTTAGGCAATTAAAATACTAGAAATTACAAGCACTAAGTTACTCACTCACAGCTATCTATAGAAGACTTATGCCTCTATTTTATCCAGGTGTTGAATGTCTGAAGGCAGCTTTAAGGCAGTCAGAAATGCCCTAAAGTTCACAAGAGGGAAGCCTATATCTACCTCTGCTAAAGGTAGAGTCTAAAGCAGCCATTCTTGCAGTAACAGTGACATAAAGAGATTTTGAGATACTTGCATCTTTACTTGAGTGAGCATCCTGGATAAACTATCATCATTTACCTGCATAATCACCAAAACTCCAATTCAATCACACAGGTAGTCATTCTGCATCTATACACCTCAATTACACATGCACTGTACAGAAAACACATTTCAGAAGTGCTGCTTTTGATTGAGAGTGGCTAAGTACCACAGAGCTAATTGGAAGCTGGAGTATACAGACGTATTATAGGAGGAAAACAAAAGAAAACAACAGCAATAACAGGAAGAAAAAAAAAAATACAATAACAAAAAAAAAAAATCACAATCAAATACAAGATAGAGTTATGTTTGCAAGTGAACCTTTTCATTTCAGGTCCACATCTATAGTTCTGGGAGATCATATTTAATATTCTGAGGAGCATTTAGCTGACAAATTTAGTCTCTCTACCTGCTAGTTCCCTACTGTCTCCTCCCACCTCAACCTCAGGAAGCAGCCTGGAATTAAAATTTCCCTCTCTTCCCTTCAAAAGCCCTAGCTACCTTAAATGCAGTAATTTCATTACACTTATTAGATTAGATAGTTACTACATTCTCCAGCAAACTCTATTCCCAATACATATTTTAAAGACTTAATAAGCTCACCTTTTACTCTACATTTTGAACTGGTGAGGTTAATTAAAGAAATTAATTAGAATTATATGCCTAAATTTCCACTTCAGGCTGGTTTCTGTCACTACAAGTACATAAGTAAGAATGAAATCATCTTTGGAAAGAAAATGACTCCTTTATTTAATGTTTTCCTCTAGACATATATAAATAAGCCACAGAAAATAACTTGAAAAAAAAGGCTATGGCTGAAAACAAGCTGACCCATGAACCAGCAATGTGGCCTTCAGGCAAAGAAGGCCAGTAGGCTAGGCTACGTCAGAACATCGCTAGCAGGTCAAAGACAGGATCCCTTCCATCTACTGAGCCCTGGTGAAAAACTTCTGGAGCACACAATCCAGTTCTGAGCTTCCTGATCCAAAAAGTACATGGACCTCCTGGAGCAAGTCAGCAAAGGGTCACTACGATTGTTCAGGGATTGGAGTATATCTTGAACATTGCAAGACCCTGAAAGAGCTTGAATTCTTCAGCCTCAGGAAAAGGCTTAGAGAGGATTTCATCAACATATAAATATGTATAAATATCTGATAAGGAGAAGTAAATAAGAAGGAACTAGGCTCTTTTCAGTGGTGCTCAGTGACAGGACAAGAGGTAATGAACACAAACTGAACTAGATATAGTTCTAAGCAGTCTAGTCTAACTGATCCTGCTTTTAGTAAGGGGTTGGATTTGATCAACTCTAGAGGTTCTGTACAATGTCACATGTTACATGGTAATTTTGAAAAGAAAAAAAAAACTCCTTATTAAAAAAGTATAATAAACGTGAAATATTCCAAACATAACAAAATCCATCAAAAAGATCATGTATACAGAGATCTGCTCTTTCAAGTATTTTTATACTTTTTAAGACAGAAAATTCAAAAAAGCATAATTTTAAAGAAAATGACAGAAATATGACTATTTTTAAGCTTGCAAGGGAATATTAAATTAGCAGTGGTCTAATGAAACAAAGCTGTTCAGCTAATAATCTTCTCTCCTGAGTCTTGCAAACCAAGTTCATTCTTTCATTAAATTCAACTCTACAAGGATTATTCAATGTGAAAATGCATCTGAACTTGCAATTTAAATATTCCAGATGTTCTTCTGAAGGGTTCTTTTAAGGCATTTCTGTGCCTGAATGGCATTAACTTTACTGTATCATAACCTAATTCTATTAATTGAAGAGTGTCACCAGTTCCACGTTTAACCAGTGAAGCAGGAAAGACCGTAAGAAATGACACATTTCCCATTACAGCCAGCTTGTAAAATTACATCAGATGACTAAAGTTATTTTATTTTTCACTTCACAGAATCACAGAGGTTGGAAGGGACCTCAAGAGATAATAGAGTCCAAGCTTTCCTCTAAAGCAGGTACCCTACAATAGGTCACACAAGTAGATGTTCAGACAGGTCTTGAATATCACTGTAGGAGACTCTGGGCCACCTGTTCCAGTGCTCCATCACCCTTACCATAAAGAAGCTCTGTCACACGTTAGCACAAAACTTCCTATATACAAGTCTTAGGCTATTGCTCCTTGTTCTATCACTACACGCCACTGAGAAGAGCCTGGCCTCATCCATTTGCCTCCCATCATCCTTTACATATCTATAAACGTTTGCCGGATCACCCCTTCAGTCTTCTTTACCCCAGGCTTAACAGACCCAGGTTACTCAGTCTTTGCTCATACAGGAGATGCTCCAGATCCTTGATCATCTTGTAGCCCTCTGCTGGACTCCTAGGAGATCCCTGTCTTTTTTTTAACTGAGGAGCACAGAACTGAACATAGTATTTTAATTATGGCCTCACCAGAGCAAATGGGTGTTATCTGTTAAAAAAGAAGTAGATCTATCACGGGATGATTTTCTCTCCTCAAACCCAGGAACCTGTCTTGTGGCAAAAACAAAGGCTAAACAGTGGCAGAGGAAGCCAACTAAATCTTTGCCTGTGAAAAAAAAAGGTAAGACAATAAAAGCAGCTAATTACAAGCACTATATCAGAGAGGACTCCTTTATCAATACTACTTTGCTCTGAGTATTAGGACTGATTAGGAATGATCCCTGGTATCCACTTCCCACTGATGCCAATGCTTTTCCTTCCTTATTTTGAGGTGCCATAGTTAATAAGTCTTAAGAACAATTTAGGCTGACAGATCTCTCTCCAGGGTCAACTAGTCTAATTCTCCTGAGGTAATTGCACACTCTGCAGATGTTTTCCACCCCAGTTATATTTTTTTAGTCTAGAAGTTGTGTATTTCAGGAAATCTGTAAACAACACAGTCTGTATTACTACCACCATAATATATTAGCCTCAAAAAACAAGTAACTTTCTTCAGGAGAGAGTTAGTCAAAGTGTCAAAATATTTGAGCGACCCAGTGAGTTAAGTCTTCTTATTGAAGATTCAGTGTCTGAACATTTGAAAATAATCTATAAAATAGGAAAGAAAACTAATCAAAAAGAAAAAGGTAAGACTATTTCCTCATATGCTGATTCCTGTCCCTATTGAAGTTACTCGAAAAGTTGCCATTATCTTTCCTGGAGGGAGAAACAACCACTGTGGGTTTCTGAAGATGAGAGACAAATGTGGGTCATCATGAAAAAAGACCAAAGCAACTGAATCAAGAGCATAGGCATGCTTTGGAACTAGATTCTATGTGAAACCCTGAATTCTGCACTGTTACTTTTCTTTTGAAAGCCCTGACCATTACAATGAGACCTATAGGAAGATAAGATTTGAGTATTTTCATGAGGTGCCTAAATGTCTGTCTTCTTTCCAAAATAAATCAGCTAAATCCAAATAATTACTACTTGTGCATGAGGAGATGTTCCAAAATGGACATCTTATTTAACCATGTCCAAAAGTCACACTGCTGTGACGTCGTATACTACCTTCCTACAGCCACCCCCTAAAAAGTGCTGAGCATGCTGCAAAAACAGGTAAGGCCTTGTCTCCTTGTAATCCTGCTCATGGCTGATGATGAGAAAGTACGTCTTGCTCCTTGGGAAAGCTGTGAAGCATTTCTATATTGCCTTGATACTGCTGACAGTTGCTTCTAACCAGGAAAGTAAAACACTTCTTTCTGGTGCCATGAGGAACTTGGTGCAATCAGAGCATCATAAACCACTTTAAGCCATTGACAACAGAAGCAGTCAGTCTCATTCTGCTTTTGGACAACAATCTTCTATGTTGAAATAATGATTTCTGTTTATGCTGTGCATAATGGCTTCTGAAAGGTCTCTGGTAAACACACTCACTGTTTAAAGGAGTATATAAACTCAAAATGCATTAAGTGGAAATGCTTCTATTTTCATGTTTGAGAAAATAACATATAATTTCATGTACTTACTCTCCTTGAAGATAATTTAAGGTTATTTTAAAATTTAAATTACCAAAGGATAAACAAAATCCAGAGTGTGCTATTTCATTTTTTTTTTTTCCTTTTATTAAGAACTTAAATATTACAAGCCAATCTTAATATCAAAATTACACATGGGTAGCAGGTTTTTTCTGTGTTATAAATCACATTAAAACCCCATGTGCTCATGGGCTCTTCCATTGCCTGTCAAAAGCATTATTCTGTGCAGGTGTTATTCTTGAAAAATTTTTATTGCTGGGGAAAAAAAAAAAAAGCTGGATCTTATAAATATTTTGGAGCTTGAATAGAAACATTCAGACATGCCACTATTTAGAAAATAGTTTTACTGAAGAACTATTTAGTAGCAAATCAGCTATTACTGCAATGGAAATAAAGACTTTCATTTATTTCAGTATAGCATTCAGTAATTAGCTTTTAAATCTTTCAAGGCGAAAATTTCCTCATCTTAATGAAATTACTGTAGTTGCTACATTAACCACATTATAATGGAGTTTCACTTACGATGTGTATCATCGGTAACAGAAGTGGTTTTACTACTTAAGGGTCAGTTACTTCCAAATTTTCTTCATCCTGCTACAATTTCAGTTGTTAAAATATCTTAAGGGACCTGAAACTTAATGAATGAATTATTATTTTCTTTGGGTAGATGCCCTGGGTAGACTTAAAGTTGTTTTAACAGAAAATAGTTTATTTTTGTATACAACAGAATTTATATTTGTCAAGTTTGTATTTACCATTTTGTGCCTAGTGGAAGATACTGATAGGCCAGAGTTCACAGAATCACAGAATCACAGAATCACCCGGGTTGGAAGGGACCCCAAGGATCATGTAGTTCCAACCCCCCTGCCTAGCAGGGCCACCAACATACACATTCAGATCAGGTTGCCCAGGACCCCGTCCAACCTGGCCTTAAACACGTCCAAGGACGGGGCATCCACAACCTCCCTGGGCAGCCCGTTCCAGGGCCTAACCACTCTCCTAGTAAAGAACTTCCCCCTAACATCTAACCTAAATCTTCCCTCCTTCAACTTAAAACCATTTCCCCTAGTCCTGCTGTCGTCAGCCCTTTTGAAGAGTTTACTCCCCTCCTGGGTGTAGGTTCCCTTCAGGTATTGATAGGCTGCAATGAGGTCACCCCGCAGCCTTCTCTTCTCCAGGCTGAACAAGCCCAACTCCCTCAGCCTGTCCTCGTAGGGGAGGTGCTCCAGCCCCCTGATCATCTTAGTCGCCCTCCTCTGGACCCTTTCCAAAATCTCAATGTCTTTCTTGTACTGAGGGCTCCACACCTGGACACAGTACTCCAGGTGGGGCCTCACAAGAGCCGAGTAGAGAGGGACAATCACCTCCCTGTCCCTGCTGGCCACCCCTCTCCTGATGGAGCCCAGGATCCCATTTGCCTTTCAAGCTGCCAGAGCGCACTGCTGGCTCATGTTCAGTCTCTCGTCCATCAGGACCCCCAGGTCCTTCTCTGCCGAGCTGCCCTCAAGGACCGCTCCTCCCAGCCTGTACAGGTGCCTGGGGTTCTTCCGGCCCAAATGCAAAACCTTGCACTTTGCCGTGTTGAACCTCATCAGGTTCACCCGAGCCCAGCCCTCCAGCCTGTCGAGGTCCCTCTGAATGGCATCCCTTCCTTCCACCGTATCAACCGCACCACTCAGCTTGGTGTCGTCAGCAAACTTGCTGAGGGTGCACTCAATTCCCTCATCGATGTCATTAATAAAGATGTTAAAGAGCACCGGTCCCAAGACAGACCCTTGGGGGACACCACTTGTTACCGGCCTCCACCTGGACATAGAGCCATTGACCACCACCCTCTGTCATTGATGTATTAACAGAATTAATATTAGTTAACATTAGATAGGTTACTATCACACCTGCAGAAGCAGAATGGGAGGATTGTATACTAAAATGGCATTTAAATCACAGCGTCAGGAGATTTTGAAGCAAATCTTCAAAAGGAGAGACGTAATAATTCAAGAAAAAATAAATGTACATGTACATCAGGTGTCATTTTATGAGTTGTCTATAAACAATTCTTCAGAGCACAACCATAAACATTAGAGTTCTTATTCTTTGACAAGAATTTCTGGTTCCTGAAGAGAAAACAGTTTTCCTCACTGATTCAAAAAACTAAGAGATGAACTGAGCATTTTTAGCCACATGAGATACAGGTATTTACAGTCTGCATTTAGTTTCATACACTGCTAATCATTATCATTGATGATGTTTGACTGTGAAATAATAATGTAGAATAGCTGTATATTGAAAAGAAAGTAGGACAGATGCACTCTGAAGAAATTACTAAACATTTAGAGTCTAAATAAAATGCTTTATTAAAATGAAGCCAATTTCTGTCAGATTCTCAGGCTGTGAATAACTGCTAAAAACCATAAAGACTAAATAAACATATGATGATGGACAGAAGAGAAATGCAGATGTAACTGATAAAAAAAAAATAATACTGGTACTTTTTATGCACTGTCTGAAAATTCCTCACTGTTAATGTATAGTAATCTATCTTGCAAGTCTACACATAAAGCAGTTTGGTGATATTATTTGGATTTCATCAACCACAGTCAGTAAACATGTCAGATAAGTAAAGAAGATTCTACAAAGCCAGTCCTTGGTGCATAGCATTAAAACTTCACATTTACATACATGCACAAGTAAAAATACGAGTGTCTTTTTCAGCTAGATTTCTATTTCATTATACTACTTTATCATTAAATGGCTTCAAGGAGGATTAGGAAAGAAGACCACAGCATTTCCTAAATTTCCATCCCAGTCCTAAGTCTTCAAGAGCTACACAGGAGTTAGAAACAGACACAATTTCTCTGAAAATTGGCAAGCATAAGTTCTCTCTTATCTTTTAAACTTTCTGCTCTCGGGGAAGAAAGTAAGCTGCATTTTCGATTGAGTACACAGATCTAACAGGTCATTTTAAAAGGAAGGATATTTAAACTGTAGTAACACCCTTTGATAACAGTAGAATTATCAGAGTCCAGAAAATAATTTCACATCTCTAAAATTCAGAACACATGATTTCAGATTTTTACCATTTTGACATAATACTTAGTCCTACTAAGGAGTCCATAAAGCATGGCAGCATCAGAGATCCTCATCATATATGAAGTTTGTATAATTATTTTAAAATTCTGTATCATACCTCCCAGGATATTTACTTTAGGTTTGTTTTGTAGTTTTTCTTTGTTCTTTTTAAACCATGCTGTCATTCTGTGGCATAACATGACATTTATTTAAAATTTATTTACAAAAAAATAAAAATCTTATATTTCTCCTTTTTTAGCTATGTCAGTTTTATCTTTTGCAGATGCTCTGACAGACTGAAGCACATGAAGACAACTTTCAGAAGATTAAATGACAAAAGATTTTATTCAAGCTTTTACAAATTTTATGCTAGATTCTTTATAATTTATTAAATTTTGCTTTGTTCTAAATATCTGAAAAACTAAAATTCCAAATACTCCTTTGTTCTGTGTCTGATAAAGTATCAGAAATTAAATTTGTGGATATATGTAGGAATAGATTATGCTACCTTATTGCCTGGCACGGCATGAAAAATCTGAGAATGTGATCATTTCATTAAAAAAAAAAAAAAAAACTTAGCATGTTTTTACGTACTCATATTTTGGTTAAGAAAATAGTTATTTGCTACTTATCTGAAGGTGAAGAACTTAGGATAATTACAGTTAAATTCTGCATAATTTTAACAACTGTAATGAACAAGATAATATTAATCTTCTAGCATTAGATAAGTCATTACTGAATGCCTGAGTAGTTTTAATCTGTTTAAGAATCACTGCATAATGGCACAAACCAAACGTTCACCATCTAGATTCTTTCACTGCCATGTTGGTCACAGCTTAATGGACTTGCATACAGCTAATGAGGAGGAAAACATCCAAGGGACTTAGATGAATAATGTACTAGGTTTAAACAAACACATTACCAAAGGTTTGTTTCCACATCTGTTGAACAGTTTTAAATATGCTTAGCCACAACAATATGCATAAAATTACTGCTGAGCTATGAAGCTAAGAATACCAGAGGAACTGTAATTCAATATCGCCTTAAAAGGAAACAATGCATTAGTCTGCCCTGATGTGCTAGTTTGCCCTGCATTGACTTACAGTGCTACATCTGTTGAGGCTGATGATAATTTGTGCCAGATGGAAGAGACATGGATTGCAGCTGCATTATGTGACAAATTTCCTCCTAGAGTACAAACCACCTGAGTGATTTATTTATTTTAAACTATCTGAATCATGAAACAACAAGAGTTGGAAGGGACCTTAAAGACCTAGTTCCAACCACTCTGCCATGAGCAGGGTTGCCACCCAGTAGATCAGGCTGCCCAGTGCCCCACCCAACCTGCCTTTGAATACCTCCAGGTATAGAGCATCCATAGCTTCTCTGAGCAGCCTGTTCCAGCTCCTCAGCACATTCTGAATATAGAATTTTCTCCTAATCTAAATTGGCTAATTTAAATCTCCTCTCAGTTTAAGATGTTTTACTACCTGTCTTATCACTATCAGACCATAAAAAGCTATCACCATCATGACCGTCCCCTGAACCTGCTTCAACAGCTCCTGTTCCATGTTCTTCGTGTTTCTAGGCAGCCCCATGCCTAGACACAGTCCTTCAAATGGGACTTCAATAGGGGTGAGTAGAAAGCAGACAGACACACCCTGCTGGCCTTCCAGGCTGCAAGCGCACACTGCTGACCCATGTCAATCTTTTCATCCAATAGGACATCCACGTCCTTCTCAGTAGGTTCTCAGGTTGTTCTCTTGTCTGCAGAAATATCTGGAATTGCCCTGATCCAAGTACAACATCCTGCATTTAAACTTAAGTCTGATTAGGTTACACACGCCCACTTTCAAGCATATTCAGGTCCCTTTGGATAGCATCCCTTACTTTAATAGTGTCAACTGCACCACTCGGACCCTGCTTGGTCATAGAGCATGACCACAACACTTTGGCTAAGACCACGTAACCAATTTCTTATGCACAAAATAGCTCACTTTTTCCCAAGTTAATGCTAAGAACGTGATGCGTGAACACATCAAAGACCTTGCAGAAGTCCAGGCAAATAACATCTATTGCTCTTACTTTGTATACTGATGCTGTGACTGGTACATGTCTTAACTACATCAGCCAGTTCCTTCAGGAACCTGGGAAGTATGTCATCATGCTGTACATTCATTCTCATGAAGTGGACTTGAATGTTGGAAAGGATTTTGGTCTCCCAACCCGTTTAGATATTCAGAAACATAAAAGATGTTCTTTAAGGGGCAAAGAGATATTTAAGACAATTTTGGAATACTTTGAATCTTTTTAACAGCTTCATTCTGTCAATAATAACCAAGATTCAGGTCTACCAAACTGCTAGGGTAGGGGTATTCTTCATTCAAGAAAACACTGAAGAATTTGTATGCTAGATAGATGGAAAAAGCAAGTGGGGTGATTCAGGCAGTTTTCTTCACACTCTGGGAAGGAATTAAGTTATTTATGCTAGCTTTGATGGGCTCAAGACTCATAAGCCTAACTCTCTCAAAGTATTAGAGCATTTGAATATATTTTTGTGAAATCGAATAGATGATGCATTGATTCAAAAAATCAATGAATATAAATATTAACCATGTATGAAGGTCAAAGAGGCTGAAACGTGTTTTGCAGCAGCTGGGAACAAGGTTATTTTACTGTGTGGATGTAACTTAAATCAACTCCACGTATGCATTAAAAAATAATAAGAAATAATAATAACTACATCACTGATACATTGGCCATAGGTAATACGCATAACTTTTGTGCTTTGCATAAAAATAAGAGGGCTTTAAAAAACCCTTATATAGCATAATTAAATTATCATTAAGGGAATGTATGTATATAAAAACATCCATATAAATAAGAAACAGAAAGAAATGTAATGAATGAAAACGGAACAACCATATTGGGGGCATTAGTGAATATTTCATGGAATTTGTTAACTTTGATGGACTGACTAATTAAACAGTAAGGTTCTTGTGATGAGATATAGCAATGGATCTCAAATACAGCTAACACAACTGCACAAAAATACTGTATTAAAAGCAGATGAAAAAAAGATTCAGATGTTAAAAAAAACTAAGTCTGACTACAGAAATCTAGAAGCTATATTTTATATTTGAAAAAATGCAGTCACTTTTTCTGCATGATTGCTTCCTTATTTAATAAACACCACAGAAATCCTAACATTTTATTGAAAAATAAATATTTTTTCACTTTACTGTCAATGAAAATCAGCTGGAAAAAAAAAAAACTGATAAAGTAATTCAGTTGAATGTTCCTTTAAAAGAAAAAAAGCCAAATTCTTCCCAATGAAAAATTCAGGCAGGAAAGATAGTGACTAACAGAATTAAGTTATTTCAACCTTATCCTAATATGTGACCTCCTTCAATCTCAGTCCATCAGCATACAAAAGTTATAACTATATTTTTAATTATTGTGACCCACTTGGAATGAAGTTTTTACAAGCTTTATGAGAAGTGGCTGAAGGAGGATGTCAGCCTCTTTTCCCACATAACTAGCAATAAGACTAAAGGAAATGGCCTCAAGTTGAGCCAGGGGAGATTCTGGTCATATGTTAGAAAATACTTCTCCAAAAGAGTGGTCAGGCAATGGAACAGGCTGCCCGTGGAGGTGGCAGAGTCACTGTCCCTGGAAGTATTCAAAAATTGTTTAGATGTTGTACTGAAGGGACATGTTTTATTGGCAAATATTGGCAACAGGTGGACACTTGGAATGGATAATCTTAGAAGTCTTTTCCAACTTCGGTGATTCTATGCATCTGTACTATTCTGAGAGTATTCAATCAGAAAAATACTGGAGGCAATCAACAGTCTTAAAATCACTCACTAGCCATTTCTGCATCAGTCAAGTGCCCTGATTTTCTAATAATTAAATCACCAATTTATACTAGGAGACATTAACCTGGAGATTTGTTCGATGTCTGATACTATTGAAAGTGATAATCGTTTGTGTTGCATTAGTCTTCAGATGATAATTAACCATATTAAGTAGACATATTGCAATAGTAGAAAATGTATTTTACTCTCTGATTGAAAATCTTTCATTTTTAGGGCTCACTGGACTAGGACTAGCCTCCAGCCTTGAGTTTCTAGCACTTATTGTTCTGAAATACTGACATACAGCTTTAACTACAAGTAAGGACAACTCCACAAATAAGCAATTAAAGGGGAAAAAAATAAACAATTGTAAGAAGAGCAGGCAAGAAAGTTATTAGGTATTTACAAATGATGGTTAAATTAACAACAGAGCAAATCACAAGAGATCAGTTGCCTAGGTAGAATCTTCTCACACCACCACCATTTTTTATTAGCTTTTCTTAGACATGTTTTTCAGTGTATATTCAAGCGCACCAGCCAGAAACCCCCCCAGTCAGTAAACTCAGGAATAAAATCCTTTCTATGACAAACAGTTGTCACTGGGCCTTTTGCTCATACAACACTAAAATCAAGGCTTCAACCATGTCCAGTTTTCTTGAGATTTCTCTTTAACAGAACTGAATTGAATTCAGAGTTCTGTGCTCTTGGAAAGGCATATCATAATCCACAGCAGCCCAAAATTCTGGGAATTAAAGAATTCTATGAACACGCAAAAGCTTGCCATTTTGATAAAGCATTCAAACATTACTCATTCGAGATTCTTTACTTCTTCCATTCAGAGATGTAGATATCAGACCATTCTGAAGTACTGGGGGAAAAAAAAGAAAAACAAAAAACACAATAAATTGGGCAATAAGTATTCCTTTAAAGATAAAATATTTGTCCCTTTAAACTGCTCATGTGAGAAGTGTAAACAATAAATCAAACCAAGGCAATGTTTGAAAAAATCTGGATGCCAAAGTACTCTGTTTCTGAAATTATGGAAGGGTCTACTTGAAACATGTCAAGATTTTTAATTGAAACAGGTACAACATTTAGCAAATTGGTATTTCTTGTTAATAATTATCTTTTTTCAAATTAAAAAAATAGTGTTCTACAAACATGGTTCTGCCTGTTAGTTCCACTGAGGAAGACTGTTAAGCAAAACAGACCTGGCTGGCCTGAAAGGGTCAAACAGGGAACACGCGGCCCCTCCTGAAAGGGAAGGACTGCCATATGAAACTAGCAAGCATAATTAACAGCTTCTTCGTTCCACGACCAAGAGCAAAACATGTTCTGTGGAGAGAACACCTTTTGATCACTGTACTGATCATAATACAAAGAGCTAATTAACCAATGATGTATTGCTGTCAGCCACATGAATGTTATCCGATTTAAGTATTGTATACTCCTGTAGCTAAAAGATATAAAAACCCTGTAACAACAATAAACTTTGCTTCTTGCGCCACCAGAGCCTAAGCCCGTCTGTCCCAGGCGTCTTGAGCTGGTCTCCGTCATTTGGTGCCGAAACCCGGGAATCTCGGACTCCATATGACAAAGGCGTCGCTTCCTCCCACGAGCCGCAGTTGGTAAGTTGAAATAGGGAGGTAAGGACTAGGGAATTGGACAGATTGTTAAATAAAATGGGACAAGCTGCAAGTACAGAACGAGGCATTTTTTCTGCAATGCTGAAATCATTATTAGTTGCCCGAGGAGTAAAAGTAACTCGGAGTCAGATTAGTAGTTTTTTAGATTTTATAGAGGAAGTATGCCCCTGGTTTCCCAGGGATGGAACTATTAATATTGAAACTTGGAATAAAGTAGGTGAAAGACTCCAGGGCTATTATGCTGTGCATGGTCCTGAGAAGGTACCTATTGATACTTTTACACTTTGGACTCTAATAAAAGAATGTCTCAGAGGAGACACGGGAGATGAGAAGTGGCAGCGGACCACTCGCTCAACAGAAAAGTTATATCCTGCCTTGTCGCGATCAAAATCTCTTGATCATATCCCTTTGTCTATGCCATCAGCACCCCCACCCTCCCCTCCCCAATATAAGCAACCTTTGATTTGTAAATTAGCAAACGACTTGCCGCCTTGTAAACCTCCTGGCACTAACATAAAAAAGGATATTTTACCCCCTGATGATTGGGGAGAATTAGAAAAAGAGGCTGCTGAATATCACCATAAGGATTTAGCAGCTGTATTCCCAGCATTACAGGTTGCTAATGCCGCTGTGCAGACACAACAGACAGTCAATCAGGCTCGATCAGATCCCCTTGCTGTTTCACCTGCCTTTCGAGCAGGGCGAATGCCTCCCCCGCCTGGAGTAGATGCTTTGCTTATGCAACAATACCCTATGCAATTAGCATTAAAAGAAGCTAGGAAAGCTGGGGAGACAATTTATGATTTTTCTGGGCACGTTTTTCCCGTGATACAGAGCCAACAAGCAAATGGAAACACAGTAAATGATTATGAGCCTATTCCTTTTAAACAACTGAAAGAGCTTAAAGCTGCTAATATTCTTCCCCCTTCTGACTGGAAAAGCTTGGCAAAGGCTGTGTTAAGTGGAGGTGAATATTTGCTTTGGACTTCCGAATACGCGGAACGGTTCTTCTTGTGCCCCTTTATTACCAGTTCCTCATTTTGGAGTGAACCCCAGAGGATTAATGCCTAATGATTTATGGCAGATGGATATCACGCATGTACCTTCTTTTGGAAAATCTTCTTATGTCCATGTAACAATTGACACTTTCTCTCACTTTGCAGTAGCCCTCAGACTTGTCTGGTGAAAAACTCTCTCATGTATGCAACCATCTTTTGCATTGTTTTAGCGTTATGGGAACACCGAAATCATTAAAAACCGATAACAAGCCAGCTTATGTAAGTAGCTGTTTTGCAACCTTTTGTAGATATTTTAAAATTTACCATAAAACTGGAATTCCATATAATTCAGAAGGCCAAGGTATAGTAGAAAAATTTGATCATTAATTGAAAACTCAACTAAAGAAAATAAAAAGGGGGACATGAGGAATTAAAGATACTCCGTCCTCTATGTTATCACATGCATTATTTGTTTTAAATTTTTTGACATTGGATGATGACAGAAAATTGGCTGCTGATAGACATTGGAGTAATAAAACAAGAGATAAACCAATGGTATATTGGAGAAATCCAATGGACGGCAAAATTTATGGTCCTGATCCTGTACTAATTTGGGGCAGAGGATATGTTTGTGTTTTCCCTACAGACGAAACCTCACCACGGTGGATACTGGAGAGATATGTCCGTCATGCTGAATAACAAAGATGGGAGAACTGCGAAGGAAGATGCAGAGACTGACTCTAACCCAGACGAATCCATTGTGTGAACAAATTATAATGCAGCAAGATTGGGATACCAATGTTTCAACAGGAATTCATTGGGCTCTGAATTTTCTCTATATAGATTTAGCTAAGGGGACAAGAGGTTCTGGAACACCTCCCTTAAATTTTCCTTTATGTCAAAGCACAATCACTCCAAAAACAGAATTTGCACCTTTATGGAGAGCATGTCGAGCTAACGAAACAGTGTGCATTGATTCCACTATCTGTGATTGGAATATGATAGGAAATCAAGGGCGACCAATTAATTTGGTCCATTAATCAATTAATCCAATTAATTGGTCCAATTAATCCATTGACTTGGATTCAAATAAATAATAAATGGGCAATGACTGCAGAGAGTTATACAACTGAGTTTTATATGCGAGCTTGTGTTCCAGAACCTTATGCCTTTTTAAGCGGACCGCTAAATATTGTGAATAGCATAGTGAGTTGTACCGATTGTGTGATCTCTAATTGTCTTAATAGTAGCAGTAGTTCCTTCTTGTTAGTATAGCAACCTGATTATGTCTATCTTCCTGTAAATTTGACACATTATTGGTATGCTGACAAGGGAATGGAAATTCTCCAAGAAGCTTCTTTGCAATTAATAGAGAGATCTAAGCGAATGGTCGGATTAATAATAGCCGGAATAGCTGCGCTCATTGCTGCCATAGCAGTAACTACAGTAGCTTCTATTTCTTTAACAACTAGTATTCAGACAGCAGCTTATGTTAATGAATTATCAATTAATGTATCTAAAGCTTTACAAAATCAAGCTACTTGGGATGAAAAGATTGAACTGCGTCTCAATTCCTTAAAGGATACAGTAGACATCCTGGGAAGACAGTTACAAATTATAGCTACTCGTGAATCTCTCTTATGTCATGCAGAATACCGAGCTATCTGTGTGACTCCTGTTGAATACAATAATACCAAATTCTCTTGGAACAAAATACAAGATCATCTTCAAGGCATATGGAATAATGCGAACACACCATTAGATCTTAGGGAATTGAGACAGCACATTCATGATATGATACAATCGCACCATATAGATCTTTCAGTAGCAGCTCAAACTACTACATTTATAAGCGCTCTAAAATCTGCATTTCCGTCCTTCAAATCATTTAGAAATGGAATTTATGGGCTGATAGTCATTGCCATAATGATAATAATAGGAATTCTTGCTTGTCCATGCTTGATGAAAATGATAACAAATAAACTCCAAAATTTGCATATAAATCTTAAAAAATTGGAAATGGAAAACACAAAAAACAAACCACCACCACCCCTGGTCTAATAAAATAGAAAAGGGTGGAATGAGGAAGACTGTTAAGCAAAACAGACCTGGCTGGCCTGAAAGGGTCAAACAGGGAACACGCGGCCCCTCCTGAAAGGGAAGGACTGCCATGTGAAACTAGCAAGCATAATTAACAGCTTCTTCGTTCCATGACCAAGAGCAGAACATGTTCTGTGGAGAGAACACCTTTTGATCACTGTACTGATCATAATGCAAAGAGCTAATTAACCAATGATGTATTGCTGTCAGCCACATGAATGTTATCCGATTTAAGTATTGTATACTCCTGTAGCTAAAAGATATAAAAACCCTGTAACAACAATAAACTTTGCATCTTGCGCCACCAGAGCCTAAGCCCGTCTGTCCCAGGCGTCTTGAGCTGGTCTCCGTCATTCCACTGAATGTAAAGATTTGAAAAAAGTCATCTGCTCTCTAATTTTGTTTGAAGCACTAAAGAAAAAGATACTGTATTCCTTCCAAATATTTAAATGAATGTAGACATAATGCATTTATTCATTTGGCTACTCAATCAGAATTATTTTTGATTACTCCAACTCTGAACAATAGTTAACACAAAGGCACACAAAGGCCAATTTCAGAAACTGACCAACTAAAGACACTCAATCCAACAATTTTTCAAAAACAATTATCAGGAAACTGAGCCGTTACTGGAGACGAATTCATTATTGTTCCTCTATCTTCACAGTCCTTCACTCTATGGGGGCAGCCTTTGAAAGTAATTGAATAAAACAGAATAAAATTGATATACTGAAAAACTATTAAGAATTGCATATTATTGTCCAAAAGCCATGTGAGTGCGTACACTAATGTAACATCATTATATGTAATTTTTCTATTGATTGCTCTGTAGAAACCAATTGCTCAGTATGACAGTCACATCAATATCGCTATTTGTGGAAAACAACAGTTGCCACAGAATTAGGTGCACCAGTCACAATACAATAGCAAAGATTTGTTATTAGATGTAAACAATCATGCTATTCTTGTTAGAAGAGGAGGAATTATGGGAGGGAGGATGCAAGGTGGAAGGACAGAATCTTGAAGAGTACTTCAAGATAGGAATTCCTATTCCGCTGCACTAAAGACAATAAGGTGTTACAGGAGCTGCAGCAGAGAGCTCAGGAAGAACAATGAAGTCAAAGCCCAGTCCCCCCGATGAACATTTTCTATACAAACATGCAAGCAAAAACAATTCACTTTTTGCTCTGGCCACTGTGTAGGGGGAGCACGTATGCTTCATGCCTTCCAATATGTTGCTACGCACTGATAATACCTGTGCCTGTTATTTTAAATCTTTTTCCATTGCAACTGAAATAATTGAAGTCATTTGAGAAAGTTAATGTACTTATTATTTTCAGCACATAATTTTTGGGAAGTACTGCCTGTTTACTTCTTCCTTGAAACTATCCTTGAATACAAAAGCCAAATAAAGAGCTCAAGTTAAAGACTCAGTGTAGTAGAGCTGAAATGGCTTTTACTACAACCTACAGTTTCAAAAGTGAGTTCATCAAAAATTAAAATCAACTGCATGTGGCCTGCTAAGATTACTTGCTTACTTGTAAGGATCAGTTTTAGTTACTGAGAGCAACATGAATTATGTACCAATTATGTGCAATAGTTTTGAAGTAATAGTGATAAATGTCTCACATGCTATCAAGTTAAATATTACAGTTCATAAGACACAAAAAAACCTCACATTCTAAAAACTCTTTGTAATGTGCATTAAACAAAAGGTAAATACACACTTGGTGTGTCCACATTCACTACTCCTAATAAGAGAAGAAAGTTATCAGGAATAGCCAGCACACGTACATCAAGGAAAAATCATTCTTGACCAACTTGGCTTGCCTTCTATGTCATCATCACCAGCAGGGTAGATGGGGGGCAGGAGAGGGGAGAGCAGTGGATGTTGTGCACCTTGACTTCAGCAAGGCATTTGACACCATCTCCCACAACATCTTTGTTAAGAAACTTAAAGTATGGAATAAATGAGTAGACAGTGATGTGGCTTGAGAACTGGCTAACTGGAAGAGCTCAAAAGGTTGTCAACAGTGTCACAGTTTGGCTGGAAGCTCATAACTAACAGAGTTCCCCAGGGATCAGTTTTGGGTCTGGTCTTATTCAACATCTTCATCAATGACCTGGATGAAAGTACAGAGTCCACCCTCAGTAAGCTTGCTGATGATACAAAGCTAAGAATGGCTGACACTCTAGAAGGCTGTGCTACCAGACTGGAAAATTGGGCAGGGTGTCACTTGATGAGATTTAACAAGAGCAAATAAAGCTTCGCACCTGGGAAGGAATAACTGCATGCGTCAGTACAGGTAAGGGGATGACCAGCTCGAGAGGAGCTCAGTGGAGAAGAGCCTGGATGTTCTAATGGACAACAGGTTGGTCATAAGCCAAAGTGTGCCCTTGTAGCCAAGAAGGCTAATGGTATCCTGAAGTGCATTAAAAAGAGCGTAGCCAGCAAATTAATCCTCCCCGTTTACTCTGCCCTGGTAAGGTCACATTTAAAATGCTATGTCCAGTTTGAAAAAGGCAGATCTCCTAGGAGTCCAGCAGAGGGCCACAAGTTGATCAAGCATCTGGAGCATCTCCTGTATGAGGAAAAATTGAGTATCCTAGGGAAAATATGACTGAAGGCAGGGGGAGGGGAAGGAATCTTGTTTTCAAAATAACCATATTGATCAAGATCTAATGTCAGATTATCTTCTTGATTAAAATGAGTCTTTTGCTTTATAAAAATCACCTGTTGCTCTTGTTGCCACTAAAAATTTAGAAGCTTGGAGGTATAATATTTACTTTGTATGTTATACAGAATTGTACAGCTACTACTAAAACTCTTTGTGCTTATGCATTTGCATACTAATTTTCCTTTTTATAACCTACGGCCTGATTTATAATTCTTACTGTCTTTTCAGTAATAAACCACAATATCTATTTTTTCTACTATTTTTTACTAGCTGTATGTTTTGTCTTGCCACTAGAGACAACTACGTTCCACCAAGCATGGAACATACAGGTATTTTGTTGTTTTGTTTTATCACCTTAAAAAAAAAAAAAAAAAAAAAAGGATAGAGGGAAATGAACCTGTTAAATCGTAGATACAACTAGGACTAAACAAGGTAACAATAAGCAAGTTCTCAAGTGACCATGTGTGTAAATAATCCTAACAGAAATTTAAAACATAGCTTTTGCTAGGGGAATGCACATTGCTTTCATTTTCTATTCTCTTTCATCCTAGTAGCTTCTGCTTTGAAAATCCATGTTTCCAGGCAATAACAAGGGCATAAAGTTATTTTCTGCAAATCATGCAGTTCTAGCAGTCTTTGTTTCTCTCTAGTATCTCTCCTGAAAAAGTTGCATAAGCATTTTCTGATTACACATCAAAGTGTTAAGTAGTTCTAACACATGCAAAAGCCACAATGCTGTGTACCAAGGTGCTAGGTCATCTTTAGCTCCCTGACACAGATCCCACTAACACTTTTAGGGACTTCTCACTACTCTTAAGTACTAAGCAAAAACAAGGGGAACAAAAATGCAAATCTGCTTGTACATGGGAAGTAAAGAGGGAGAATTTTATCTTTTATATAAGGCTCAGAGCAAGTGCACATCTCTGCTGTGTTCATTACAGTTCTTCCAACTGCTGACATGGAAAGCTGCACCTGCCTCCTTGTCCTGTCCTTCTCTTCCTCCCAGCAGACTATTGTCAGCCCTCCTGAGCCTCAGTGTCCAAAAGCAGTGGAACCTTGCAGAGTAAAAGGAACTGTAATCTTTTTGAGATTTATCCTTCCTTCTGTTGCTTCCATTTCTCCTGTTCTTGCAAAGACAGTTTTCTAATTCATTGATACCCATGGGATAAGTCTGGGACACGTTCCAGTTTAAGGAAAGTGGAAGGCTCTGGGTGGCCTGGTACCAAGACAGATCCTTCAGAGGCAGCATTAGAGCTGCTTGCAAGTGAATTGTGGAAGGCCAGAAGCAGCAGCTTTAGTTGTACTCCTAGAGCCAACTTGCAGATTTCAGCACAGAACAAGCAATGAGATTTCACCTTTCACCCTTTTGCTCCAAGAGAACAGGTACAGAGAGATTCTCTTGGTGATCTGATATAGAATGTTTTAAGTATAATCAGTGCAGTACCACTGATTATACACAAACCATCCTCCTTTCCCACTACATCAGACAAAAAGTAGTATTTTTAACTATTAAACCTATTATCTTGAGACTTGGATATTAAAAAAAAGCAACGATACTGAAATCTTGAGTTAAATATTAGAAATTAACCTTCTTAGCACTTCCCCTTATCTCCTAAGTATCCTTGTGTTAATTCAGAATGAGATCAAATCTGTATTTTTGCAGGGTACTAGGCTTTACGTAATTCACTTGAAGAAACACTCTAGCCTTTCTAATTTCATAATGAAATAGAATGGCATAATCTTGTAAGATAACAAAATTTCTCTATCCTATAATAGCATCCTCAATTCCTTGTTCAGATATGAATCTAATCACTTCTTCTCTATGCAGTGAGAATCCCCAGCTCAAACACTCCCAGTAGAACTCTCCCCATATTTCAGTCTGCCTGCTTATTGGATGGCGAGTCTCAGGGTACTGCATTAAGGAGGGGTCAGTTCAACAGTTTGCATCCTACAACAATAACAGTTCCACCCTAAGACTCAGATTTGCAGAAAAATTAGGTGAAAAGATTCTTATACATTTATTGAATTACACAACCCTCAGAAGTGAATTTGCTTTCTTGAGGAAAAAAGCAAAAGTGACTGCTCCAAATCTACAGTAGTTTCATTCAAATTTGACTGAGTTCAATGTACTCATTTCTTTTTGCCCTTTAAACACTTATCTGTAACTCTACACATTGCTCAGATATAGTGCTATTTTTCCCCCACTTGTAAACACACCTTGGAGAAATCCTCATAACTGAGCTCAGATGACAATATGCTGAAGCACTTGACAGTCATATCTCTTTGATAACTGGTAAGTTTTGCACTATTACCAAATACTTGAAATCTTACTATGTTATGAGTTCTGACCACCATAAATTTAGCCATCAAAAATACATTTGTATAATTTCTGTATCAGCAAAAAACCTTCAACTTTGTATCTCTCTGAGGTGCAGCTGGCCCATAGTAGGAACTACAGTCAAGAGCGAGCCACTGAGTCTGTGTTCTTCCAGCATGGTTATAAGTTTTACATTATGCCAAAAATCATGATGTTGGAAAAGATTTTAAGAGTAAATTAAGTTAATGAGAACAGCAAGGCCAGTATAAATCACCTACAAACAAAGGTGTGATGATCCCAGGAGAAAATGAGTGATTTTTACCTGCTAAGCACAAGATTTTCACATGAATGCTATGCGAGTATTTCATAGCAATGTTTTCTGTTTATTGGTTGACATCTGTACACGGACTGCTGAATCATGACCTGAACCTTTGATAGATCACCTGAGGCAAGCAATGACTCAACCACGGGAACACAATCAAAGGTAATTAAGTCACCTGTGCTACTGGAAGGGGTGGAGCCTGGCTCCATCTCTCCTAAATCCCATTTAAGTGCTGACTACCACTGAGGAAGGATCTCTTTTGGAGATTCCTCCTCGAGGAGTTTATTGCAAGCCTACAACATCAGTAAGCATTTTTCATTTATTATCTTTCCACCGCAATAATCCTACTTAGCCTAACCTCTGAATGCCAATTGATTTTACACCTGTGTACACTTATTGATTGTACAACATCTTTTTATATTGTATTTTGTATGTCATAAGATGAGAAGCTATAATAAATTGGAACTATAATTAATGTTGTGAAAGAAGATTTCAAAGTGGAATGCATAGAAAATATATATCAAGTATCTTTTTTTTACTATCATTGCTTTCCGTACTCTTTGCTTGTTCTTTCCTACTAACGTCTGTTTTCACTCTATTCCTTCTTTCCTTTGATTTTTGTGCTTTTCTCTAATTCTCTTTTCTTCCTCAGTCTTTTAAGGTATTTCTTGCTGGCCCCACCTGATGTGACATCTTTAGTTACCCTGTTCCTCTTCCTTATTCAGCCATAATTTGGGCTCAGCAAGAAAACAAAACTATCTCACACAGAGTAAGACCTGAAGGCAAAAGAACATGTTTTTTCTCCTCAGTCTTTTCAAGTGAATTCATAACTTTATCAAGAAGATATTTTTTGAAATTCACTACTTTAATAGAAAAGATGCATCTTTTTGCCACTTAGCAGTAACATGCTTCAAAACCACCAGTGAGGCAGTGGGATTCTAGTGTCCATATCTGATAGAGTGCAGTTTAAACTGTAATTCACAGGAAGATATGTACTAGGTTTGAACAGACATACTATTAGCAGAACATCTGTGATGTCCTAAATATTGAGATTAGTCTTTTGGGTGCACATATTCACTGTTTGCTACATATGCAAATTCTAAAGAACATATACATGAATTCAAGAGCTATTACATTCACTGGTCACCACTTGCAACTATTGCAGTTTTACTGTTGGATTGAATCAGTGATATAAACATGGGAAACACCTAACCCCTGAGAAGCTTGAACAATTCTTGGCTGAAAGCCTGTTCATTGGCACTCATCTGAGACATAACCTGCTCTACGAGCCTTTGGGCTTAATGGTTACCATGAGCACAGTGGTAAGAGAAACATATGCTGGACAATCAGGAAAAACCATTTCCAAGTGTTGTTCCTGTTAGGCATTCAAGCTGACTTGGGGAGGGGGGTTACCTCAGGGGAGAGGACCACCACGCAGCCAGTGCACATATGCAGTCAGTGCCCACCATGTGACAACTGCATGATCAACTGCTGCTTACCCAAAAGGAGTAGGCATGCACTACAGACAAAACGTAAGTACCAATGATGACTACTGTTCCCCTGACAACTAAAGCAAACCCTTGCAAACCAAACAGAAGTGCCCCTCACAACCAGCTGCTGCCCCAGCAACCAAAATGACATTATGAAGAGGATAAAAACCCAAGGAGTTCTGAGGTAGAATGAGTACCCCTCCACAAAACTGTTACTGTGTGGCTCAACAAGACATCTCTGACTGATATGCTGCAGCCCTACAGACCAACAAAATATTGCTGGATCCTTAGTGGTGACTATCCCTGCTTTATAAATCATTTGCTAGGATTTCTCTCTTTACTACCCTCACCTTCCCTGCATTCCCTAGCTGTTTAGAACTTGTAATTAGTCAATGGACAGCATTTGGCCTCTTTTGCTGTCTTACTCTTTCTTCAGGTATACATATATGTCAAACCATTTCCACCAATAATTGGAGCAAGACAATGCTGATTTTATTCACTACACAGTTAAACGGAAACATTTTCCTCCAGCAAAACCTTTCATAGACCTCAAAGAGTAGGTACAGAAGGTAACAAATGCAGAAGTATACCATTCCCATTAGCATAATATTGAAGGAAGTGGATGAGCAGACCATTTATCCACTTTCATACTTTGAACAGAGGCTTTCACCTTGTTAACTGAATAATATCTCTGATGAGACTGCCTACTAGCAATTTTTTCTTTTTAATTACTGCAGTGCTTTTACTGCCCACAAGTTCTCAAAAAAAAATTAAAGAATCCCTTCTACATAACATTAACAGTCTTCAAATAGTATCAAATACAACACAGAATAAAGCAGATGGATGAAAAAAGCTGCTAGACAGGAAACAAAGTCAGAAGTACAATGTCTTTACCATTTCCTAATTTAGTAATTTGTAGCAGTCTGTAAGCCAGCCACCACAATTCAGTTCTCAAAACATATGTAGACTAATAACAATTTCTCAGTATTTTTAGAGTATCCATTATATTGTACTTGGTGTAAACATGTACTTAGAGAAACGGATCACGTATGTTTTATACAAAATGAAATTCTCATACCCCATAAACACTGGAAAGAATCACACAAAAATATAAGTGCAGTTTATCATTATCACGAGATAACTCCCTTTTTTAATGTGTTCTTAATTGTGGTATTTCATTGTACTTACTATAAGGTGTAAGTGAAAGCGATGAAATAAGTATTTTACTTTTACAGTTTCCTTTTGAAATTAAGGAATAACGAATCATTTCAAAGATTAGCATAGAAAACATTCACAGTTCTCTTTGTGAAAATAAGCTATTTGAAACCTTAAGAAGTTTGTAAAATAATCAACCTCAATTCTTCATCTATAGATGCTTCTGAGCTAATAAAGCAACTCCAACAGATTGTCTAGATGAAATTAAATAGAAGATTATATATAATTATATATATTTAAATGAATTATGCAAAAAGAGAAAAATAAACACTTGAAATAGACCTGCTTGGAGCTTCTTTGTTACAGTACCTGTTGCAAAGAGAATGAAATTATAAGGTAGAGTTTTAACACATAAAATGTCTTTTAGGAATGGCTTGCAAATTGCTGGCTGTCACATATAATAAATACATACATTCATGTCATATTTTCCAGATAATTGATAGAATTCTCAAGAAAGAGATGATCATTGTAGCAAAAGCACAAAATCCTATGTAATATTACTTCCTTTAAAAATAAATAGATTGACATTGCATTTTTTGTGACCACATACTAGCCCACCTTCCTCATAAAATTATGCATGTTGCTGTTTCCAGACATTGCTGAACCATAATCTAATGTATTTTATTACAAATTTAATGAAATAACTTGAGTTGCAAAGTATACACTGTATTTCAGCACTCAGATATACAAGTGTGCAGACACATACATGTTTTACTTCTATCATTAAAGAAATCCAGTCATCTCTTTCCCTGTGCTAGTTAGCTTCACTACTTGAGAATGAAGCCCCACACTACTGTGGTCAGTTAAATGGCAGACTTGAATCTCAACACAATCAAGATATTGAAAATAAGTAACAAAGATGCTAAGAAGCTAAGAATATATATATTATTATTATATATATTATATACATATTTTTTAAATTGTCTAAGATGTAGTATGAAGAAAATCACAGACTTTCTTGAAGTCATTGCATGATTGATCTTAGGTGCTCTCACCTATAGAAAATCAGCCTATAATATTTGTGGTGCCTTCGCTTTAAGAAAAAAAAAGTCTGTCACCATCTACATTTGCGTTAACATTGGCTACTAACACAGAGGGAAGTTGCGCGTATCGCTGTCTTCTTTTCTCTTTGATAAATACACCTCTGAGAAAGAAAGACAGTAGAAGCACTATCAAGTACTTCTTGAGGCAGTAAATAAATTGGTAGGTGCAATTTGATCAGCCTCGGGTGTCGGTTAAAACATGCATGTCATCTTCCATAAGTTTTAAAGCAACGCTGGGATTTTTGAAATACCTGTACACTGTAATAATATTTTCTTAGGCAGTCATTATGCTTTCTGTGATTCTACCATTTTCACATCATCTGGGTAATCCAATGCTGCCCCTCCTCAGCCCTTCTCACAGCTGGGCTATAACCAGTAGCCATCTCAATAACATTTATTTCACCTCTCTTTGGTCAGAATTTCTAGCAACAGTCACTCAGAAAGCAAGAAACAGATTGATAAACGTTGTGCAACAGCACAGAGCAGTACACCCAAATAAGTTAAAATTATGCCTCTAAGAATAAAACAGAGTTAAACAGGAAAGCAAAAAAACCATAGCTTACACTACTGAAGTCTTGCTCCTGACATCAGCTACAACAGTATTTGTCCCATAAAAAAACAGATTAGCAACTTCAACTTCCAGGGAGGGCCTATTCTGCAAGAAAGCAGTAGCAATGTGTTCACAAAGCCACACATAAACAGTAATTAGACACTTCTCTAAAAAATAAAAACTTCACTTTTCCAGTACACACATTGGATAGAAGCTTTTCCAGTTCCTGCAGCTTATAAATAGACTGAAATTATTTTTTGTTCCCTCTATGCATCAGGAAAAAGACAACATGAAACTTGCGTATTTGACTTTTAGCAACAATAGTGGAATTAGAATAAGCTGACAATTTACAGTTGTTTCAGTGCTGTCAGGCTGATCACTCCAAAGCCAAGGAACATGTTTCTCTGCACACTTATTACGCTAATTACTGCATTAAAGTGCTACAATACCTTCTTGCTTAATTTGTTTTCTTGTATTCAGGTAGCAGTTGTTAGTTTTGGTAGTGTACTGGATCTTGAGTTCAATCTGAGTATTATTCATTTGTCAAAGACTTTCCTCAGTTGACAGAGCTGTGAAAAATGCAATTATACAAAGCTGGTGGAATTTATTTTTTTAAGAAGCAGAAACTGTCATATTTATTCATCCTGCATGTAGAAGCCTGCACATAAATATGTCAAAATATGAAGACATTACAGACAGACATTGGCAGAAATATTTTCAGGTCTTTAGCTTGTTCAGATAATGCCTGAATTACCAATATAGTTTAGAAAGCATGAAGAATGAACGTATTCAAGCAGACTAAATTAACAGCTCGTTTCAAAAAGGATCATAATGAAGTTTTCCTCTTTATCTGACTGATGTTACCTTAAAACAGCAAGGCGGCCATTCATCTTAAGCAGTAACTGTGGGAAATAAAGCCTGTTACCTTTATGGTTCCTATCTTTCTTCAGCAAAAATAATGCAAACACATACACTGAGGACTAGAAAACAGGGGGGGAGCCACATAAAAAGCTACTGAAGTTGATAAAAGCTTTAAAGCCTCTGTATTTTTTCATCTTTTCTACTCCTACCAGCTACAGTACAAAGAAATGGGCATGACCTCCACAAAACCAGTGACCTCATAACTGCTAAAGCACTTTGAAAAGACACCACCTCTCTCTCATAATGGAAGGGCCAACCAGAAAGATGAACTACACTTCTTTTCTACTCACAGGACACAGAAAAGGACTTCTTTCCAGTCACCAGAGCAAACTGAACTTCTTGCCTCTGGAATTAGAAATATGGACATGGAAATAGGAACTGGTGGTCTCAGACTGTTCTAAGTGGAATCAGATTACACAACTTCTTTTTCTGTCAAGTGGATCTCTAATTCACTTTGCGAGTATATTCTAGGTAATTAAAAGCAAAAAAAAAAAAAAAAAAAAAAAAAAAAAGAGAAGTCTCTTATAATTTAGGACAATGGAAGATGCTGTAAGGATGGAATTCAATCAATATACATACAACTTTTTAGCCTATGTTAAAATATGTTTACTCCATATATATGTGCAAGATGGAATATGCAATATATAAATGCATTTTGTCCACAAATAAAGCCACTAAATTTCTGAAAGAAAACTGAAAACAAGCCTTTATGATTTTAGAGTAGGTTAGATTCGCAGCTTAAGGGTTGCTTGAGAAATCAAGAACCAAGTTTCGCTTTATTTCCCTCCAGAGAGAAACAGATAATTTATGATTAATTCTGTATTTTGCTTTCATTTTCATTGAAACAAATACTAATAAAACAAAAGGTGTTTAAATTAGGATTCCAGAAAGCTTAACTTGGAAACATGGAAATGAAGATTTTTGCATGTCTGTGAGGTAACATGCTGGTTAATATCCATCACTAATATCAGTTAGAGAGAAAAGCAGATACACTTAGCATGTGGTTAATAGGAAGTCTTTAATAGCTGTCGTAGAGAGGTCCCTGGAGAACAGAAGAGTCAATGTTCTCCTCTTCTGATGCAGAAAAGTTTCAACGGTTGCAAAATTAATATACTATAACAGGTGAGGATCCTCTAAAAATGAAGTTGCTTTGTTTCTTTTTCATATAGTGTGCTTAATGTCTAATGTGGAGCCATGCTGTTCAGATCCATGCTCAGAACTGTTCCTAAAGTGCCAGAGTCCCTGCATAGGGATATAGTGGCAAATCCCTACTGACTTCAGCAGGACAGGAAAGCCTCCCATCTCCAGCATTGTAACACACACCAAATATACTACTTGCCATTTCCACCCTCTTCCTGCTCTCCAGTAATATCACTCCCCAGCCACCAGCTGAAGTGTGGTTCTAATAGAGGGCATTCAACCTTAATATATTAATGACCAACAGCCATAGCGCTTGGCAGCTGCTCTCCCCCCTTAGCAAGGAAAGTAATAACTCAGTCACTGAGTGGCATTATCTCTATTCCCGATTAGAAGCTCTCTCAAATGCCGATGTTTACTGAGCAATTAGATTAAAAACCAGATATGTTTTGACACACTACTTAAAGCCTACAGTAAAGAGTGAACTCACATGCTGAAGCAACTTACAGGACAGAGATAAAGCCTAAGAAACTTTGAACTTGTTTTTTTAGAGGCATTTGATGTTTGGAGCAGCGTCAGAACACAAATGATTAAACTTCCACTGAGCAGAAAAATCTGAAGATATTTGGACAATCATTAATTGTTTTTTTAATATTGACATATGCTAAGACAAACTTTGATAAATAGTAAGGTTGCAAAACCAGCCACTCAAAATGTAAAAGGTGCCATAAATCAATGTTATCAGTACAAATCCAGCCTTGTTTGCTATTTAAAAAGTGAAAACACAGCATTCTATGGCAGTTTTGAGAAGTGAGCAAAGTTCAGTTCCAGAATTAAAACTTTAAAATCAATTTCAGAAATTTCTGTTGTGCAAGTACAGGGAGGATTCTCTAGCAACTGCAAGCTGTCTCTGTGAGCTAGCAGAGGACGTGAAGTGAACACCATTTGTACTAAGGTTTCAAAGATTAATGGCAAACAGCGAGAAAGTTCTACCTTTCAAGTTCTGCAAAGTAGTCAGGATCAGTGTCCCCAGACCTCGCAACTCATACTTTTGTTCTTCCACCTAATACATTCTCTCAGCCTGCCTTATGTCAGTCTTGTTTTTAACAGGCTCTATTCAAGACCTCCTCACAACTCTCTTACTATGCTTGAACATCTTTAACCAAGACTTCCAGGACTTCTCCCTACAACTTCACCTTTGTCTCCACAGCCCCACCTACATAACCTCTGTTCTATCGTATTTTCCCTTCTGGTTTTCATCCCAGTTCTCTCATCAGCATCTTCCTCCTAATTAGTATCATCAGGCTTCTCTGTCTCAGATCTCTGAAATCATGTCTGAAAAAAAAAAAAAAAAAAAAAAAAAAAGTAGAAGAGCTCTAGGTTGATGTAGACCTGAAATCCACATTAAGTACATTTTATAACTACATTTCACTTTTGTCACAAGCATAGCTCGAAATAAAGTCATAATTCCTAATGTTAAACCTGTAATATCAAGTACACTTGCATGTTTTATAATATGAAGTAGTCATTTCCCATTATGTGCTTTTGATCAACTAGGAAGTATGCCACTAAAAAATTAAGGTGAAACAAGTAATATCCTTATGCATCTTTTTGACACACATATTATTCCTCCTTTGATTTGTTTCCTTCGTTAAAACCAGAAAGGGATTTTTCCTACACCCAGAGTTGAGAATGACTTGGGAAAAAGCAGTGGCTTTAGCTCACTTATTTAAATACTGGTAACAACAGGTCTGAAGTGACAAATGATTTCTGGAAAAAAAAAAAAAAAAAAAAAAAGAAAAATATTTTGAAGTTTTCATTTCAAGTAGAGAAAATGTCATTTAATTTCCTGTTAGAATGTTTACATGCTTAAAAAAGTAGGTCAGTATTAACTTGTAATTCTAGTTCAATTTTATTCTCAAAATCTGTCACTTGTGAAGTGTCTCCTTTTGAGCCTGCCAGACATTTCCCAATCCACCCTTACTGGAAAATCCATTTTTTCCCCCTCATTCTTCATTTAAGCTTAATCATTTTTCCCCCCCTGCCAACTCTTATCTTCTTACTCAGTCCAGTAATCATCCACACCTCCACAGCAGTTCCTCTTTCATTTCCTATTTAAGCCATCCCACCAAATTACATGAAGACAAGGAAATCAGGAACAATACACAATATGGAGATGTTCCTGTTGTCATCTGTTACATTTAAGAAAATTTATACTAAAAGTAGAAAATTTGCCTCTGTACACTGTCAAGGAATTTAACATGCAAAATTTCAAGAAATTTGGGCTAGAATTTTCATATCAGATGTATGTGGGTATAATGTCAAGCTTGACATGCCTAGTACACTTGTAGGTTTTACTTCATGTATTCTAAATAGCAATATTGATTGTTCAAAAGGTTCTGATTTATAAGCCTAGGCAAGTGAATTAAGACTGAAGATATACATTTAAATTAGCAAATATACATTTTTCTCTTGAAAAAAATCATCTCTTGATGCATATGGATGAACACATACATCACTATGACAGGCGTATCAGGCATATAACAGATTAAAATAAATTCAGCTTTGCTTGCCCAGAAACGTCAGTTTATCAGTGATATCCAAGAGACCTAAAGAAACTAGGGAAAAAAAAGATAGTCTTACATGAATGGACTATGATGAATGTTGGTTATGAAATTAGCGAGATTTTAATCAACTCTCAGCAAATGAACTAAAAGAGTTAAATTCTAAAATTATTGAGGCATATTACAATTAGGTAAGGCACAAAAACGATATTTCAAATTTATGACAGATGCGGCACATATTTATAGGAACATTCTTTTGGGATCCTCTTCTCCAGTGCTGTTTCTTCAACAAGAATGAGTATAAGAACAAGTAATTATTTTTCACTGCTTTGTTCTGCAGTGATAAGCCACACTGCTGGTTACTTGTTGCACTAATTGTTCCAGATTTGAGAAGTACAAGATTCTGGCTCCTAACCCTGTCAAAGCTGCCTTCACTTCACCCTTATTTGCCATAGAAGTTCACACACAAAAAAAGTTTCATTACTATTTTAAAAGGCCATATTCCAAAAGCAGTTGTTATTTTAATTGCTTGTTGACAGATTTTCCCCCTGAAACATTTACATTTCCTCATGTCATTGTTTATACATTAGCTAAGATATGTTTGACACAAACAGGTTAAAAATACCAAACATTTGTGCCTATCTATTGTATGCAGAAAATGAGGCATGTGCTACTAAAACCAAGATGCCTTACTGACAGTGAGATTTTTCAGCTTTGACACTAATATAACCCATTATGTTATTTCCATTGTTATTCCAAGGAATAAGAATAGAGAAGCTGGCAATAGGAAATACACAATAAAGCTTAAGCCATATCAAAATATACTGACATATATATTGATTGATACAAACATTACTGTAAACACACTAAAAGCATTTATTGCCTGGCAAATTTTACTCAACTGCTGCAGAAATGGTCTGCTTGCTAATATGAGATATCAACAGATCTAGCAGATCAAAGGGGACAAAACAGTCAAAGAAAGTTCAAAGATCTCCAAAAGCCAAGGTCCTGCCTCAAAATGATTTAATAAGCATTGCTACCTCTCTCGGACAATACAAAATGCAGTTTAAGTACTGACTGGGATGCTACCTTTGTACCAGTTCAGTGGACTTCTGGGACCCATGACAAGGGGACACATTAGAAAATATCCTAAAGGCAAAGTGTGTTCATACATACAAAAAGCATCTCAAGATAAGAAATAACTAGGGAAAACACAAAGTTGCCCCATCAACTGCAACACAAACATATAAATCAAGAGCATTCTTAAAAGGAAGTTTATTTCTTAAGCCTTAGAAAAAAAAGGCAAAACAAAATAGATAAATGACAGTCAGAGATGGGAAAGAAGGGTAACATGGTAGCCTTCTAGGGTTTTGTTGGGGGGAAATGGCATCAGATCATCCCTAGGAGCACTGGATACATCCTTTTGTTTAGCATACAAGCTGAAAATTTCCTGAAGATTCTTAGAAGTATTAGGACAAAAATGTACTATGCTATCAAGTGTGATTTGAAATTGCTGTACTACATGACTCTTTTCAGTGACTATATTTTCACCTTGATAATCAAAGACTTAATAGCAACTTGCACAACTTACAGTAAAATATGGTTGCAACAAAGAGAAAGCCCAGATGAAGCTAGCTAATCAAAATTGTGTGTTTTGGTTTTTTTTTTTAAAGCCTTTATAAATCCTATCAAGTGGTGCATAACATATACATAAACATGTATGAACGCACATACATACACACAAATCTTAAATTAGATCTGAAAGACCACAGTATTGGGGTAAGTTCACTCCTGAACTCCAGATATCAGTATAAAGCAACAGACTGAGGAAAGGCCCTTCTTATCCGGTAGATAGACCAGCTGCTCTTTGGCAAGAAGCAGACAGCAGAAAGGCAATATATTGCTCTGAATATTCTGCTGGATTACAAACAGAAACACAGAGTACCAAAACACAGACATTATCTGTTCAGGCTGAAATCTGTTACTTGTTATTAATGGAGAAAAATAAAAGGGGAGAACCACTCCATTTTCACAAATTGCTTCCAAAGCTTGTCTACTCTATCAAGTTCTCAGCAGCTATCCAAAAGGAAGTTTCACTCCTTAGCACTGTTCTTAGGACAGGTAGGATTAATCACTTGGAGTTTTTGGGGGGAAAAAAAAAAAAAAAATCTGATCACAGAAAAAGACTAAGTAGGATTAAGAGACATTTGAAATAAGACAATTTCTCCAAAGGAATTTTTTTAGCCTTATTTCCCTTTAAGATAAAAAAAAAAAAGTCAAACCACTACAGTTTCAGATTGAAGGTATGGGGATATTCTGGCATACTTAAATTGTCTGCAAAGATTATCTGGTATTATTTCCTTCAATATTTTTAGACTATTTAACTATATACAGTCCTGTGAAAATGTGAGAGCTCAGTTTTCAGTTCCAAAGGCTGGATTTTGACAAATATATGTAGGACAAAGTATTTTATTAATACATTAATATAATGCAGTAGTATAATAGTGGTTATCTACTCATCTATCATTCAGTTACAAACTGGAAGCTGCACAGTACTCGTTTTAAGAACTCTTGGAGGGACCATCTCCCACTTCAAAAGTTTGCAGTTGTAGATTGCATATGTTATTTCAGTTATGATTGGTTAATTTGCAGGTAGTTTTATCAGCAATAATAAAATGCTGTCATATTCAATCACAGAGTAGATTCCTATATTCTTCTGGGCTCTCTGATTTTATTCTTACTCAGAGGTATTTGAGTACTTCAATAAATATTGACTTCAACAAGCATTGTCTGTAATACGCATGTGGAAGTCATACAATTTTTGCTTCAACATCTGAAAATGCAACAGTTTCAAAATATTATATAGCCACCAGTCAGGGAATATAATCAAGACAGTTTTACATTATTTATTCCCCTTTTGTTTTGTAGCTGTGGTCTCAGTTAAAAAAATGCAAGCTTCATTTCTAAAATGGATACATTTTTATTTAATTCCTCAGACAAATGCAAAGCTAAGAAAAGTCATCTTCAGAATAAATACACTTATTTGTTTCCAAGAATAGCAAACTTCAGTTCAAGGATAGTTTCTTTCTGGACCTGTTCTGAACACACTGTGGGAAAAGGCAAGCTTCGAGGCCCCTTGCAGCCTCAAATATTCTATACTGCTATGGTCCATTCTGTTTTCACTAGTTCTACAGAAGTTTCTCAAAACCACTTTAAGAGTAGAAAGAAAATAATTTGAGGAGTGAGCAGAGAAGCAAAATAGGAGTGCACAAAAATAATTACTTCATTATTATCAGAACCAACAGACAAGAAGCATTAACGCCAAAGAAAGTAAATTAGGCTGATTACTCAGCAGTAATTTACTATTATATACTTGGTAGAATTAGAAATAAAACCAGATTGTAAAGCAAAGAACAAAATTTGTATAAGTGGAGCAGGAAACACTGGAAATAAAACATGGGGAAGGACAGACATACACAGTAATTAAGGTTCAAAATAAAATCACAACATGTTCTAGGTTTGAGAGACAAGTACAGGGAACAAAGCTAGTGGAAAGTATGAGGTCAAACTAATTAGACAACCACCACTGTGCTACAACAGTGAACTGACAGAAAAAGGAAAATACAGTCAATGCCTGGGGTGCACATGTGATGGAAGAACAAATTTATTTGAGGTGGCAATGAATAGTGAGATTCCAAAAAAGATTAAACCAAGACCACCTCCTTAGGCACATCAGTTTAGTTGCTAAAGAAGTTGATCAAATCCATCAAATCAATATGCCAAAGTGGTACTAAAGAAAGCAGAAACAAACAACAAAAAAAAATCCTTGGGTGTCAAGAGGATAATATTTACATTAGTAAAGAGAACATCATCTTAATAGAATGACATTTTTAAAACCATAACATAAATATTCCATTCTATAGCCCAGCAATTTGATGTTTTCTTTTGCACATGGTGGCAGAGTTTTTGAATGCTTTATAGATAATTTCTCAACAGACTATAAGAATACTTGTAGTTTTCCTATCCCTTCCAGCAAAATCTAGTAAAATTAAAAACCTGTTAGTTCAGATGAGGATCAGAAGTAGTTTTAGGGAATTAGGCAAGTCATTAGTCCAAATGTGAGAAATTATATATTTGAGCACTTGACAATCATATAGGCAATAGTATTTGGGCATACTTTTGATGACAGAAATCAGGACTTAAAGAAGCCAGCCTCTATCCAAGGTCTTCATAATAAGGAACGTTATAATAAGGAACGTTCCCATTTCACAAAGTATGCTTCTCCCTTTTCCTCACTATTCCTCATTCACTAATACTTAAAGTAGAACTTCTAATTAATGTAATCTTACCTGCCTTGATATCAAGTTTCTATAGTCTGAGGTCAACTTCTGAATTCTCTACCACTACACCCCATTTTGACAGAACGCCTAGCCTTTCTGCAAACGTTTTTCTGTTGCTCTCTGAATTTAATCTTTTAAAAATTGTTATCCAGAGCCTCAAAAGTTCATTAAATACTTAATTTTGCTATCTATAGGTATACCCAGTGCTCGTATCCTCTGCAATTTTAGTTTTCCAGAAGATAGTTTTAACACGCTGAACTATACAGCTACGGGATACATCAATTAGTATCAGCTCCATTCATGATATACACTATAGACCAAGGGTAGACTCATTCCATAGCTTCAGTTATGAGACTGCCACTAGTCAACATATAAGAATACTGAGAAAACTACATGATGTTTTGGTTAGAACTATGCTTTCCATTGGGCTGGGCTATTAGGTCTTTCTTCTGCATTTAGTGTTGTCCATTCAACAGCAGAAGAGTAGCCAACAATTATTAACGAATGAAAAATGAGGATGCATTTACAACAATTTATTTGCAGTCTAGTGGTCCACTAAGAATACATAATCAATATTCTAAATTCTCTCTGACTGTTCTATCTGAAGTTCAAACGTAAACACTAATCAATTACAATCCTGTTGGACTTAACAGAAAACTAGCTGTTAAATTCATAACAGTGAACATTTGCTTGAGACCTTCAAAACAACATGGGTTGGGTTTGTTGTTGTTGTTTTTTTTTTTGTTTGTTTTTTTTTTTTTTTTACAGGTTTTTTTTTAATTTTAAGTGAAAGATACAGGTGTGGGGCTTCATAGGTTTTCACAAAATTCACTAGTAACATGCAGAGAAAAAGACAAATCCTTATCACATTGTTCTCATAGAAAAAAAATGAATCATTTTTCCATACAGCCTTTTTTGAAACTTCAGTCTGTACCTCCTTTCTTATACAGAATCTGAATTCAATATGGTACTGCTCTGCTCTCAAATGGAGTAGTAGACATTTATTTCAATTAGATATTTTCTAGCTCTCTCATTGTCTGAAAATTCATACAACTATTTACTTTTTATTACTTATTTTTCAGTCAGTGTTAAATATGACAACCTAAGTATCGGATCATCTCAGCCATAGGTCCTGTAAGGATATTTTAATATAAGCTGTCATTTTCTTTTGTCATGCCAGCCTGAACAGATAAGCAAGACAGCCTTTGGACAGAGAGAGAAAAATTAGAAGATTAGTTCTGTAATCCTTTGTAGAATATTGTAGCTCAGAAGCTTCTTTGTGATTCAGGGAAGGTGACCCTGGTATCATTGCAGCTCAAATTTCACTTAATGAGAACTCAAGAGGGCACTGCTGAGAAATAAAGTATAGATGGATAACTGGAATGAATTTGATGATCTTACAGTACAAATTGCATTTAGTGTTATCCAATTAGCTTGGTACATTGAAGTCTTGGAGGAAAACTCTAAGCATGACAAGATTTACAGAGAGAAGACACTTCATATTATCTCTCAATATTGTTCAGTATACATAAGCAAATTTTCAGGTCAAAGACTTTATCCAAAATCTTCTCCCTTTTCTTCAAACCATATCAGCTAGTGTAGCAGTCTTCCTGAAAGCTAATCATTTCCTTACAAATCACAATAATCATATCATCTTTGCAGCAACTGAGAAGAATTGTCAAGAATGTAGATGATAAATTCATCCATTCAGCAATATTAATTCATAAAATTTAGGGTTTTTTTCCCTTAAAATGATACCAGATCTCAGTCAGTTCAGCTTTAAGTTTTTGTAAGAATTTTCTTGATAAAAGAAGACATAGTGGGAAACAACTTGCAAGAACAATTTCATTTTGTCTACTGAATACAAGACTTGTTTTTGTAACGTGGGCATTCTAAAAGCATTGGTTCTACTATTAAACCTGCTTATTTGAGGAGATACCTTTGAAGTTTCATTTCTTTAAAATTGCACATGTTAATATCTTCTCAAGGACTTTATTATGATCTTAGTATGCTTAATCTATTAGATAAAACAGTTCTTAGAGGGTTTTGGTCTAGGCTTTTTATATTAATTTGACTTCTGTGTTCTCATAGCATCACAACTATGGCATGTTGCTCATTGACCAGAACAAGTAACATCTAACAGACTTGAACAACTTATTTAGTTTCGCAGGCACATTAGTTGGAGACTTTAAAGGCCGAAGTGACATACAACCATTTTCTAGATTGAATTAATCTCCATAGGAGATCTGAAACACTGCATCACTTAAACAACATTCCATGATGTTCTCAATTATTTTTCCCTAACATACAAAGTGAAAGAAACCATCTTGACAAAGAAAAGCAGAAAGGAATAAGTAATCATCGAAGTATTTATGAAGGCTAATAAGTCAAACTCAATTTTGAGAATGCTTTTGGCTCTCTATGTTCACAGGTGCCTTTCTGCAGGCACCAGCTGCAGTTCTGAGACCATTTGAAAGCTGTTCCTCTTTTTTTAATAGCAGCTTCTGTGACAAATATGCTAATTAACTGCAGAAACCTGCTAGAAAGCCTTCAAACTGATGTCATGCATGACTTGTAATTGAGTAATGGTACTTTGTCTCAACTGATAAAACTCTGAAGTTCTTTCCCCCTGCCCAGCCACAAGAAGTTGACAGAACCATGTTTCTGTCAGAACAGACTGACCGAAGGACTACAAGTGCCCTCCTCTGGATATCAGATGCTACTCCAGTTTATTCAAGGAACAGTTCAGATGACTGACTTGTGATGAGGTGTCTAAAACATCCTGTGCTGAAATGTTTTTAACTGTATATATGTCCTGAGTAAAAAAACGCAAGTTCGTATTCTAAGTTTGCTAGCTACACAAACTAAAGTGAGAAATAATTTAAAGCATACCAACCTGTGTAATTTATGAGATTTAGCTTTATTTATAGCTAATTCCTTTTCGAAGATATTTCTTAACTAACTGAACAGGAAATTGATCTTTAGTACTACCATTTTCAAGTAGGATTTAGATTAAAAGATGCACCTTTTTTTTCCAAGTCTGAAAATATATTTTCCAATCGTTTGGCTTATAATATCAATCCTGATAACTTATATATGAAAGAAACTATTAGAATGAAAAAAACAAACAAAAAAAACCACACAACCACCATTAACATGGCTTATAAATATCTACCTTATTGTGAACTGATAGTCAAGTTTTCTAATTCCTAGCTGTGCTGGGAACATTCACAGTACTGAAATGTATCAAAGCACACTTGTAAGTCAGTGTATGTCTAAAAATAGATTTAAGACTTTATTATAAGCTTAGGTATCTGCGTTTTGCAATCTGGGCATATACGTTCACACACATTTAGAGATTAAACTGAATGCTGTATGTGACAGCATAATTTGCATGTTAATGATTATGCAACTATCAGAAGGAACATTGGAGAGATATTTCATGCTGTACACAGAAACAAAAGATCATACACAAGATAAAAGCAACATTGAGGAAAATGTAACCTAATGCATTGATTGCATGCCACTTCAAGTATCTAGAAAACCATCAATTTCCTTTCTGACATACAAGCTAGTAACAAGATGGTGCTCACATGAGCTTGAAGTGTCCTTTACTAAAGACACCTCTAATAACACTACATGGCTCACATTCCCCATATCACCCCACCCAGTGAAAGACAGAGCACAAGCTACATATTCAGATCATACATGTTATTCAGATCCAGCACAATACACAGTACACTGCAGCAATCCTTCCGAGAGCCACTCATGAAAACAACCTGTTGCTTGTTTCCAGTTTATAGAACAAAGGCAGACTTCAGCCTAATCAATCAGTTAAGGAATGGAACAACCAAATTAAAAAAGTAAAAAGAAGAAATCCAATTTGGAATCTGACTGTATCCTAGACAAATGCAACTATTCTCAACTGTTTCACAATTTGTCTTCTCCAATACAAACACTTTTCTTCAAGTTGAGAGTCTGTACATCAAGACACAAAACTAAACAAAGTTCTTTACATCATCACAACTAAGTGATGATACTGACTGATCAGGACTTGCACACACAGTATTCTTGTTATGCCCAACATTTGGTGTTCTTTTAATACAGGAATTTCACAATTAACTATTTTTTAAATAATCGTTCCCACCACACAGTCAAACCTACGGGCTCTCAGGTCAAATAATTTGTACCATTTTTAACCTCTAGATCTCTAAACAGACTTTACTGGTGTCTGGACTGCTTCCAAGCACATCTTTATCTGAAGAAACTCATTAACATGCTGGTTACATCATTTGCTAATTACTAATGAAAAACTTAAATTAGATCAGACATACAATTAATCTGTGAAACCCCACAACACACCTCTCCTGCCCTTCACATCCCAGCTCAATATGCTGTTACTGTTATCTTTCATCTAGTGTCTTTCCGACAGTTTTCATACCCTATGTTAATCAAGCTGGTTTCCATTAATTTTTCCAATGGGATTTTACAACCTTTTTTTTTTTTTTTTCCATTCATGCTATCAAGAACACTTCATTAAATTCTAAATATGTGAAACTTCCTGCATTCACTCTTTCAGCTATTCATTATGTTTTTTAAAGTTATGTCAGCCTGATGTTTCCAGGTGATTTCCTTTATCAGATTGTCTTCTCCAGTACTTCATATTATCCCAGTATCTTTATCAGAGTCCTTACTTTCTCTCAAATTTTTTGGGCCAGTTTTGATTGCTTATTTCAAGCTTTGTTTCTCTTATCCTTAAAAATGTATGCACATTATGAAAACTTGCATAAGCATGAAGTACAATTTCAATGAAGGGTGCCAAGAAGGGGATTAAAAACCAAGCATTCAGCAATCTGCTGTGAAATACCAAAGTAGTGCAAACTCCTTTGGCTGACATTCTTGTTTACCTTTAGAAGTTTTCTCCAGTCTTTTGAGCTCAATTTACCTTTCTAAGTTTAGCTTGAATTTGGTGATAGATTCAACAGGAAATTGTATTTGAATGGGGTTTTTATTCAAGCAAGTTGAGAATCTACCATTACATCAATTAACTGTATGTTCTGTCTATTTATGTTTTTTTTCTTCTGTTTTAATTGAAATATTTTTCTCCATGTATTGCCTTTATTGTAATGAAAATTTGACACACAGCTGACAATAGCTGATTTTCATTTTATCTCACCCTCAACTCTCATCTCTTACCTGCATTTCTTGTGAAGGAGTATTCCTATATTTACAAGCAGCATCAAGAGTATTGCAGGAACTACTAAGTACACATTAATAGTGACAATAACTTTATCCAATAGATTTTCCTTAGCTGCTCTCCAGAATCAGTTCAGTCATCTAATATTTGCACTTTATTACATTCACCATTACTTTGCCAGAATATTTAACTTAAAAATTGGCAAGCACATCTTGGTTGTATATTTTCAAGTATTAAAAAGAATTTGAAAGCATGTTGAATGCTGCCTCTGTGCATTTTGTATGTACGCAGATACAAAACATCATTAAGTGCATTATCATCTATGCACATTTCTCATACTCAGTAAAGCTTTGGTTGGGAAAATTAGTATCACATAAAAGCAGACACCTTTATTAGAGATGTGTGATTTCAAATACAAGATAACAGCAGAAGAATCTGAAACTTTCAAAATCATCAAGAACAAGCAACATTAGAAGATAGGAAAGACTTTTCGACCAAAATAACTAGATAATGGGCAGATAAAATTATATTTTTCTGAACTACCATCCAGACAGTACAAAAAGTAGTGTAAAGTAGTATAACTGACTACATGGACAACTTGATTAAAAAAGAAAAAAAAAACTTAAGTCCACTCACTACCAAAGGAAATTTTTCTCAACGAAAAAGTACGTGGGAAGAGATTTTAAGCTTTTTCATCTTGAAGAAGCTTACTATTACTGACTGCACGTGTATACCACATAGGTCCCACTACACTGGAGAAGTCTTTATAATCGTTAAACTAGAACTTCATTTTGCTCGCAAACCAAAGTAACACAGCCAAAAACATCTGCAACCGCAATGTTCTGCCTTTCCTATCAGACAAAGCAGAAGTCCTCCTATATTACAAGAATTTTTTTTTAACACATTTGAAATGCATGCATGTGAGCTTAAGAACCCCGAGGTGTTAGAAAAATAATATAGTGCTTATAACACTGCCCTAAGCCACAGGGCAGAACAAGATAAGCCTGTAGATACGCTCACATACAGCCAGGAATCCATGCGTCCTTGTATCATGATATTCATACCTATTTGTACACAGAAATTCCAGTTACTTGCTCAGTCTTTTTACAGAACCTAGTAGCTAGCTCCTTTGAGTCATTACAGTGAAAACCTGAGCAATTCAGTTAGGGTAGAATCCATGACCCTATTTTTTTTTTCCTAGAACTCCCATGGTTAGAGTGGGCCTTTAGCCATATTAAATCTTGTTTCATGGCCATGCTATACATTAAGCATCAACATTTACCAGAGCTTATCTACAGCTTACAAAACAAAGTCTTCTTAAAAATGGATGAAGACATTTCCCTCAAATTGAGCACATGGCCTGTCAAGAGTCAGCATGGCTTCTGTAAAGAGAAAACCCACTCACGAGCCTGCAGGAGATCTCAGCATGTAACAGTGAGCAGATGGTTAAGACCAAGTGAATAAAAAATTATTTGGATGCCTAAGATCTCCTTGAAAAGTTTCCATGTTAGAAATTACTCAAGAAACTGAATCACCACTGGATCAGATGAAAAACAAGTTATATTTTAGAAGTTTAAAACCAATTGAAAAACAAAAAGCAAAGAGCAGAACTTCATGGTACTGTTCAGTGAGTACAGAAGTAAGTAAGGAAAACACCTTACTATAGTTCACAGATAGACCTACTTGCATTCAGCATCCTCACCTAGTGACTAGCAGGAGGCAAGTACAGGGCAACCACAGAGTAGGTGGATAACACTGAAGTGTTAAAATAGCAGATGATTTTTAAAGCAAAAAGAGAAGTAATCTAAATCTTCTGCCTCAAATGCAGAATCAGAAGTGGCTACATAGGAAACAGTTCCTAGAACCATCATTGATGGTTCTGCGATACCATTAACAAAAGACACAGCAGGAGTCTAAGTGAAATAACTAGCTGTAGAGCACCTCACTAGTTGAAAAGGTAATAAGTATAAAGCATGGGGCATATTTATAAAAAGACCCTCTCGAAAGCCTTGGAAAACCCACATCTTGAACAGCCTGTGCATTTCACTAAATACATATTTGAACTAGATAACAACAAAATACATTGGATTCCATAGAAATACAGACTAAAATGATTAAGACGTTGCAGGAGCTGCCATACAATAAACAATGAAAACACTAATTCAGAGAACTATACAAATAAAACGTGTTTAAGCTTTAGAAACTGTTGAAGGCAATGATTAAGCAAGCACAAAGCTACTACTCACCACAATCTGTAGCATCAGAAGTAAGAACCACTTGATAAAGTTAATAAAACTAGCAAAAAGCTATTTTAAAACAGGAAGAACAAAGTACCTTACAAGACAATAACACTTTCTATAATTTGTTGCTACATCCAAAGGACACAGAGACAACAAATACCAGTAAATTCAAAAGATAACAAAAACCTCAGTCAGCAAACACATAAATAGAAATTAAAAAGGCAAAAGCAAGACCTTACCTTCTACCACAAGGCTGATCAGATATTGAAGAAGGAGAGGAGAATGAAGGAAATAGCAATGATCTGGTGCTTTCCCTAATTAGCACTTCCCACGGCCCCTCTCACAGCTGGAGAATACTGAATTGAATGGCACACTGATCTGATTCAGGTGCAACTTCTTATCCTATAATGTTCTCAATCTACATCACCATTTTACCCTGAGAAATTCACTTATTTTGTTGCAAACGTAAAAGTACAATTACTAATAAAAGTGATTGCTTGCTTACCAGGCAGCTTGTTAACTCAGCTAAAGCCATATACAGAACTTCAAAATGAAATGAGTTTATTTAATACAAGGAATAAAAATAATGCATTTAAGTTATATCATTTTTCAGTATAAAATGTTCCTTCAGCAATATCCATTTTTTCCACAAAGACCACATTTATTTTTATCAACTGGGAAATAACATTACATACATACACGTTGCTCCAAAAATAATGTCTCCTATTTATTTCCACAGAAATTACAAATACAAAGAGCAAAATAGATACAGCAAATTCTTAGCTACAAAAAAAAACAAACTATTTTTCAACAGTTGCCACCACTAGCTGTGCATATTTGCCACTGATGAACAAGATCCTGCATGCCTCAGAGGTCACACACTGTTGCTGTCACCACTGCTGAAACACACCACACACTTCCTCTCTGGTGCTCATATCCCCTGTCTGGTCTCCACAAATGTTCAGCATGCATCTATTTATGTCAATGTGTGCAATTTTTTCCTCTTGAAAGAATTCAGACTGCCTCTCTGCTGCCATCTGTCACACAGCAATAAAATACAAAAGAAGGTTGGTGAGAAGGTTCAATCTCTACTGCCATACCACCACCATTTTCTTCTGATGTCGTGGGCCAACACACTAAAATGGGGCACACGGCTTTCACAATAGCTCTCACATTTTAAGCACTGTACACGAAACTTCATTCTGCACTGACTTTGATAAATGTTAAGTTTGTTGCTTAATTCTAGCTTGTGGTCATGCTGTGTATCATTTTGGGGCTTGTTGAGTTTTCTATGTGTGAAAAAAGAAATCTAATGGAAAACACATGATCTTCCAACACATTTTTCCTTGCATAAACTGAAAGGAACACAGGAATGACCATGACCAGTACACGACATGACTACACTTTAAAAAAAAATTTAAAAAAAAAATCATTCATGGTTATTTTAGGGTTCTCTTATTAAACATAATGATGTAACTAAATTGGTGATGTTTTTCTCTTAAAGGGATCAAATTAAATCTATATACTTTTGATATTGGAATTGAATGTTTTCCTTCTCAGAGAGAAATATATTCAAAGGGATAATCGCTCTTTGACTAGTGAAGAGGAAACCACAAAAATTCTGTTCAGATAAAAGCTCCGGTCTCTTCTTTGGAATAAAAAGATCAGGAACAATTGGATTTGGTCCAGATTAACAGTATTTCCCAGTTTTTTTAGGTCATAAATATATCATCTTGTTTTCTGCACTGCGTGTTGCAAAACTTTCAGCATTCATTTGTTCTGTATCTGTGATGATAATACAAAAGCACTGCACAGAAATTCTGTAAGTAGTGAACAGAGTCAGCAGCAATAAAGCAGCAATCCTGCATTTCTAACCAGACAAAAGCATATTGGTGCCCAGGACATGGAAACATTCCCATTGACTTCTTGCATTACTAAATAGTGGCTTAACATCAGAGAGTATAAGACCATTATTTAAACTTTTTTCTCCCATCTTTCTGTACCTGAAATTATTAAAAGTAGAAAATTGTAAGCTCCCCATCAGGAATAAATCCTAATATAGTGCTCTCCATTGCAAAAAGTTTTATTGCTGTATATAGGAATCGGTACATAATTAAACTTATTAAATAATTTTTAGTTCTAAGTAGTAAATCTGGTAAAATTTTCAGATCCAGATGTCTGGTAGAACTATTCAAATACAAGTGCTTCTCCAAACCTGGCAAAGCTACTTGATCATCTGGCAGTCGGACCGTATGCAAGTCAGAAGGCATGGAGAGAAAGATTTCAAGTCATAAAAGCTACCTGATGTTTTTTGGTCTTTCAAGAAAAAGCCTATGAAACCTAATAGGACAAAGCCCAAACATTGTGGTTTCACTTGAAGATAACAAAGATACATTAAATATGCTTTAATTCATAGATGATGGTAGAACCTCAAATAAAAAAAACTCATTGTGTTTACACAGAAGGTTTTATTTCAGTTGTTCAGCTATACTGAGAGCTTCTGTAGATCATGACCTCTAACACATAGCAGCAGCATGTCAGAGACAGAAGAACAGATGTTAAGTACTAATTGAAATTAGGCTAGGTCAAAAACTTTCAAGAAAAACAGAATCTATCACTGAGTGGGACGCTGGAAATTGCAGCCTTTCACCCTAGCATACCACACTAGGGAAAGTGTTCTTCAACTTGCTTGTTTTTATGTAAATAAATTATTACAGCAGGAGATACAAAGAAAAGTAGGTATTATACTATTTGATTTTGACATTTATAAATTCTCAAATGAAAACACTGAAAAGCAGGCCATTTGAAAATACTTTACTGAACAAAATGTATACCACCTGGTTAGGAAATTAGCAGATGTAAATCACAAGAAATCATTGAGCCAACATATGATTATGATGAAGAATACAACTATATTTAAGCACATATTTAATTAGAACTATGCAAATCAAAATAGGCAAAGTCATTAGTGCAGTGGATATGTGAATCAGATGGACGCTGAAACTACTTACTTCCTTGTTTGCGCTATGTAACTTAAAAGTTACATAGGCAAATTGCAGCTCAAACACAATGTGCAGGCATTCTGCAGAAAACCATGCTTAATTTGCTCTTACACTGGCTTAAGAATACCACCTGCTGTGTTTCAAGTGCTGCAGCAATGTATTGCAATAATACACAATAGGATAGCATAGCAAACAGTCCAGGAGCTTTTTGAATAAAATACATAGTCCTAGTTTGCAAACATGTAACCAATTAATGCAAACTGCCTACCACTTATAATATTTTTAATGTACTGAGGTGTTTATTGTGATTAACTTTCTTTGAATTTCCTTTGTCATCACTAATTTTATTTCCACGTTCCAGTTCTTTTTCTGTAATGTGCTCTTTCAGTAATAATTCATAAGCTCAGCCACCAATACTGCTCACCTCTGCAATCACTGTTTCAGAATAAACAGGTAACACCTCTGCCAATATAACTGGAGATTCATCTGAACAGCAGATCTGTTCCTTTGTAGCTTTTCTACGTGAAATAAACACGCAAAGAAATCCTTGAAAGTATCAGTATTTCTGAATTATCCACAAACCATCCCAAAGCCTGGCATAATTTAAACAAAGTAAAAGTAACTTACAAAAGACTAATGGTTTTACTTATATTTCTGCAATGGGAAATAAGACACTTTGGCACACTTTTGTCTGCTTTTTAAAAGCAAAGACTGTCCTATATACTGAGATCCCATGACTCTGAATTCTGACAAACAATTTCTAACAATTTCTCTTACCTGAAAAAAAAAAAAAAAAATACAGCATTAAATATGTGAAATGAATAACATATGCTAAGAGATAACCCAAATGGAGAAAAAACAAACAAACAAACAAACAACCTTCTCCTCTGTGAGGACAATCAAGCAGTGGAGAAAGGCTACCCAAAGCTCAACTGAGTTAAGCTCTGACTAAGTATGCCTGATCTCTTTTCAGCAGAAGGGGCTGCAGAGCTCCCAAGGTCTCTTCCAACCTGAGTGACTCTGTGATTCAGAAACAAAATAAGAGGAAAATTCTGCTTTTCTTTAGAGTATCTTTCACACGTGCTCCATTTCAGGTTAATTTCAACATTAGATTTATATACCTTTTTAAAATGTATTTTCAGCACACATACGAGTGAAAGGAAACACCGCTTACAGCTCAGCCATAGACATTAGCATCAAGTATTAGAATTCAACATACTGCATGGTTTCTGTATTTTATTGACAGCATTACAGCAATTTATTTGGAGGAAATCTATTTGTCTGCTTTATGTCAAAAATTAAGAGGCAGACTGTAATACTGAAAGTATTACACTGTAGACTGTAATAGCTGAAAGTAAGCTAGCAGGAACATAGAGTACTCCTGATAGCAGTAAGACTTATAAAAGGCAGAGGAATTATGCTTGAGCCCATCAATCTGGTATCAAATCCCAAATCAGCTAAACTGATCATGCTGTCATAATTTCTGTAGCTCTGCTATTATATCTGCCTAAACAAAAGCTTATCTATCACACATTGGACACAGATGGCCAGTACTTCATGAATTTCCATGTATTTAATGTGTTTTAATTTGTTAGCTCTGCAGCAAGGAGACATTCAGTAAGTGTCTCCTAATGAGCTGCACAGTACTACAGGGAGCAGCACACTGTACAGTTCTTTAATGTTGTTAAAAGATACATCCTACTATTGCTGAAATCTGCACAGAGCAAGAAAACAAAAAACCCTTAATAATTATACAAATAACACTTACATTTATATAGTGTTTCAGTATTTAAACTTGGCCTCCAAAAAATCCAACAGGTGTCTGTGGCTGGAACCTACATTTAATCACAATTCAAGTTGAAAATATTACATAAATCTAACAAGATATATGATAAAAGCAGAGTTATGGTTCATCCATGATGTGAATACATTATGTACAATGACAGTTTGCATAATTTATACACCATTTTAGGAGTACTATAAAAACTACAGGAACAATTTAAAAATCTGATCCCTGCATAGGTAAAGCACTTATTTACAGCATGGCTTCATGAGTTTTCATGTATTATTTTCTGCTGATGGCCAGATTCTAGGACAGTAATATTCCTTTTTCCTACCACTGATGTTCAAGCTTTTGCAATTTTATTGAAGAACTAAAAATTAAGATCTGCCACTGAGTATACCATGGGCAAATACCACTAATAGCAAGTAATTACTAGAATAATCCACAAAGAGATACATAGTTTACTGAAATTACGATGTAAACTCACTGTGGAAAAATGAACTAGAAGAAAGGTTTTTATTAAGTATTAGAGAAATTAAATAACTGTTTATTTCTAGCTTTCTTGTTAAGATTTGGGACATGATATTCTCTAACATCGTGTCATCCTTCTAGTCTGAAGAAGCAAGGAGATAAATGCAGTACAGGGGGACATGGGACACTGTACACCACAGCTTAGTACATTACACAAGAAAAGAGAAAGAGACCTTACTAAGTACTGAATGCATATATATACCCATGAGCATAGGATACGCATTAAATATAGAATAAACAGATTGGAAAAGAGACTATTGTGCTGGAAAACACTGGCCAAAAATAGATGATCAGAAATCTAATTCATCTATGAACCACCAAAAATAATATAACCTTTACGTATGTCTATATAGATAAATACCTAAGATATATTTGAACTTAAATACATACTCTTACATAGATCCTGCACTATATCTAGCTCTTCTGCTTATCAGAAAGAACTCAATAGTTCTGGACCCCCCTTCTCAAAATAGACACTGAAGGACTGTGGGCAATGTTGGAAAAAAGCCGCAAACAAAATTTGAATGCCTAAGAACGAGATTTAGAATTAAAGACTCAAAGAGCTCGAGCTGTTACTTTTAACAAGTATAAGGAGCAACTTGATTACTCTAGGGAAGTATCTCGGAGAGAAAAAAAAAAAAAGGTAGTAAAGGGTTCTTTAATCTAGCTGAGAAGAAACAAAGGTTAGAAGTTAAAATGACACATATTAAAATTTAAAATTAGGCACATATTTCTATTCCAATCAATTAGGAAGTACACAGATAAATTCTTTTCCTACTGATGCCTTTTGAAGAGCTTTTTTTTTAATTTGAAAAGACACAGTTATATTTGAATTTCTGATCACACTTCCATATGAATTAAAATAAAAGTGATTATATAAGATGAATGAACTTAGACTACAGAAAGGACAGGGAGGAGGAATGCCATTTTTTTCACTCCTCTGACAGAAGAACTAGAAATTTGGCAAAATCCAAACTTCACTGAAGTTTCACTAGACATACCACAGTTTAAAGAAATTCATCATTGTATCACTGCTGTAGCCATGGAAAGAATAAGTTTAAGCCAGAAATTTTGAGGTTCTTAAGATTTGGGACATTTTAGTTTAGAATTCTTAGCTCCACATGAGCATCCATGAAATTTCGAGTACTTTTTGATTTCATTACTTTCAAAATCAGAACTGCAAACTCTTAACATTTTTTATAAAAAGATCTCTTCCATGTAATGTCTGTCATTTCCCATTCTGAATCTAACAAATGACACCATAATGAAATAGCTCACCAACAACTGAACAAACTGAAATAAATACAGTCAAGCTTTCAGTAATAGTATTCAGACAATGTTAACAGATTATATTCTACAATGAAGATTATAACAGGAATAATAATTGAAGGCAACAGCCAAATCCAAAGTAATGTAATACACTGAAGTATTCTAGTTAAAAGTTTTCTAGTCGTTTTGAAAGACTTAGAGGCTTAAAACAAGTTGATAAGCTGATAAGTACATTCTTTAAAGAACAGGAGAGCAGACAATTTTTGATACACTGGCCATTTACTATATGATAAGCATTGAAAGACGGATCCTAAGGAATCTGAGTTGTTCTGCAATTTCCTAGTTTTATTTTATCAATAAACAATTTAATCTAGAGCAAGCTGGTTGTAGTATTTTATTTACTGTAAAATTCATTTTTTCTTTGCTAATTTTTGTGCTGATATTTCTGGCTAAATTTATCTTCCTGGTTAATCTTATTCTATAAACAACAGCAGGAATAACAACCTTTTTCACCTCATTCCATAAGATATGTATTATACAGATATGCCAATCTACTGCATCACTGTTCTTCCATCTTTTTACTATAAATTTACCATTGCCTTATCTGAATGTATATTTGACTACACAAATGCACAATATCTAAAATTTTTTAGTTCTAAATTAGGCAAAAGAGTTTGCAACACTGAAGTGTAAACTCTAGAAATTACTTTAACTCTAGAATTTAATTTTACCATTACATTTCACATATGTTGTAGAAGTTTTGCACTTTATGAACTTTTGACTTCATGGCTATTCAGCCATTTATTCCACTGGCTTTCTTGAGTCATGCAGTCAATGAACTGTTTGACACAAAAGTCAAACTGTTCACTGTTGCTCAAGTGTGCCTGCCTGGTTGTGTGGAGCTTCTGACAATCCAAATATTCCAGTAAGCCAACAGTGAATGTCAGTCAAGATCTGCACTAGCAAAAAATTGCACATATTCTTCTACAAAGAAAAATAGTTGCAAAACCATGGCTCTTCTGTTTGCTTTTCTCTCCTGCCTAGAATCTAAGAACCAGGGAACTGCAAAAAAGAAAATAGTATGAGAAACAAGGTATGCCATTTGTGAGATGATCTTTATCACCATTATTTTTCTGGTGTTAACAAAACACATTTCAATGAAAAGAAAAAAAGACTGAATAGAATGAAAGAGAGAAAGTTTGGTTGATAAGTATTATAGAGTGAGTAGTGATAGATACCTCTATCAAACTCAAGAAATCTGCAGGTTTGGATCCAAATGATACTTTAGTGTCAGAGAAGCTTGGGTATAACATTACAGGCAGCCCAAAACATTTACAGAGACAAGAACTGAAGACCAGTCATTCCTTCTCCAATAGAGGAGGAAAATATTTCTCGAAAAAAAAAGAAAAAAAAATCAGTTTCTAGCAGGTGATCAAATTTTCAGCCACCTGCCATATTATGCCTCAGTAGCCAGTGGGGGCAAATTGTTCATGATAATGGATCTGTTGATCAATTGCAATTTAAGGAAATAATTTCATGACTAAGTCAAGCTTAGTGCTATGTCAGAGATGTTCTCCAGTCTCTCACAATTTTTTATGCCTGAAAAGGAAGTCTACTAATTGTAATCAGTTAAAAGAGTCTCCAAAGTCAAAGAGTAGCTGTATGCTGACATCATCTTCTCCTGTACAGAGGAAGAATATACATGGAAAGAGCCTGACTCAGTATGCTGCCTGTTAATGAAATTTAAATGAATAACCTCACGGAAAGAGTAAGAGATACTGAGTTGCCATGAAGAAATCAGCTCATGACTCACAACAGTGGTACTCACAGCACCATGTCTCCTGACTTCCTCATTCACAATTATCCATTTTTCACCTATCTGTGGGGAACAGAGGCCATAAATGAGAAATTCAGTCCTGTGGAGTACTTTAATTCATGACTTCCATAAAAAAGAAACGGTGTTATAAAACATTCCTCTTCCTTTCTGTCTTTGATAACATACTCTCACTGCCTCAAGAAGAAAAACATTTTTTGCTTCTTACTCAAGACAGCAAGAAAGTGTGATATGACATAGAAGTCCTACTTTGCATCAGCAAATTGTGACAATATTTTTCCCTTAATCTTCTGCACATTTTTTTTTAAGAAATGTTTTTTCTACAACTCACTTTTTACATAGGCTTACTGGCGCTGTAAATTTTCTCTGTCTACAGTTTTAGCACATCTGTGTGTGGAAGAAGTTGTTCCTGTGAGAAAATATGTGAAGAGAAAAGCAAACATGGGAGATGATGATGTGACCAGGACCAAGGTACTTATGCAGGGACTTAGTCCTATGTCCTGCCTGAGCACAAGGGGAAAAACAGACTTAGAAAAATAGGGAAAATGTGAGCTGGGTATGTGAATAATCACATATATGGTACTGGATGGTACCTCCTCTCCCAGGGAGATGGTGGAGTCATCATCCCTGGCAGTTTTCAAGAGGTGTCTGGATGAGGAGCTATGAGATATAGTTTAGAGGCTTGTGGTAGCAGTGGTAATGGGAGGACAGTTGGACTAGATGATCTTGCAGGTCATTTCTTGCAATTCTATCATTCTATGGATGGCAATTCTGGTTTCAGAGCTGTGGGGGTAGAGCACAGGGATAAAAGAGTGAACTTGGGAGAACAGAATAAAATAACGAATTGGCAAGGGTTGTTTTAGATACCAGTGCTGGAATCTGAAGAAGAATAGAAATTCCCTTTATGTCATTTCTCCACAATATTCCATTCTCCAAAATGACAGGCAATCTTATATCTAAACACTGCAGTAGAGTATTTGAAAACATAATTTCTCAAGAATTGCCAGAGAAACAGACTTCCTTCTACAGTGGCAAAAATCAAAGAAGGTTGGAGGAATAAAATGTTGAAGTAATACATTCCAAAGCAAACTTCAGGATTAGGAAAATGTTTCTATTTTCAGTTTAAATTTGGACTCTGCTTTTTTTGAAGGCCATTCAGCTGCATATTCTGCTTTCAATACATTTTGACTAAATCAGCTGACAGAAGTAAGTTCAACTGAGCTGAAATTTGGATTTTATAGCAATATTGATACAAAGCAGTGGGCATTCCTGCTGAAATACTGGCATTCGGCTCGAGAGACAGTATCTTGAGAGATTTCTCAGATTCCTCATACATCTAAAAACATATTCTTCTGCTGCAAGTAATTAATGAGGAAAGAGGAATGGAAGGGAAAAAAAGAAATGGAAACCACAAAATAAGAGTTTCCTTTACAACTTCCCAGTAGTATAACTTGCTGAATACTGGTCAAGCCTCAGAGCCACAGCAAGTTTTAAGGAGTGATATAAAGGAAGATAAAGCAATGACTTTATAGATCTCTCTATCTTGGCAGATATATGCAGTACATGTAGGTAGTTTTCAACGTGCACAAAAAGCTGTGTAAGTAAAACTTGTGACATTTGATACTGGTTTAACTGGCAACGCAGAAGCTTAACTAGTTAGTATATACAGTAAAGTGAAAATACTCAAAGAGAGTCTCAATTTTTAAAAAATATAAAATGATTAAAACAAAAATCAGGTATTTTGAGCTAGCTGATTTGTTTGCTTCTTTTTAAACTTTCTTTCCTTTATGCAATTCTATATTGGAATACTAGTATATACTATGGTCAACCATTTACAGGCTGGTTTGGCCTGGTTCCGTGACTAGCAGGGTAAAGAGATTTTGCAAAATCCACACTTCCAGAAAAGGGAAACGGGGGACACGAAATCATTAAAAACAGTGGTAATGATTTGAGGAGAAACAAAATAATTTACTAAATATGGTATTGGAATTGAAAAAAAAAAAAAAAAAAGTAAATCAAAATAATTTCACCTATTTCTTCCTCCTATGTCTGTCCTAACTACACTAACAATCATTCTCTCAAGTATTTCATTAAAAAAAAAAATCCAGAGATGAATATTTTGCAACACTTCTCTGCAGACAATCCCATCTAAACAATACTTCCTAATATCTACCAATCCCTTGTTGTAACACTAGATTATTAATTTACATAATTGGCTAAAGGAAACAGGTTAATTCCATCTTCATCAGGTCATGCTTTCTAGACAGCTGACTATTCTCCATGCTTATCTTCACAGCCCCTCCAGTTGGTCAGTAGTTTATCTGAATCACAATAACCCAAACAAGAATACCAGATGCTTGCTTTTTTTTTTTTCTTTTTAATTTATTTCTCCTACAACAATATAAAACTGGCAACTTGTCTTCTTTAATAAAATATCCCTATTTTTTTATGTAACTTTTGCCTAGCCAACCAGTTTCTTTCATTGCTCAGCTGATCATTCTTAATGAAATGCAGTAATTTATATTTGTCCTGCTTGAACCAGATCTTGCTTTTCAGACCAAATTGCCAATTAATGAGATTGTTTTTGACTCTTAAACCTCTCCTCCAAAGTGCTTGAAGATATGCCCCCATCCAATTTCACTTTAAATAAAAAAATAACAATACATTATCCTACACTATTCTGAGGCCTTGGCTTCCATTGGTATACTAAGTATTATAAATGATTTTTTCACTTTTCCACACAGAGATATTATTTTCCACCACAGTTCTGCATCTTGGGGGGCATAATGCAGATACAGTTACAATTAACATATTTTGGCCACTAGTTAAAAACGATAATATTAAACTTTCAAGAAATAATGCTTAGCTACTTTTTTAGAAAATTCCAAAATAGACAAATTCTGAGCTTACTAAGCAAGTGAGCGCTTGCTTAGGACCTCTTAGCAGTTTTTACCTAGTATCTAGAACACGCATATATGCTTTAAAGCAGCAGAGTATACAGTACAGAAAGAAAAACAGGAAAGACAAAATGTTACTGAGTAATAAATCAGGTACATATTGAGAGAAAAAGAGAACAAGAGAACAAAAACCAAATCCTTGTTCTAATTGTCTAATATAAACATTTGCACTTTGCATAAGGATTAATGGATTAAGCTACTTTACTATCAAAGAAAAAATTGCTATTTGTGCCCTAGTGTTAAACAACACCAAATGACTTAATCTGGTTTTCTCTGAAGGCAAAGCTGTATTTAGCAGTGGATTTAAGAGATACGTACACCAGATTCTTACATAATTTTATTATCATATGAGCTATAAAATTTTTACTATTTTACTCATGTACATATATAATCTTTTATAACTGGCATTTGCTCTCCAATATTGGATAAGCTTTTTTTTTTTTTTTTTTGCTTTTTTTTTTTTTTTAATAGATAGGAAAAGTACACTGGCAACAAAAAATTTGACAAGATAATCTTCATAATATTGTGCCTTAATGAAGTGACTGGATTCCTAATGACAAAGTGATTTTAAGTGTATGCCAATTAATATGCAAATTAGCAAACGCTCATGTTGAGAAAAACCAAAGCACTTACAGGCCGTAACTATATCATAGGTTTCAGGCAATCTTCTCTCTGTATTTTATTACTTCTTTGGAACATAGCACTCAGCAAATAAAAAGGGCTACCTAAGTACTGTATTGTGTTTGATATAAAACATGGAAACACTGTATAATACTTCAGATGTATTTTGAGGTGCAAAAGAGAATTATCAAAGTGTAACAGCTCAGAGTGTTACAACAAATAAGCAAATGTTGTCAGCAGAGTGGAACACTAAATTTACCTTTGAGCTTTGTCTACTTAATCCTTACATTTTATGCTACATTTGTTGAACACTGCGCCTTAGCATGAATCAGACAATTAGTCTGCAAGAATTAGTTTGAAACTTGCACTGGTTTCAGCTAGACAAAATCAAAATTAGAATTCAGCTGCATAAGCATCTTTATAAATTTAGTTATATTATAAAAATCAAGTGTAAAAGTAGCACACTGTAGAAAATATCATTCACATCACAACGGCAACAGGAAGAAAAATGAATTGGGCACACACATTTGCAAGAATACAAATAAATACAAAATATTTTACAAACCAAAGAGAACTAAAAACATTTAGTGTTCTGCTTTAATCCTAGTATACCTCTAGGTGCTACAGAATCTGGACACAGGAAAGATTATAACTCAGGTGCCACTGCAACAGTTCTAGGTCTCAGGCTTGCATTTCCAAATGTTTTGTCCAAAATTGCCTATTAGTATACTAAGAAACCAGAAATGGGCTGCATATTTACTAATATGAAGAGGCATTTGAGTTCATGGTTTCAGGGCTTTGGAGAGCAAACACACAGAAACTTTAGCAGCAATGCTTGTAAACATAAGTGTTTAAGGACAACTGATTACCTTTCATCAAGCACATAATTAATACAGTTGAGAAAGTGGAGAAATTTTTTGAAAGTAAATAGTTTATTTCATCTACAATATACTCTATATTTCATATTATTACCCACTGAATTCTACCATGCAGAATAATGAGTCAATGTGTGTTTTTAGGCCATCAAGACAGAACATAATTTAAGACCTACTGAGCTCACCTGGGTCAGCTGCTACAGTCTGAGCTTCAGAGCCAAGTCTCTGCAGCCCAAGTCTGTAACAGCTTGACTGTATTAATTGCTGACTCGGATGAATATTTGTAATACAAAACAAAAGTTTACACTTGTAGGCTTGGTGAAAAGTAAATATGTAGTTACTATTTCTGATTTGTATGCTTTTTCAGATGATTTAAAATCAACTTCATTCTGACTGTTAAAAATTGTAAGTTTTTATAGATGGTGTTTGTTTTTGTAGGTCATGTTTGCTTTGGTTTTCATTCTCCTGTTTATTTAACATCACAAAATATTACACTTTTACCAAACACACACATAAAAAATAAAAACTCATGAGAGCAATCTTGTCCTTTCCTTCAGACAAGAAATATAACCAACATTTAGGTAAAGTCATAACAATAACCATACAGTAAGCCATAGTAATTCCTTATTTTTTTTAACAAAATAATGGATTGTCCTTTTTACTGGAAAGCAAATTATTTGTTTATAAAAATAAAATAGGAAACTCTTCAGTTGTGCCCCTGAGAATACTGCTTTTCTTCAGATCAGTTCAATGGTCCAGATAATAAACGAATAATAAAATCACTGCTGTGAATGATATTTTTAATTGGAGAATATATTATAACTCCTAAATTTTATTTTTCTGGCAGAAAATGTAGTGCCTTGAAGTTCTGCCTAACATGCAATTAAAAGTGCTGTTCCAAAAGTAATGCCTTCTATTATTTAAGTTGGCCCACAATGTCAGAGGCAGATGGTGGTATGGAGGTAGTGGTCGAACACTCCCACCAATATTCTATTTTGTTGCTGTGTGACAGGTGGCAGCAGGGGGCAGTCTGACAGAATGGTGTGTGACACAAAATGCATATGGAGTAAAAGTGCGCCATTGAATTCTTCTGTGAGTTAAAAATGGCACTCCTTGACATTCAGTGATCCATGAGGCATTTGGAAATACTTTCTATCAGGTTCTCAGAAGCCAGGGGTGTTGATTTTTCAAACGAACAATACTTTAACTTTTTGACAAAGAGTTGGAAATCTTTGGTTAACAAATTAATTTGAAAAAGTCAGCAAGAAATTATTCAATGCACAATGAATGCAACCAGTTTCAAATTGTGGTTGTATACTACACACAAACTTGGGAAAGGTGCTATTGCAATTTATTCAGGTGATTTAGAGATGGCTGCACTATTTTCAGAAATGCTATATGACTTTTCAAAAAAGTATTACCCAAAATAAAAAGTGAGAAAATTAGTTACTCTGCATAACCCTCCACTGCTCATTTCAAAATGTGATAATGGCACTTATTTGCTTTATTTTGTCAATCTTTAAATTAGAGACTTTCAGACTATTCCATTATTCCAGATATTCAATGTCTTAAGGAACAATTGTGTTAGTGTCATGCATTTACTTTACCTGTTTTCTTTATTTACTCACATTAAGCTTGTAACATAAGTGAGACTAAAGCATAATTTATGATTGCCTTAGGCATGTCTTCTTGAAAGGAATTCAGTCTCAACCTGTAAACATTGAGGGACTGACAATTCATCTCTTTCCTTATTAAGCCTACTCCAGCTGCTACTTGTGCTCCCTTTCATAAATTTGTGTGCCTGATGGGAATATGTTTAGGTTCATGCTCTGGGCACATATTGCTACACCCTTCTCTTTTAATATGCTGAAGTAACTCTTCATTCTATCAAGTCAAGTCTCTTTTTGTTTGTTTGTTTGTTTTGTTAGATTGAACAGACTCATTCAGACTTTCACTGGAGGGTATTTTTCAAGATGCTCCTGTTGCAAGCTACTTGAGCTAATGCAGGCATTAGAAACAAAATTGTTCTGTTATTTAAGAACACAAAAACAGCCATGACAGATCAGACCAATAATGGGTCATCGGAGGTGGGTGCTCAGGAATACAACATAAAGACAATGACAACAATTTACGGACCTTTTCTTTAATCTCAAAGTAGGAGCGGCACTGATTATATGTATCTTCTCTTTTATTCGGTTACCTCCTGAGGATTTTATGCTGAAATTGTTTTAAGAACCTTTGGTGAAGGACCACTCCAAAAGTATGTTGAATGGTCACACTAGAGTTCCCTGAGTGCTACCTCAGATTACTTTACCCATCTCTTACCAAATAAAAGGACCCCGAATGACAAGCTTTCCCCTGTTCTGTTCTCCTCTAAACCACCAAAAGCCTTACCCAGATATAGGTCTCGGAACAGAAAGATTCCCTTACACTTTACACACACATTAAATTATCCAGTTCTCTCTGCTGAGAAAATGTGGCTTTATGGGAAGAGCTGACTGGCCTTGGGAAGTATTTCAAGTACAGTTAATTTCTACTGAAATATGTGGAAGACAGAAACCATGTGATACATTAGCATAGAATAAAAAATCCATTTGCCCTTGATTAGAAATACTTATACAGGATACTAACGCTGCTGTTATCATCCAACACTATGACTACTACAGAGCTGTACAAAAACTTTCACACAATATTGCAGCAGAATTACTTGGACAAGGGTACATCACAATGCATAAATGATTGTTTTACATGTGAATAAACAGTTAGAGCTAGCTAGATTGTTTGATTCCAATATGGCTAAAATATAATTATTTCACTTGCAGAAAGATTCCTATTGTGTTTCCCATAACTATGTAATACGTTTTCAATGCCCCATGTGGCATCTGCATGCAGAGCACTCCTAAACAGTAATTGCTGGTATAATTCTCACACATAGTTGTGTCTGTATTGCAAGCATGGATGGATTCACTTGAAGCAGAGCACTTGTTTTCCATGTTGGAAACCAGTGACGGATAAAATCTCTATGCTGCACATTACAGATTCCAACTTGCTCAGTGCAAACAAAGGAAGAATATTTTTGATGACGGCTGCAAAATCTATAGCACTTCCCCTTATTCTTATGACTAGCCTCTATATGCTTCCATTTCCTACAAGTACTGATTCCTACTGTGAAGAGCTGTGAAGTATAAGATTGTGCACGGTCTTCTGAGTTGAAGACTGCAGCAAGGGAAGGTGGCTGAGTCTTCTCAGCAAGGCCGCTGGGACTTGAGTCCATATATGCCAATTTTCCATGACCTTGCCAAAGGTGGATGTGAAACTGTGCCCTCTGCCTCTTCAGGAAAAATAGTCGATCAAAAGATCCTCACAATGATTAATTGCTACAGCAGTTATGGAATACTGAGGTGTCCTTGCCAGTTATCATGGAAAGCTTCACATTTTGGTGCCTATTGTCTTTGTTGTTACACTCTCAGCTACAATATGCCCATCATCAAGCACACACACTCTGCTGCAGTAATTATACCCACACACTGCCTTGCTTCTATATGTTGATTTAACTTCTGCTGTGGTTAATAAAATTGCGTAGTGAAAAAAGCAGTGAGACAGCAACAAGGTCAGAGAGCGCAAAATGTTACCTACCTCCCCATTCAGGGCCAGAAAGCTTTTTCACCTATTATGTGAACATTTCTACTGATGTAATCCTTTCACAATGCTGAGTTCATATTTTCATGTCTAAAGAGCAACATTTTACATATATTTTACTGAAATTAATGAAATTTCTCTGATGAGTTCTTATAAAATAAAACATAAACCCACACAGACTAATTCTACAATAACTTACTTTTTAAAGCCATGTCGTCAAAAAGAATTTTAAAAAAACTAAAAATGAGAAAAAATGAAATCTATGCAGGCCCATAAAATCTGTACAAACACATGGCTTTATATGTAAAAATATACAGCTCTTAACAAACACACTATTTATAAGAGGGTTGAAGAATTACACTGAGAGATGAGCAAGATTCAAAGGGACAGGTGGCTTACGTGGCTTTGGTTCAGCTAATAAGAATATGAGAAAGGAACAAACTGGCCAGCAAAAAATCTTTTTCTTAACAGACAAGTGTTTTCCAGAAAAGGCCACAAGGCTAACTCAGAAAAAAATAAGGTAAAAAGGAAAAATGGAAAATAAAAACAAACAGAATCAAAGATCTTCTATAAGACTCACTATGTTCAGTTCTCTCTATCCATACCAGCTGTAAGCTTTCGGAGGCGTCTTTTTCTGTTTATTTATTTATAAAACAGCACATGATCTTCCTTTTCAATCACACAGATAAAGCTGAGGTTTCATGCAGATCTTGTCCTAGTAGACAAGGCCCTGTAGAAAGGGTAGGAAGAAAAAGTCCTTCCCAGAAGCAAATGTTAAATGTCCTAAAAATATGTTACAATGTATTAACTTTCATGTCAATTTATGTGCAAAAAAAACCTCAGTGGTGCAGGGACCCAGGCAGAAAATGAGAAAGGCAGCAACTGACTCATAGAGCCATAGAGGATAAGATGACCTCTAAGGTGCGACACTCTACCACAATCTAGTTCACAGGGGAGATAAGACCCATGATGGTCACTGCAAATAGGTCTGCTTCTTCCATGCTGCTCCTCCTGGGGAAGGTACAACCCACACACAGAAGAGCTGGAAGAAGCCTCAGGACTGATGAAATGGATAAAGTATTTTTCTGTCACCTATTTTTCCTCACTGATATTTTGTTGCAGTATGAATTCCTGGACTTAGCTAGAGATAAGCTTTAAACATGACTGTTCAAAAAAGTTTTGAGAGCAATGCCCTCAATAAAGCTGCAATGTTCTTGAATTCATTATTTTATACATCACACCTAAAATCAGGTTTGCTGTACTTTTTCCAGGAGTCAATGCGTAACTATATTATTGTCCATAAATGTTATTCTTTCACTTGACTCAGAATGTATAGAGCCATTTTCTTTCTGAGGCTGACAGTTAAAGCAGATCACTACTACTAAAATGCCTTTCTTAATTCACCCCTACGACCATTAACAGAAATATCTTCTCTACCAGAGCATGTGGATATTTATTCACATAATAAACCTGATCATAGCACATTCAGAGGAAAAAGTATAAACATGCCAAGTGAAAGCAGATTTCTGCCTGCACCATTGACATTGTTTGGGTTGCAAACACAGTGAAAAATATACTTGGAGCTTGTGATAGTTATTTTCTAAAAATATATATATTTTAAAAGAAGTTAAATTGCATAGATACAATCTTTAACATAGCCTTGCCAAAACTGTTGGCACCTGGTCAGAAATATCTATTTACTCTTGATCCAGTTTACTACTCCCAAGAGCACTGAGGAGGCATTACCAACACCACTGTATTTTCCATTCCACTTTAAACATTACAGACTATCATTTTCAATAATGTGAAACATACAAATGAGAAAATGGGCCCACATTCTAACCTAGCCATAGTCAATGCACATTGGCTGAGTTCACATTTCCATTTTCAACTCATCAGCATCCCTCACCACCAAACAAATTTCCTAGTGAGGGAGATGTTTTAACACTAGCATGGGAAATGCAGAATTTTGAGAGAAACACTATTTGTCTGTGCCCTGCCCTTCCCATAGAAACTCTCTCTACTCAGTGACCAGCCACCAAGTGAGCATGCCTTGCTGGGAAGTACGTATAGCAGCATTCTTGGATTCTTGAATAAGGGAACAAAAGAATTCAAGATCTCACAGGTTAGGTTAGAAGAAAAACCAAAGCTGTAATGTATGCAAACTGCATCCCTTGATGCATATTTTTAGGTGTGTACTGATTGACTTGTCTCAGTATTTAAAATTAAGTTGCCTTTAGGCAGTCAGGTCTCTTTCAAGAGCTAGCGATGATGATATCATTAACCTCTGGTATTGAAATTCTATTAGTGTTCCTGATTTATCCTGGTAAACAGCATGCTGTTCTACTGCCTGCTAGTGGTCTTAAATCCTGCCATCCTATTCTGTTCCCTTCTTCATACCACTGAATTTATCTGGAGAAGATCATGTGAAGGTGCAGGACATGTTTATATTTAATGTTACATAACGTTTTTGCATTCTGATAAATTATTAAAATATCTATTGTATAAGTGTAAATGAGTTCTTTTATGTCCATACACTACAAGGATGCCTACGAGGACAAGTTTTTCCTAAGATAATATTCAGTGAAAGCAACTTGGAATGGATCCCACCCATAGATTTAGGGGAAATATGCGTTGTCCAGGTGTGTAGGCTTTGGTCCTACACTTAGTTCAGAAAACAGACCACATCACATACTAAATTGATATGTGGTATCAAATTAGTATGTGATGAGAGTAAGATAGTATGTTTTACCACTCCCCAACTCAGATTGACAATACAGCATCAGTTGATTTCATAGGTTCTCAAATTTGTCTCCTGTTCTCATCACCTCCTACACCAAAGCAAATGTCCAGACACATTTTCTGAGTAATCATTTGAGTTTTCTAGGGCTTAAGAGAGATAAATTTCATCCTATACTTTGTCATGTGCCTTTATGCATCGCACACACCACACAAATTTTGTACTGAGTGATAATATTGGCAAGAAACATTTGGTTTAAAAAAAATACAAAATACAGCACTAAATCTGTGAAAATCAAGATATTCCAGTGATGCAACAGCATGAACAATAGTACAGACAGCTGTACAACAATTTTGATCCAGCCTTCCCACTTGAAATCTTCACATTCCATTTGGCTATTCTAAAACTGCATTGGCAAGCTATGCATGTCTGTTACAAAATAATAGCTCTGTAGTCTGATGCAGCAGCATATGTTCAAAACAGAAATGGATTTTATCCAATATAATCTATAATTCTTGACACAGCAGGTGCTAGGCTTCAGTGCAGTTCTCCTAGGCACTTTCGTCTTTGCTCTGTACATCATGCCACAGTTTGCTGCCTACTAGGTGCATTCCTTCATTGATCAAGGCTTAGAAAAGTCCAAGCTCAATAGGAGAGACAGCACCTTGGCAAAGGATGTCTTCTGTTTTATGACTGTCAGCAATATGATGGAGATTTTACGATGAGACACAGAGACATTACTCACATACCCGTAATTTCATTAAGCACTAGTGCTAGTGGTCTCGGTAGACTGAGTAGATGGCATATTTACATGAACAGTGAATATTATCTACCTCATCTAAATTAATGCTGAATGAAATAGGGAGCCTAACTAGGTAGAGGTCTGTTCTAGGCAAATAGATCATTTTCCAATCACACACTCACTTGCATCTCATAACGAATTGAGGGAGGTATATGAAGGAAGGTATGAGATCAATTCTAAAGATAGTATCTAGTTATCCTGAAAGCAAGATCTACTTTCAGAAATGAGACTGTCAATGCCAGTACTGAGGAAACAGCACATGCTAACTAAGTTGTTTTTAGCCTGTGAAGAACTATATTCTTTTGCCTGTTTTTTTTTCAGGAAAATCTAATACAAAATTGATGATGAAATGGGATAATAATTTTCCCTGCATGAAGATTAAGTGGGAACACGAATCTACACGACACAGAGCTTTTGCATTCGTCTCATGTCTGCTCAACTGCAAAGTCATTGAGCAGCTAGCATATATTTCAGAACAGGAATCTATCTGAAATAGTAACATCAACTTCAGAGCTCTACAGGAAGTGACAGTCAATACCAGCTTGTTGCTGGATATTTTTGCAAGCACAGCCTATGAAGTTTGACAGAGCTCAGCAGTCTTGTGCTAGGAATGAAACACACTGTTTCAAAAGAAATAAAAGGGAAGATATTTATTACAAATATTTACATAACATTATGTATCTGAGAGCATGGTAATTCACCAGCCTCTCTGCTGGTAGCTGCCTGCACCTCCAAAGAAAACAGAATTTTTATATGGTGTAATGTTAGAATTAAGTGTGGTGCTTTAGGTACCCCACAAACTGGAGTAATTCAGCTGAGTGATTTCTACAGAGTACTTGCCATCTGTTGGTGATGACTCAAGCAAAACAAAGCACAGATGGATCTTAGTCCCAAATTATGCCTTTTTTTTTTTTTTTTTCCTGAACTTGTCTAAACTTCATAGGTGATCAGGATGCTATTCATTTTGGAGGAGTGCATTTTTATAGTGACAGGCTCCTAGTCTGCAATTACTCACAGCTAATTTTCAAACTTCTAAATGAAATAAAAAATGCTATGAATTCCAGCTTTAAGAACAAATTTTCCTTCCTGGAAAAACTTCCAGTCTCTTTGTAACACATTCAGAAATGCACTCTACTGTTCATTAAGGCATAGATTATTCAGCTTATTTCCTCATATATATTAACCAGTGAATGGGATTTACAATAGCCAACCATCTCAGTAGAGAGACTTCTGAATTGGCCAAGACAAATTGCCACAAATGAAAAAATATTCACACTGAAACTTTACATATTTTCTGAACTTTGACAGGAGTCTCTCTATCAGACTGAGATTCACATTCCTAAAGGCTCTCCTGATGTCCAAGCAACCACTTTGAGTGCAGAAAATTGCCTTTTCTTCAAAATAGAAACAAGTTGTGGTACAATTACCTTTTATCATTAAGAAATAAAATTAGCTTAAGTTAAGAATAAAATCTCTTTCCCAATAAAGGCAAGACTGGGTATCTTATCTTGCCTGGCCATTTGTCAAGTGAAAACCATCCATCTCCTATTGTATGCTGAACTCATGCTTGCAAATAATTCATAATTTGAGCACCATCTTTGGATCACAGTCTTCTAGAGAAATCAACGTATCCAGAAGGTGAATTTCAATGCTTCAAAGCAGGACAAATCATGAGACGTTCTTCTCCACCCAGATGGAATAAGAAATCTTAGTCATTAGTGAGATGTAATCAGTGTGCCTACGTAACACTATTACAGAAAACTGAGGCATCTGCAGACTGCTGATCTCTGATGGAGGAAATAGGTTTTTGAAGGCTATTTTCCAGAATGGAGTCTCTGTTGGTGCTCTGCACCTAGCAGAGGTACCTTCCTTGTAGCACCTCCTAAAGCAAATGATGGCTATTCCTGGAAAACACAGGACTTAAAACTCTCATAACGACACTGTTAAAGACTTGATTTCTTCACAGGCTACTTACTGTCAAACCACATTTATGCCAGGGTCACAAGAAGTGCTATCAGAAAAGAGAATGAAGAAAGGGCACTTGGCCACAACACTTCCTATGACATGGTGCATGTGCAATCATTAGATAACTTTCCGAGTTCAAATCTAGCATAATTTTAAATATAAGGCTTCAAATTGAATGCAAAGTGAAGCAGATTCTGAGGTTTCATTCTTCCTTCTTTACTATAGGTAAATAACTCCTGAAATTTTAAACTGCTTTTCGACTTTTGTCATAGTTGTTGATCTATAATCAAACACAGGGCAGATGAAAATACTCTTTTTTTTTACTTCTAGTTTCAATTGGTTAATGTATATTAGTGATTTGTTAAATGCAGTTCATTTCATGAAAACCTCTACAAAGCAGCTAATTTACTCGTCTTCAACTAGCTAACAGAAAGTGCCATTTATGGAGTGCTCATTGCATGTGGACTAGCTTTTACTAAAGAGAATATAGTTTTGTATTATTGAATAACCTCAGATGGAGAAAATGTTACCTGCAATTTCAGTGATTTATGGTATTTTTTTCTTAGCTCCAAGTACTAATTATTGTACTAATTATTCAGATTATTTTGCTATTTTGAATTAAATTGAATTTCCATAGAAGTTTTTATGAACTAAAATCTACACTGATTTTAATCATTGATTTTTAAGAGCTGTTGTGCTATGTACCTACTGAATTGGAGTGATTGCATTGTTTGTTTTAAATACAAAGTGTGTGGATTTTTCCCCTTTCTTGAAAGCAACTCAAAATGCCTTAAAAACAATTTTGAGTAGGAGAAGACCTACTCTGCTTCTCAGAAGCAGAATTATCATGAACACTGATATTGCAAAGAGAAAATAACAAAAATACCAGTATGGATGTGGTTCAATGGCCCAAACTTTCCACCCTGACATAGATGATAAAGACTAATGAACTGTATGCAGCCTCCATGATGCTGTAACTATAAATTCTTCTACTCAGGATCACGTTATAACAAGCAACACATTTAGAATGCACACATTCAAAATCATTTGTGGTTTTAATTGGTATACTTTTTATTCAATATATTAAATACCTTCTTATATACCTTTCTGAGAAGAAAGATGTTTTTTCAGTTTACTTCTGTTCACTAACATTCTAATTTGTCTGCTGTAGAGTTGTAGAACAGGAAGGTAGAACCTATAAGTTCCAGGACACGCTCTGCCCAAATGAACTGAAGAGGACTGATAAAACAGTGAAGTATGGCTAAAGGTCAGGTTTTCATGCCTGAGGCATTTTATTGCTTGTGGCAGTGATTTTGAGATGTATCACTGCTGTACTGCTGCACTGCTGCTGATGTAACTAGACTGATTTCACAAAGCACTACTAATTTAAAATTGAAGAAAGGTACTCTGTCCCTGTATAGCACTTTTCAAGCAGAGCGATTTCTGGGAGTTAAATCATGCAACCCCTCTTACTCTACTATCTAGAGGTGCAAGAAGGGAGGTATGGACAGAACAATATATATATATATTTTTTTTTAAATTTTATTTTATTTTTTAAACAAGCACCGCAAGCTTTCTTTGACTTTCTCAATATGCCTGTAAATCTGCCCTCATGTAATGTAATAATAGAGCTAATCCAGCCTTGTGTAGCTGCAGTAAAGCAGCTAACAGAGAATAAAACCTCACATTTTATTTTTCCCCACTATTGTGCTGTACCCAACAGGTACTGAAGAAAGCAAACCCAGTGCCAGTGGATAGCAAACTCACAATATCTTTCTTCACAAAAGGCTTTGTTAAAATGCAATATCTTAGCGTTAGCAAAGGTTCTGATGGCTTAGTAGATAAATGTTAGTATTCATACTTAGACTGTTAACTAACATTCAGTTTACAATGGCATTATGTGTCTATAGACAAAGATATAGCAGGATATTAAGTAGTTTTCTGTAAGTTCTTTAAATGTACAGTCTTTCAAACTAAAGAGAATGGTGTTTTCCATGTTCTCCATTCTTTTTTTTGAATGGAGAAGAAAACAAAAGTGATTTTGCCATTAAGAGGCCCCTGAAACCTCCATGTCAAAGTGAGAAAAGAGTTATGCATAACTATGCAGGTTTGTTTTTGTTTTTTTTTTTGTTGTTGTTGTTGTTTTGTTTGTTTGTTTTTTGTTTTTTTAATTTAAATTCTTATTTTTGTCCTTTGTAATGCTGGATCCTTAGAGGATGCAGAAACAACTAGGTTGGACATGGATCGTAAAGTTTATATAAAATTCTGCAAGGTGAAATGATTTCACAGGAAAAGTCTCTAGTGACACTTTTGCCATAACAGTTTAAAAATAGTTTTGCTTACAGCCTACTCAGGAACTTGAGAAAGCAACATCAATCATCAAAAGATTAAGGGACATACCAAAAAAGTATGACTGGGTCTCCAAGATACATTTTCAGTAATTTATCTCTGAAAGGCTCTAGCATAACATATATACATTCTTTCAAAGACTTAAATTCAGATCTATATGTTAAAGCAGTATCACATACTAGCCTCTTCCATTTCAGGAAGAAAAATAAAGCATTGCTAAGCTTTACGTAAAAATATCACATCTATTCTTTAATGTAGAGAATACAATGGCAGAGGAAGACACAGCAATATTTATCCCCAAACCATGGAGTAGAGGAAGATAGAATGCTTTTTCTCCTTTTAACCAGGCCTTCAGATTTTGATGTATTTCCCATTTAAAAAGCTTTGAGCTTAGCACAGCTGTAATGAATAGTGTCAAAAAGCAGGTTAGCATAGTTTCTCAGTAGCAACAGTATGGAAATTTTTTCTAAAGTGTATACTGAGAGCATTGCTGTTGTCCTGACCTTTTTGCTATGTCTACTGAACAACTATATCTTATGCATAGAATTCTCTCCAGCTTCTCAGACTACGTCTGGTTTTTATACATACTGGGAGGCTGAGAAAAAAATCCCACAATAGGAACACAGAGAAAAAGAATTTGCAAATACACCTCTTTGGAACCATTTCATCTTGACCTTTCATGAAGGAGGGTTAAACACTGAATTATTTGGCTGTGAATGCAAAAGTTAATTGTCGTTACTGAATACTGTTGATAGGCCCTTGGTAAAAGATAACGATTTCTTGGAGGGATACAGGTAGAGAAGGGGAAGATTTGAATTAAAAAGAGGAATGCCTTAATATTCTTGTTTAGATATCTGTGTTCCAAACAGAGGCATGAATTAAAGAGGTAGACAATGCTATGAATACATTGATTGTTATAGAGTACTATACTTTTAATAGTGAAATGACTAACTTAAAACAGAAATATAACCTCCTACCTCAGCTCATCAGAAGTCCTCCCACATCACACCAAGCACTTGAGTTCCTAAGACTCCCTCTTCAAAGCATAAAAAATAACAAAAAAATTACAGAATTCTGAGTATTAGCTCTTCTGCTTGATTCAATCAGTGAAGTGATTTGCAACATTGTTATGTTTAAGACCACAAAATTATTGAATCATCTCTTGTTTAAACTCTTGTGGTTTCTCTGATCGAATTTCTTCATGAAATATTTCACGAATTACATAAATTGCATCGAATTACTATCATTGCAAGACCTTATTTGTGTTCTGTTTCAGGACAAGTTAAGCAAGCAGTTTTGTTTCTCTAGGAAATGCAGAACTATAAACAAATTACAGACATTCTCCCATGAAGTGAATAAAGAAATTCAGCTCATTTTCACACGATGATTCAGAATTAGTGTACAGGATTTAATGTTTTTGCATTTTAAAAGTTGTAATTTCAAGACACTTAAACACCTTACTTAAAATAATATCTTGGAACCGTAATGACAAATTCTCACTGGACCAAAATTTCACATAGAAGGAGATGATTTGCGAGATGGGCTTTATCCCATCCTAAGAATCCCACCGTTATCATACACTCAACCATAAACCAACTTTCCTCCAGAAAAGTATCAGAGACACAGATTACAGGAAATACTATCTCCTACCATCTGAGACACAGAAATTGTGATTGCTAAAAAGAACAGGAAGAGAATTACACTAAATGAATTTTATGTCAAACAACAACTGGACAAACACAAAGGATGAAGCTTCTAATGACCTATTCTCTGTCAATGAAAGTCAAAAATCAACATCCTGCATCAGGAAAAGGCCTCTCCATGCTGCTTTGTAAAGCAAACTCAGACAATTTCAAGTAATTAAATACAAATACAAATGTGCATGTTAATTTGCAAAACTTATCAACATATACAAAATACTAAGATCTATAAAGTATATAATACACTCACACAGCCATAGTTTCATATGTGTTCAAAATGTAGACGCTAACTACATCAAGTGAGAGAAAATGCTGCATTGCACTACACCTCAGACTACAGCCAACTATGGAAGAATTGTGTATTCTGTTTTCAGTCCTACTCCTTTAAAACAAAAGCCCTACAGGCTTGTGATAAAACATAGGAGGGAAGTTCACGTACGTATACGAGATAGATCAAAGGAAAAATAGAACAGCTCCAAATCTCAGATAGAGTAGTCTCTCATTTCGGAACTGATCTGTTTCATTAGGAATTCATGCATGGACTAGTAGGAGAAGCACACCCGCCCTCATTAGCAAGTGTTGCACACACATCACTTGTTCAGTTTTTCATTAAATGGCCTTTCAAAACATACAGCCATGATATATATTCTATATAAATTCAGAATTCATTACAATCAATGTAATACACACACATTTCAGACTGAAATTTAATGTCTGACTTGAGACTTAAAATATTTATATACCATACAGTATATATCTCCAGTATCTATACTATACATTATCACTAGAGTCAAAACATTTGACTTCTGTAGTACAGCAGAGAAGTTATCATTATCGTTTTTGATGCTTTCTTGCATACATAGAGGAAACCCACTATTTTGAAAACATTGTGTAGCTTGTTTCCACAACTCTGGGTGAAGTTCTTCTAATGTCACCCTGTTCCTGCAGCTGACATTTTCCCTATGAGCCCTGTGTGTCGCAAAACGTGGTGGAGTTCAGCTCTGGGTGCCTGCTAACTGTAAGCCATAGCATGAGGGCTGCGTTGACCCAGAGGGAAGGAGTAGAGCTCAGAAATGACTTAAATTCCCCTGAGACCGGCCGGGAACGGGTGGAAAGCTTTACACAACTTTGAGCAGTGTTGGCACTACTCTTCATGGTGTCCAAGCCGAGAAGAGTGACCAGCTGAGAAATGAGGTCATTCCCCAGCGCATTGCCTTCAAGGCCTTTGCACCCGTTATATTCCCGTTAGTGGGAACGTGGCACTTCGGGTTGATCCCCAGTACCTGGTGCAGCTCGGGGTGGGATGCTCGGGTCCCGCCGGCCCTGCATCACCCCCTACCGGCCGCGGGCACCAGGAGCAGACACTGGCACGGCTCCCTCTGGGTGGCAATCTCTCCCCGGCAGCCCCGCAGCAGTAGCAACACTCGGGAGAGCCATGGGGAGCGTTGTGCAAAAGCGACTCGTCCGAGAAAGTTGCCCAGATTTCAGTAGCACCTACAGAAATGCCTCCTTTTGAAGCTTTTCCCAAGGAGGAAAAAAAAAAAAAAAAAAAATTAAAGCGCTCATGCTCAGAGGCAGTACCGTTTCCTGACTATGTTGTTTCGCTCAAGGTCGAGCTGCCTGTGCACACTGCAACATGAGTATTAATTGCAGCACGGATGGCTGTGAGATTAATGAAAGCCTCTTCGACTAGAGCAGCCCCGCTCCCAGCGGGATGTGCCTTCCTGCAAAGTTAGCGTGCATATATTTTCTGCAGAGAACCTTTAAAATCAATCTGCTAAAATAGAATCACTCCCTTGCCGAGGGCTGTCCCCGGGAACCCGGCCAGGCCGAGGCGGGGCAGCTCGGGTAGCAGCAGAGCCCACTACTCATCCAGCAGAACTTCTGCCATTGCCCCCTACACCCTGAGCTCATCATATCCAACACTCGAGCAACTCTTTTACTGGTGTACGTTTTTCTTAGGGGACTTACAGCAGTTGCCACTGAGACTTTGTGAGGAGCTCGGGTTGCTCCTTTTCATCCCACAGCCACGCCATGCTTCAAGATCTGCTTTGTACGAGCAAGACGGGAGCCCACTTTGATGCTTCCTAGAGTTTCCTACCCAGCACAGAGCCCCTCTCAGTGGGGGGGGAACCAGGGCTCTACCCGAGTGTCCCAAAGAAGGCCGCCTTCCTCACCATCACTTTCCTCAGCTGTTCAGCAACGCCGCCGCCCCTTGCCTCAACCCACCCCCACCCACTTTACCCCGTATCGACGGACAGAACTTGTTTTAAAATTATGATGACGAAGACTATTAGTTTAGCCCAGCTGGACTCGAGGCTACCAGCAGGTGCGGGCAGGCTTTCCACCACCGCAAAGGAGCATGCTCAGCGCTTTCAGGCATGCTCTTTCTGCGGGGAGGAAGCCCGAGTCGGGCCGGGGGGAATCCTCGCGGCGGCCCCGTCCTAACGCAAAGTTTGGGGCCGGGGTTCCATGCGGGGTTCCATGCAGCACTCCGTGCCCGCGGCCCGCCGCTCCCACCCTGGCATGAGGACAAACCCGGGCGCTGTGCCGGAGGCGGGCGGAGCGTTAGGGTTCCCTTCTCTCCTGGCGGCAGGGGAAGAGGAGGAGATGCCCAGGCGAGAAAGGCATCGCAGGCAACTTCTGCGGGGAAACCCGCCACCCTACTACCCGCTCCTCCCAGGGCGAGACTGCTGCTTCTCCTGGCGCGGATACAACGCCAAGAACACCACCATCATCACCATCATTCATATTCGTATGACGATGCCCGAGGAAGCCGCGCGGGGCTGCCCACGCCGTCCCCGACTCCGCGCTCCCCGCCCGGGGCTGTAGAATCCCTGCAGCACCCGCCCCCGGGCGGAGTGTCCGAGCCGCACCGTGACCGCGGGCACCCACCCTACCTTGAGCTCCTCCGTGGCTAGGTTGCCTGATCTGTCCATTCGGAGAAATTGAGCGCAGAGCGTTGGGGAAGAAGGGAAGTTGTGCCCCCCTCCAAAAAAAAAAAAAAAAAAACACACACAAAAAAAAAAACAAAAACAAAAAAAACCCAAACAAACAAAAAAAGAAAAGAGGGGGGTTAATCTAGTCTCTCAGTTTCCAGCCTAAACTCAGCCTTGTCCTCCAAAGCCCGGCAGCTCCTCTCAGTCTCATTCTCCGCGATCACGCCTCCACCGGTTAAAATAAATAAATAAATAAAATAATTCACTTTTTTTTTTTTTTAAGGGAAAAAAAAAAAAAAACCTCCCTTAAGGATTAAAGCGACAGGTGATCTTTCCCCGGTGGAAGAGATTCGCGTCCTCTGGCAGTGAAAGGAGACAGGAAAAAAAAAAAGAAGAAAAAAAAAACACTCCGTTGAAGATTTGGGTTTTTTTTTCCTTCTGCAATAAGCTCACATGCCGACGAATCGCTGCATCCCGAGGAAAAATCCTGCTTCCTCGGATGGCATCATGCAGCAAATTTCAAGGAAATGTGTTCAAACTGAAGAGTGTATGATATAAGCCGCTCTCGCCATGCCCACTCCGGTAGCCAACTGAGCACCCTGCGAGAGCAAGGCAGCAGTGATGAACGACTTCGCCGGCGAGATAACAAAACGCCCCAAGTCCCGCATAGATTCCAAGATTGTTTTGCAGCTGAAGGTATTCCCTCAATAATAATAATTAAAAAAAAAAAAACCACAAGATAAGAAAGTCTGTAGCGGTTGATCTTCTTCGAAGGTTATGCTAAGAGTTGGGAGAAAAACAGGAGGATCTCTTGCAGAAAAGAGAGGGAGAGAGAGATTTCCCCTTCTATCCTGTGTTACTGTCCTCCGCCGCCAGGTGCCTGACTTCCCTGCTCGCGGCCCGCGGGGATCTCTCCGGCTCCCCCGGCGCAGTGCTCCCTCCCCCGCCCGCTGCAGCCCCGGGTCTTAACGCTCGAGGCCGCCAGCGCCGCCCCCGTGCAGCCCAGCGCCGCCCGCCCGAGGGCTCCGCATTGTCCCCGTGTGTGTCTGGCAGTGCCACTCAACCCCTCTGAGCAGCCGCTGCTGCCTTATGCATAGCTCCCTATACGTGTGTATAGATATAGATATCGATGTACAAACATATAGACACACTTACATATACGTGGATAGCTCTGTGTGTGCCTAAATTAATAATATGATACGAAACTTCCCATCATGAGCCTTGAGATGTGTGAGGTTTTGTTCATCTCTTGAGTACCGCTGCAGCTTCAGTGGAGCAGTGTTTCTGATGGCACATGGGTTAAGTCCGAGTCTCTCGTAGGGTGTAATTTGCTAATCGCCTTTTCCGAAGGGTTCACTGATTTGTGGCTCTCATGTTGTACCAAAAAAAAAAAAAAAAAAAATATCCAAAATTAGATTTTAAAATTCAAATTGCTCCCTGCCAAGATGGTGATTTTATCAAGTGCCTTTATCATAAATCTGGCTGTCACTTGCAGTTTGGGAGACCAAAGCTGATTTTTAGTATCCAGCTTTCAGTCTTTGGGGGGCTTTATTTATTAACTCCATGAATGGTAAATTCAAAACTATCACTTTCTAGTAGTATTGCTTCTTCCTCTTAGGCATTTTCCACGCTACTTCAGATAGAAACAGGATTCTTGGTAATTCAATATAAATTAGATGTAATAGCTCAAAGTGCATACTTTGTTTCCACTTCCATACAGATTTCTTTTCAGCTTCCAGCATTGCAGGGTTAACATAAGCCTGAGCCCTGGGTGATGGGCAGTGATAGCCATTCCAAGGACTGAATACAGTGCTCATCTTCTAGAAAACTCCACAGATACAAAGCAAATACAGGCAAATGACGTTTTTCCTCTTAGCACAAACTGTGCATGACTTCCAGATTCATTGTGAATGCATTGTAAATATCATTGTTATCATTAATCTAGAACAGCAATTTATGAAGATTAAAGGCTTGGTCTGGCATTCCCATGTGAGTCAACAGACTTGTGTTTGAACAGAACACTGCCAAACTGGGTGCAATCAAGGTATTGTAGAACCTATAGGAATTGTAATGAGTGATTTGTGTTTTTTTTTCCTCACAAATACTCCCCCTCCCCCAAACAAACAGACAAAATAATCAGAGTGCCTTCTGTAAGAGAAAGAAAAACTCCCTCAGAAGGCACCTCTATGCCTCCCCAAAAGCATCAATATGCAATCCTGGGGAAAGGAGAGGATTGCCCTGTTGTGAGATACCTACCAGATGACATGGTATGAGGGCACCTCTGAGTTCTGGCCAGGGCTCTTGGGCAACCAGAGAACCCTTGAGCCTCTTTCCATCATCCAGGCATGATCACATGATGCTTAGTGGGTCAACAGTTAGATTCACAAAATGCTGCTTTCTAAAAACAAGAGGCCTGCAGCATTGTGACCTGTTGTCTCGCTACTGCCACACCACAGGCACTGTTGAATGGGGCACTCCACAGTTTCTATTGCGATTGGCATAAAATACATGGGGATGGGTTACACTGAGAATCCTCTGCTGAGTTTTGTTGAAATTGGTCAAGAGTTTAGGCATGAGACAAAGAAAATTGACAGGGCAATAATGTAATCCTCACTGCCTTGAAAAACAAGGCTAAAAAAATTGATTTTATCAATCTCTTGAGTAATGCGTTAATGTTCTTAGGTGATATGCCTCATCGAGTGACTTTAAAAGTGTATTTTTGTTGCCAAGTCAGGCACACCTAAGTTAATTAATACTAAGCTTCTAGTTGCTTCCAATATCTTAATTTTTTTATCTCGTGTGTAGTCAGTAAGACATTTCTTATTGCAAGGTCTTCATTTAGAAGACAGGGATGACTCAGATATTCATAATTTTCATCCTCATTATTTATTTATGTTCTTATGTCTTAGTGATTGCATACAATGTGGAGTCCTTAGAGGGGGCTTTGTGTTTCATCCAGCACTGTAATCAACTGTATTCTGCATGTGTCAACACAAAATTTTATGGAAAGAGTAAATATTATCATTAGCATTAATACAGTGGGAAACTGAAACAAAGCCAGGAGACAAGATCCAGAAAGGAACAAGCAAATCTTTAAGTAAATCAGTATCTTAGCTTTGAAAAAGAGCCCTGAGTCTGATGCTTGCAAATGAAGAACACAAAGCTAGCAGAAATCTGCAGTCAGCAAGCAGTGGTTGGCGTGTTGCTCAGTAAGTCGATATGCAATACACCAACGAAAGAATTCTGTTATTTTGTATAAATCTGCCCTAGCTATTATATCAACTTTATTCAAGTATTCATCAGCTTCAGTCATGTACAATTTCCAACTTTTTATTCCAGATGATACACCACTTTGCAAAAAATTATCTTCTGCCTTCTTCTATGTCCTTCCTGTACCCCTATCTTCCTACATTAGGCATTCCCAGTAAGCAAAATTTGTCAGGATATAACTAAGGATTGCATGAGAAAAGAATCCTAGGAAAGTAATTATAATTAAAAACTGAGTTTTTAACCTGTTACGGTCAAGGTTAGGATGTTTATCAACAGTTAGCCTTGTAGCTTTTCTTCTCCTATTATTAAGATTAAAAAGACTTGATTTCTGCAGATTCTTGTTGAATGTTTTTGTAGTGTGGTGAACTCTGGAGTACAAGAGCAGAATATAGAGTATGTGGCGGACTTTGTAATGATAGCCCAAGCCAGAGTAGAATTTTAACAAATCTGGAAAAGTTGCCTGCTTCAAAAAATTAAATTCTGCAGTCATTCAGGACTGCATGCAAACAGCAAGGGAACATATTTTCCTAAAAATAGTCTGAAAAAACATTTTTATTATCAAAAGGTATAAGCAAGTTAATATCAGGATTGTGGTCAGCTCTCCCTGTGATCCACAGAAACAGTGAGCAAGAGTAGTTCAAGTCTGTGCTGTTAGAAGGTACAGCTTTTCAGCAACATATTGTGCTTCTTAAACAGATGCAGTAGACCCAGAACTAGATAGCTATCATGACTGCTTTGTCATTCGAGAGAAGTATGTCCCAACATTGTTTGGGACATAAATCTGTGCTGTGTCCTTTCATTAACATGTTTTATCTCATCTTTCAAAGAGTCTTTTTCTCAGATTGAGAAGATTCCAAGATAGACTTCCCCAGAAGATCTTCTTTGGTGTATTTGTCTTGTCAAGGCATAGATACTTTTCTGGGTTGCTTTAAATGTGGTGTGGCCCATGCAGAAAAATAAATATTTTCAAAAGGTGAATTATTTTTTATAGGTTTGAATCATCTCTGGAAGTGACTGTTTCCTTCTGACTGTACAGGGAGTACCTAGAGTTAAATGCTGAATCTGTGACCACATGCTCAGTAACTTAATACAGATACTACTTGAACTCATGCCAGAGTTGCACATATGGATCTGAAAAAAAAATGTCAGTCATAATAAAATCATTGAAAATGATGGAACTTTCATAATGAAGCCATGTTTGATACAGTTCATAAGTATATTTAATTCATAAAGCTAAAATAAAATGAAACAAATCCCTCCACAAATCCAGTATTTAAAGATGGAGATACAGACTTAAGCATCAGAGATGGGTAAAAATAAATGACTACTAGAATAGCTCTCAAACAGAATGTCTACATTTTTCCCAAGTTGTAAGGGAAACCCATATTCCTGAAAATATTTTTGTACTGCTCAGTGTGTAATTTTTTTTTTTAATAGAAGTCAGGCTAACATAAGTAGATGTATATTATAAGTATCTCTTAGTAAGCATATTCTAAGAAATATAAAATTGAACCTTTGAGCAGAAGTGATTAAATACCAGTACATCTTCCATGCCTCAGAACCCATTACAATCCAGGAAGAATAATTTTCCTTGGCCTAGAAAAGGCTTATAAGCTGCGAGGGGACCACAAACCTCTGTTGAGCCCAAGAGCTTATGGAAGGAAGGAAGAACCATAACATTATAGAAAAACAGCAGAGAGAAAATAAAAACAAGGTTTCCCATGAGTTGTTATATTTAACTTTATCACATGAGCAAATAAATGTGTTGCCAGTGAGAATGGCTAAGACTTATCCCAATTATTTTTCTACTCACCTGCAGAAGTACTTTAAAATTGAACAAAAACACGAGACTTTTAAAGATACATTGTGCTTGATGTTCTCAGTTTGTATTGACTTGGAATTACTATGATCATTAGTACAAATGAATGTTGTTGCAGCATTGGGTTTCTTAACTTGTGGTCATATTATTTTTTTTCTAGGGTACTTTTTCATGACATAGATCTCTGAAATGAAAGCTGAAGGCGCATAGGAAACCTAGAGAAATAAAGACAATATTTGTATTGAATTAATAATAAGAAAGTTTTAAGAGATAAAGTAGCTACACTTGAACGAGGCCTGGAAAGCTCATGAAATGTCTTCCAAAAGCTTTTGGGCTTGCCTTTTTCATCAGTCCCCCTGACTCAAGTAACTCTTCCTTTTTTTTCTCCATCTCTTTGCTCTTTCTCATTTTCCAAAGGTTCCACCCACCATTAACTACTTGCAAATGGTTAGACTTGAAGACACCACCATAACGTCTATTTGAAAGCTAATTGAGGAGAAGTACTTCTTAACTTCATAATACAACAATTTTAAATCCTGTACACTCTTAGGACTTGAGATTCAAATACAGCCCATCAAGCCTATAGTTCCCTGATGTGTCGGAAACAGTATAATAATAACAGTACTTGTTGGAAATAAGAAACATCATAATGTCTACTTTGCCAATTAAATTAATACAATATAAGCAATTTGTTATTCAGAGAAAATGCAATCTGATGACAGAGTGGTTGTTGAGAGTGGTTGTTGTTTGCTGCTTACTTTTATTTAATTTAATTTAATTTAATTTAATTTTATTTTATTTTATTTTATTTACTAAAAGGCAAAAAAAAAAAAAAAAGCATTTATCATGAAAAATGCATTTTCTACCAAATCGCTCCAAGACACCAAATTTTTCATTGAGGAGTCCAACTGAGAGATGACTTACTTTGGAATACTACTTTTGCTCTGCCAATGATCTACTCTGTGATATTATACAATTCAGTAATTAACTTCCTTTATTGCTACACAACTTTGAGATGAAAGAAATAATACTTATCTAACTGTGTGAGTTTATGAATAAAAAATCAGTCACAAAGTATTGTTATGTAGTTGCAGACTACCAGTTTGGATATTCTTTGTTCTCACTTTCTGCTCAACAAAGTATCATCTTTCTATAATACAAATAATTTGGGATGTTCTAATTAATATCTTTCTCCTTTTTAATGCATACAGATTCCCAAACAGCTAAGTTTCCCAGAGATATCATTTACTGATCTCTAGCAACTGAAGTGGACATTTTAATAAGTTAATATGCCAATAGATAATTGGGCTGAAAAAAATCTTTAAACGTTTAGTTATTAATAAAATAAATGTTACAGTTCAGAAAAACAATTTCTACTTTATGTTGGAGAAAATACTCATTTTCTTGTGAACTGCTTTGTTTTTGCTTTCCATAGGAAATAGTTTCACAGTATGTTCAATTTCATCAGGAGATAAATGCTTTTCACAGCAATGGCATTTAAACTGTAAGCTCTTGAGGACAGAGACCTTTTCTTTTTAATAACTAAAAAGTACCATGCAAAGGTACATGTATATATTAATATTTAACACACAAATATTAATAAAACCTTTGAGCAGGGAGCATACTTGCTCACAAAATTAGATTAGATTACAGCTATGAATGTAAATATAACAGTCTTAGAATTGTAACTAGAGGTATTCCAAAGTAATACCAAGAAATATCTGAGTGCTGTGAATTTGCAGTCTGTACATGTTTGTAAGTCAGATTTCTCTGCAAGTATGGGATTTGGATGGCTTGGGACTTGCGTGATTAACTGCGTTTTTGCATGCGTTCGTGGACATCTGCTAAATCCAATTAGTAATCTCAGAACCGAATGACCAAATTTAACTTGCTTTAACAGAGGTCTTAAATAGGTCTTCTAATTTGTGAACATAAACTTTAAGCAAGAAAGAACAAAGACCTCGTTAATACCTTCACAAAGAGGACAACTGCAGGGTAAAGTGAGAGAACCCTTACTAGATATCAAAAAAATCTATAGGAGAGAGGTAAATTCAAAAAGATTTAATCATAGATTTGTATTTACCGAACATCAGAGCAGTCCCTACTCAGTCAAGCTTGGTAACCCTTGCTGATCTTCCAGTGTCTAACAGTGAAAAGCCTTTGATAAAAACCTTTTTTCTTTTTTTTTCTTTTTTTTCTTTCCTTTTCTTTTTTTTTTTTTCAGAAACACTTTTCTGTCAAGCAGACTCTCTGTTGTCTAATCAGGGGTGAGCTTATGCTTTACTTTAGTATAATTCAATTAAAACGTCAATCAAACATAAGAAAAATCCAAAAGAAATCAGGTTTCTTGGATACCGTGCTCAGACAACTTCTTGCTATCACTTTTTTATATGATAATGCTATATTTCTTATATTTATGTATGAAAACCTAATTAGCTGCTCTTTATGTACAAATACATTGTCTTTATATACAAATATATGTTATCATATTCATTTTAATACTTTCAAGAAGTCTGCTTTTCTCAATACAGATTACCAAAAATAGCATCTCTTACTGGATTGAATCAATCCCATTGTCCTTAGCCTGGATTTCCCATACCTGTCTTTTTGGGCAATACCTCATTTACACGAGGTTTGTATTTATTTAAATATATAAGACAATAAATCTAAGTTACTGCTGGACATGTACTCCTGGAACTTAAAATCTGAATTGTCTTAAAGGGTGTAAACACAGAACCTATTGAGAAATCTTGGGTATTTTCTATTTCTTTAAGTATAGAAAAAGGTGCAGAACAAAAAATGTTTTATAACTTTCAGATAGCATCTTAAAACACTTTAGTACAGGGACATAACATTGCTTCCGGTCAATCTTACTCTACATTTGGGGAAATATTTAAGAGCAGGTGCAATGTGCCACTTTTTGGAAGACATTTTCCCTAAGGAACAACAGTTTTTCATGGAGGCTGCTGCTAGCCTTTCCAATGCATAAATTATTCCTCTTTTCAGTGCTGTGCGTATCTAAAGGCATAATCAAGTCCTAGTGCTGGAGGGAGATACTTTTTGTTCTAAGAAATGAAATCTGGAAGCAAGCCATTTTGCTTAATCTCAGTGAGACATTACCGTTAAGTTTCATATGCTCTGCAGTTTCACTGTTCGCCTCAGGTTCACGTACACATTGAGAATTTCTTAAATATCTCAAGACAGATGAAAGTTCCTATACTCATTTCAATTGTTGACTAATGTTCAGTAAAGCAGCAACAGTGAGTAGTATTCTGAGGGCATCAGATCACTGCAGACCCAACTCAAATCCAGGCTAGTCCTAATAAATGACTGTTGGTGACTATTTAGAGAGGTATGTGGAATGCACTGACAAGTACATAATGACTTGAAAAGCCTAACTATTTTCATCTATTACTATCATGTAACCAATTACACAGAAGAGGATGCTCTCTTAGAAAAGTGACATGAACAGGCTAGGACTGAGGATCATGGTTCATTTCAGACATTCTCCCTTTTTTTATTCAAATGTTACGAAGTCTCAGTGATTATACAAATAAAATATTCATGATAGTTCAGGTGAATTTAGCGTGTAGCAACCCTAACAGTCTGAAATTTGTTCACAGTGCATGTCAGTTTTAGAGCACATCAATTTCAGGGTTTGAAAAAGTAGAACTAAGAGGCAGAAATAAAGGTGTTTTAGGTGGTAAAAATTGTGAAACTGCAATGTCTTTCAGTGTTAAGAACTTTTTCCCAGGAGTGTCAAGTCAGCACATTCAGCACAAGTTTATTTTTAGGCTATATTTAACACATTATATTCTCACGCAATGAAGGGAAAAACAGATAATCAATACTGGTGATTATTAATGTAGGGGGTTTATGACTTATGATGAAATGTGATGAGTTAACCTTTTCAGGAAGGCCAAGTTTAAATAAATTATTAACATCTGTTCCTTTATCTGCTTTTTATGAAAAATTAATTCGGTTCCTAATACATAGTGTGCATAGGGTTATCTTTGTCAGAAAAAGGCTGATAGTAGGATTCACTCACTTTTTAAAAGAAAACAGTACAAACTTGATAGTTAAATCCAGGAATGACAGAATATTAACAGTGCTACTAAATTCTCTACTGCTGCTAATATTTTTCCATAATCCTAGCCTACTTTTTCTCAGCCTACTTTTCCCTTCTTTTCCAAGGGATTAACCCTGCTTCTTTGTGTGAGGAATATTGGCAGGGGTTAAGAATTGAAAGGAACAAAATTGTGAGACATTTCTAAAGGAACTTTTTGTTCTAGTGGACAAAATTTCAAAAAACAACCAAGCAAAACCCTTTTTCAATGCAAGATATGTTCTTGTCTCAACTATGCATCCGCATGACCTGTTTACAAATTTTTTAAATCTTTCTTGACACACTTTTTTGTTACTCTGTCTCTTTGTGTAATATTTAAATTGTCTGCTCTAAAAAGCCAGGAATATATTTTTATGTGTTTTAGAACTACTAAATAAACTAATAATAATAAAACTAGTAATGCATCCATGATCTGAAACATTCCCTGAGTTTACACAAGCTTATATACTGAAATATGTTAAAAGCAAATGTGAAATGATCCTCTTACATATTTATACAACATGAATACATGGCAACTTTGTGAGTTTCTCCATTCAAAACATTGAAGGTGCTAACTGGAATTCATTCAAATATTTTTGTCAATGCCATTGGTTCCAGCTGTTTACCTCTGAAATACTGGCCTTCCCAGTGGCTGTAAGAGTTGCCTCCAGACTATCTTTTATCTGCACCCCAGCAGGTAGCCAGCCAGTAGCAAACAAGTGGCCTAACATTTTTTTCCTATTTGCTCTGGTAGAACATGCTATTCACTAAGTCCAGATAATGATAAATGTTAATCATTTGAAAATAATCCACAAGAAGGCAATTTACTTATCATTTTTCATCTGTAACTACAGATGAAGCAAACATGTACAAGTGAATTTTACATGCAGTTCACATATGTGTTCTGGAACAATGCCTGTGAGCATGACGGAGCTTGGACTCTTAGGATCACAGTGATAATGACAACATGCTTCAATTTAAAGAGGTAAGGAATTAGTAAAGTACAGAGATGTCCACTGGAATAGTAATCAGTAATAGTCTACTAATATTTGCACTTTCAGAAACAAAACCAGAAACCATCAACTTCTTTAGATATCCATTGATTGGAAATATGAACATAAGGAGATCTTTATGCACAGTAGGTACTCATGACTTTTTTATGTTCACTTCCTACTAACTCTCAACTGTGAAAAAAAAGGCTAAAAAGATTGTGATTATTATGTAATTTTTTACTCTGCAAATATGCTATATCTGTCAATAGGTTAATATTGTAATTATGTGAGATGTAACTGAAATATGAGAAAACAGTTCCTTCTCAAGGTGTCTTTTTTCATTTCTGTGGGGAAATCAAAAGAAAAAGAAGTTTTTTGTGTGTGTGCCATTACTATATTTCAATGTTTGAGGAAATATGCCTCTAAGAATTGGCAGCAATCAGAATAAAATAAAAACACTCCTCTCAGAAAAGCACAGAAGCATTTTATTTATGTTGTTAGACTTTGTTCCTCTTCCTAGATTTCAATATTTTTGCAAATGTTCCTCTATGTTAGATGACTAAGCTATTAAGTTACCCATAACAATTCATAGTGAGTCAGCATATATAATTTCCAACCTGTTCTATATTTTATAATTTGAAATCTAGATTTATGCTTGCTGAGAACAAAAGACAGAGGAACAGCAGTATGAATCGTACAATTCTTCTCCGGGATTTTAAATTCATTTGGCTGATGGACAGGTAAGTTAAATACTCCTGAACAGCGACACACAGGTAGCATGTGCCACCAGAATCTTCTTTACACTGCTGCTACTCTACCTTTTAGCTATTCCTGGTAATTCTCACATCAGAAACCTGGCAGCAGACTTTTAGAGTAGAAGTCCAGCTTTAAAATAAAATTGAAAAAAAAAAAATGCTTGGACTAGTATCATTTTATTTTTGCTATAAGTGGGAATATTTCCAATTTTCAGGGTCCTTTCACAAGATGAAGGAAAGAACGCAGTGGCCGCATAGTAGTGCCAAATTACAAAGAACTGGCTGTACAGACAATCCCATCCTTCACTCCCTTTCCGCAGCTGAGAGGTTGTGCCATCTGCCCTTTCAGCCTACTGAGCACTGTGCTGCTCTCAAGGATACAAGTTCAGAGTCCTTTTTTGTCAGGGTAGATACAAACCAGCACTATACAGGCAAATGTGCTAACCGCTGGTATTTGGGGTATCCCAGTATCAGAACATGCCCATCTCCTAAAGAACCTTTTTTTTCAATTTTGTTTAAATTTTTCACTGAAGAAAAGAAATGCAAAAAGCCCTTTCTGCTAAGTCACTGAAGGATTACACGACCAGAGCTGTTATGCCTAATGCCTGTCATCTAAGACCATGGATATTTTTATTTGTTGAAAGTGTAAGCATTCTTATGTGAAAGAGAATTGTGCCTTCAATGAAGAGGAATGAAAAGACACCAGTACATTAACTGGAGTGTGCAGGGCACTGCCAGCATATAAAGCCTCTGTAAGACATTGTGCAAGAGTTTGTTTCATTTTGACTGGAGTAATGCTTAAAATCCTACCAATAGGACAGGATGAATGAATTAAGAAAATAAGAATAAAATATTTTATAACTCTCTGTTGTTAGTGTATGTTGGATATTAAAGGATTTTCCAAAGGAATTCTCTCATAACAAGAAGGGCAATTGGATGTGGCTTTAAAATGAGAAACTGCAAAATGGAATGACTCTTACAGGGATACCTTACTATCCTTTTGTTGGAGAAAATTCTGTTGTCAGTGTTCAAAATGCTAACTAATTCAGATGCTGTCTCTGGATGCCTCCTCCACTTCAGGAGATCCTCGCAAGGGAGGGATGGCCAGACAGCCTGCCCCCTACCTCCAGCTGATGGAGTGAGGTAAGCCCTCACTCTGGCTTTTGGTATTCTGGGAAATGTAGTGTATGAGTTCATTTTGCATTTGCTCTGCTTGTTTTTACACTACTGCATGTGAAGTAGGGGCTGTTCAGTGTACGGGTGATGCCTGCATTGCATGCTAAGTCCAAGAGATGTGTTTTCATTAATGAACAAAGAGCTTTTTTGATGACACGCTCTAAGAAAGCTCCTTTTATAAAATGGAGGGTGCTAGAAAGCGTGTGTGGCTGCCACTATCACCTAATAGAGGTTACGCACTAGTAGAGAGAACAAGGGAGCTGGCAGAAGCCTGTCTCTAGCTTTCAGTTCCAGGCTGCAGGCTTTTATGTTCATTTACAATGCAATCAATAAGGAATAGCTGAAATTGGGCTCTGGAAGCTTGATTTTATAGTTTGCTAAATTCCTTTTTAAAATCTGTTTAAAATAAAAGAGAAGTTTCTATGGAAACCTTCCCTTTTATTCAAGAAGAGATCTCGAAGTCTCCCAGGCGCCGTCTCTGCCTCACACACCCGGCTCTGCCTGGATCTGCTCCAAAAGCTGCAGTGCTTGGCCAGCTCCCCTTCCACCATCAATCTAGCCTTATCCCTCACCTCCAACCTACATGGCAATGCAGGACCCCCGCTCATGCTCTTCCAGCTCCTGAAATGGCTGGTGGTGAAGAAGACATCCTGCTGGCCTGCAAAGCCTCAGGCAGCGGGTGATGGTTGTAGGCCACACTATCCTGTGCAGTAATCTGGAGTAGGGGAACCTGGGCAGAGGAAGCACAAAGCAAATATGTATTGGAAGTGGGGACATCAGCCTCCAGCGCTAGCTAGGAGGTGAAGCAGCTGCCATGATCCAGCACTGCTGGCTCAGGTACAGCTTTGGGTGGGGGGGGAGGGGGGAAAAGAAGAATTAAAAAAACGAGCAATGAAGCAAACAAACAGTACAAAACATAGACTTCCCTGAGATAATCTGTTTCAGTGCTTTAACTCCAAAAACAAAAATTGATTCCAATGAAAAAATAACTAGATGTCTTCTTTTTTTGTTTTTCCTCATTACTACTATTAACATTAGCTGATAGACAATTTTTTTGTTTCTCCAACACAAAAAGTGTAGGACAGCTCACCTGCTTGAAGCTCCAGAATTTCCTTCCAAAGAAATCTGTTTTCCCATGCCTTTCTTCCCTCACAGTTTATGAGATTCTGAGATATTTTGGCCTGTTAATGAAACTGTGTGCACTGCTGCTGCATTTGCAATCTTCCCCCAGACCTCTCTTCCCACTGCCATGCCCCCAAGCAGCCATGCACAGTCTAATCAAACCTGGAAATTGAGTCACTGTTTGTGTTTGTTGCACAACAGGAATCAGGATTTAACAGTTTGTTGAATCAGTGACTATTGCCCTTACCAACTTTTGTTCAGTCTGAGCTGGATATGAAAGAAAAGACTACAAAATCTGTTCAGTGGGCATCTAGTTGCTACTATGGAGTGTTTGTAGACAGACAACATAATAATCAGATGTAAACCACCACTTCTCATAAATTTGATTAAAATTCTATCAAGGATAACAAGCTGTATAAATAAAGTATTTTGCAACCATGTTCCTTTCAATTCCTTTTTTTTTTTTTTTTTTTTTTTTCAGCACAATAGTTCATTATATGACCTCCTGAATAAAGAAAATAATTCAGTTTTGGACCTCTTAACTTTCAAGAAGAGTAAAGTATGCAAGTTTAGAAGCATAAATATTTTTTAAAAAATAGAAATAATAAAAAGTGAAGCAAGTTTACTTCATCTGGAAAAGATAATCTAGAAGAGATATTGATGAAAAGATATGTGTTACTATCTGAGTATTTTTCTGAACCTCATTTTCCTAAGAAAAACAGGAGTGATGGCCTTTTGTATTGTACATTTCAGCTATCCTGGCTGGTCATTCCTCACCTCAGAGGAGAATATGTTCTGTGCGTGTTCCTGCTCCTGGGCAACATAGCTGTGCTAAATCAGCAAAAATGATATAGATATAGATATAAGATATAGATAAAGATATTTCTTTAGATATGGGAAGGAAATATTTTCATTTTCCATTTGAAAGATTTAGCTCTTTCTGTAATGATTAACTAGTATATTATAGGATTATAAGAAAGTCTGTTCAACTTTTTGACTATTGCGGCCAGATTTTATTACAGGAAGTAGTTTGGGGAACAAGAGACAAACAAATGTTAGTGTGGCAAGTCCTTTGTGGGATAGATTCAACCCACATGTCCTGCAGGATCTATGTGGCAGCACTATAATAAAGTAAGGGCTCCATTCCATTGTAGACATACTGTGTGAATAAGAACTGGAAGTTTATGTATTAACTTACGAGTTAGCTGAAAATGTAGTTGTCCTTTCTGCATAAAAGCATACAAAGTTAAGCAAACAAGTGGCAAACCTTAAATAATTATTGCTATTAATAATAGACTATAGTCTTTTATTTTGATTATATTATTTGCACTTGCTGGTCCATAACTTCATGATGAAGCTGACAGGAATATTGTTCTTTAACCTCAACTGTCATCAAGAGTCTCAAATTATGGCATTTTTTAGAGTTTCTTTTTTCAGCAAGAATTAAAAAATTCCATTAGATAACAGTAAAAATAAAAAATAGTTATGCTTGTCAATCCTACTCCCAAGTTGTTTAATTATTTCTTGTCCTTTGGAGTCCCTAGACAAAAGATCAAAATAATCAATTTCATAGTTCAAAGCCAAGATACCTCACTGGGATTTGCCAGGATAAGTAAACTGCTGGCCAATACATGTCTGCTCACACAGAGAGCTGATTATCACCTGAATGCAGGAAGTTTCAGAAGCTCCTTTATCTAATCCAAATGTCCCCATGGCTTTATATTGAATCCAAACAATACTAATGCCTGTAGATGAACTAGTAGAGTCCCAGGCCTCTGTATCACAAGGGCTGGTTATAACTGTGTTGTTTACATACCATTAGCCAGAACAACAGTTCCTTATTAGTTCTTCACTTCACTGGAAAAGATCATAGAATCATAGAATCGTTTGAATTGGAAGGGACCTTTAAAGGTGAACTAGTCCAACTCCTCTGCAATGAACAGAGACACCTACAGCTAGATCAGGTTGCTCAGAGCCCAGTCCAGTCTGATCTTGAATGTGTCCAGGGATGAGAATAAAGAGGACAGCAGCCTCTTGCACCTCTTTTGCTTCCAATCCACATCAAAATCATACAGAAATGCCACACCATCTTTGTATGAAAGTATGCATGAGATTGGGATTCTGCTACCTTGGCCTTTATGTTCACCCTTCTACACGGGTTTCTCCGACTGCTCATTCTTCTGTAGATGTATAAATGTAGAGTTTAATTCTGCATGCTAAAAAAAAACCCAAATTTTTACTGCAATGATTTTGGGCATTGTAAAAAGGATGTTTGATGGACTCAGATTTCAAGAATGTCAACCACAAAAAAAGGAAATGGATTTCCTTCATATCCAATGAAAAAGGCTTCAATTTGCCCTTGGGTCATCCCATTCTTCAGGAAAATTATGAGAAAAACACAGTGGAATGAAAATATGTAGTCCTTAATGCAGGCAAAGAGCTGAAGCTGGACACTTCCATATATTACAGCTATTTCTTTCTCAGATTCTTCTTCAGGCTTTTGACTGCATTTCCCTATCAGCTCTTTTGTCTGTCTTGGCCACCTCCTGCCCAGAAAGCCTCTCAGATCTTCCTGCCTTATTTTACCGGTGTCCCCCAGCATCTTTCTCGCCTTTTGCCTCTTCAAAATCTTTTCCATGCTGCCCTCCCGGCCTTTGCAAATTGCTGCTGGTGTTTGATTAGACAACACTTTTATAAGAAATATCACCTCTCAGCTGCAGTCCCATTGCCAGGGCATTTTACAAAAGAGATGTCCTTTTATGTGCACACAGTTAATGGATAATGGGCCATTATCAAGAAGCTGTGACTTTGTTGGTAGGTTTTCTTCTGGCAGTAAAAGTCTTTATTGTTGTTAACACACGCATTTCTAGAGCATTTACATAAAGCAATTAAGGACACATTCAGATTGGCCATTATTGTACCTAATGGGGACATAATAGGTACGTAATGGATGTTTAGGCATCTATTATGCTCACCGGTTCAAAAGAGCGAAATTAGCAGGTTCTTCTCCCAGGCCAAGCGGAGGAATTGTCATGAAGACCGGGTCTAACAGACATCCCAGTGTCGCACACTATTTGCTTGAATTCATTGTCCTGGGCAAAGACACGCGGGGTTTCTGAGCTTCTGCTGTGATTCTTTGTTCTTCTCCTCAAAATAGAGCTTGAGCTACTTGTGTGGCATCCTGGACTTGCTCCTTTTATGATGGGCTGTGATGATTTACCGCAAAATCACTCAAGCTTCTTGTAGTAGAACAAAAAGATAAAGTCCTTTTCCCTAACATCTTAGTAAATATTTGTATATATATGTGTAAATTTAATAACTTTCTTTATTTAAACAATGAAAAGAAAAAATATGTGTATGTAAAAGCTATTAAGATTAGGGTTGTGAAATCTTAGTGTCTTTTTTCTTTAATATGCAAACTAGACTACAAATACTAACTGCTTTGGTAGCTTGTTGAAAATGAACCACATTTTTATTTCAAGACTATGCTATGAAATTAGTTATATTCCCAATGAATTAATACTTGAAACATTTTGCAACGTGAATAGGTTCTACTTCTGTAACAGCACATGCTGGTGTTCACTCCAGCTCATTCTTGCAGCCATCCCAGTCATCCAGATTTAAAGTAGCTGCCAGGAAAAGGGGTGCAATCCAGTGAGGTAAACAGAAGTCTCTATGCTGGAATGCAAAACAAAACAAAACAAAACGGAAAGCACACACACAAAAAAAACACAGGTCCTTGGCAATGGTCAAAAAGCTGGAAGGAAGGATTTTCATTGGGAAGAAAAACCACATGCACTAAACAGCAATGCCAACCCCTGCCCAAGAGTGCAAAATATATTTTAGAGCTGGAAAGTCAGATCAAAAGAAAATAAACTTGGAAGCTTTTTTAAAATAAACTATTTTTTCCCCCTCAGATTAATTGTAATCAAGCCGAGGCAAGGAGACAGGCACTTTTAGCTCACATGTGGAAGCTCAGCTCTCTGCTCCCCAGTCTTCTGGAGCAGAAGCTTCCTGATACCTGGGAACGGCAGTGCCTGGGTTCTCACTCTGCCTTGCTGGAATTGGGAAACAGATAAGGCTTTTTTTTTTTTGTGCTCCAGCGTGTGGGAGAAGTGCTGAATTAATCATGGCTGTAGGATCAGGCTCATTATAGACAGAATGGAGGTAAACTTTTTCTTAAGCCATAGTTCAGACAACCTCAGTGTGAGTTTCAAGTACACCATCCTTACAGAGGCTGTAGTTATGGTGATTAAATATTTAAGCCCAGTACCCAGAGGGCCTCTAATTCTGCCTGTGGATCCCACAAAAGCTCTTCAGACGTTTCAGATATTAAACCTCCACAGAACTGGTTTTTACTGTCATTTGCTGGTGAAACTCTACACCATCTTTTTATGATACAAGCTGAATCCTGGCAGCAGAATGCATTATTTTAAACTTAAAGGTGAAGAAGAAAGCCCGAGTTTGAATGCTCTGCTAACAACTATCCCTTGGCAGCTTGCAGCCCAAATACTGGAAGGTAAAAAGATAAACCAGTTAAAAACAAAGCCCAGCACACCAAACATGCAGCAGCAAGAGCTTGTAGAATTATTTGGGTTTTTCCTTTCTGGTCTCTTCTTCCCATTCATAGAAATCTCCTGAGATGCAGGAGTCCAGCACTTCCATGCAGACCCAGGAGAGCCAGGTTGGTTCTGTGCACAGCTGCTACTGGCAACTGTGCCAGTAGCTTTCTGCTGCTTTCAAAGACAAAAATGTTGGGCTTTTAACCCCACCATCATTGCACTGAGAAAACCAAGACTCGTGAACATCTGGATTTGAAGGAGTGCCCTTACACAATATTAGGATACTCTTCAGTCTTCCTCAACTTCAGTTACAAGACTGAACTTAAACAGCTCCTAATTCATAAATCCTTAACTTAATTTTTTGGTGAATTATTTCAAAAAGTCAAAGGCATTATTAGCACAGAAATGGAAATGTAGCATTCAGATTTTGTGGTTGGTGGGCTTTGAGTTGCTCACCCAGTATGTCCAAGGAGTAGTACTGTAGGACATTATCATGTCACATGAGACAAAAAAAAAAAAAAAAAAAAGCCCAAACATTTGAGAAAAAATGCAAGACACACTCTTGTAAACCAATATTTTATTAATTTTTCACCTACTTCATGCATTTATTCATAAGCATCTTGTACACATTTAAAGACAACTGTTAAACCATATTGAATACTTTTATTGTTTTTATGAGAATTCAGCAAACATTTTGCCTTATTGCTGTATTTACATTTTTTCTATGTGTAAATTTGATATTCCAGCAAGTGCCTGAGCCTAATTGGTAAGAGTACTGTGCCTCTCATTTTAGAAGTGTAAAATAAAGTCGCTTCTACACATTAACTTGCCTTTGAGGCCATTACATAACACCCAGAATTCATGGGCTTACATTTTTATTCCTTCAGCTCCTAAAATTGAAACAAATAGTATAACCTAAAGATTAAATGTCTGTAGTTTCAAAGTCGAAGGAGCTGACATAGGCAGAAATGAAGAGCATAAAATGCAGCCTTCATTACTGTAATCTTTCTATCACATTCCTAATGACCCCATAATTGCAACAGTCAAAATAATCACATCTTGTGATGTTAATAAAAGGTGTGAAAATAATTTATCTTTTAGAGGAAATCTGATTTAACTGTTCCCATTTCCCATGGTCATTCTTTTTCTCTTCATTAAACTGAGAAAATTACAGTCATGATTGAATATGATGCAATCACTAGATCAAACATCTTACATTTAATACTGATTATTTACTCAGGATTATGCAAACAAATAAATAAATAGAAATGAAATTCTACCAAATAATACATCTTTACTGCTCTAATAGGGACTTCAGAAGATTATACTCACTGATGTTTTTGTAAAAATTGATGTTCATAAAAAATAGAACTACAACATATCTTCTCAGTATCTAAATTTTTAGTTTTTATTAATGAAAGGACTCGGGGACAGAAGTTGATATACGTGGACCATGAGCATAGGAAAGGAAGCAGTGCATGGGTTGAAAAACTGTTTGACAAATACATGGTATGAAAATCCATGGAAGACTGTAAAATAAAAAAGCCCATTTTTCTCAAGAAATACAATATCCAGAAATTGTTGGGGTCTGGGGAAGGATTTTGGTGCCATTCTTTTGATTTATTTTTATTTTTATTTTTATTTTTATTTTTATTTTTGTTTTTGTTTTTGTTTTTGTTTTTATTTTTATTTTCATTTTCATTTTCATTTTCATTTTCATTTTTCTAATCCATGTTTGCAGTGTTGGGTTATGAGGCAACCAAGGAGCTGAAGGTATGAAAAAGGACTGGTAAAAGGGTAAAACGCTAATTAGCAGAATGAACGCTGTGTAAGACTATGCATTATCCTACACATTGCTTATTAAAATTCCTCTTAAAAATTGAAGCAAGCAATCAAGCAAGGAACCTACCACATTAAAACAGCAAAGTAAATTAAGCTTTTAGAAACTAAAAAAAAAAAAAAAAAAAAAAAAGAAAAAAGAAAAGAAGAAAAAATTAAAGCCTTGTGCTAAAATAATAAAAGGTAAATAAGAAAATATTTCATCCATTAACATGCTTTTTTTTTTTTAATATGGACCCCTAGTAATAAATGATCTAGTAATAAATGATAAAAGAGATTTCAGGGAACATGTTTTCTTAAATGCATAGAAATTAGCAAGGAAAAAAAAAAACAAAAAACAAAAAACACTTTTTCAAATGCATCAGAAGCAAGAATCCAACCAGAAACAAAGTTTAATAGACAACTGAAACATACTGACTGTTCTTGAGAAAGTCAAGGCCATAGTATAAAAGTTAAATTAATTCTATTCACTGAGACACATGAGGAATGAGGAGGAGGGGGAGGGAAGTGCCTTGTACATATTAAAGTGTCAGATGTCAGAATAATTCAATAGAATACATTGTAGCAAAGCACCAATACAATACATTTGTTAACTAAGATAAGGAAATTCGAATATTAAACTGCTGAAACACTGAATCAGGTAAGCAGTCTGTCAATCAAATCAGGCTCACTGAAGGGCGGCAAGAGATATCCAGATATTTCTAAACAAAATGAGAGTGTGACTTCTAAACTGAGACTACCAATACATGTAATGAAAAAGTTAGACTTATTATATTGCAAAGTAAATATACTACCTTGGAGAACGTTGATCTGTTTGATGCAAAAGGAATGTGATTTCCAACACAACTTTTGCTTCAGAAAAATTTGGAGTTCTTTGACTAAATCAGTAGTGTGAGTAAAAGACATGTATGCTAAAATCCACATCTGACTCTGAAGGCCTGCAGAAATATCTTGTGATATTAACTCTGTAATTGAAAATAAGATGGCAGGTGAAAATCAGTGTCAATAAATGCAAAATAGTGTATTTGGTGGAAAAAAAAATCCACAATAGCCCTGCTACAGATTCAGAATATTGAGCTCTGAAAGACCTTGTAGTCGTTATTAGTAACTTTCTGAAAGCATTAATCTCCATGTTCAGAGAGGGTGAGACTGGTAAATAGAATCACTCATAAAGTCATAAAGAACAGAAATTGTTGATAGGACACTATATGTCTAGTGAGTCTATGTCTTGACTTCTGGATGTGATTCTGATCATCCCAGTTAAAAAGATGCAGAAGATCTAGGGTACTTTCAAAAGTGGAAGATAAATCAGATCAGAACTATGGAGATTAAAAACACACTTAGTTTTGGAAAAGAGATGACCGATAGGAGGGGTATAACATGGGATTATGTAAAATCTTGAACAGTACAGATAATACAGACAAGGAATGTTGCTACTCTTCACATAGCAAAATTGTTTGGGAATAGGTTTAAGACAAATTGAAGAGAAGGTATTATTTTTTTAACTGATCACATTATCTAAAGCCTATCCTGTTCCTCTGCGAGTTTTGTTTCATAAATGGTGGAAATCGAACCACTGAAAAAAAAGCACTCTTCATTTGTTCCATTGAACTTATTAAATATATAAGAATAAATTGAAATAATAAATTTAACTTGGAAAGATTTCATCAATTAACAAAACTTTTATTAGTGCTTGTACAGCAACACTGTATGTTTACATGAGGAAGGACTGTTTTTCATATATGACTTCTTTCTTCAGATCTTTTGTATTGCATTAGGATGAGTTACTAAATGGTTGTAACACTGCCTTAGAGATAGCTTCATTTCAGTGATGAGTGGGAAATTTTTTGAGTTAAATCACACTCTCCAAAGCACAGAATTATGACTGCACATTGGAAGCAAGTGAGGTTCTTAACAAATTTTTTCTTGTATCTTCATGTTTAGTTTATCAGTAACTTCAAAAAATATGACTAATGCAGCTTACAAAAATTGCTGCAGGCAACTTGATTTTAAAGCGGTTACAAGCAAACAAAATGTATTTTAAACCCACCAAGCATGTGGTGGTGTATCAAGGAGGAAAGGAAATGTAATTTGATTGCAGTGAAGTTAATACATTCTACTAAACAGTGAGAAAAGGATTTTGAGGTGTAGCAAGAAAGAAGGGGTATAAGTTTACTTATATATGAACTGTTAATGCTCCCTGAAAGAATCAAGGCTATCTCTGAAAAGGAAAAAATATATATTTCAGTATATTATAATAAAAACATCTTTAATATTAAACATAGGTTCACATTTTTTAATCTTCATTGAAAGAATGGCTAAGATTGATAAAATCACATCACTTGTTACAAGATCGTGGTCTCTCAGCCAGAAAAAAAAAAATTGTTCAGTAAGAATTTTATAACATTTATCTCACTTGTTAAATTCATATTTACATTCCTCAGTTCTCCCTTGCTAGAGATGATATACACAGAACAGGCTGAGAGAGCTGGGGTTCTTCAGCCTGGAGAAGGTTCTGGGAGGACCTTATAATAGCAGACTTCCAGTGAAGGGCATCTACAGGAAAGCTGGGGACGACTCTTCATAAGAGCATGTAGCAACAGAACAAGGGGAAATGGTTTTAAACTGGAAGAAGGTGGATTTAGACTAGATATTAGGAAGAAATTCTTCACTTTGAGGTTGTGAGACACTGAAACAAGTTGCTCAGAGAGAGGTTGTGGATGTCCCCTTCCTGGAAGCATCCAAGGCCAGGCTAGATGGGGTTTTGAGCAACCTGGTCTAGAGGAAGTTATCCTTGTCTACAGCAGGGGGATTGTAATGAGATGATCTTGAAAGTCCTTTCCAACACAAACCATTCTATGATGATTCCATGATATTTATAAACAGTTTAAAAATGCATTATTACCTCTTGTTTTTGTAGTTTCTATTTTCTGTATGGATTATACTTCAGTAACATTTCACCACTTTGGAACATGAAAGAAATATAGATGTGAATGGGAATGTGAATATTTAAAAACTCAATTTGCCTTATTAAGAAAAATTCTGAGGAAATCTTTGTGAATTGAAAAACATATGAAAATCAGTTTTCCTAATTTTCATTTTTCTGCTATCACACTGCCTTGTATTTCTCCATATTCTGTATTCTCAGCATTAGACACTACTAAAATTTACTGGTGTTGATGAAGTGACTACACTGCTACAAACTTTCTTCTGGTGGAGTCCCATCAAGTGACAGCTATTGAGTGAGAAGAGCATGCTGTAACTACCCAGTAGTATATTGGACAGTTGTGTTTCTATTATTTTTTTTCTTGCCTTTTCTTGTGCTCAACTGCTCTTGAAACCAGCTATTCTAACTGAAAGTATTTCAGTTTTATCTGAAACAAAACTACCAACTCAACAAATTGAACTGCAGTCTGCTAAACAAGCCTCAAAGCCTCACTGTCTTTTGACAATGAAAGCTTCCAGATGTGCAATCTCCACTCATTGTGAGAAAAACAAAACAAAACAAAAACTCTTTAGTTTTTGATATCAATCTAGACTCAAGTCTATGAAATAACAACATAATGTAAAGGGCCCATCTGAATTTAGCAACTGAATATCATAAGTCATATCTACTTAAAGCATACCTCAGTTCTGTATTTGATATTTTATTTGCTGAAGTTCTGAAGAGAGATTTTTCTGCAAAACTACATATTTCATCCAATGGAGATCCATAGGATAACTGTAGTGAAAGAATATAATCTGTTCACTCCTATATATATGTTCACAATTGCAAGCTCAGCTGCAACTGAAAAGCACTTGTGTTTGATAAAAATGAAGAGTAAAAATATATTACTATTCCTTATGTCTTTGTAAAGAGTGATCTACCAATGGCTTCACTCTATATACTAATCTATTAAAAAATTATTCAATTCTCATTTATTTCTCTGTGCTCATTTCATGGCTTTTACAAATCTAAATGAAACTCTTGGAAATATAACATGTCACTAGGCTACAGGATTTTCTCTGTCTGTACATCACATTTTACTCATTAGGTTGAATGTATTTCCTAAAGTGTTCCTAAGTTCTAAGAACAACTTAGGACATAATTCTGAGAAATTCAGTATTTACAAAAGTGTACGTGCAATTTAAAGCTGCAAGAGTAGAAAAGTAATTCAAGAGAAAAACTTTGTGTTTATGAAATTTCCTGGGCTGGTTTTGAGTCTCTCCCTGGCTTGTTGAGAAAGTGGAGTTCTGTGTGCATTTTCATAACACATAGAATTCAGTCAATATGAGAATAAATATATGCAAATAATAATAATAAATATAATTGAAGTATCACTCACCTTACATATTATTTCTGAGTGATAATAAAAAAAAAATTAGTTATAATTATGGTGTTGGCAAGCAGACAAAAGGCAGGAATCTGGCTGAAGATGTAGTGGCTCAATAAAATATGTTAAGAAAATATTTACATAGTGTATGTCAAAGAATCACAGAATTGTAGGGATTGAAAGGGGCCTCGAGAGATCACTGTGTCCAATTATCCTCTAAAGAAGTTCTCTACAGTCAGGTTACACAGGTAGGCATCCTGATGGTTCTTGAGTATCTCCACAGAAAGAGACCCTGCAAGATTTCTGGGCAGCCTGTTCCCATGCTTCATGACTCTCACAGTAAAGAGAAGTTCTTTCTAGTGTTGGAATGGAACTCCCTGTGTTCCAGCTTCTGCCTGCTGCTCATTCTTTTATTGCTGCACACCACCAAAAAGACTCCCCTTCCACTGACTCGACTCCCACATTTTAGATATTTATAACCAGCTATGAGATCCCCTCTCACACTTCACTAGACTGAACTGTCCCAGGTTTCATGTTTGACAACCTCTACTGGACTCTTCCTAGGAGACTTCTGGAATTCTTGAAACAGAAAGCCCAGAACTGGAGGTGGTATTCTAGCTGTGATGTTACCAGGGAAGAGTAGAAGGGATCACCTCTCTTCACATGCTAGCCACAATCTTTTCACTGCACTCAATGCACCATGTTGATACAACACTGCATATTTCTTCAATGCTAAATTTCATAGATTAGATTTCAGGGCTGCCTGGATACACTATGATTTTGCTCATAGCAATGGTGCAACTTGTTCTGGGTTAGCATGAACAAAATTAATTAATTAAGGTGTATTTTTCCTTTTTGAAATATTGGACACAGAAGCACATCCCTGCATGTTTTCATTAATTCCAGGCTAAAAGCCAGCGCAAGATTTACTTCTCTTTCACTACTATTTTTATTTGGCATTTTTTCCAGCTTGTCTCTTTTATTTTTATTAGGTAAAGATTATGCTCAAATGCTCTAGAAGTTCCCCCTATACACACTTGTCTAGGTAGAGGTTTTGATGAAACTACATGACAAATTCAATGCACACTCCTGATGCAATTTAGGCAACTTAATTCCAACACCCATTGCAACAGTTTAAGTAAATGACACATTCAGAAAATAAATAAATAAATAAATCACTTCCTGTTCATTTTTTGAGTGTAGGAGCAATTTACAGATGGATATGAATTCATAGGTTAAGAGCTGGTGCTATACACACTGTCCACCCTGTTTGGTAGTTTGCTAAAGGCCACAGGAAGAGCCCACTCACCAACTGGAAAACATCCAAAGTCATTTTCAAAGGCAGTGTGTAGATTCTGATTCTCAGGAACAAACACGATTACAAAACATATGTCTTAATCCTTTGAATAGACACATTTGGCAGGTATTCTCAAGCAGAAGCATAACAGGCACCACACAGCACACAAAGTGGTTGTACAGTAGAGTTCATTACAGCCCACAGAAGGTTCTCTTTCAGAAAATGGCAGCCAGATGGAACACTGCTGTTACTACCAATGTTTTATCTAATTATATCGCTCTCCCAAGCTGGGAAGGCCACAATGCCTTCACCTATCAAGAAGGATTAAAATTTGTACCAGTGCTCCCTCTGCAAGCATTACTTCATTAGTGTTTTGCTTTAGTTGACTGGCACACTTCTGAAGAGACCTTCCTCATTGCTTCCTTTTAGAGCACTTTTGTTAACTTTGTTTTTCTGGTTGTCTTCACTGGAAGTCCTGAAGTATGTTTGCTTGTGCCTTTTTGAGTGGTAATACTTCAAACAAGCTGTGATCTGAGAACCCATACCCTCCTCTGAGAGTTGTCTCCCCATTTTTGTAAGGCTAATTTAATTGACATAAGTTGTGGGTTAACTTCTGGGTAATTTCTGTTACAGTAGAAACAACCACATTCATGGACTTTTATATAGACTATTGTTTGGTATCGCTCAGGTTCCCTTTATAAACCTTAACAACAGAGTTACATATCCAAACATTCCTCTTTCAGTCAGATACAATTTTTATATGGGCTAAACCACAAACAAGTTATTGCAATCATCTGAGAGGTGATCAGTAGAAGAATTTACAAACTATTTCCAGGAATAGAGCTAGTGCTCACTTTAAAATGAAGCAGGTTAGTCATGGTTTCCTTAAAGCTTCATTTTCCCTGAAACCCAGAGTTTCCTTTTCTAAACCCAAAAAATAACTAGGAAAGCCAAAATATAAAATAAGACTGTTTCTTACCTTGAGTTTTAAGGAAGTAATAATTCCTCAGACCATTGTCTACATCAAGGGACTTGTCTGCCTTGACCTATTTCCATGAATGATACTCACATAAAATATGGAGTAAAAAGTAATTTAATAAAGGTTGTAGGTAATCATGAAAAGAAAACTGAAGAGAAAAATTGTGATAGGAAGAACAGACAGGAACATTGTTAAGCTGCTAAACTTACTTGTTGTGTGAGATCCCAGAGTCTGACAAATGCACTGATTCACTGCTGGAAAAAGTAAAACCTGGAATTTCATCATCTCTTTGCATGAAGAAAACACTGCTGCTCAGTATGACTTCTAAATTTAATTACAGTTAGATAAGTGAAAAATACCCTATTAAAAAAAAAAAAAAATCTTGCCTGAAAAAAAATTATAGGCATGGGTATAAAAGTCTTTCAGCTATGTTTATTCTCTGCAGTATAGAGAGTTATTGCCTAGGATTAACTGATGATTAATTGATGAATCAATATTTCATCCAGGCTGTCCTTGCATCTTTACAGATATAGCAAAAATGAAGTTCTGATACAGCAATAGAAATATCTAATCACTTTACATTTCATACAGTTGGGTCAAATATTACTTTCAATATCACTTGACGGAACCTAGCTTGAAAAAAGGTAATGCAGCTGAAATAAGAATAGTGGGAACTCTGGAAACACCATTCCTGTAACTACTTTGTATTTTATGTCTTGCTTTCTGGCAGTAAATCAACATCAGCTGATGTGATCTAAATCCAACTTGTAGGTAGACTTCATGGCTGACCAGTCCAGCATACTGTAAACTTCCTTGCTACAGTCTATGTGACAGAATAAAAGTCACTTCTGGGAATGCAGTCTGACAAGTGCAGAATCATTCTCAATACTGCAGTCCCTGAGGAAAAAGCGTTTATCCTGTCAGAGACTTTTGACTTAAGTCCCAGCCTTAAGAATCTGTACATATGTATCTACATCTGCTTATCAGTAAAACAATTCCTGTTATCTCCTGAATGTACGAATATTCAAACTAAATGTAAAATTAAAACAAAATATTAAATTATTGAGTTTAATTTAATAGCTGCATATATTAAATTATTAAACATTTAATCTTCTTCATAAAAGTCAGTGAGAAATATACTGTCACTCTCCCCAGTGAAGTAAACTGTTGAAAATGTAAGACTTTCAAATGAATTCAGGATTCTCAATGAAAAGCCAGCTTTTAGTTAGTGGAAAAAGAAGCAGCGATTGATCAAACCGTTCTACATGAAATTATACATTTCAGTGAAGATGCAGATGTACTGCAGATTACAAGCACTAATATTTCTTGAATCTGAACCCTTCTCCTTCTCCAATTTAAATTCCAGTTTAACAAATGGTACAACAAGCCAGTAATGTTTTCACTGGTGATTGTATTAGGTTAATTAGAGCATGTAAAGGAGCAAATTCAGAAGACGCTACGATTTCATCTGCATAGCACCAGGGAGTTCCTAGTGATGGAGAATTTCAAGACCTAGTTAATTACTACAAAGTATCTTACATTCAGAAAATTTTTCCATTAATATACTAATGTATAATTTAGACATAAGGAAGAACTTTTTCTCTCAGAGAGTGGTCAGGCACTGGAATGGTCTGCCCAGAGTGGTGGTGGAGTCGCCATCCCTGGCAGTGTTCAAGAGGCGTCTGGATGACATGCTGCGCGATATGGTTTAATGGTTTAGTACCAGTGGAGGCAATGGTGATGAGGAGACGATTGGACTAGATGATCTTGTAGATCATTTCCAACCTTGTGATTCTATGATTCTATGATTCTATGAATGTGCAATATCCATTAAATAGAAAGTAGATGAAATAAGGTTGACTTGGAAATCTTGGTGATACCACTCTTCTCCATATGCACAGTTGACATAGCTTAATAGTTAAGAATACTTAAGAGTTTGAAATACTCTGTATTTCAACAAAAATACAAATCATTTCCTCTTAATAAGTTGCAGTGCTGGACTTCAGTCTGCAGAGCTATGGGTAATAGGACATAAAAGATGGTAGGTTACACATAGCTGTTGAAATCCTGAATCCTGCTTTTGGGTCCCAATGTGGATCCAAATTCAAATAAAAGAACACTCTCTTAATTGCCTACTATGGTCCAGTCTGCAAGTACTCAGAATGATATCTGATTGTACATGCCTACTTGCATTCCTCATGGTCTTCCAAAATGCCATACTACCAATCACATCAAAATAGTGGTTTTGATACAGGAATTATCAGGTGACACATGCATATTTTACACTGAAGATGTACAAAAGGTTAGAATGGCCACCTCCAGTCTTTAAACCCAAAACCAAGTTGGATCCAAAAAGAAACATGCAGGAATCTGTTTAGATTTTCTAGCTCATCTTAAATTTATGATCCCTGAACATTGTCCAGTACTCTAAAATATTGGAGACAGGACAAGGGGAAACAGCCAGAAACTGCAGCATAGGAAGTTCCACACAAATGTGCACAGGAATTTCTTTATGGTGAGGGTGACGGAGCACTGGAACAGGCTGCCCAGGGAGGTTATGGAGTCTTCTTCTCCGGAAATATTCAAGACCTGCCTGGACACCTACCTGTAAGAACCTGCTCTGGCAGGGGGGTTGGACTTGATGATCTCTGGAGGTCCCTTCCAACACCTACAATTCTGTGATTCTTGATATTTAAAATTTAGAGGTGATAATGGTTTCTGTGTAATATTTCATGTTATTTGCCTCTCAGTGAGAGTTCTTCTAAGGGCATTCTCTACCATCTTTCCACCTTTTCCCTCTATTTGCATTCTTCTCTCAGTCTTCCTTTTCCCTTTGCCTTTTTTCTCTCTTCTTTTTCCTCACCTTCATTTGGAGAACATGAAAAAGTGAGAGCAAAGCCAAGGAAGTAAGTTTTTCACTTCACTTTGCTTTAAAGCCAGAGAGATTTGTGGTCATCCTAATTTCCACCAGTAATGAGTTCAAAAATCCAGGTACTGATGCTGAGCAACCCATCTTCTGCTCTTATGGGCTTCACACAAAAGGTTGACAGTTTCATCAGTCCTAAGGAACACAGCTGTCAGGGCACAGCACTTTTGCAAAAAATACCAACAACCCCCAAACAACCAGACAAGTAAAAATGTATTCTCCAGCATGTCTGCAGGTAACACCTAGGATAACTCTGATATAATATGTATTTAACTTGTATAGAAAGCAGTATGTGCTTTCTTAGCATGTTTATCCTGAAGTATGCGCAATAGAAATAAATGAGAATCTTTTTTTAAATAATGAAGTAAGCAGTTGTGAGCTGGAAGAAATACATATGTATATGGGCCAAATCCTTGACTAAGAAGATGCTATTTTTACATTCTCATTTCCTGACTGCAGCTGTACCTCCAAGCCAAAAGCAAAAAGCTTGGGGAAAAAAAGAAAAAAGGTCTAGAATTCAATTTTTAAATCCATGTTTAAGAGCCTAATAAAGAGCCATTTGGATGATTTATTTTTAAATGCTTTAGATGGTGCAATTATTCTACTTTTGGACTCAGAACATGGCTTTAGGCACCAAAATTTGGGTCTGAAAATTGAAAATATTTCTTAAAACACCTTTTTTTTTTTTTTTTTTTTTTTTTTTTTTGGCAGTGAATGTCTTAGATATCTTTTGGATGCTTAAGACTGCATCAGAGAAGTTTGTTTAGTTTATCACTGAACAAATAGGTAAGATTGATTTTTTTCAAGATTCCTTGTGTTCATTGGCACATTAACAGCAAATAAATTTGCTGGGGAGCCATCTCCCAACCTAACCTTTACTCTCACAGGATCTAAACAAAATCCTTGATGTAATTCATTTTTCCTAACTTGTATTATTTCAAATAAATCATCACTCAGTGTTTTCAAGTCCATTTGTCTTTGATTAAATATTTCTGTTGTGTTTCACAACCAAAATTTTTAATGCCCAATTCCCAGTGACCCATCACTCACCATTTTGAACTATTATTTCCAGCCTCTGCATGGCAGTCACAGGCCCCAGCTGCTCAGCTGTAGAAAACATTTTGTCCTATAGCAGCAGCAGCTGCTGGCCGCTTGGCAGACTCTGCAGCCAGCTGCAGGGCTACGATGTGGTGGTGAAGCTGATACATGTATCACTCTTGCTCTTCAGTACAAGACTCAGCACTTGTCTTCAGTTCAAGTCATCAATGTCAAAAAGCTATTAAGAAGATTTTTAATTGGTGCAACAAAAGCCTGGTCACTGTCAGGTCATCAAAATCTCGACACACAGACTGAGTCTCAAAGGCTCCCAAATTTCTTTGCTCAGTGGGCAGGCAAGCAGGCTGTCAGCCAAGCCAAAAAAATGTTAGTTTTGCGCAGTCTTACACATGACCCATATATTTGTGACAGGATTTTCAATATGCCCCGAAGAGCTGTGATTCCTGCTATTCACTGCCACCTGGAGGAGTACAGGTTAAGCTAGGAGAGCGTTGCTGCTTCCAATTACAATTCAACTGCTCAGAGTGGCTTTCAGATTTCATTTGGCACCCTGGCAGAGAAATTAGGCTGGGAGCTAGGTTTCAGTACCAATAAAGGACCGTGTGCATGTGTGTGTAAATCATGCTTTATTAAAGAAAAGCAGATCTGATATAAATAAAATATGACTCTCTTTTCCCAGTAAATTGTGTCCATAATACTTTATTACCTTTTATCATGCAGTGCTAACACAGTTGGATTCCACGATTTCATCATTTTAAAATGTATCGTTTATTTTATTATTATAAATAATAATCATAAGATATGTAAAAAAACCACAACATTTTATAAACTCTGCTGTATTTCTGTTTACTTAGTCATTTTCAAATTCAAATAATTCTAGCAAGTGCTAAAGCTGTTCTATCTTTAGTTCCCTGACTATTCAGAATCCAATATCAAACCTCTCATTACCAAATAATTGTGATAAATCTATAGTATTGTCTTGACTGATAATAGATATTCCAATAAAAATACTTATCCAGTGTTCCACAGATACTGAAATTAGTAGGATAGATCTAATAAAAAAATCTCCTCCTATTCTTTCTAACACTTTGCCAATTAAATGTAATTTCTGTTCTAATGCTGTAAGGCTGTGTACACACTCCCAAAGTGCCTATTAAAGTGTATATTTACCTAGTAAATATTACTAAGTTCTGAGGGTAGTTTATAATTCAAATCATGGACTGGATACACATTGATTCTTAGCAAGGTTTTCAAGTGAGATTTTAAACATATACTGTTAACAGTTTAGGTCTCTTATCAACAAATACAGTGCACCTGAAAGTGCAAATGCCTCCAGATGAGCATACTGGGAGACAGCTCCAATGGGATGTGCAACCATTTGGCAAAAGTCCATCTGAGGACTGCACACCTCTTTACATTAATGTTATTCATGGAGCATCACGAGAAGTCTCTCTTTGGAATCCCTCCAAATGCATAAGTTGCTGATGAGGAGAGAAAAGGAAATTCAGCTGGAGGCACACTAACAGCCTATAATTTTGCAATAATGGCCACCATCAAGCAAGTTTGCTCTGTGATTTCTGCTGGGACATGCACCCACACATTGAGCAAGATCCAAATATGCTGCCACAAGCTTGTTCCGTCTTACCCAACCTTACACCCCTACCAACAGTCTATAAAGGACTTTATTTCCTGCTATACTTTCCGTTCAAATTTTAACTGAAATCTTTACAACCAACAAAACAGTTATAATCTCTCTCCCTTAGAAATAGATCCTTTTAATTCTTTTTTCCCCACCTAATTTCACACAAGATCATTCCTTCTTCATGCATCAAGTTATTCTGTATATTTTTCCTCATACTGTTCCATATTTTTCACTTTTTTCAAGAATTTTCTTATTATCTCCCTTATCACAGACTTTCTCTTCCTCCTTTCTGGAAAGGTTCTGAGTCTTTTTGTCTTCTGCTATAGGATGCTTGCTTGTTTGTTTCATAGAATCACAGAATTAACAAAGTCGGAAAAGATGTCTAAAATCGTCTTGTTTGACTGTGTCATAAATTTTAAACTTATAGTTGGATTTACAACCCCTCTATTTTGCCTTTCCTACAGTTTTCCCTTTTCAATGCTTTCTCATACACATCTTCCTCCATATCCCTCACAGCTTTCCTTTCTTGTCACTGTGTGGCTTTGTTTAGGGGAAATACCTGCACTTGTAATTTGCCATTAATGGCTGTGCCAGGAAGGGGGAGGCACTCAAGAGCTGTATTTAAGGTTAGTTGACTCACTTTCACACCCAATAATAGTGTAAAGACTGTAGGAAAATGGATTGGATTTTGGATTGGGATTGAAGTTCTTTCCCAGCTTCTGTTCCCTTGGAAACAATGTATTATTACACACTTTAAGTAAACTTTGTCCTGAATCATCACTGGAGTAGGTACACGGAGTACCTCCACACATGGTGTTGATTGGTTGGTGTATGGGAACTGCTGAGTCACAGCCTGAACCTCTGATTAATCACCTGAGGTGAGCCATGAGTCAGCCAGAGGAGCACAGGTGAAGGCAATTCACCTGTGCTGCCAGAAGGAGTGGAGCCTGGCTCCACCCCTCCTAGACCTATTTAAGAGCTGGTTACCAGGGGTGAAGGATCTCTTCTGGAGATTCCCCTCTTTTGGTGTCTTCTGGTGAGCTCAGCTGAAGGGTAAGCTCTTCCACTTATTCTCTTTTTGTTATCATTGTCTGCTTTGCCTTACTCTCTTGATTGTATTGCAATAATAGCATCTTGATATCTATTGATTATGCACAATTATATTGTGATTATAACATCTTGGTTATACAGTTGGTTTTCTGGTGGGTAAGACTGGAGAGCAGAATATCTATGGCAAGAGAAATAGCATCTGTATCTTTCATTCAAGCCTGGTTTTGGGAGTAAAGAATTTCCATGAATAAGCACTAAGAAACCATAATTTCCCCAGTCACCCCAGGCTGGATGTGAGGAAGCTCCTGATCACCGCCCTTCATTCACCAATAGAGAGACTAAACACCAGGCAGCGTTAAATATGAGAGGACGTGTGATTTTTCTTTTCCAGCAGGAAGTGCAATAGTGGTAGGAGGGGAATGAAGATGAAAGTTTTTGACTCTTGAGAGAAAAGAAAGCATGTGCAAAGTGCTGTTACCTAAGTAGAAAATTGTTATCTAAAGATAAATATAACAGAATACTAGTCTTAATTGTCCTCTGGAAAATTTCTAAGGGAATCCTTAGAGGTAGTTCTTCGGCTGACTCATTTTTCATATTTATAGGTGGACTTTGCTAAAATATGGAGGCGAGGGACCATGGCCTGAAGTTTTCTGAACAGAAAACAAAGTATTAGTCAGATACTGCTGGTCAGAACAAATAAAGTGAGAAGCTAACAAATGCTACAGATAGCACAGTGAGAAATAACCAGCTTCCGCACAGCGTTAAGGGAGAGGCTATGAGAAAAGCCGCTAATCTTCACATATCGTTACTGGGATATAAGGAAGATTTTTTAAAGGAACACAGTCTTGTTGTCAGCGATACCTAGGTAAACATGCCAACAAAACCAACCAGTGTTATTGTATGGGAATTGCTGAGTCACAGCCAGAACCTCTGATCACCTGAGGCAAGCAATGAGTCAGCCAGAGGAACACAGGTGAAGGCAATTCACCTGTGCTGCCAGAAGGGGTGGAGCCAGGCTCCATCCCTCCTAGACCTATTTAAGAGCTGGCTACCAGAGGGGAAGGATCTCTTCTGGAGATCTGCTCTGCTGGAGTTTTGTAAGTAAGCTCAAGATAGGGGTAAGCTTTCTATCTATTTTCTTTTTGTTGTTATCTGCTTTGCCAAACTCTCTTGTTTATTTTGTAATGATAGCATCTTAATATTCATTGATTATATGGTTATCAAGGTAACTATTGAAGTTCTACTGGTAAACAGCACAAAGTAAGGCTAATATTACCTAGGGAACACCACCAGAAATACTGATTTTACAAATGTAGCAAACTCACTAGTAAATATAGTAGTTACAGCTGTACTTTTAATTGGATCTTGATGAAGGTATCTTGTGGAAAAACAAGAACTGGAAAATGAAGAGAAAGAAAAAAGGACCTCTAGTGTAGTACTGCATATGCACACTTGTATAATACTTTGATTTTTGCCTAAGAGTATAATATGCTATATAGCTCTGTGTGTTCTTACGTTGTCTGAATGTAAAGTTAACTCATCTCTTCTTTACCTTGAAGTCATGCAGTTGGTATGGTGGTTGAGGAAGAATGAAAAATCTATGTGGAAGAGGCGTGCTTTGTAAGGACTTGAGAAAGCAAAGTTGTATTGAATTATATAGGTTTGATGGAATGTCTCCTCATAACAAGGCCTGTGGAACAGACAGTGACATATAAAAAAATTCTAGTTTGCTGGCATCTATGAATTTACCCGCTATAAGCAGCTGGTATCTAGCACCACATCCTGGAAATAAGTTTTATATACATCTTCAAGTTTTATCAACTGAATTTGTATGTTACTAAGATATATCTGACTTATGGAAGAAGTGTTGGTTTTGCATTCTTACACTGAGAATTGGTACTTATCATTTTAAACACGAGTATCTTATAGGAAGTTTTTACTTTCTATTATGCTAGTTTCTCAATAAAGGCTAAAATTTGATAGCTGTTTTTTAATGGCCTATCTAAATTCTCAATGTTATATCCATAAGAAATGTAAAATAAAAAATATTTGAAAAGGAGGTAGAAAAACTTTAAATATCTAACAATATACATACAGTTATAAAAATCAAAGAGAAATGGCAAATACATACAAACTTTACCTTTTCTCTATAGCAATATTATAAAACTTACAGAGGTTTATCCTCATAATGTTTAAGACCTTAACATTTTGAGGCATGCCTGCTCACAAAAACACTGAGAAATTTTGATCACATCTGAATGCAAGCTAATCAAAATTCACTGTCTTACATATCCCTTAGTCTTGCCTGTATGTAAGATTCTAGGATAAGGAAACTGCAGTTACAAATTCTAACTCCTTTCATCTGGGGTGCAGTGGAAATGCTGATGAACTGGTTAATAACCATCTGTTAACTGGGGAATCCTTATCAGCTGCATTCACACATTAAGCTTGATACAACACAGCTGGGGCTCAGTGTTGTAAATGAGAAAGTTGTCTTTACTCACAAGGTTTGTTCGTACCCTTTTGAATTATGGTTAATTTTGGTTTCATGAAAGATAATCATGTTCATTTTGAAGAAAGTAGCAAAAAAAATCAGCTGTGTAGTTATTCCCAGTAATTCTAGTTTTCTTGAACTAGAACTTGCAGCATCAAAGATTCTCTTCTTACTCTTGATACAGTATTAGTAAGAAAGTATGATTTCCCCCAGAAGATTAGTCTAAGTAAAGATGGAGCCATATATCAATTAACTGTTTATAAGCTTCAATGTCTTTCTATATCATGAATTCAGCCAATTTATAGAATTGTTGTGATCTTTTTATAGTGAGTTTGGCACCAGCCAAAGCTGTTGACTAGCAGCAATTCTCTCTTGAGCAGAACTTAGCTCTTTGCATGTGGCTGTTTCAACCACTGTATTGCCTAGGTTTCACATGTGGCCTACTTGAGTCACATTGAAGTCAGGAGAAAATGAAGATTCTCTAGTTGCAGTGTGCAATAACTCTAACCTTGATCAATCTGGTCTTCTAATTATTCCAATTATTCAGTTGTCTGCAGAAGTCAGTCAGCTTCGACAAGCACTTCTGCACCATTCAGAGGACTCAGCACCACTGGTTTACATAACATGAAAATCACCTAGTTTACCATAAGTTCTCTCATCCATGACCATAGAAAATTTAAAAGTTTTTTCTCAGTGTGAATCCAAAACTCAGTATGTTATCTAACAAGTGTTTGTATTTCCTAAGCTTCTAACTGGCTTGATGTTAAAGCATAGTCTTTTCTCAGAAAAGTCCTTATTAAATAGAAATTTGCCACTCTCTTGTTTCATTATTTTAACTGTTTTCTTTGTCATCAATAAAATAAAGCACACAGTTATTGAAGTAATTGAAGACGTGTTTATCTATATTTGAAGCAGGAGTAGATTCTGGGGAAATATACAAAATCATTTGCTGAACATATTCATGTGTCCTTGGTAACCCATTATTTTGCCTTTATACATGGAAATACATTCCTACGTGTTCTTATACATGTGTTAAGAATAAAAATGTGCTTGTTTTACACATCATGTTACACTAATACTCACTGTTTCCTGGGATGACCAGAAAATAAAGCTTTTGAAACCTTTGAATATGACAAAGATCACAACCACATAAAATTATCTGATATTGTCATTAGAAATACAGACTATGATTATAACTTATGGAACTGGATTCCAGAATAAAGTGTTAAGATAATACAGAAGGTCTCCTTGAGAGTTACAACTCTTTATTTTTGAGAGTTACAGCTCTCAAAGAAGAAGCATCATATATAGGGATCACTTTGGTGCTGCCTTTTGACCTTTTGCCTATGAATTATGCAAAAAAAGATGGTTAACTTTTCTATTACTTATTTTCTTAGCATGAGTTTGAAAGAAATGACACTATCTGTTTGAAGAATCTACATTTGCAATGGCTATGTTAGTGTTTGATCTAGGTGACTTGGATGTAATGCATTGGAAAAAGTAGACTATACTCACTTTTCGGACTTGAGAGCATGTTTCTGTAAACCACAAATAGAAATACAGCTAGTGATCTCATTCCATATGATATTCTCTTCACAGGGAAGAAGTGTTACAAAATGTAACACATTATTTATGACTGTCACTATCTGGTTGGAAAAAGCTCAGGGCTGGGATAAGAACAAATGATGAAGGTCAAGTGTGAAATGCATTCCTTCTTAAAAATGCAGTAGAAAACTTGAACTTCATTTACTAAAGATCATGGGTCACCTACTCTGTCTGCTATGGCACAGATATCCAGTATAAGTCTATGCGATTGCCTTGAAGGGGATGCAAATAGAATCTGCCTTTTATCTAAAGATAGTGCTCCTTAATTTGCAATAATGTAGAATTAATTCAAACAATGAAAATGCATAAATGAGCAAACCAACCTTGAAAAAAATCTATTTCATTTTCTGTCAGAGTTATTCACATCAGTATCACCTAGGATACCCTGGATGGATACATCTGCCCATGTAGTTCTGTCTCAGACCAGGTGAGAAATGTTACAGGCTATGATTCTCATAGCTATTCTCTTGTGGTTTTTTTTTTTCTTTTAAACTCATCATTCAGTCAGAGCTTCGGATTTGCAGGAAGAAGCTGACAGCACATTGTAGAATATTAGAATGTCTTTAGTTGGAAGGAACCTCAAGTATCATCAAGCTCCAACCCCCATGCCAAATGCAGGGGCACCAACTTCCATATCTAATACTAGACCAGGCTGCCCAGGGCCCCATCCTACATGGCTATGAATGCCTGTAGGGATAGACCATTCACAACCTCTCTGGGCAGCCTGTTCCAGCACCTCTCCACTCTCTCTGTAAAGAATTTCCCCCTGATGTCCAACCTAAATTTTCCTTCCCTCAACTTAAAACTGTTTTCCCTTGTCCTGCTGTTATCTACCCTTTCAAGGAATTGATTCCCCTCCCGTTTGTAGGTTCCCTTCAGGTAGTGGAAGGCTGCAATTAGGTCACTCTACAGCTGCCTTTTCTCCAGGCTGAACAAGCCCAGCTCCCTCAGCCTGTCCTCACAGGAGAGGATCTCCAGCCCCCTGATTATCTTCTTATCTGGACCCTTTCCAACAGCTCTGTCTTTGTTGTACTGGGGGCCCAAGACCTAGATACAGTACTCCAGATGGGGCCTCACAAGGGCAGAGTAGAAGGGGCACAATCGCCTCCATGTCCCTGCTGGTCACCCCTCTTCTGATGGAGGGGCTTCAATGTAGAGTATATACTCAAAGTTTTGCTATAATGCTAACACTTCCTAATTTTTTTTCCTATGGAAAGACTCCTTACAGTGGTAAGTAAGTGGTAGCTAGGGGAGGACTTTGTTTCTTTTAGTACCAGAATAGCGTGTGGTACTTTAAGACCTTTGTCTCATTATCTGCTTGCGCAATGTGAGCTTCTGAAGGCAAATAACTGCAAACAGCAAAATGTTTCTTTCTGTCTCCCCTTATTAGAGTGAGAGGCAACACAGTTTCAAGGCGATTAGTTGGGGCTAGACTTCCATGTGTTCAGGCTTCTATCTGCTATTTGTTGCTATCAGAGTTCAGACATGTGAATCACTGCATAAATAGTCAATTTTTCTAAAAAATATAATTTTCCTCAGTTCATGTAGGAAAAAGTAATATCCTAATATTTTTCAGATGAAGAACAGAAACAACATTTTCTTAATAAGCTACCTAGAGTCCATGAAGACTTAGTTTAAAACTTCAGTTTGCTTTGGAGCTCTTGTCTTCTCTTTATTTCAAAAAAAAAAAAAAAAAAAAAAGTTGACCTGGTAACATGATGATTATTATAAAAACAGAAATAATATGTCAAAAATATCAATTTAAATAATATTAAGCACTGCCTAACTAATATATTAGTTCAACAGTAACTAATGTAATGAAGCATAGTAAACATCAAATAGGTCTGAATATATGTTTGAAGCATTTTATTGTATATTTTTCCAAATACACTCTTTTATTTTGATATCTTCTGTTCTAATATTATACCTGTAAGAACTAAAAATCTTTAATTTCTTATAATCCTCATGTTGATATGAGAAATCTATTTGGTGCTTGATAATAATATCTTATAACTCAATGAGCTAACGTGTGTTTTAAAAGAATTTCCATATACTTTAGCCTTACAATTTTTAGGCAGCAAAGAATGCCAATAGCATCCTGTCTTGTATTGGAAATGATGTTGCTAGTAAGAGCAGAGAGGTGATAGTTCCTCTGTATTCAGCTCTGCTGAGGATGTATCTTGAGAATTATGTGCAGTTTTGGATCTCTGACTGCGAGAAAGCCATCAAGGTTCTGGAGTGTGTTCAGAGAAAGGCAAAAAAGCTGTCTGAAACGTAAGTCTTATGAGGAGTGGCTGAGGAAACTGGGATTGCTCAGTCTGGAGAAGAGGAGGCTCAGGGGAGACTATATTGCTCCCTACCTGAAAGGAGGTTGTAGCATGGTGGGGGTTGTTCTCTTCTTCTGCAATTAGCAATAGGACTGGAGGGAATGATCTCAAGTTGCACCAGGGGAGGGTCAGATTGGATGTTTGGAAAAAGAGTGGTCAGTTGCTGGAATAGGCTACCAAGGGAGGTAGTTGCATCACCAACACCGGAGATGTTCAAGAAATGTTTAAATATTGCACTGAGGGACATGGTTTAGTGGGGCAATATTGGTGGTAGGAGGATGGTTGGATTAGATGATCTTGTAACTTTTTTCCAACCTTGGTGATTCTATCATTTTTGTCAGTACATTCCTCCACAAATTCAATTACAAAAAATGTAAGTATACAGAGAGAAAATACATAAATTAAGTCAATGTAATAGGACAAAAAAGGAAAATTGCAAATATCAAAACTGCAATCTAAGCATCTCCTTCTCATTTCTCAGCTACAGACTAGGACTTGTTAATTGCATAACAGCTGAAGTACTGCATGTACATAAAAGTGTAACTAACTAAGGTAAGTAAACCTACCTGTGATGGAACTTACTACAAGAACAGAATTAGTGCTATCTATAAAATGTTCAGTCTTCTAGCTTCTGTAAGAGAATGGCTTTTTTTTTTTTCAGTCTTTACAGATGTTAGAGATTTTATAATCAGAATCTAAAGAAATAGAGTTCAAGTTGTAAGCATAACAAACTGCTAATTGATAGAGAAGTGCAAAGACTGGGAAAAAAAATGTTGGAAAGCACTCTCAAGGAATTACTTGTCTAAAGCAAAAAGGTAGAGCTTTGGAAAAATAGGAGTTCCTGAAGGGTAAAGGGTTCTTAATATTTGGAAGAACTTAGTATATCCTGAAATATGATAATGCTGATATGGAGGGGAAAAAAAAAAATAATAATTTAGAAAGCTTTTATTGAAGTCAGTGAAATATTTTGATTTTCATATAAGAATTTCAAAACGCCACTGTTCGCATTTTGTAATGTTTTTTTTTCATATAAAGTATCAAAATATTTAGCTGAAAAGAACATTTCTAACATTAAAATGTTATTTAGAGAAAGTAACATATCTTTGTCAGAGAAATGATGGGGTTAAAAAAAACTGGAATAGATATAGAGAAGCATCTGTAACCTGGAAAAATCTGAGTATTGTTGAGTTCTGCAGAATATATAACTGTTCTAAATAATTCACACTAATCTCTTAGAAGAACATAAATGATACGTTGCGTTGAGACAGGCTTTGACAATCAAACTGTGTGAATCATATGTTCTGGAGGTTTATGCATACTAATAGCCATGGTTTTCATATACCACTGTTCTGCAATGCATAGTAATATCAAGCTTTTTTTCAAAAGCTTTTCTCAAAAATGTATTTTGCATTCCACCACCAACAGCCATAAAACTGATGCTCTCTTGAGTGGATCGTTATTAATTGTGTGATCAGTGAACAGTACCGAGTTTAGGTTTCCAAACAAATTTCTACTCTTAAGCGTAAATATATGGGTACCATTCACGTGAAAGACAAAGAAAACTCATTTCTCAAGAATTGACACATGTTATTAGGCACAGAGAAATTACCATGATAGCTAGCATTATCTTACACAGGGGAAGCATTTAACCTTGTCTACTTATAATAATCTTGTCATGAAATCCTGATACATCCATTCAGAAATGGGCACACCTCACTCTGTTATTCTGAGAGAAAAAGAAAGTGGGCTTCATGAGAGGAATTTTTTTTAAAAAAAACTCTTTTTACTTTTTCTTCCATTCAAAATTGTTGATTTAGTACTGGGATAATAAAATCAATTCCCTAGTTATTTAGTAAGCTATTTAATTAAAGTCATATTTAGCCTTTGGCATTAGGTTACTGCTGATGGTTAGAATCCTGCTATGGACTGTATGTTGTTATTTATTAATATTATAGTACAAGATAATTACCTCTTTTACTAAATGTACCTGAAGGTCAGTATTTTAAATACTTTTTTGTCATTCTCTAGTCCTGTTCTTTTCTTAGAATGGCAACTAAGAAAGAGAAAAATAAAAGTATTCTGATTCCTAGGCAGAAAATGAGATCAAATTACTGTTCTGTCATTCATCTGCATTGTTAATTGCTAATAAGCATGTACTTGATCTATCGGCCTTCGTTCAGGTTATATGAAGGAGTAATAAAACATTTATCTACAACTACATGAAGAGGTTGTGGCGAGGTGGGGGTTGGCCACTTCTCCCATGTAAGTAGTGCTAAGACTAGAGGAAATGGCCTCAAGTTGTGCAGGGGAGATCCAGGTTGGATATTAGGAAAAATTTCTTCTCCAAAAAAGTGGTCAGATGCTGGAACAGGCTACCCATGGAGATGGTGGGGTTGCTGTCCCTGGAGGTGTTCAAGAAATCTTTTGATGTTGCACTGAGGGACATGGTTTATTGGGAAATATTGGTGATAGGCTGACAGTAGGACTGGATGTTCTTAGAGGTCTTGGTGATTCTACGATTCTTATTTGAAGATGGCTGAAATAATAGAAACTACCATTAGAGGCACTGTTCTTTGTAAGGCTGCTGGAAAAAGAGCTCTGGGAATAAAAAAAAAAAAAATAAATTTCTGGAATAGATAATAAATGCTATGGCAAAGGAATTGTCAAGTTGTACGCAAAGTCTCAAGGGTGAAAGACTGAAAAGCATGAAAAAATGAATTTAACTAGAGGAAGCAATAATGAGAAAACCTTTTTTATTAGATATCTGACTAAAAAGCTCGTGTGAACTTCTGAAAAATGAAAACTGTCTTTTGTTGTTTATTCCATCTCTGTGCAGGGACATAGGAAATATTTTCTTTAAAATAGTCTGTCACCCAGAATGCGTTCCTGACAATGCAAATAATCTTCTCCTCTGGTCTGAAACAGATCTTAAATGTTAGCTAATCAATTAACTGTATAGGCAGCTATTTTATGCTTGTCAAGGGAAAGTGTTCTCTTGCCTAATACCGTATCACGTCAGATAGTGACAGATGATTATCTCAGAGTTTCCAAGTAGCAATCTTAATTGACTCTACAAAAAGGAATGTTACTTCAAACCTCTTTTAGAGATTCTATTATCCACTGTTTTACACACACTCTAAAATTTCACACCAGGTGGGTTTCAGTGGCAGAAAGGTCATCACATCAGTTTGAAAGGGAATAGGACACAAAAAAGTCAGTTGACTTTCCAAATTGAAGTTGATGCAACTCTTATTTCAAGTGGCTTATGTCACATTGGAAGAGAGAAGTGAGCCAAGCTGTATATAAAAGCTTGAAGCAAGAAGACTTAATAATAATAATAATAATAAATTCTGAATGTGACCTGTAAGCTCATGATAATTCTAAGTTAAATGTGCTCTCTGAACTACAAAGGTCACAGGGTAGGACCAGACTTCTAAGAAACAAATAAGAAATTTCTGACCAGCTATGGTTTTAGTATTTAATGACATTTCAAATTTCTGTAGCAAAGATGGCAGTGCTTTCATGATGCATCACCTAATATAAGCTATTCCTTTTAGGAAGTCTTTTTTGCATTTATCAGTGTGTAATTTGGATTTTTTTTTTAATCAACAAGATGGGAGCCACAGAATGTTCAGTGATACACAACCTCCTCTTTGTCTTGTGTATTTTAATAAGTGTTGTAATCAGAGTTGAAAACTTCTGTTTCTTTTTATTTAAAATCTTTCAATTTGATGAATTGAGTGAGTACTCTTCTATAGTACTTAGTATTTTCCTCTGTTTTTAATTATGCAAATATTGGACTCCATTCTACTGTACTTTCTGTGTATCAATACACCCTCAAGTGGTTCCGGTTTTTGAGAAGTGTTATTGATTTCTGTAAACTATTTGAAAATACAAGGTTACTCTCAAGCTCAGGTACATGTAGAAACTGTCCTTCAGAGGAAGCAGCACAGCTCAAGGTCAACTCCTACAGTGTTCCTGTAATTAAATTCTACACATAATTTATAATATACTGTCCAATCTAGTCTATTAGCTTTTCTAGTATATGTAGCTTAAATATATAGCATATCAGAGCATAACTCAGATGGGAAGAGCCTAGTGGAAGTCTATAGTCTGTTATTCTTCTCCACCTAAGGTCAGCTATGAGATCACACCTGACTTCTCAAGACTTTACCCAACTGATTCTTAAAACCAACAAGAACTTTCCTGCTCAACCTCTCTGGATGCTATGTTAGACTTTCCTTGTGGCGAAAAAGTTTCTAATTACATCTAGTCTGAACATCTAATTTCAGTATATTTCCACTGTCATTTATCTATGCATCAACATGGATCCTCATCCATCCTCATTCCATCTTCTCAGTGCCTTTTCTGTAGGTCTTAGTGGGCTGTTTTTAAATTCCCCTCAACAAAAACTTATCCAGACTGAACCAGTCCTATAGTCTCAGTACAGTGTGAATGACCCAGCTACCAACCAGCTTAGTAGTTCTACCCTGGACTGCTATTTTACATATTCCTTCTGTATTGGTCTAATAAGCACTGTGTAGAGAGGGATAACCCTTTTTCCTCGAAGATTGGCTGTGCCCCTGTTAATGCATTCCAAGAAGCTGATCCTGATTCCATTCTGCTACCTGGACACTGTTGGCTTCAGGTTCAGCTCTTACCCACTAGGGGGATCTTTGCTTTTTCTTCTACAGAGTTCTGCAGTCCCCAGTTTGTATAACTAGAGGAAACTGTTTCTTTCCAGGTTCAAGGCTTTGCCTTATTCTAGTTGAATTTTGTACAAGTCCTTTCAGCCCAATTCCTTCAGCCTGTCTAGGTCCTCAACTGGCAGCCCTGCACATGAGCAAATCAACTGTTTCCTTCAATGTCATGTCAAATGTATATCATTGAGTAAAGGTGTGTATGTATGTATATATATATATATACACGTGTGTATATATATATACACGTGTGTGTGTGTGTATACACGTGTGTGTGTGTGTATACACGTGTGTGTGTGTGTATACACGTGTGTGTGTGTGTATACACGTGTGTGTGTGTGTATACACGTGTGTGTGTGTGTATACACGTGTGTGTGTGTGTATACACGTGTGTGTGTGTGTATACACGTGTGTGTGTGTGTATACACGTGTGTGTGTGTGTATACACGTGTGTGTGTGTATACACGTGTGTGTGTGTATACACGTGTGTGTGTGTATACACGTGTGTGTGTGTATACACGTGTGTGTGTGTGTATACACGTGTGTGTGTGTGTATACACGTGTGTGTGTGTGTATACACGTGTGTGTGTGTGTATACACGTGTGTGTGTGTGTATACACGTGTGTGTGTGTGTATACACGTGTGTGTGTGTGTATACACGTGTGTGTGTGTGTATACACGTGTGTGTGTGTGTATACACGTGTGTGTGTGTGTATACTGGCTTGTCTATCGGGCTTAATAGCCCGTGCACAGTATTTAAAAAAATAATTGTACGTTAGTTATATTATCCTAATTACTCTTGCATCATGTATCCATCATCTTATGTTTTCTCTGCCACGAATACTAATTTGATACCAATCAGATATTTTTAGCATCTGCGCTTTAATAATACCTTAAGTCCATTTCCATATACCCATGAGTATACTGATCTTTTTTTCTAATCTGATTAAGATATGTTTAAGTAGCTGTTGGGATGTAAGGGATGCTAAATCAAACTAGAATTTGAAGTGAATAAGAACCATGCTTTCAAAATTCACTTGCAAGTTCAACTTTATTAATAGTTTTCTCTGAATGTTTGTTTTTTCTTCGTCATCTTGTACAAAATTTTATTTTGAAAAATGTTAGCATTTTCAGTGTTGGAACAATAATTAACTCATAAAAAAAAAAAGTGAAATTCTACAGCTATGAAACAACAAGGCATTGATGACTAGGAGGGTGTTTACATTGAAACTTTTTCAACACATTCCCAAGTTGAATTTCTGGGGAGAGTCCTGAAACATGTACTGCCTTGTAGAAGGCAAACCACAGGTTCACATTTTTCTCTTCCTTCAATGCACTGCTACAGATCTTGATTTAAACTTCTGTCAGCAAAGCTGAGATTCCCATGTTAGCTTAACAAAGGTATCCTGATTTACAGAAACATCTGTCCTCAAATGCTTTAGAACTTTTCAAGAACCCCAGTATATTTGCTGTATGCGACAGTTTAAAGTCATCCTCCAGTCTTTAGATTCATTTAAATAAGTATAATTACATTTATCTGTTTTTTATTCTCTACAATAATATTTCTCATTCTTGAATTTCTGAAGTTATCCTTTCCTATCTGCTGCAATTAGAAGAAATGAAAATATTTCCAGTTAGATGCTATGAAGTTGGAATTCCACTTGATTACTGCAAAGTTGTCTGAAGGCTTTTCATCATAAGCAGATAACCTGGATTTTCAGTGATTCTATACTGCATTTTCTTCCATTATGGAACTACTTATTTTTTCTTGCTATCCTTGAACAACCCCAAGTACAAGACAAAATGATAAATTTGTCTTCCCCATTCTCTTTCCCTTAGCTAGACTGTCAAATCTCAGTTCATGTCCCCTATCCTGCAGTTTTTGACTTTGTATAACCCAGAAGAAAAGGAAGAGGAGGAAGGGGACAGAGACCTACTTTGGACATGGAGTCAGTACATAGAAAACAAAGCTTCAATCAGATATAAAGTTAAGAAGGAAGAAAAATGATGTTAATGACCATGAGGCATTACTAATAAATGAGCACAACATTTTGAGAATGTGTTACTAATAGGGACAGGCCTTCCAACATATACCACAAACTTAATATTTTGATTTTAGTAGCTATTGACCATAGGGATGTTGCTCCTGTTACAGAGATCACAGAGGTTATTTGCTGGCAGGCTCAAGAGTAGTTTGAAGATGAATATGATCAAGTCATTCATTTCAAGTTCTGAGCAGTGTGGATGATATACAATGCACGTTATGTACGGATTGTAGCAATTAGAAAATCAGTTTTTAATACAGATCAGAAGGCTGTGCATGTAGATCAGTACAGAGCCATTTCATGTTCTGGTAGAAGCTTATATTTAATGCTTTTATTTATCATAGCTTTTATGGAAAATGCCATGGTTCCTCCTTAGAGAAGATTAAAAATTTCTTAACAGTGTGCATGTATTTTGTTGATATTACTATATTATTTAATAAAAACAGCACATGATACTTGAAGAATATATAGGGTCAGCATGTCAAAAGCAGGAATTAAAAATTCTGGAAAACTAATTTTTGCCTGGATTTCAGAGAAGAGTTAAATGCTGCTGAAGAAGAAAGAGCTACAGAATTACAGTTATTTTCAGATACTCCATTCTGCATTTAAAATGTACATTCAGCTGCTTCAATTTTTACCCCCTTTCCACATCTCTGTACTTACATTGAATTCTCCACTACTTAACAAAATTTTGATTTTTTTAAAAAAGCTTTCTTCATTTTATTCTGAATATCTTATGGATTTTTCCACAAGTTTTTGTTGTTGCTGTTGTTTTTTAATGAAGCTGCAGTTTCTGGAAGACTTGATTTGAATTAGCAAATTCAAAATCCTTTTCCTTATGCTTCAGTTTTTTCTTCATGACTTCACTCTTTGTGCTTGATCAGTCTATCAACCATCATAGATATTTTTAGACAGCTAGTATCTAGGTAGTTTATTGCTAATAAAGATATTAGAGACTACTCTAAAATAATAATGCAAAAATAAATATTCATACAGCAAAGATACAAGTAGTCCTGCAAAGAGCTAGTCATTTCTGATCTCGCACTCTGCCCACCTGCCACCTGCAGGACAAACAGCTCCCCAATGAAATGAAGTAGGAAGGGTCAGGCATAGTTTCACTTCTTATGGCACTTTTGTAATAATAGAGATAACTAGCATTTTACCTCTGTGGATCAGTATACACAGAAATTGGTAAAAGCTAGAGCAGATATTGGGGAACATGTAGAGAAAAGAACCTAGTCTTCCTACAGAATAGCATTGTGAAGTTGGTCAATGAGGATGAGAGACAACCTCATTTTCTCACATGTACTGTGTCCAGTCTAGCTGAAATCTTTTGACTCATTCTGCTTGTATGAGAGCTCTTCCTCACTCATATGGAACACTCATTTCCTTACTGAGAAAGTACAGCTAAAGAACATACGCTATGTATGCACAGTGCTGTGGTAGCTCCAGAAGGGATAATAAATGTTGAACTACGTGGGGAAACTCTCCCAAATGATTATTACCACCAGTTTTTCCATTGAAAGTGGTAAAAAGTGGTATTTGTGATTTGTCATCAAAGAAACTGCCTGCCTCAAACAACATTAAGCCTATTCCTTCCTTTCCCTTCCTTGATTCTAGTTCCAAAACTTCATGAAAATGTTTTTGACAAAGCACACCTCATATAATGTGGGATTACTTTCACTTTTAATACCTCTAAGTACTTCACAAGAGCAGTGCCACCCATCCTCCTCAAATAAACTAAGAGCTCTTAGGTGCTACTGTGGTAGTGCTGGACAAGTTTCTTTTCTAAACTTGAGGCTGTTACTGCTTCGCATCTCCATTTTTCCACTGTACATAAGCGATTAAATGGAAAAAGGCATTGTGAGTTTCAGGTGATATCAATGTGATATCAATGAGTAATTGATATCTGATAAAATATCACTAACAGCCAAAAAGAACATAATCTGTTGTCTCTTTTTGATTGGGAAAACCCTGCTGCTGCTTCCTATACATTTTTTCTCATCAGAGGTGCAGCCAAAGAGTTGCTATTCAAGTATAAAATCAGACCTGCAAAACCCTCAGTCACAGTGAGAGCATGAGTTCAGGAGGCACCGAAGCACCTTAGAACACCATTGATTCATCCAGCGAAAAATCACAAGAAAGATAACATCTGACAGGAATAGCTTGCCACATGCCACACTGTTATATTTTGACAACAGACCATACAAAAAATAATTAAATTGATTCAAATAATTTAAGGTAAATGTCACTGTCATTTCCTTGAAGGTTTTTGAATTCTCTGATATTTCACTAGCAGTTACCTTATAATATTCTCAGATTGAAACAGGGAAAAAAAGATATTTCTTTTTCTGCTCTTATTTGATTTTCTAGCTTTGTATGAAGTTGTTATTAAGCTGAATAAGTTGAAACCTAATGAAAGAATACATTCTTCCTGCAGAAGAAAAAATGTATGTAAAAAGATTAATATTTTGATAATATAACTCCAAATGCTGCACTAGAACTTTCTTCTACTTCATTATAAGCATTTAGAAAAAATATTTACAGTTCTTTTTTTCATTAAACAAAAGTTAAATTAATGTAAATTCATACTATTTTTTCCTGAGTTTTTCTGCTTTATATTATTATTATTATTATTATTGGTAGTAGTAGTAGTAGTAGTAGTTTTGTTTCTATGTTGTTTGTTTGGATTCTGTACTTCCATATCCCTGTCTCCCAGTCTGTTACATAATGAAGTATTGCTGGAGCTAACTTTGACTCTTATAAACTAACATTCTTTAAAACACAATTGGAATGTTTTCAAGCCTTGTGTGAAGATGGCTGAATTAATGGCATATCAATTTTTTCTGTCTTTCTATGGGCTCCATGTGGTGTCCACATGTCTCAATGGGAGACTTAGCTATCCTTTAACTATGGGGTGGGCATTTTCGGTTCAGAGTGCCCAAAGTGAATGTGAAAGCTGTGTTTCAGTACCACAGAGTGATATTTACTTGCCACAAATAATTTTCTGGGGGGTTGTCTGAGCCTGTGTGGGATCTGAGGCTGGAAATTCTGCTGGAATAATACAGATGACTCCAATCTAAAAGGAAAAGAGACCAGTGTCCAGTGTTGTATTTCCCATAACTTTTAAATGGAAATTTTTGTCTTGGAGTCAAAAAGTCAAAACTAACAGAGTGAAAAGCTAGTGGTCCTATGCTTTGGCTTGCTCTCTGACCTTGCTTTATTTCTCATTATGAATGTAACTACCTCGAAGCAAGTGCGTGCTCTGAAGTAATGTTCTTTAATAACAGTGCTATGTACAGAAAAGGACATAAAGGACAGAAAAAGCTGTCAATGATTTCCTGATTTCTGCACTCCTTGCTTGCATAAGTTTACTGACTTCTTATGTATTGACGTATCTACTTAAGCCTGCAACCCTGGACCAGCTGCTGCCACTTCCCTATAGTGGTACTCAGTGCCCCTCTTTTGAATTCTCATGGACATACATCTGCCTCATTCTGTGAACAGAATATTTCTTTTCTTTCTGTTTTGTGTAGATACTTTCTAGATTTGGGATGGGTTTTTAGCATTAGTGATCTACATTGCACCAGTGTAGGAAGTCCTACTTCTCATCACATCTTACATGCCAGTAAAAATGTTTCAAAAGATAAGTACAGAATTTGAGAACTGGCTGGCTGGGACTCAGCTTCAAGTGCTCAAAGTGTGCGCAAAGATCATACAATGATCTCCTTGATCAGATGTGGGTATTGGCCACTTTGTGCCTTGTCAAATGTCTGCTAGAAGTTCCAATTTACTAGTGCTTGTTCTCTAGAGTTCATCTAATTAACCGTTACCTGTTGTGATGTCACAGTGCAAAACATCTTACATTATTTTTGCTGCTATTCCTAAGCTGTCTAACATCTAGTTCTGTACTTGCCTGAAGATAAAGGCAAATGTGACAAATAATCCATATACACACTTGTTTTTGTAGAGGAGGTTACACTAAATGCACCTGAGACATGCCTAAACTGTGACCTATACAATTCTCTGTGAATACACTCTCATCTCAGGATAGTTACACAGGCTACCTGCTTTTGCTTATATAAAAGGCACTGTATTTTGTGCTTTTTCACCCTTTCTAGTTTGCACAAAGCATGTAAAACAGTTTACCGTTTGCTCTGCTCTCACTGAAGAGTTAACAATCACCTGTACACATTTATTTTACTTAGAGGTTTAAATCACCTCTAAACAACAATTGCGGAGGAAGATAATAAAATAAAGCAGGTAAAAACACAAACAATGAGTACAAAAGTTAATATATATATACATATATATAAATAAAGATATATAGAGATATAAAGAATATATATATATATATTCTTTTTTTTCTATGCAGAAAGGAGAAAAATTCACTCTGCAGAAAAGTCTTGGAAGACTACCAAGAAGTGAAAAGTTTTAAAACCCTGCACACGTCTTTAGCAAAGATATAAACACAACTTTGTAATACTGGGAGACCTTGACATGTCAGGAGGAAAAACACTCATTTTTCCTTGCTCTCTGATAGTAATAGACTCTACAAAATGTATACAAGCCCTTTTAGCAATTGGCAATGAGAAAGAAGAACAGGAGAGGAATAGGTGCCTGCTAGTGACAACTGGGAAAAGTCTCTGATGTGCTAGAAGCAAAGATACGTTATTTAGGATTCTCCGTTAGATAAAAACAACATGATTCATAACACTGCTACAGAGAGCTGTAGTTGCAATGAAACAAATTATTTTACTCATCCACTGTGAAAGATGAGTGTATATTTCTATGTATTTGTATTGTTTCAACTATATCCTGTTTTGTTCTTTTTTTCTTTGCAAGCAATACTTTCAAATTAGTTTTATATTAGCATGCTCTTAATCTAACTGGTGGAAATTAAATATATTTTAAAACTAGATTTCCACCTCTAAACTTTTCTCTATTTTCCTACTTGTTTTTGGTTTTTTTTGTGTGTGTTTAGGGGGACAAGAGGAGAGGGGGGGAGGGTTGTGTGTGTGTATGTGTGTGTGTGACCAATAGCTACTTTTCCTAATTACATCCTTATTCATACCTCCACCTTTGCACCCAGCAGCAATTAAAAATGCTTGGAGAGAACATTCATAAGACATGGTAAGCATGACTGAATTACTAATGCAACAGAGATTGTATGTAGAATGAGGCAGGTAGATGTAAGTATAAGAAAGAATAACCAGGGAAAGTCTTAAAGGCCTAACCTTACATTCATAGTGTGTATCTTATGGCAGAGGAACAACAACAAGATGTCTCTTTATAATACCTCTAGTAGTTCTGTAGGTGTCCTGTATGGCTTTATAAAAAGATGTTCTAGATAAAGTACACCATAGTATGAAGGCAGAGAAACACTGAATTTCAAATGAGCCATGCAAGTCTGTGACAGCTTTTCTCATTTTAAAGGAAATGAAGGACTGTCAGAAGAAGTAGTTGCCTGCTTGATCCATATGATTTCCAGCTGAGCTTGTGAAGTTTAAAGTTTCTAGGAAGATAGTAAATGACTACAGACTTGAAATTATTCTTAATGTTTAGTCTTTCAAGATATATGCTAGATGTTTGGTAAGTAAATTTCTTTGCGTCATTTTACTCTCTCATGCAGATATTAGAAATTGCAGTTTATTACTTCGATTTTTCATTTTTCATCCATTTGTATAATTCTTATATCACTGAAATGTTTCCATCCTTATAATGTTAAAAACTAGATATTTAAGCACAGTAAACGTTGCCCCGCAATGTAATTATTTTGTCATTACTATGTATTTTGTTTACTTAGACTTTGAAGAAATGCGTTCATACTTCTATCTTCGATCTTTGTTTATGCAGCTCCATTAAGTGTTGACATTCACTTATTCCTGGCTCATTTATGCTCTCTTCTGACACCAACAGAGCCAGCTACTATAGTTTTGCTTCTAAAAAAAAAGATTATTTTGATGGTATGTAACATCCCGTAGAATGAATCTGGACATGTGCACACATACACAATTGCATCCATATGCTTACTCATTTGATTAAACAGTGTACTTGCTAGCGTCACAGGATCTTCAACTTCAGAATCCAATGTGCCGAGTTGTTAAATACTGGTAATATCTACTCAGATTCTCTACTACAAAATTATTCTAAAGTTGAGTCAAGAGTTCACATTTTAAGATTAATATAGAACAGGTAAAAATACAAATTCTTACATTTTTATTTCCTCTCTAGTGTATGTTAGTGCAGCAATTTTTCAAGCAAAAAATTGCATTTATTTCAGTAATGTCTCTGAATATGAGCTTCTTTTCAATATTCGTATGAACTTTCAAAAACTGCTAGAAATGTATGTAGAGCAACTTAAAACAAACACAAACACAAACTCAAAAAATCGAATTTATTGTGTATACTGTCTCTTTCCAAGTTCTGACAGGTCTGAGAAGAGCTGTATTTTAATTATTTATTGATCTTGTGTGTCCCAGAATATACCATAATTAATGATTTTGATATTAGAGGAAAATATTTAATAAAGGTAACAGTTATTAAACAATTAACAGAAAAACAGCCAATAATAATGCTGCAGAATAGAAAGGTGAAAAAAGAAAGAGTCCCTATGAAGGAGCATTTTTGTGAAAGGGCAGGTCATTGTAATATAATTGTTTTAGATTCTTGCCTTATTATTCATGATTACAGAATTGTAACTGTTGTTCTGGCTAGATTAGTTTCCCATTAATGCAACTCTCAAGAGAAGTCTCTTTCACATTTTCTTTCTATATTTCTTTCTTTCTGTATTCCTTTCACCAAGTTTTAATAATTTGGACAGGAAATTGAAAATAGGTGGAGATGTACATGAATACTGCATACCAACAGTCCCACTATTTCAGCGCAGTCTGCATATTTTAATGTGTTGGTGTGTGTTATCATCAGTCCTAGTGAAATTTCTTAGTGAATCCATAATCCATTTTTCATAGCTTCTGGATTTCTCTATTCATGTTATAATAGTGTCTAGCTGCCCTGAGACAAGACTGCTAAACTTCTCTAATTAAATTCAAATATATTCCACTCCTGGAAGGTTACAAATAAACACAAATAGAATATACAGGCAAATAACAAACAAAAGGAAGAATTGTTTAAGAGCGTACTAAAGATAAGAAGGTGAGGAAATGCATGAATAATATTTTCTGATGGAAGACGGAAGGAGGAAATAAAGCGTTACTAATGACGAAAAAAATGTTCATTTGGGTAAAAAAAATTAAGAATATCCTTTTTGTCTATATTGAGAAGTGTGTTTCATTCAACATAGAGAAAACAAAGAACCCCAACCAACCCTTTTTAATACACAAGTAAAATAGAAAGGAATCAGTAAAAGTAGATGAAAGCCATCTACATCAAAATGTTATGTAGTCTCTGTATGGGAACTGCTGAGTCACGGCCTGAACCTCTGATTGATCACCTGAGGCGAGCAATGAGTCAGCCAGAGGAGCACAGGTCAAGGCAATTCACCTGTGCTGCCGGAAGGAGTGGAGCCTGGCTCCACCCCTCCTAGACCTATTTAAGAGCTGGCTACCAGGGGTGAAGGATCTCTTCTGGAAATCGCCTCTGTTGGTGTTTTGTGAGTGAGCCCAGGATAGGGGTAAGCTTTCTATTTATTCTCTTTTTGTTATCATAGTCTGCTTTGTCAAGCTTTCTTGTTTATTTCATAATTGTAACATTTTAATATTCATTGATTATACAAATATCCTACAAAATAAAAAGATGAGTTCAAAGTCTTCCAGAATAAGGAAGGGATTGGCAAAGGTCCAATAATTTCCAGGAAATTGTATGTTATGTAAATGATGATGTTTCATTGCTAATAGTTTTGGTAAATTAGAATTTCTTTTACTGTCTTCAAAAAGATTACAAATTGTCATTGTAAGCCATTTTTAGTTTTCTGAAAAATTTCAGCCATCCAACCTCTCAGTGGCAAGCTTTGGGTAAAAACTTTCATAAATTTTTGTGAGAAATAACTTTATTTGCTAGCGGTCTGGTAGGGACAGAATCTGGTTTTCTGTGTTCTAGTCCCCATTACTTGTCCATTCGCTATTGAATCCATACTACAGATACTGTGTCATATAATTAAAAAAACAAAACAAAACCAAAAAAAAAAAACCCACCAACTTCATGAATCTTCAGGTAACTTAAATTTTTTGACAGATGTTAACTAATGTTTTCATTTTCATTATCTTGTTTTCTGTTGCATTTGGATCTTTAATGTCATATCAAAGAGTCACGCTTGTCTCCAGAGTCAGAAAACAGCATGGCTGAGAAAAGAGTAAGAATCTTTCTGACTTGAAAGTCATAAATAACAAGAAATTTCGTTTCCAAGGAAACTGCGGATTTCAGTTTGATAGAGGCTACACCATAAAGAAGGTATAAAATCCATCTTGTAAATTGTCTCTGTAGATGAAAAAGTCATGCAAAAGATTTGTAGTTTTGTAGACTTGTCTTTCTTGCTGTGAACAGAAATGGAGCTAATTTCTTTCATTCCATATGAATATGAACCACTAAAGACAACAGTGTCAAATTCTAAGAAAATCAGAGGTCAAGTAATATCGCTACCTGTGGAAAAACAAGACCAAACACTAAAACTATTCAGAAATCACAGTGAGACCCATTTTACTCTACTTAAATAATGAAAATCAATAATATCTCCAACCTTTTGAGTGCAGTCATGGTCTTGTTTTTATACACAGAGTTTTATATGCTTGGAAAGACCCTCCACTGTTATGAAACTCTGTCACTCTACTAAAGATTATTGTTATATCAGCTGATACCTAGAATATAGTATCCCCACTAGTATTCAAAATAAGCCCACTTTATAGCCCACTGTGTCACCAAAACCAAGTGTCTAAGGGTAAAGAAATATAATTACTATATTTTCTGTCACTTTTATTACCAAAAGGAAACTTGGTAATGGATATTATGATAGTAGTTTTTCAAACAAAAAATCTTACCATTACTTCTCTTAATTGCTATGAACTGCTTCTCATAGTCTTCACGGCTTAGGATATAAATACTCTTCTAGACTTGATGGGTGCCTGAGACAGGAGGATTCGGTCACCACTTCACATTATTGCAGAGTAATTACAACTAAGTCTTTGATGTCTGAAATGCATGAAGTTTCCTGAATACTTTTTAGGACAGTTATTAATCTTCAAACTGTTCCTTTCTACCTGGAATACAGTCAGACATTAAAAAAATTCTTAAAAAGTGTTAACATTTGATTTTGTTTTACACCTTAAATGATCATGATAATGACAAAATTTCACATAAATATCTTGATACTTTGAGGCTGCCTGGCAAGGAATGTAAACAACCTAGATTTAAATCACTACTTCCAAAAATTGCTGTTTAGGAGTGTGGGCACTAGTCTATTAGTCAGTTCTCATGAATTCTAGGACAACATGCCATTTTAAGAAATTCCTGAAAATGAAATACCACCTTCAGTAGATGAAACACTTGGTATGGAAATAACTGTACTAAGGCAGCGCTGCTTTCTGCATTCCTGTTGGTGATGTTGATATGTTCAATCATGCTGGCTGGTTGTTAGAAGTCTTATATTCTACAAAAAAAATGCCAATCCAGACAGTTGTGTAACAATATGGAGACAGAAGGAAAACATAGCCTCAGTGCCTTAGAAATTTAAAATCCTGCCTTAAGGTGAACTGTTCCATTAAAGTTCTTACAGAACAGCATGTAGATGACTGGGATAGAGTTTGTAGCCTCTGTGACAGAGATTATTAATTTCAAAAGATTCATTTATTTACTGATCTTCTTGTTCTTTTCTGTATTAGCTCAGTGCTCCTTTTGGGCTTGGCACCAAAGAACGAAGATAATTTCAAAAGAGTGTGCAAGAGCCTGGCTGTATGGGAACTGTTGATCACAGCCTGTACCTCTGATTGACCACCTGAGGCAAACAATGAGTCAGCTGTGGGAGCACAGGTGAAGGCAATTCACTTGTGCTACTGGAAGGGGTGGAGCCTGGCTCCACCTGTCCTAGATCCCATTTATGTGCTGACTGCCACTGAGGAAGGATCTCTTTTTGGAGATTGCTCCTTGTGGAGTTTACTGCAAGCCTACAACACTGGTGAGCATTTTTCATTTATTATTTTTCCACCATGATAGTCTTGCTTAGCCTAAGCTCTATATGCCTATTGATTATACACTGGCTGACTTCATTGAATCAGCAGCCCAGGTGGGACCTAATTTCAAATGAGACAGTGGTATTGTATAACACAGATGCCACAACATAAATTTATGTAAATAAAAATTACAGTAAGGCAATCGTGTGAGTATTGTTTCTGCTATAATTTTAAATGAAGACCTGCCATTCTTAGTAATTTTATTGGTATTTGATATAGCTATAAATGAGACAGTTAAAGAGCTGGAGGCATTCTTGTGAAATTACTGTCAGCTGTGAAGCATGTGGTAATGCTTGTGAAACTGCTCCCTTTAGTGATTTTGAGACTTGCTTCTGTGTGAACAAAGTATATTTTATCCTGTAAGAAAAATGGGACATAGCTTCTACTTATAACACTGTAAGAGGACGTATGCATAGTGATGGGTAGAATACAATTCAATAATTTCTTAATTGTGAGGCGGTAACATGTGAAAGAAAATGGGAACAGGAAACGGATATTCTTATCAACCTATGTTGCATATTTCCTTTAAATTATAAGGCAGTTCTTTACCTCAGAGAAATGTCCATTTTATTGGAACCAGAAGGACAGCTTATTCATTTATAGTTATACTGTCTTAGAGCTTACTAAGGATAATTTCAGTGATAAAAATGGCTTCTGCACCTCAGAATTACTCTATCCTTAGCTACGAATACTTTAGCTTTTCCTAAAGCAGTTACTGAAGTGCTGCTGTAATTATATAGATATAATTATATTATATAAATATTATATTAATAATATTAATATTAATTATATTATATTATATATTATAATATATATACACACGCACACAGACACGTAAGACTAATTTTTTTATTCTGGTGAACACCGGTAAAATGTTAAACACAGAACAACCAAAGAATATATTTATTTGTTATATGGGGAGGATTTACTCTAATTTTACTGTTGTGAGCTTGTATCAGAGTCTTATAATTTAAAATGGAATTCTATATGAATGTGATCAACATATATTCTTTTTCATAAAACAGCTGGTAATTTTTTCTGGAGGTAATTTGAGGGGTTTTTTTTATTTGCTTTAAGGGTATGTACATGCATACAGAGAGAAGGAAAATCAGATCTAAAGCTTACTTATGCCTGTATTTAGTTAACAGCAGAATGGGAATAATGTAGCTAGTACCTCCCAATCTATCTTCTGTCTGCAACAAATATAATGAATGTTAAAATACAACTTTATCAGAGAACAGAGAGTTGGCCAAATAACAGGAGAAATTAAATTTATGAACACTTGTTACAAGGCTGCTTCAAATAAACCTTCATTTGAAGTAGGTGCATTGTGTGTGTCTTCAAGTGAAGGAAATCTATTTTTTTTTTTTCCTTCCCCCCCTTTTTTGTTTTCCTGAGTATCTTCTAATGTTTTTAACAAAAACTATTCACACAGTTATTCTCTAGTATGTGTTGGATTAAGATCAAGGCAAAATGAAAAGATACCTGCTTTAACAGGATTCTAAGAGAAAAGATTTTCTTCATGGAAATAAATACATAAATTTATGCATAGATTACATTGAGTAGGAAGATAACAAACAAATGAGACAGAATAAATTAACCCCTGCAGTTTCCAGTACTTTTCTGCTGGCCCTCTCTAAACACCTGGTTATGATAAAATTAAACAAAACGTCTACACCCTTTATAAGTAGAAAGAGGGTATTTGCATGGCATCCAAACTTCAACAACGTTAACAAAAATGATTATTTATCCTGTTTATGCTACAGGACTGACAAAGGATAACATAAGAGACAGTCATTTCAGAATCCTTGATGAATGGATCAGTTCTTCAGATAGAAGACTTCAAACATACACATGCAATTATATATATGTATATTTGTGTATATACAAGCAATGCAAATGTATTCCCCTTGGTACATGTGAGCCTGTATCCAAGTTAATATAATCTTATTATTATTCATTATTCATCAATATTTGATTGTTGTTAATCTTCACAAAAGCATTTCTAGTGCAGAAACATTGGATACTAAGCCTCTTTAGCCATGGTGCTATATCTGACTAAATTTAATCATCTTCCCTGCTCCATTATCTTTCACATGTTGTGTGCTCCAGAGTGCCATATTCTTTCACATAAACTCAAACTTGAACTTACAGTACTGAACATCCATGTCCCCTACTTTTCTCTGTGTGTGTGTGTGTGTGTGTGTATATACATAAGTACAGTTCTTTAAACCTAACCTCTCATTTTCATATGGTGCTGAGTTTATCTTCCAGTACCTGTACACTGAAAAGTTAAATGTTAACTAGTTTAGTTCATACTTCATCTTAAGGTTTCATTGCTCTGTGATTTCATGCACCATCAGCTTTGCTGCAGGATATTTTTCTACTGTACAGTTTGTTTCAGAATTTTTTTTCCTGTATGAAGGACTCATGTAAAAACAATACATGTGGGAGGAAAAGAGGAATGGTTTACTGAAAGATTCATATTGTATACATATGAAATTTATATTTATTTTCAACAGAATGTTGTACTTTCCACAAGGTACACCTGCATTGCCCTTAACTCTATCAGCTGCTGCATATTGCTACTATTGGTGGACTTGGAATGTTAAGAGTTTAATTACTGAAAGAGGCAGACACATTTTCAAGTCAAGCCCTGGGTTATTACTTTGTGTTCAGTGCAAAATAGACCTGTTTGATCTGTAATCATTATCCCTACTGTCCCTTGCCTTCTGTGTAACCTTTCCTCTCTGTGACCAAGCAATCTTCTTGTGACAGGCATGAGGAGTTTTCAGTGCTGTAATAGTTTGTATAACCCTCATGGATATTCTATAGAATTATATGCCAGTCTCTGATTTAAATACAACCCACCAATTTTTTTTTCCTCTTGTAATCTGTTAATGTTTGGTTTTCACCTACTATGAGTTGGCATTGGTGTTTGCTTGCACATAAATATATCTACTTTATTGGAATTCCTCATTAATAGCGTGCGTGACTTTTTTGGTTTTTCACATTTAAAATAGTTTGACTTTTAAACATGTTTCTGGATGTTAATCTATTTTACCTGTTTTTTCACACAGTCAAAACGTTATTTGTTTTTCCATTTTTCTTTCAGATATGCAAACTGTTTGTCATTTAGGTATATTGTTGCTTCTGTGGTAGACCAAACCTTACTTAAAATTACACATGTAAATTTTGTTCATATTTAAATATAAACAGAACTTGAGGACTGCTTTGTATGCTCTAGAAATATTTACTGCTCCCAGTAAATGAATCTCACCACTAGTTCCTGGACTTCAGAGAATTTATTTCCAATGTTATCCTGGCTGAATTAATTTTATACATACTACAAATGCAGCTGTCAATTCTTCACTTTATCATTAAACTCAGATGTTCCAACATCTCTTATTTAATTACAAAAATGCATATCACATGCATTTTTTATCTTTCTTGCTGACAATTTTTATCTCTTCAGCTGGCACATCATAGTAAATGTCTTTTCACACTTTTTTCCCAATAACATTAGTCTGGTAACAAAATCTATCTTAATACTTGCATTTCATGAGTCATTCTATATCCAGAAGAAGTAATCTCAACTTTCTTAAAAGATAAGCTCCAATGGTTCATTCCTAATGGTTAAGTTTTAGCAGATTTGGGCTACTACTGCATTTTTAAAGGACTGTGTCATACTTTGGTATTTGTGTTTGGATACTGTGGTGATTTAGGCACTGTGGTTGTTAATTCTTGTGGTCTCAATCTTCTTTCTTTTTCATTATAAGAAAAAAAAAAACCCTGTAGTAATATTTCCTTTCCTCCTGCTGTTTGTTTTCCATTTGAACTAAAACTACTAAGAAGTGCTGACAAGGAACAGCAGTAGGTCAGTGACTTAAATGTTAAGGTAAGCTGGATGATAACTCCATCTAGAGAAATATAACAGGGAAGATAATCTTAAAAAAAAAAAAAAAAAAAAAAAAAAAAAAAACTTCCTGGTAAACATCTGCCATTTTCTACTGTAGAGTTGTTACCAAAGTACATCATTGCTGGAATAGAGAGTAAAGGGCAGGAAACTTTGGAATTTACTTTTCTTCAGCTGCTTAGATCTAAACAACATCTACTTGAATCAAATGTGAAAAATTTTCTCCTGAAAAGATGTTTCTCAAAAGAAATCTGCAAAGAAAAAACACCTGTTTGTATCCATAAGTTTTTTTTCTCTAATTTTTATGCAAATGTGTGAGACTAATTAGTCGAAGAAGTCCATATGCCTCAGTGGATAGTAGATATCCAAATGCACAGGCTAATGCCAGAGGTGAGAGATGTAAAACACTGGGACTAGGCTTATAAAACACTACTCAATTTCTGGCTGCAACTCTTTAAAAAGATTGTGCTGAAACAAAAGATCTTCATACTTCTAGCTGAATCCATTCTGATCAGACTGAGGCTTGTGTCATTCTGATCAGAGTTTGAAGATGAGCAGCCAGTAACTGAGGCCTCCACTGGGTCTCCTGACTCACACTCTTGCAGTAAAAAAAAATAAAAAATTCCAAGCAAATCCCCAAATGAAATCCATTTTCAGCCTTTTTTCTTCCATGATATTCGCCTATGCAATATGCTGTTACCTTATTTCTTAAATTTCTATTAGAAAATATTAAATTTGGTTTGTGTTTTTTATAAGAAGAACTGAAATAATGAATATTTATAACAGATTAGGTCTACAAGGCATAAATTACCATTTGATTAAGCTGTATGTAAATGAAATATTACTATAGTTTTAAATACATTTATTTTTATTAAAAATATTTTTATATTTCTAAATAGTAAATTTTAAGTAATTATAGACGGTGCTTTAATTCCCTTAGTTTTGATACTTATACCATGCACTTAATTTATACAATGCATTTTGAGATATTGATAGGATTAATGTTACTGAAATGGTTGCTTGGAGATAGCTCTTGATATTCAGCACAACGCTATTAAAATTTATTAAGAATCAAGTTCCAATCTTCTCAGGAGCAAAATTCTATCACAAGCCTGTTTCCAGGCAAAACAAAACAAAAAAGAAACCAAAAAACCAAAACATCACACACTCCATTTATGTGGAGGCAGTGCAGAGTACAGATAACTCATAAATAATCAGTGTTGATAACTTTACAGAGGTAATTAGAGTATGTGTAAAGGGATTGAGATTTTTTTTGAACAAATATAAAAATGTTATGTATTTCTAACAGAAGAATTATGGAGATGCACACAGTTTATATACCCACCTTTTGTTCAGATTATAACTGTACCTTTTACATCTATTTTTTCAGAAGTAGAAAAGGATGATTTTAAACAATACAAGCAAAGTCAACAATATGCTCAGATGAAATAGAGTAAAAGATTGCATTTTGTGTGTTTTGTTTTTGCATTATAGAAAATCAGTGTCAATCAAATTAGAAAGTTGAGTCAGAAGCAGAAATACCTTTTTTAATGTTTTTTGTGAGACTTAGAAAAGTACAGGAACATTGATTATAATATAACAAAAAGTAACAAGTACATGTATTAGATGATGTAAATGTATCATAAACCATGATTTTGAAAAATTGTACAGACCAATTAGAGCTAAGTGATAACATCCATTACAATGACAGCACATAAGAAGTTGACTTTTGATAATGGTCCTAGGCATATGCCATGTTAAGATATTTTCAAGAAGTTTGAAAAACATATACTTACAAAGTAATATAAAAATTACCCTTCTGGTTTTTTGCTTAGTGAAAATGATGGCAGAAGTGAAGTTAAAAAAAAAAAAAAAAAAATTAAAGGATGATTTGTGATGTAATGCATACTAGTTGTTCATGTATTCACTGGTCTAAACTAAAAATGCTCATTTTAGTTAATTTGATTCTGTTGAACCTCATAAATTGCTATTCATATAGAAAATAGAAATAGAAGATCACATGGAAAGTATGCAACACAAATGATGAATATAAATAAGAATAGATAGAAAATAAAATTATTTGATAATAATGAGTAGAAGTTGGCCAGTGTTACAAAAAAGAACATCCAGTGACTAATGATTCCATTAGAGATATTCATAATTTTCAGACCTTTTTAAGAAGGAAGGAAAAGTAATGCAGTCCAGATTCTTCAACAAAATATCTGAAGACATCTACTGAACATGTCCAATGCTATATATTTTGAGATCCTTTATTGGTAACTGGTTATCTGTACAGAACACAGAGGACAAAAAGATGCAATTGTAGGTATTCAGATGTAGCACAGGATGAGAAGGAACAAAGAGCATATGTCCAGTGACTGCAGGTGATGAAAAAGTGACAACTTGTTATTCAGTCTTTTTTTTTTCAAGTCCTCACGAAGGTGACTGAAGAGCGACCAGCCCAAGGACTTGTACTGTAAGGAATATATGATATGACTACTGGGGCCACTATTAGAATAAAAAAAAGCTTTTTTGCTGTACTGATTCTACCTGAAAGAAAAAAGAAAACATCTTTAATTAAAGAATAAAGAAAGTAGGATTAGATAAACTGATTTCCACATAGGGCTGTAATGATCAAGGTAAGAGATGTAAAGAGAATACATTAAGAAAATCAGGAGTGAATATAGAAGTGTTGTGCAAGACCTGCTATAGTAATGTGGGTACCAATGAACTAATGAGAGCACATTGTGGATAAAACATGAATAAAATGGGAATTTTAAATACGTATGAAGGTAAAATTGGTAGTGCTGCATTGTATAGTCTAATAATCAGTAATGCGTTTAAGATCGGTTTGGGTCAGGGTCTCTCTGACGATGAATAATGAAAGGTTCTATGATGATATTGGTAGTAATTTTAAGTTTTGTGGCAACCATGTTTGTGAAAGTTTCTTTATCAAAGAAGTCACTGCTGATGGTGACTGTTGAGATGAATGGAAGGCAATGTGGCAGGTTTGGATAAAAAAAAGCTATATTACTCAAATTAACAATAACAGACTGCAGATTACAGGAAGCTGACATATACAGATTAAAAATGAAAATCTGAAGGGAAGAATTTGTAATTATTCATGAGACTGCCTGACTGAAGAGTAATGAACATAGTGCTTATATGCAGTGGAGGGTGTGAGAAAGAAGCTAACATGGAAAATTATAGTTTTAACAGTTGGATTCTCCAAGCAGCCAAACAGAGCAAATATTGAAGATTTCAACAGAGAAGTAAAAAAAACTTTCAAGTACAAGTTCATCAAAGGCAGCTCATATTAGAAATAATAATTTTTGTCCTTTGGAGAACAACTAATTTTTCAAGTCAATTAGAGACTTTGTTTCTCTCTAGTACCTACTTAGTAAAAGTTTTGACATTGTACCATCTAGGAGACTACTAATCCAAAAGGGGAAAACAAGTTTAGTGCATTAAATGTAGGGGAGCCAATAAAGTATATAGAATGGAGACAATGGACTGTATTGAAAAGACAGTTGGGTTACAAAGATTAATCTTTCACTGAGGACCTTTACATAGATAGAAAGAAAATATTACATGAAACCACAGAGAACTGTGGTACATTTCCAAGATGGTGAGCAGAAAACAATAGGTAATTATGAAATGTTGCAAAATATAAAGGGCAAAATTGTAAACATTTAAATACTGCATTTACTTCATTATCTTCAGTTCATCTGATGAACACTTCATAGTGCTCATTTCAAAATACAGACAAACTAATAACAGCCAATGCTGTGTGGCTATGAAAGACCTGAAAAGCATGAAAAATGCTTGCAGTTGTGCTGCTGATAGTATACTAATGAGCAGGTTGTCTGTGGTTCACTGAAGAGCTAAAAGGTTGGGCACAAGGCAGATGTGATATCATGCTACAATATGCAGTCCAGGGAGCAAATATAGCATGCAAAGATTTAAATATTTTGTATTTGACCTTGAAAGCATGCTTAATGTTTGGCTAATCTAAATACCTGTTAAAATACATGCTAGATGCATGACAGAAGATAGTTTCAAATAGGATATAAAGGATAGTTATCACTTGCAATCCCTGGTTGCCATCTTCTGAAACCTTCTGCATGCTGTTTAATCACTGCTACACAATGTTATGCTTATTATTTGCCAGACTGGGATAAAGGACAATGAGTGACAGCTTTGGTATTTGATCAAGCTTTGTGGCTGAATGAGATAAATGAGAGCCTTCTCTGGACTGGTATTAGAGATAGCTTCTAAGCAGTCAACTGAAGTAATTGAAGAAGTAGTTTTTGCAGTGCCAGCAATGATCAGTGAGCCAGAATGGCCAGTGGAAGAGTGATCCTGAAAGAACCTACTAGCAAAAAGAAATATTTTTGCTGGTGATAGTGTAGTGTTAACGTCACTGATGACAGATAATATCTGTCATCCAAAATTTAATAGAGAATTTCAACACACTTGTATGCAAGAGGAAATTTCGGCTGATTTTTGTACTGAGGTAGGGTAATAAGAACTGTTGATCTAGAATGTTGGACTAATAGAAGCTTTTCTCTCTGTTTAATCTGGCAAAATGAAAGCTTGAAAGTCTGAATGTTCCAGTGATAACACACTAGCTGTGGAGAAGACTCTGAAGTTCAAAGGGGGAAATTCAAAACAAGAAAAACACTGAGGCAGGCTTTGCAAAAAATATCTTTGGTTGGAAAGTAGAAATAAAAATTTCCTAATTTTTGTTCAGTGACCATCCAAAACAAGTTTAAGATTGCAGTGGAGGCAGGAAACTTAACAACTTTTGCAGTAGATCTTAATAAACAGAACAATTGTGTTTATTACAGTGACAGCAAGATCAGGAAGCTCCTTTTTCTTTTGTGCTCTGGGTTTCTGTGCTAGGATCATTTTATATTCTTAACCTTATTCTTTACAAGAAAACAATTTTCTTTATTCATATTGTGCCTCAAACACATTTTGTTTAATTTTGCTTTTATTTCTTTTATATATCTCTTTCCAGCTGGCACAAATCAATGAATTTCTGGTGAAAGCAAAAGAGAGAGTTATCTTTTAGAAGTCTTCAGCTCCTTAGGAGATACTGCTACATGGAAAATGGGGAGTTACTAATATTCTAATCTGTATGCTACAGTGAGAAGGCTTGAAGCCTAGTGCAGATTTTATTTGAAGTAGACTATGTAGCAGAAACTCAGAGTCTACGTACAAAGCTGATGTGATTTCTTTAATATTGCCAGATAAGTTTTCCTATGCTTTCTTTGTTGCAGTTATTCACTGGATGTAGCTGATGTACATTTGTTGTTGTATTTGTGTAAAAAGCTTGCTATCGTAGAGGAACTTACCTACTTGAAATGCCTGGTGATAATACATGACGCTATTAAGATTAACAACCTTGTGATTAATACTAGAGAGCACATTTGCAATCAAATGGTCTATATCAATGAGGCATGTGGAGAACATTTTGTACATGAGTTCAGCAGTTCATGGAGTGGTGCCAATACTGGCATAAAACTACCCGTTATTTATCTCATGAACTCTGTTGTAGTGTTTCAGAAAGCTTAATCTTATATAAAACAGCATTTTTCATGTCTTAAAATAGATGCTTGTAATATGGCTTAGAATGTGCACGTTGGCAGCCAACCTTGACCACATTGTGAAACAGAGCGCAATACAATATGATCTCCATTTCATGACTGCAGGCAGAAAACTGCAGAAAAAGCTCAGTGTACATTTTGCCCATTATTCAGATGAAGATGCAGATGTAGAAATGAATAACTGCTGCGTTGCTTTGGAAAATCAAAGCCACCATTAACACAGTATGGAACAATGGGTGTTTTGCGACTTCTGCCAGTTTTGACTTTAGAGAAGTATTTCTTCCTGTCTTTAAGCAAAATTTGCAAGACAGGTGGCTTTGAAAAGGAACAAAACGCACTTTTTCCCATAAAAAAGATATTATTATTTTAAATATATGCTACTGTTTTTTTTTTTTTTAAAGCATGATGATTTCTTGTTTTAGAAGCAGTAAATGATTGCTTTTTCATAATTGGATAATCAGTTTAGCCTTATCCTTATACTACTTTCTTGAAACACCAAGGAAAAATGTTTTTGTTTTATTAGGAAGGTACAGTTTTATAGAATTCTGTGGAAGACTGACAGATTTTAGGATAACATTTACTTAACAAAAAATAACTTTAGGAGTAAAGAGTGTAGATGCTGTGCAATTTGTTCTAACTGCACTCGATCTCAGTTGCTGCAAGCAGTTTTTTCTGGCCTTTGTGAAGAACAGAGTTGTTATGGGACTGGATGATAAAACAATGTCTGAATATACATAATCAGTTAGGTAATAGCAGAGAAGAATATGCTTTGTTATCACTGAAACTTATAAAATCTGCAGTTTCCATGCACATGCAGATCTCAAGGATCTCTAATGAAACTCTCTCTCTAAAATCCCTGCTATCAACTCTCCTTCTACCAGAACTTTAATTGGGAATAAGGTGAAGATGCAGGGCCCACCCCTAGTGTGACTTAGCCAGCTTATCTAGACTGCAGAGAGAGCCTGTAACAGTTACAGAAGGAATATTGCTGAGACCATCAATAAATTGAGAAGAAAACCAAAAACAAAGAGCAGTATAAAATCCAAACAGAAAGCGAAAGCTAATTAGCATTGTTGGAGGACCTTTAGGTTGAGTTGTCTGAGTTGTCATTGGAAGGATGGCTTTGTAGGACTGATTCAGTACAACTATTTCTCATCTAGAAGTAGATAATGGCTGTAGAAATGTGATTTCAGTTAGCACACTGGCAAAAATTCTGGAGACTCTTTACAGTAGTTTAAATTAAGCAAAAGGACAGATGTAGACACAATTTTCCAAGTAATAACAGCTGAGCACTGGTTATTTTTCTGAGAGATTAAAGAAACTGGGAGAGGTAAAGAAATGACTGTAGCAAGATATACTGGTAACAGACCGGCTGTTGACATGTTTATTGGAATTAGTATGGAATGTTTATTATGGACATACTGCTGTAGCCTGCTATAAAGCAGTATAAACATAATATAGTTTAACATATAATGCACAGCTGTGAATTGATGTTGAATTTAACCTTGGCATTTGGCTATAGCATTTTATTTCTTTTCCTTGCTTCATTAATGGAGTTCTTATAGTTTATAAGTATCACTGATAATTGATTGGTTTGGGGTTTTTTTTTTTTTTTTGGACACTGAATGGAGGATTTATTTTTTTGCCTGTGTGATTCATGTAACTATAACATATATATGGATATATATATATCTGTCTCGTTAACGTAACAGATGATTTACATAATTGTCACATTTGGAAATGTCAATTTTCAATTTAATCTTAAGATCATGCTAATATAGTCACTTCTCTTTGCTAACAGATATAATTAACATACAGTGACATACTAAGAGAAAGCCTCTTTCACTGGAGTCTCCTCTTGGTTGTACAACATACTCTCTGCTTCCTCGTTTACTTATTTAATATAGCATCTCTTAAAGAAAAAGAGAAGAAAAATACATATCAGTAAACACTATTAGCTAATTTCAGTGCTTATTTTTGGGAAAGAACCATTATCTATTCTTCATTATTCATTCAAAGACAAAAATGCACAAGTCAAAAATTGTAATGACTCATATATTGACATTAGTTCAACCTGTAGCCACATTTGACATATCATAATCCGGATGGAAGAAAGGAGATTTGTTTCTAGCAAGTGACTTGTCATTGGGAAAAAATACCATCTACAGCCAACCCATTTCCATGTAACTTCACATGCTAGATGTCACTCCCTTTTCCTTTTGACAGCCCTGATGAGAGTTTTAGTTTTTTGATGAGGGCTACTGGAGTAGCCTTCTCAAGAGTTGGAGATACTAGTCTGCAAGGTTTTCTCCCCTGTATTAAAGAACAAACTTAATGAAATCAATGTAGAAATCAGAATACAGGTGCAGTACAAGTATTTTGCCTGTATGGCTTTTTTCAACAAACAGTGTTTGTCTGCAAGGACCAGGTAATTGTGCTGTGAATCACAAGTCAAACAGTATTTATATTTTATTGTCCTAAGGGATATTAGCTAGGACAATTCTCTCACGCTCGCTTGCGCTCTCTATCTTTCTAATTTGGTATCCTGTTTTGCTGAGTAAAAATTTTTTTTTCAGAGAAATGAATGTACTAAAATGCATGAAAATAAAAAAAAACACATTAGTCATTCCCTTATTCTATTGAATATGTTATTGATTTTCAACTCTTTGTCCTTACTTACAAAGCCTCCATCAACACTATTCCCGAACTTTACAATTTCTTTTCTTCCTTTCCCTATTGGAATTTTTTATAGGTCAGAATCTTCTGATTCATGGTTTTGTCCTAAATATAATTTAGATACTGTGAGTGCCTGAGCTTTTAGTGCGTGCTTTCACAATGGAATGAAATTCCTATTTGTACTTGGAAAGCTGTTTGTGGATCTGTTTTTTTGAAACAGAAATGTATATTTCTTTGCTGCTTTTACTTTGTTGGAATGTAAACCTCCTTGGGACTCTGCAAATGGCACTTTACAAATGAAATTTACTACTATTGCTGTTTCTGCATAGCAGAAGCCACGATTAGCCACAATTGAGTTGCAGGCTTACAGCTCCCTATCCGCTATTACAGTATTCGAAAATTCTCCTTTTGGGCTCAAACACCTTCTGCTTACGTGAAGCTGAAAAACTTTGACTTGTTGACTGAAGTTGGCCCAGCTATTTGTTTCTGTTAGCAAAACAAGTTTTAAAATACAGAATCTGTAAAAAGCACAAACCAACATCAATTTTCAAATTATGATGTGTTTTTCAAAACTAGTTGTGGTTAGAACATAGGCAACTTAAAGATGTTGGAACATGAAGGTCAGATATTTATCTGCTGTAGATTTTGTAGTTTCGCTTATTTAAATGAGTCTTTCTGTTAATAAATGGTAGTCCTTAGACATCTTTCTTCCACATTATGTCTCAGAAATTATCATTCCTAATGATCTGGTCCTAAGTGGCGAGTGGGAATCGGTGTGTATGTGTGATTGTGTTAGAAGTCACTTGGAAACTTAAGTCATAGATAGACAAACATTTCAGAAATTTAGTGTTATTACAGTTCAAATATAACTTCATATGAGATTTTTCAAATGGTATTTTGCTTTTTCCATTAACGCTTAGACAGCAAGAAGTTAAGAGACTTCATTATTCTGTAAGATTTTGTGCAAAACCATATCAAGTATTAATACAATAAACTTTTAGGTTTATGGATTACTTTTTAATAAAGTAGCATTGCTTGTTGTGGCTGAGATTAACTGGGGGACCATCTGTGTTAACTTTGTGAAACAAGAACAGCTTAAGAACATGGAGGAGAAATCGCTTAATTGCCTACATTTAGTGTAAGAACCTTGGTGTAATATAAGAAATGCTTGCTTTCTTGATAAAATAAGTTTTTAAAAATATATCAGCTGACATAAAATTGCTCAACAGTTTCTTCTGAAAAAAGAGGGAAATAGCAGATTAATGAAACTTGTAAGAAAGTGATACAGATTCCATTTCTTTCTCTTCCCACCTAGTGTCTAGAGCATTCATCTCTGTTGATGGAGACAAAATCAATTTTCTCCCTTGGTTGAAAGGAATTAATTCCATATTGTAACAAGAATTCCGTCTCAAGATACTGGAATGTATTTTGAGGTGGATTCCACTCAATATTTCCTATTGACTGTGACCCTGCAAATACTGGGTGTCCATCAAGAAGATGGTCTTAAGAGTGTTTTAGTTGTTTTCCCATGTTTGACAGACTTTGTCGTTTGAGCCTAGTGGAAAAGTATTAACTACAGATATAGAGGGAATACTGCCTTTTGTAATTTGATCTGAGACTTGAAATCTTATTCAGGACAAGAATATTTAAGTAGAAAAGCATTAACAGGTGAAAATGAAACCATCTTACACCAGAGTGTTTTATTACATGGTACTTAGCACACTCGGGAGGTAGATGAAACCCAATGAGTCAGAAGATAACACTGAATGTGGGTCTGCCACCATGATGGGAGAAATATAGTGGAGTGTAAAATTGCTGGGTCTGGTGCTATCATCAGCATTACTGTGTATATCCTATATTTTTTTTTAAATCAGGCTCCATAATTGAACTTTTCAGTAGGTATTTTCAAAATAGAAATAAAGTTATTGTTTCATATTGTATTCATACTATCATATTTTGTCTCATTTCTGAATTAGTATGTAAGTATATACACGTGCATGAAGTATAGGCATATAGGAGATAGGGAGGTGATACAAGAGAACCAGCATGGGTTTCACCAAGGGCAAATCCTGTTTGATCAGCCTAGTAACCAGTTATGATGGTATCACTGCATCAGTGGAAAAGGGGAGAGCCAGTGATGCCATCTATCTGGACTTCAGGAAGGCCTTTGACATGGTGCTCCACAACATTCTTCTCTTCAAATTGGAAAGATATGGATTTGATGGGTGGACTGTTCAATGGATGTAGAGCTGGCTGCAGGATTGAGTCGAGAGTGATGGTTGATGGCTCAGTGTCTGGATGGAGATCAGTAACCCCAGGGGTCAGTGCTGGGATCTATACTCTTTAATATCTTCATCAATGACACTGATAGTGAAGTCAAGTGCACCCTCAGCAAGTGTAATGATGACAACAAGCTGTTGGATGTGGTCAGCACTCCAGGGGAATGCAGTGCCATCCAGAGGGACAGAGATAGGCCCAGATGAACCTCATAAGGTTCAACAAATCCAAATGCAAGAACTGTTAGGATGAGTTCTTACAACAGAAAGTCTGTGCTTTCTGGCCTCTACTAATACCTGTGAGTTGGCATGGGGAAGCAAAGGCTCACCCTGACCTTCCTGAAGGTGTAGTGTTTGGCAACCCTGCACATATAGCAGGGGGTTGAAGCTAGATGATCATTATGGTCATTTTCAACCCAGGCCATTCTATGATTCAATTCTATGATCTTGCACCTGGGCTGAGGCAACTCTCACTATCAATACAAACTGGGGGATAAAAGGATTGAGTGCAGCCTGAAGGAAAAAAACTTGGGGTACTGGTGGATGAGAAGCTGGACACAAGCCAGCAATGTCCCCTCACAGCCCAGAAAGCCAACTAGATGACCTTTAAAGACCCCTTCCAACTTAAAGGATTCTATGATTCTGTGATTATATATATAGGATTCTATGATTCTGTGATTATATATATATGTGTACATATATACATGATGCATTTGCAAAATATATATTCATATATGTTTATATAAACTCAGATTTTTTTCTCTTTTACAACCATAACAGATGACTTTGTTATTCGTGTTTGCTATATTTTGCTCTGCCAGATTCCTTTAGGTAAGGAATCATCATCACAAAGACCCAGATTATACTGACATTTCAAGGGGAAGGAAGTCCTGATGAGGTTATCTAACGCCTGTCCAATGATGTCTTGAAATTCTCTAGTGGTGGGAACTCCACCAACTCCCTGGGGAGTATGTTCCAGTAATCAACTGCTCTCATTGTCAAGAATTTCTTCCTTATATCAAGATGAAACACTTCCCAGTGCAACTTGTACCCATTGTCCCTTGTCCTCTCCATATGGATCACGTGAAGAGAGAGACTGTGTTCTCTTTGCAGCCCTTTTTTAAATACAGCAAAATTGAAAAGCTAGCCCCTGAGCGCCTCCTCAGGAGTGTAAAGATCCAACTCCTTTGGTCTTTTCAGATAAGCGACACAGCAAAACTGAGGAAAGCGAAGACAGTAGTAAAGGGTGATAGAAAGGCAACTTGGGATATAATGGGGGAAAAATGTGATATTCTGGGAAGCAGAGAATAATCTGGGAAGCTGGGTGTGGTGCGTGTGCTCCTGTCAGAGGAAATTACCGAAAAGCTGCCAGAATGAAGGAAGGCCTGGAAGAAAAGGGCTGCCATTCAGTGCACTTTTGTGATCTGTTGTATCTCCCTTAAATCTTCACAAGATTTCTTGTTTTAAAAAATCTTTCTAATGCTGTTTCAGTTTTTGTTCAAGTAAAACCAGGATTTTTAGCTGAAAATAGCTGTTGTATCTCTTTGGAGGCAGCAGAATGTCTGACCAGATTCAGCAGAAGCCAGCTAACGTGTCATCAAAAGGTCAAAACTCAAAAGTATCTGCTGCATCCCAATCCTGTTAGATTCAAGGCTAACCTAGAGGATACACAGGGAACCATCTTAAACCCTTCACTTTCTCTAAAATAGATGAAGCTGTAAGGCTGAAATGTGCTGAGATGAGTGAAGTCTATGAGCACTTTGAGATGCATTTGCCAGAGTGGGAGTTAGGCTGACAGCAGCGTAAAAAGATCTAAATAGTACAGATTTGCCAGCAACCATCTCTTTTTCTTTTAAATGTTTTGTACCTTTGAGGAATGAACAGAATGTGCTGTATTTGGAAAAAGCTCTATTAGCTGCTTCAATAAACTTTTGCTGTAGTCTCCCTAGAGGAAGCCCTTAAAGAAAAGCCTTTAAACGCCTATATTCATATTGGTACTCTACAGTAACTCAGGCCTTGCTCTAAGTCTTCTTACTGATGCTGAAAACTAAAGATCATGCACTTGGCAAGACCCTGCAGAGGATTCCTGAAAGACTTGGTTTAATTGTTACCGTGACAATAGTATTTTCAAATACTTCCTGCTAATGAAGTGTCCAAAATGTCACATTCTCTATTTTTTTCCATTGTAGATATCTACCAGCAACATTTTCATTTCAGAGCAGAAGAAATTGAGGAGGATCTTGGGCCTGGTCAGAAATGCAGGCAATAGGAGTGCTTGTACGTACTGGGGAGATGGCACTGGACAAAGGGGATAGAAAGAGAGGGCTGTCTAGTAGGAAAGATGGGAGGAGTAGTAACTCCTCACCTAATCAAAATCACTAAAGACAAATCAGAGGTGGTCAGTCTGAACATAAATGGAGCTCACAGGGACTACAGGGACTTGTAAGCTTGAGGATTAGAGGGCCTTTTGAATTAATTTGTTAAATGGTAATTAGCAGTGCATTCAAGACCAGTAAGCAAAGGCATTCTTCAAGTGTTTGTTAGCATCCATTTAATACAGCATCTTAAGTGTTTTAATTACAAATCAGAAAGCTTGTTTATCCTGAAGGATAATAGAAGAGAGTAGATGCAGGTTGAATGTGAAAATGAAGGAAAAATCAACAGTGAACATAAGAGTATACGCATCCTGGTCCCTGGCCTAAGAAGAAAAATCCAGAGAGAGCTCATGGATCTCTGCAAAATCTTCAGACTGTGCTTAGGACTTGAGGACCACCAGGAGGCTCTGACAGTGTTCAGTACCTGTTGCATACCCTTCATGAGATACTGTCTCAGCAAGGCTGAGGCTCATACCCTGCAGCAGGGCAAGATGAGCAATGACCCACTGAGAGGAAATACAGCTATGCAGTGCCAGACAGCATGTGATGAAATGCTTTCTCCAATCTTGTACCAAAGGAGCCATCCTCAAAATAACATCTATATATCACAAGGGAGTTTTCTGCTCGCAGCCTGCAATACCAAAATGCTGTCTGCAGGTGTGCATTCAGTAGTGGCTGGCCTGCAGGCAAAAGCACATTGCATTTAACCTCCACTACTTGAATTAAAATTCAATGAAATACCAGTCACAAAGATTTCTCTCTCATACATGCAGCCACCTGTTTAAACAGTTGCAGAAAACAAACAAAAAGATAACAAAACAAAGTAGCAAACAAAACCACCCAAAAACTCACAGTTTTTTCCATTCCCATCTGCGAATGTCTGGTACATCAACCTTCTGTAGATGTTTTCAGCAGATTCTCTGATTTTGTTCATGAATAAACATGTTATATAGCAACATATATTGTAGAAGGTTCTAGTTACTTTAAAAGCATTATCAGATAAATGAGGGAAATATTAAGTTAGTTATAATAATTATGTTTTATATATTTATATTGAACTAAAAGTACTAAGACTTTTGGTGGGTGAAAAACAGACAATAAAAAGAAAATATGACTACTAATGGTATGATGGAGTGTATGATGGGTACTTAATGGCTGCACAGGTAGGAAGTAGGAAATGAGCAACGTTTCTATGATGTTTAAGTGGATGATTCACTTAGTTGGTACGGCTTACTCTGTCTGAAAAGAAGTTGTTGCCATTTAACAAAGTGCCCCTTCATAAGGTCAATTCTAAAATATTAGGATTATTGCTCTTCATTTATGCTCTCATTGTTTTCTACATAAATAAAGCTCTGGCCTCTTCCTTCCAGTTAATGTGCCACAGCTTAATTAATTTTGAAAATGGAAGCGGGTACAAGAAAGGTCTGATTTAAATGAGCTATGCTAACACTATTACAAATTGATTGAAACTAGTTATTAAAAATAAGAATAGGGCTTGTTACATGCTTTGGAAAAACTGCAACAGGTAAATCAAATAAATCAGACTCAGTCACAATTTTTATGATATTTGCTTACCTGTATATAGCTGCTTTACTCTAAAATTCTAATCCTAGCCTGGGTTATGCATATTGGTTCCATACTTAAAAAAAAAATTAAAAAAAAAAAAAAAAATCACAAAACTAAAACTCCTGCCTGCAGATAACTTCTTCATTTTAGAATCTAACATTTCACTTATTTCTAAGAGAGGGAGAGCAATTAAAATTCTGCATTTTGATGGTTCTGCTTTTAAGTGATTTCTTCATGGATGATAGTATCTTCTCCTCTATTTTACACCAGTAACACCCCAGTGTATGGGAACTGCTGAGTCACAACCTGAACCTCTGATTGATCACCTGAGACAAGCAATGAGTCAGCCAGAGGAGCACAGGTGAAGGCAATTTACCTGTGCTGCAGAAGGGGTGGAGCCTGGCTCCACCTCTCTTAGACCCATTTAAGAGCTGACTACCACTGGGGAGGGATCTCTTCTGGAGATTTGCTCTGTTGGAGCTTCATATGTGAGCTTGGGATACAGGTAAGTGTCCTATTCTCTTTCCGTTATTATTATCTGCTTTGCCTAACTCTCTTGTTTTTTTCATAAATATAGCATCTTAATATTCATTGATTATATACCCGGTTAAATGGCCATTGTGCCAGGGATACTATGTATGCTTTCTGAAAATACAAGAATAGTTTCATATTAACAATAAAGTGTAGGAAAGGTAAGAAGGAAATAACATGCCAACAGCAATGATACATCTGATTCCAATGACAGCTAATAGCACTAAAAGAAAAAAAGACAACCAAAATAGGGAAAGTGGAGAGTCTGCTACTACAACTACATGTGACCAAACCTAGTGTGGTCATTATCTTCCTTTTTGCTTTATAATATCCTGTGTGTTGGAAATATAGGGTGTTACCTATTTAACATCTGTTTTGAGCTGTTGCTATTTTGCATAAATTTATTTTTTGCATTTGCTTGTGCATTAGAGAGGAAAAAAGTACATGTTGTTGGGAAGAATGAGGGCTAGTATGAGAGAAGAGTGTGCTTGCAATGAAATAGAGGATGAAGGCATCAGTTAACATCTTCAGTTAAGTGTGAAAAGGAATATGCAAGCAGATTGTAAAGCCTTGAAGTAGGTTAAAAGAATAATTAGGCAGCTACAGCAGAGGATCAGAAAGCTCATGTGTGAAGTGCTTATCCACAGAGAGAAAAGGTAATATACTTATCTTATTTTGTTATGGTATAAAAATAAATGATCAACACATAGTTTTCTGTCCGCAGAAATAAGGTAAACACAGATTTGCACAGAAAAGAGGAAAAAAAATCTGTACTGACTCAGGCATAATATATGCAAAAAAGAAAAGCAACTTTTATTTAGAAAATGAAATAATTTTCACAGCGTCCAAAATTCCATATGTGCCGTGGCCAAAATAAAGTTGGATGCCAGCAGTTATTTGAATGTGTTATGTAAGGTTCGCATTTCCTCAGCAGTATAGATTCACATATTCATTTGATGGCTGATTAGGCTTTTGGAAAAAGAAAAACAAGATTAAATACATATTATATAATCCCTTGCCACACTCTGAATCCTCTCCATGACCTTTCTCTTCTGGTCTTCGATATCTGAGATTTGATAAGACAACAACTACCAATAGTTCTAGAAGCAGTTAGTCTCCTTTTAGTACTAGACTAGCTCCTTTGTATTGGGCCTAGAAGAGGAAATGAGAAAAAAAAAAAAAAAGGATTGCTGTTGTCTTTTACTTTCACAAAGTATCCGTTATCTCTACTCGGACATTCAGGACTAAAAATTATCACGTGGACTCAATCATTTGCAGAAAGATTCCTACAGAGCTGTATTTTCTAAATCTCAGCAGATGGGAAACTAAGTGCTAAAACAAGCTTGCAGACACCATGAGGGAAGAATTTGTAGATATCGCAATTTTGCTTAACTTTGTGTACAGTGTGACATATGATTCATAGACTAATGCAAACAACTAAAACAGGTGGTCTTACTGTCAAAAATAAAAATTGCTAAATATAAAAAAAGTATTTTAGAACACTTACCACTGATACATCTGTGATGGAAATTAGTAAAATAAAAGGAGTAAACAGTTAAAAGTAGTTAGAAATAATGTTAATACATTACTTAATCATTTGTATAGTAGTATAAGCTCCGCAGTCTTAAGATGGAGACTGCTGCCCCAAATTGTTTTCTGGTATTAAGCCTGATCAGCTCGAAGCCTGTCTGAGATTTATGTAAATCCACACACTATTTTGTTCATTTTACCAAGAATCTGTGGTTCCAATTTCTGCATATAAATGAATGCAGTTGGAAGAAAAAAAAAAGGAAGCAAAATAAACATTATATGATCTACTGCAACATAAGAAATCTTCAATATGACCTTTATTTTGTAGTCAAAGTCATCCAGCTTGATGATCTTTGGAATTCTAGTGTTTAGCTGAGATGATGATGCAGTGATTTCTCAACACTGAAATGTAAATATCTGGATATAAGAAAGAATGTGTATACAACAGTATTGCTATATACAATACATGCACAGGTATCAGTAGTATCACCTGTGGCTAGCATTATATATTTTAAATTCCTGTTGATTTCAAACCTACCTCATACTTTCAATAAGTTCTGAAGTTATGCTATTGCATTTTATTCTGTCATTAAATAACTAACTTGTGTCTGTTTTAACACAATTCTTTATGACAGACATGATAGGAAGTTTATCTGAGTACCTTGAGCAGTGTAGGTAAAACTGATCCATCATTCTCAGCATTGGCAATGCAATCTCCTATGAATGTGCAATAAGAATCAGTTTTCATCAAAATAGATATTTCTTTCTCTGAAACTCAAGACATACTTTCACCAAGGCTTACAAAACAGAAATATGTATGTTGTTTGACCTTTCATTGTAAATACATTTATCACGTTTAACATCTTTTATGTCTCTTTAATTAAATTATTCATGTCTTTCTCAGGCACTTCTCATATGAAATTCAGGGAAGTATAATGAGCACTATTTATAAGGGCAGAATTACAAGATTATTGCAATATATGCAGTTTGAACTCTACAGCTTGAAGGTGAGTGAATAAGTTTTCCATCCATTATATTTATAATTATTGTTGCTACATTACTTCAGGAAATAGTGAACTGCTGAACTATGTCTCAGTTTTGACTTAGCAATTTTGCTAAATACGGTGGCTTCAGTGTGAATATAAAACTTATTTCTCCTCAACACATACACTGAGAACAGCCAATAGATACAGCTGTTAAGAGTTTGTCATGGCTCTGTCACCATCTACTACGGTCACAGCCAAGGCAGCATAGAGGCAGAAGATTTTACTAAAGGATGTGTGTTTCTCCAGGGACCAGGTGGCCAGTTCTGCTTCCAGCACCTTCCACGTCCTCTCAAGAGAAGAGAGAAATGGCAAACATTTTGTTGTGTGTTTGATAGAAGACCCTTTAAAGGGCTTATGTTTGTATAATCAATGAGTATACAGTTGTATAATTGACAAATATACAGAGAAGTTAGGTAGGTCTTCAGAGAGCATATAGCTAGAAAGATCATCATGTTGGAAAGGAAGAATTGGAAATGAATGGAAATGAACCCATATCCTGAGCTTGTAGGAAAAACTCCAAGAGAGGTCCTTCCTCAGTAGCAGTGAGCCCTTAAATGGGGTCTAAGAGAGGTGGAGCTAGGCTCCACCCCTTCCAGTCATACAGCTGAATTGCCTTCACCTGTGCTCCTGTGGCTGACTCATTGCCTGCCTCAGCTGATCAATCAGAGGTTCAGGCTGTTCCCCAAATTGATTGAGTTGGTCAACTGATCAAGTCCTCATCAAGAAACATTAACAGTATCCTCTTTCTCTGCTTAATGGCATCTCTTGAAAAACACAAAAGAAAGCAGAAGATGCCACATCTAAAATGTAGGTTAGCAGGTCATGCAAGTATGAATATAACTTCTGTTTATATTTCTATTGATGATCTTGATGTGGGAATTGAGTACATTTTCAGTGAGTTTGAAGATGACAATGAGTTGGGAGTAAGCATTGATCTATTTAAGGGTTAAGAAGGCTTATCAGGGGGATCTGATCTGGATCAGTGGGCTGAGGCCAACTGAATGAACTTCAACAGGATCAAGTGCTAGATATTCTGCACTTTGGATACAACCACCCTAACTGCTGAAGAGTCTGGAGGACATGGGTTATGAGTAGCAGCTGAGGGAAATGGGATTATTTCAGAGGAGTCTTAGGGAATCTTTATCTCCCTCTACAGTGATCTGAAAGGAGGTTGTAGCAAGGTGGAGGTCAGTCTCTTCTCCCAGATAAGTAGCAATAGGATGAGAGGTAATGGCCTCAAGTTGCATCAAGGGAAGTTCAGGTTAGATATTAGGAAAAAATTTCTTCTCTAAAAGAGTGGTAAAGCATTGGAATGGGCTGCCCAATGAAGTGGAGGTGTTCAAGAAAAGTGTAGATGTAGCACCTAGGAACATAGTTTAGTTGGTATGGTGGTGATGTATTGATAGTGGGACCTAATGATCTTATTTTCCAACCTTAAAGATTCTATGAAATATCTAAAAGGTCACGTATCAAGTTGATGGTGTCCAGAAAAACGGGCAACTAGCACAATCTGGAACACAGTTCCAGAGAACAGAAACAGGCTGCCCAGAGAGTCTGTGGAGTAGTCTTCTCTAGAGATATTCAGAATCCACCTGTGATGTCTACTGTAGGGAACCTGCTTTATCATGATGTCCAGAGGTTCCCTCCAAACCCTGTGGTTTTGTGATTCTGTATGGAACACACTGGCTTTTAAAATGGTTTCTGTAAAGCAGGGTTTGGATTGTTACATTGTGGATTTAGTGGAATCTTGTTCTATGAATACTCAAGTTGGCCAGATAATCTGTTAGCATGTTCAGTAACTCACATGTGGTAACCCACATGAAGGTTTCAGAATTGTGGCATTGTGTTAGTTTTGCTGCAAGCACAATATGAGATTAGTCTATAATACTTCTGATATTAAAATCTGATTCAGTGAAGTGTGCCTGAATATTCTGAACGATTTACAGTACAAGATACAGTTTTCTAAGTATGGGAAGCTGCATTGGGTATTTTTTGTAGAATATGTGAATAGTCCAAATCTTCTGAGTCACTACTGCATGCTATTCACCCAGAGCACCCTTGTAATGAGTGGACGTATTCCACCTACAAATGCAATTCTATTGATTCTACAACTGTGTAGTCCAAAACAATATAAGCATTGTTATATCTCCACCAAATTTTCATCACTAGTTGTACTATACAAAATCAATATCTCCTGTAGTCTTCTGTCCTGTAAAAAGGACTATTTTATCAATAAAAAGGCTCTGGCTCAGAAATGATACATTTTCAAATGCCCTTTATTTCTTAACTGTTTAATCAGCCCTTGTTTAATATTAAACAAAGGAAAACAAGTTGACCAACAAAATTCCTCCACTTCCTTTTTTTCAACTCCCATCAAATCTATTTTGTTACTTAGTAAAATGGATTACCATTATTGCTATGCAATGCATGACAGCTGAAGAAAATGAGCAGACTATAGTGCTTAACTATGCACAGTGAAGGAAGGATATTTCGTTTTATTTTATTTTTATGACACCTTACTCTGGCAGAGAATGTTGATTAAACTGTTAATACCACATTATAAAACCCTGATATTCTTGGTATTTCATAAGGAATTAGCACTAAAATCTCAACTGGAATTCTCGTATCTGAATGTAGTCTTATTGAGGGAAAAAAAAAAATAAAAATCAAAGTGCCATTATTACCTGTTTTTTGAGATAACTATATAGTATGCTGTGCCTAACTTTGCAAACAGGAAAAAAAAGGAGTGAGTCAAATGTTTCTAGTTTTCTGGTAACACTGACACTTTTTCTTATTTTTTTTAATGCTGATGTCACTTATGAAGTCCTGTAATGAAATAATGCTTTTATGTTCCTTTAGTTCATTACTCTGTGCTGATCTTATCACAACAGCATTATTCACTGCTTTCTTTGGTAATTAATATTGATTGCATGTTAGTCTGTGAGTAAGTAAAATGGCCTTCAGTCTCAGATAGTAGAAAATCTACTTGGAAATTTAATAGATGTTTCTTTCCATATGTTATAGCTGCTTAATGGTGCACCTCTTTCACAAAGGCAGTTCTTACTGTGGTTAGAACATGAAGAGTAGAGGAGGTAACTAGTTTTACTGTTGCTTATCCGCAGTTCCATTTACTGGCTCATGCCTTCATCTGAATCTTTCCAAGCTGCTTTCCCTGGAAGAAGATACAAATGCAAAAGTGAAAAAGAATGTGAATGCTTTCTTTTTTTTTTTTTTTTAAGCTTCAAAATACTATTATTGATCCACATATAAATGATGTAAATCCACATGTAAATGTAAATATGACTATTTACATTTAATGTAATTAGTCATATTAGTAGTAAAATGTAAACTTCCTTTAATGTTCTGTCAAATCCACATTCTGTTAATGGGAGCAAAACCAATATTTTTCTTTCTTAGTCCTGATCAAAAATGGGGGGAAAAAAGCTCTGAAGATTCCTGAATTATATTAGGGTTACTCTCTGACTCCTAACTTTTCATCTCAGTTCCATCATGATGTAGTTGGGAAATGTATGAGTCATCATAGAAAACAGTGATATGAATAAACCAAAGTGATAGGATTATTTTAAATAACAGAAAAAAGGATAGGGCATAGAAAACAGTACGTAAGAAATTTTACAAATGACAAATTTTTAAAGCATAAAATGATTAGTATTGGATTAGTATTTTTAATCAGAAAATCGAGAAGCTACATATTTTTGAGGTATACAGATTTGTAATACAAGCTTGTGAGTTTGACAAAGATAAAAATGCATGCCTTAAAGTGATGTCTGTTTTGCTGAGCACAGATTTGAAACAGAGCCTACACTGGTATGTGACTTCATTTAATGTCAGAGGATGCCATCCTGAGCCATCACTCCCTACAAAAAGACGAAAACAAAAATGCCCCACTTTCATTAAAATATATGTAAGTAGATAACACATCCAATGAAAAATAACTTCAATTAATAGAAAACACACCTTAGTAATATTTTGTTTACCACCGCTGGCCATTTCCTCACAAGAATGCCAACATTTTTCAAATGGAAAGATTTTTTTCATATTTACCTATACACTGAAGAAATCTGATGGTAATGCTCCAGATTTGAGACAACACTAATATTTCTGACATTGGAGTATGTCTGCTGGTTACTACATATGAATACAATTAAGATATTTTTTGCCTTGGACAGCATGCTTGTTTCTGCCTCTCCTGGACATACAGATCAGCTGAGGGGTTGAACCAAAGGCTACATTAACATCTATTTACCCTGAGAAATCGGAGAATAAATGACAAAGGTACAGATGAAAAGATATAGCGATATGTAGCACAGATACTTTTTTTGCTTGTTTCTTTGAGTGGATAGCACTGTTTGATAGGCAGTGGAACACCTGACTGGCCATGATTCCCTAGGGCACTCTGCAAATACATGACCTAATTGCAGCTGCTGTTAGATTCAGCAATTTCTAGCAGTTTCAAGAGGGTAGTATTCAAGGAATTTTGTTAACTCCAGATTGGAGTAGCATCAATTCAAACACTGTCATCAGCAGAAATTATTTATGTTCAGTGGCCTTACATATGTGTTACTCTCTTTTGCTCTGCTAGCAAATTGGCTAATCTGCCAACAGAAATACTCACGTGTGGGTGGAAAGAAAGAACAAGAGCTGCCTGTCAGCTGCTGTCATGTGAGAGAAAAAGCTTGCAATGCTGTGGTCACAAGACAGGATGTGTGGCCTTCCAGACATTTGTAACTTAGTCATGGTTCTCCAAAGCACATTAAAAATACTGATCTGGAAGACTCGTTTGCATTATTATGCTTTTATGGAGATCAGTTCCACATCAAGTGTAAGAAATCAATGTAATTTCTATAGCAATGTGATTTTCTAAATTCACCTATAGATTTTATAAGCTAGGGGCAGTTATTAAGAGTAACCATTCTGGATTCTAAGTTAGCAAATAAAACACAGTTTCAATGAGACATTTGTTATCTCAAAATTATCACTTATATGAGCTTAGAAAAATAGCTTAGAAAAATATAAAACTATCTTGGCTTAAATACTCCATGGAGTTGAGAATATGCATCTTCTATAGACAAAAAATATTTCATTAATTGTTCTGTCATGAGTCTTATTTCTAGTCCTGATTTGTACAGCTTTATCTTGATTCTTTATCTGCCTGTAATGAGACAAACAGCCAGACCTTCAAAGAAATTCCAGACCCTTCTTTGAAAAGGATGAATTTGAATTTTTAACTGCACAACTCTATTGAATAGATTTAGGCCTAACAAATACCTCTGTGCAAATTCTATGCAGTGGAAAATGCACCTACAACCATATGCAAAAATAAGAGAAAAATAAGAGAAGTAATGCATGGAGATTCAGAAGCGGGCTATTCCTAAAAGAATCCCAAGTCCCAGAAGAGAAGTTTTGCTTTAAATGCCAAGAATTCCTCCTGATTCTAGTCCATCCTAAATAGTGTAAAAGCGTGATATCTTATAAACACATTTTGCTGCTAGACAATTCAAGACAATTGTGTGATTGAGATGTAATGAATAATGTTTTGCTAACAGGATGCTGAATCTATCCATTAGGAAGCTGTCAGTATCCTAAAAAAAGAATTGGGGGGGCATTATTGGAACATTAAAGATTTAAATTTAAAGATAAAACATTTTCCATTACTTTCTATCAAGTTTTAACCTTTTGTCATAGCTGTTTATGTAGCTTGCTATTCACATCTTTTTAGTCCTCTGAATTTAGACAGAGAGAAATGCATCAGAGTACCTTTCTATATTTATGTGGTTGCATGTATTTTTATTATGAATGGTAGCTGTAAGGCTAAAATGGGAACTTTTCACTTTTAAACACCAGGTTATCCGGGGAAAATATTTAAAAATATACAGAATGCAATGTGATGAAGTGGGAATTCCTAAAAGCTGGGCTTCGAAGTGGAGCCATTCCTGAAGTATTTATGTTGGGGGTTTATGACTCCAAATAAATCCAGTGTGTAGGTAATCCTTAGCTCTCTAAAGTAAATAGAGTTTGAAGGTAGATAGATACCAGTAGGACTAGAAATTTTTGAACAAATTTGTAAGAGCTTTTAGATGTCTGTAAGCTCCTGAGAGAACTGAGGGAAAGATATCCTGAAGGAACATCCATATTTGCTGAGGAAAAAATGCAACACATTCAATCTTTCATTATTTGAATTTGAATAGATAAAGCTAGTCTCAGGATGAATGTTTGTAGTGGTAAAATGGTGTAGGAGCTGCAACTGCTTGAGTTTAATACATAATAGGAGTAAAGAAAGCTTAGCAATATAAAAATCAGTCATCTGACAACTGTATTTTTATCCCACTATAGTATTCAGGCACTCTTCTGAGAAAAGCAAGTTTATCCTGAGAATTAATAGATAAAGCTATGAATCAGCTGCTATTTTTTTTAGCCAGGGAAAATACTGTGTCTTAGATTTTTTTGCTCCAAATGTACTTGTATTCTGAATCAACTGTTAGTAAAGTTTTTTCAACATACAGCTAAAGGAAGAAATCTGCTCAACATACGCATCTCCAGAATTTATAGACTTGCAGTAGGATAAATAAAATACCATTATTTGCTTCAACATAATTTTGTGGTATAGATTAATCTATTATTTTTAATTCATAGCTAACCATTTCTTTTAATCTCAAATAAATAGAATATTTTTCTATCAGTTGTATAAGGAGATATGAAGCTGTTCAAAGCATTTCTCTAAGTAAAACTCTTAACACTGAGGCCTGTAGCAAACAACACCAATTTTTATTAAAAGATAAAGAACATTCCAATGGAAATTGCTTTTGCTGTCTGAATGAGTGTGCAGAATCTACCATGATTTCATTTTTTGGGTTTTTTTTTTTTTTTAGTTTTTAAATACTGATGTGATATTATAAAAGTGAGTACTGAATTCCAGGAATGCCTTGCCAATATGCTGAATGATAAAAATTAGCATTAGTCTTTCCTCTACAAACTGTCTATCTATTGGCACAGGTGGTATTTAGAAAGATTGTTGCTGGCTCAAGAGTCTTAGCATAAAACAGTTTTTAATTCAGTGCACTGACACTTTAATTTGTCTGTTTGCTGCTCAAAATTAAGAAAAGGGCATAATTCCAAGCTATTTATCCAGTATCATTTAGAAGCAATATGCCTTTTGACATCTGAATTAAACTGCAAAAATCTTTGTATACACAGGATTTTGCATTTCTGAGTTACTCCTTACATTACATTGCCAGCTGGTTTAGTTTGCTACTGAGAAAACGCAGCCACTTGTTCAGCAAAAAAGAGATTACCACAAAATAAATTACTATGTGTGAGTTTTGTTGTGTTTCCCCCCCCCCCCCCCCCCCCCCCCCACAAGGAAATTAAGGGTGTATGGAACACCTTGATTCAATGTAGATCTGCACTGCTATTCTAGAATCTGCTAGCTAGCTCAGCACAAATAATTTTCATTTTTATTTATATACATAACAAGGAATATCAAGGTCAAGGTTTCTTTCAGGAATGAAATTGTGAAAGTGCTTGCAGTTTATTTACTTCTCACAGCCACACTGAATATAAGCTGTTATGCTTACTGTATGTGGAATCGTTAAACATCCACTCAAAGACCATTCAAAACACCTTTATTTCCATTATCTTTGAAAAACAGCCTCAGTCCTATGAAAAGACTTTTATAATCAAGCCTTATCACTTATGGAAATAATTCTTTATGGAAAACTCTCTGGAATTTGGGCTTAAAATAAACGTGGATTTTTTTTTTAAATAAAAATGAAGATTAAGATACTTTGCTCAAGTACACATAGTTCCTGACCGAAAGAGAGTGTTTCACAGTCATGATGAAGTAAAATGAATTCATGAAAAAGAAGGAAGTTGGAAAAAATTAGGCCAGGGAAAAGAAAAAGGGCATTTCCGAAGTTCTGTTTAGTTCACAGAATGTAATTTATCCTTACAGAAAAATCCTACAAAAACTTAGCACAAACAATGACTTGGTCTTGGTCGTGCTAGGTTCAATACCAAAGATGAATATATATAAATACAGTTAATTATATCTGCTTTGAAGTTTAAACATTGGTCCCATAACAAAATAGGAAATAAGGAGCACCATCTGCCCCACAGCTTATACATGCAAATGAAGAGAAAAGGCATTTGACAGGTAACATTTGTACAGAAGGCTGTAGCTGCATAAATGAGTTCATGCAGAGGGGTTTTCTGGTGCTGTACCTGTTATGTTATCATCATCCATATGCTTGATGAAGTGAAAGCAGAAAATGTAATGGAGGAGTTGAGGCTGATTTTAAAAAGACTGCTGTGTACAGATTCTTTCCTGTGTTTTCTCCAATCCAGTGCAGTTTATGTGTGGTCCCAAGAGATCGCCCACAGCAGAACCATATGCATATTTTTGTCACCTGTTTTAGTTCAGAGCTATTCTTAAAAAAACAGTCATGCATTTATGCATGTAAGAACAGTAGCAGCCATTGCTAATGAAAATGTGCATGGATAGATAGAAAAAAGAAAAGGGATTCAGATAGAAAAAGAAAGGGATTTCTTAAGTGCGGTGCGGATCTGAGTCAAACCTGAACAAATCAATTATGTTCATAAGTTCGATGAAGTTTCTCAGCATGCACTGAAAAGGCCTAGCTGAGGTAGGTGCAAGAACATGTTTGATCTCAGAGATATCAGAATCAAATAAAGAAATGCAACCTTATTTGGGTCTTCTGAAAGCAGTGGTAGCTCTGGCTGACCCTGCATTAATGGAATCACATAATTGTTTTTTTTTTTTTTTTTTTTTTTTACAAAAATGCATGAACTGATTTTTCATGTTTTTATGGATTTAGGTATCTAAACTGTATCTAGTCTAGGCTGGTAAAGTCCATCTACTGCTGTTATGTGTTACAGAGTTACTGGCTGTGATTTGCATTGGATTGAGTATAACTTCACTCTTCTCTATTCCCTTGGAAGAGTTGTGAATTTGGAGGGCTTCAGTACATTTTAGCCAGTTTAAAAATCTTGTGTAATTGGTTAGCATAGGCCTTGCCTTTAAGGTGGTAGATCTGGATCCATTTTTATTTGTTTCTACCTTTTCTAACATGACTAATATATAGAAGTAATATACGCATCTAGGAATATATCTTAAATCACAGGGTGTTAAAGGAATCTGTAGGTGTGCATGCGCTGTTTGTTTCTTGACTGAAACATTCATTTATTCCAAAAGCTTCATCTTAAGAGTGCTCAGGGAGACAGTTGTAGGCTAAGGTGACCTGCCTGTGCTATGGTTTAAGTACAGATGTAATATGCTGTCAGGAGATGATGGACTCCATGATTGTTCTCAGGCAATGGGATGAGAAGCAGGAGTCAGGTACAATAAGCTCTGATCTGTTGCTCCTTGCAACACACAGGCAAGTAGGAGTCAAACACAAGAAAGAATACCTTCACATACTGGTCCTCAGCCTTTCATCCAAGGAGAACTGCATCAAGGATTGAGAGGACTAATGGAAAGTGGAGAAGGGGATTGGGAAGCTGCACCACCACTACTGCTCAGCAATAGCCCAAACACTGGTGTGTTACTGTCAGTTATAGCCACAGATTCCAAAACAACTTCATACTGGTCTTCTACACAGACATCCATCTGTTTTGCCATTTAGCTAGGTTGGCTAGGAAATATGAACATCCTGACAGGTTCCAGGGCCATCTTTACCTTCTGTAGGCATTTGAGTTGTATTGAGACAAGTGAGTGCTAGAGATTACTGCATTAGCATGTACATCTCAGATTAAGACAAACTATTTTCTCCTTCAGTCTTAGAAATACTGCTGGAGCTTAATATAAATTAAATGAACATTACTAAAATTAGCATACCTCATAGAGTGTAGAAAAAACAGTTGGCTTCTGGAATCTGGGAAGCCAAAAGAAACAGCAAATATCACTTGGTAAGTCAATTGTACTTACATATTGGCCATCACCCAAAGCCAGTAGCATTGCATTAATCTGAGGTATTGAATGTACATCTAAACCAGATATAACATTTGGCTTCCAGAAATCAATAAAAAATCAAATTTGCTGGTAAGGTTCCAGAACTAATGTAATTAGGCTGTAGCATTCTCTGTGTAATGTTATAATGACTAATTGTAGAATCTTCCATAATTTACCTTTTACTATGTTCCATAACTGTTTAAGATCTGAGTCACCTCTAAAACTCTCTCAGGTTAAGGAGTTTCTGCTATAGAAGTAATTACATCTAAAAGCCTTTAATTAGCTATCTACCTTCTCCTTGCTGTTCAAAAGCTGAGTATTCCCAATCGTTATTTCTGATCCTTTCATCAGACTTCTGAGGTTCCAGCTGCTCCTGAAATAAGCTACTTGCCATATGTCTTCTGTGTCTCCCACTGTTTCAGAATAGTACCATGATAAATATGAGCCGTTTGCCATTTTCTTACTGGCAAATTTATTTCCTAACTCTCCCTGCATGCCCATAACTTCAGAAGCCTTTGGACACTAATTCATTTTCTCCAAGAAAAAAATATGATTACTCATTTCTTTATCAATAACAGATAATAATTACTCTGAATACAGCTGTTATCTGTTGATCTATTTCCAGTGAAAGGATTGAAAAGTTTTGGTATTTTGTCTGCTATAGTATGTGCAATACAACATTCTGATTTGCAGTGCCTTATTTCTGTTAGGATTTCTGAAGGTGGGTCCACAGACCCTGCAGATAGTTGTCTTGACACTAAAATAAAGATGAAAAACTCCATATCAAGTTCCAATTTTTTAAGATCTCCCTGATTCTGGGGTTCAACAATCAAATGTTTCATTTAGTGTACATTTGCACTGTGTAGATTTAGTGTCACAGAGGAAAAAATGGCTTAAGTTGTGAACACTAAGCAGATAATTGGGTTTATGCAGAGGATGAATAACCAAAACTGAAACACAAATGCCATTTCAACTTGAGGCACCACTGGTAGACTTGTGGTCAATTCAGTAGGCTCCAGGTGAGCGTAATCGAAAGTCTAAATGGTTCTACTAGTACTGGAAATACGAAGTATCAGAACTCTTGTAAGTCTAAGTCTGTAACCCAGCCTCTAGGCACCTGATTTTCCTGATATATATGATCTGTTTCTTGTCTAATGAAACATCACAATAACTGCCTGTGTAATCTTAGCAGGAAACATATCAGAAAACAGATGATGCACACTCAAACTGCAGTACTATTTTTCTATAGCTGGAATGTCTTCTTGGAGTGAAGAGGGGAAACAGATGTTTAGCTATAAATGCATAATCATTCATACTTTAAATTCCACATATATCCTTAGAGACAAGGTTTAAATAGGAAAATGCTAGTTTACTTGCTACAAATTGCATACTGTAATACATTCTATAATAGTTATGATTGCTGTTAGCCATTTGTGTTGTGTAAAGCTGGACATTGTCTTACTTCATGGAATTTGGACAGTGAATAGTCTAATTGTTGTCCAATTAATTGGTAAAGAACTTGTGTTACAATGACATCCTCCAAGATTTCAAGAACTTTCAGATTTCCACTTGATTGCTCCAGTGAAAAAAAATAAGCACCTTGTTAGCAGTAAAAGACAGAGCAGCCATAGGACTGAGATGAATAGCTGGATAAGGTGCTAGAAAGGGTTTTCCAACACGCATATCTTCAAAATAACTGTTAACTAAATTCCATTTAATGGTGTCAAATTCTGCCTTATAATTATATCTAGGAGACCTAGTGGAGAGGATAATGTGTGCAAAGAGATTTTGGCCTTGAAGACATTTTTTTCTGTTTAAACCAGTAAATGGAAGGATATATCATGTCTGAGGTCTTTTGCACAGCATACAGAGCTGCAGATAGGAAAATTTTCATTTTTTAAATAAAACCTGAACAAAGATGATATAAAGTCACCGAATACAAAAGAAGTCCTACCATGCTTCTGTTGCAATGACAGAAGTTGAGATTGTCCTCCAACTCAGCAAATAGAGATAATCTCATTGTCATTGTGTTCAACCTTAAGTTAAATTATGTAACTTCAATAAAAGTAGTTATGTTATATGCATTATGTACACAGTTAACATCTTAGATTTTCCATTTTCTGAACTATTACATCATCACTTCAAGCTTGGTTTTTAGATGACAGGAGTCTGTTTTTAAGAAATCACAAATGGCAACCCCAAAATATTTCTCTGCTGAAGTACATCTGCTGAGTATACTTCAGAAACTCACAGAAATAAGAATGAAAAACCGCTGTAGGAGAACACAATTTTTGAAGGAATAATTTTGGGAGCAGTGTGTAAACACAATTCTTTTATTTCCTAGAAATCAGTTTTATTTTACAGAAACATTTGTAGTCATTGATACAAATGCCATGCAAAAACAGATAATTACAGGCAATAATAGAAAGAAAGCACTAAGCTTGTGGAATACATATAAAAAATAATTATTATAGTATTGGAAATAGGAAGCTAAACAGCAAGCACTAAGACTCTACACAGAAAAAACTCACAGGGACAAATATTCAAGCATTGAGCACTCACAAACGATCAGTACTGTAGAGCAATTCATATCCACCACAACTAGACAAAAGTGCATGGAGATGAGTGTGTTCTGCTTGCACCTTAGCCTAAGAAGCTTTCTACCTGAGTTCTGAGTGTTGCCATTTCTGCTCTCCTCGCAAGGGCATGGAGAGACCTTAATGTAAGTTTTTTTTCTGGCATGACCCAGACCCATGACCCTACAACCCTGGAACAAGTACCTGTGGCAGCAGCCAACGTACAGAATTGCTGTGGGACTCCATTCACACAGCATCTTCTCATTGGCTTGAGAGATACACTGAAAGTCCTTGCTTGATATTCCTTTCTATTTGTTACCTTGCAGTTATGCTGGTGTCTGGCCTTTCACCTTGTTAATCCTCAGTTCACCTCACATTGCCTTGAAGATTGACTTCTTTGCTTGTCCTCAGATCTGTCTTTCTGCTTTGGGTTTTCCCAGCTGTGGCTGATCCAATTACTGCTATGGGAATTGCTTTGCTCTTTTCACTTAAGTGCTTCAGGGCTGCATCTCTCATTAGTGAATCTACCTAGACATTGTTCTCAGCTCCTGGCTTATTCATCATTGAGGAGCAACCTACTTATGCAACCCTGACTGCTACCTATTAGTTTTCCTGGTATGTTTTTCAGTTTATTATAAACAGCACAGGTTTTATTGAGCCAGATGAATCAGTGGGGAGCTAACTGAGCTGCAAAATGACAAGGAAAGTGGTAAAATTTTAGTTCCATAGTACAGTTTAATGTGGATGTAGAAACTTTTTTGGTTACCAAGCTGTTAAGTGTAATAAATGTAATAAGTAAGGTCTTGTATATAAGATACGCTGCAAGACAGTGATAAACATGACTATGTGGTGAGATTTCAGTTTTCTGTTTATTGTCTTCTCTTAGCTATATGAAACAATAGCATAGCAAAACAATAACCTTACTATAATTAGTGAAAGGAGATACCATATAACGGCTTTTATATGAACAATTACGGGCTTCCAGAGCTGTGTAGGTCTGTAAAGACCTATACATAAATGTAACAAATAATATTAGTTTTAACACCCTTACATATTTAGATACTTAAGGACACTTCATATTATGCATTCTGTGGGCTTAATATATGAATAGAAACAGACTTGTATATAAAACATTTAAAACATGCTATCAGCAGTACAACATTTGTCTTAAAGGAGAGAAACTCCCAGTCACTATGAGAAAATTCTGAATACTTGACCTAATAATTTTCTTCTGGAGACTTCTTCCTGCAATGCTTGAAAATGCTATAAGCATTGGAGTGAAAGAGTGTGCTCACCAATTTATAGGCTTTTAATAGTTATTTTTTACCCCTGTGGCTTATGATAATGACTGCAGCAATAATTATTCAGTGCAGTTTAGAAGCTATTTCCTTTTCTGTTATTATGGGAGGAGAATTTGTTTAGCTACCTATCTATTTCTAGGTTTCAGGTCCTGCAAGTCTAAATGGAATGATGCTCAGGTCCAGGAATCACCTGTGTCCATTGCAGCTGTCCTCTGATAGAGAACTTCTTGAAGTCTAAATAAGATCATATAGCATCTGCTTACACTACCAGTAAAGATGCATGAAAATGAAAGCGAAATAAAAATCTAGCAAGCTGTGTATAGTCTGAGCAAATATTTTTTTTTGTTACACTCCAGCTGAATTTTTCTTCTGGTTAAAGAACTATAGGAATCAGTCATCATTAAAACTGCAGAAAGCAAGCTGAGCAAGCCATAATAGTGTTAGCCTGTACTCACTCAGCTGAAACCACAGCTACTATGGCTGCTGATATTTCTTTTTATTCATCTGTGCCTCTGTTGCTCTTCTGTATGCCACCCACTGTTTGTTTGCATATTGCTACATATGCACATTGAAGATTATGCACTATCATGCTCTATTTCTTTAACTTTCCCTTTGAATAAAAAAACTTTAGGGCCTTCTAGATGCATGGCTTATGATCAATATAAAGGTTGGATTAATGATAAATAGTGATACCCACCTCATCTCTTCTCTGATAGGTGTTTCTCAGTTTCTTAACAAGCATATTGGCTAGGATGACAATTTTCCCACTTGTTTTTTCAGTTAGGTATGTGTCAGTACTATTTGCTTATCAGAAAGATTCAGATTTTCAAAATATTAGGAATGTGTTGAAGCTCAAAACTACTGAATATGACAGGAAAAATTCTTTTAAAACTTAATTTTCCATTCAGCTGTTAGCCTGGAGGAAGAAAAGAAAATGGGGGTTGGTCTCTTCTCACTGGTGACAGGCGACAGGACGAGGAGAAGCGGCCTCAAGTTGCACCAGGGTAAGTTTAGGTTGGATATTAGGAAGTACTTCTTTACAGAAAAGGTTGTTAAGCACTGGAATAGGCTCCCCAGGGTGGGGGTTGAGTCACCATCCCTGAATGTGTTTAAAAACCATTTGGATGTGGTGCTCAGGGACATGATTTAGCGGAGGGTTGTTAGAGTTAGGGTAGTATGGTAAGGTCATGGTTGGACTCAATGATCTTTAAGGTCTTTTCCAACCTGAGTGATTCTATGAAAATGAGCTTTACTACACCAGTTAACAAATATTCAAGTTTTAATGAGATGAATGGTTAGAGTGACTGCTAGAGTAACTTTTACTACTAAATGGGCTTTATATAACAAAGATAAACACAGTTATGTTATGAGGGTTAACTGAAGAATGAATGCTGGCAGAAAGAATTCAGACACTTACAAAATTCTGTCACAGTATTCGGTCCTTTTGAGCAATGGATGTGTTAGTGAAGATAGTGAAGTGCCATCCCTCCCTGCCACACATGCATCCCACACCTGTATTTTCACCTACGAAGGAATATTCTGAACTTGAATTTATTGCGTTTTTTTCATAATTTCCTTCAAATGATGAGACTTGCAGTTATGTATGTCTTAGAGAACGTCTTAGAGAACGTCTTAGAGAACGTCTGATACTTCACATAGGCAGAGGTGTTTGTGTTACACTGTGGTGGAGTATACATTTGTAAAGGCACACTGAATTCTGCTCGTTCAAAGCTGCTGTAAGTCTAAGGTAACATCCATGTTGACACTCAGCTGGATTGGCAAACTGGAGCCCAAACTGTGCCTGCCAACCTTGAAAAAAAGTTGTTGTTTCTATTACTCCATTAAGCTTCTAACTTTTTCACTATATATGCAAAACATAAATGTTTACTGTTCTTTTGGTCTCTGCTTATGAAGTGAATCAATAATTGATTTTTCTATGTATACTCACATTTCTGCAAATTCAGGTCTATATTTACAGATATAGAGAAAACTGGAATTATTTTCTCACCAGTAGACTGGGTAGATGGCTCTCACAGCAACTGTACATACTTCCCCTGGTCACTCACTCTATGTGCAGCACTTGCTTGTAAATGTGTCAATGTGTAAGAGCCATGCATTCCCTTCAAGTGTTTGTTATGGTATACTTCACAGTAAAGCAACCTTAAAACAGAGTATTTCAGAAAATTAACAGCCAAAGGCGCTTAGTCAGTACAAAGATGGCTTTAAAAACCGCTTAAGAAAACAAAACAAAACAAAAAACAAACATTGAAATATTTGTGGTAGACATTTTTCTTTCACTTTTCAAGTTCTGTTATGAAAGGCATTGACTAGCCTGTTATCCCTTGGACTTGAGGAAGTGAAAGGAAAAAGATCCTAAATGCTGACAATACAATATGCAAGCTAAATAAGTTGTGATCAAAAGTGAAACATTCAAAATAATTCTACAAACATCTGATTGAAAATTATAGAAGATGAGAGAGTGGAAAAAAATGTTCTACTACTGTTGTAAAAGCCATTCTGCTATTGCCTTGCATTATACATGGGTTGCACTAATTCTTAACATCTATTTTATAAAGCATCTTTCCAGTCCTGTTTCCAAATCCTGCAGAAGTCAACCCATAAAGCAACTCTAAGTCTTTCATAGATTTTTCTCATGATTAAAATGTGACTAAGGTATAGAGTAATAAAATATTGAAAATACTCTGAAGCTGTATAGATCGGAGACCTTTTTCCCTAGTCTGTCTGACCCATTCTGTATGGTTCAAACACCACACAGAAGGAGATAAATTCATTATTGAGTTATATTCATAAAACTTTCATGATGATTTTTTTATTATCCTGGGGAATTTCTTCCTCCTGGTGTCAAAGTGAATAAGATTTGACAGGAGGACCTTGTAGAAGTTAATTTTCTTTATTTTTAAGAACTACTGAAAATTTATCTGTGATACGAATTCTCATTAACTAATTAATGGTATACCTAACCACCTAAAGTTACATAGGAAGCAGAATTAAATATGTCTGTGTGTTAACAGGAACATATCAACTGAATCACCGAAGTTCAAGTTTACCAATAATTACTTTGTGTCACATGCACATCTCTTAAAGCCCCTGTGACCTTCTATTTTCTATGGACTTTTCTATTTTTCTTTCCTTTACTGGGACTTACTTGCCTCTCAAACACATCCCTAATTGAGTATTTGCTTATTGAGTTCATTTTCTTTGATTATTCACTGGAATTAAGCTAATGATTTTTTATAGACTTTTCCATGTTTTCCATACTTTTCAGTATAGGATTTTGGCAAAATTTGACTTGTAACTGAACATATTGTGTTGAGACTGCCTTCTACTTTTGCAGGACTTTCTAATAGTTTCAGTTGTTTAGTATAGCAGCATTTATTAAAAATGGGATATATCATGAGGGTAGAAAGAGCAAAAAAAGGTGTAAAGAACAGCAGTGTGCTCCTATCAGTTGTCACTGTTATGCAGTATATAGTTGTTAAACTTTCTTGAGTAAGATGTGGATCAAAAGCTACCTGTCTTAATAAGCACCTATTTGTTTCTGTTAGTTTCAAAGATCATGCCTATCTAATCTCCTACTTTTTTCCTAATAATCCTTATCTCAAGAATTTAACTAAAATATTAGCTTAAAACTATTTGAATTTGAATAGATTTGAATTACTTTTTGTATTTGTAGGGATATTTGAGCACATCCTAGCTCTTCAGCTCCAAATCTGGAGTCGCTTGAACTTCAAACAAATGCTAAACTCTGCTTTCAATTGAATATCTCACTGCAGTTTCTTTCCTGCAGAAAAAAAAAAAAAGAAAGAAAGAAAAAAACTTTTACTGCTTACTAGCTGCAATTAAATAAGATCAAGTGTTAGTGATGGTGAGTGCAAAAGAAATTGTGGATGGATTTCCAGAACAAGTATTTTGGTGCATTACAAAATTCATTCTCAGCAGTCCAAATGGCAACACAGTGTCCACAGTTGTGCTTGAAATAATGTAACTAAGAACAAGAGTTTTTATTTCTGAAATATGTGGAGAAAATGTGTGATGAAAGGCTATCACAGGAATATTGTTTGAACATATAACTTAGCATAGGGCATACTGAAATTTTTATATTTTATTTCTGGGGTGTCCTGCTAGCCTCTAACTCAGGGTGATTATATAGATGTGCTGGATAGACATTGCAGAAAACTTTGGAAATATGAATGCAAATCTCACCAAACTGAATGCCTGATTTGGAGCTACATTCAGAATTCTGTTCTCCCTAGTTACAATCATCTTTGGATTTTAGAAGATGTTTCTGTATAAAAGCACATGCCATAGAAAGGAAGTCTGCATTCATGCTCTTTCTGAATACAAAGAGGGAATATGAAAATATATTATTTGTGTTGCACTATCTAAGAACTGGGTGAGAACTAGTAATGCTTAGATAGTGAAAAGGAGTTAGAATTTTAAGAAGGCTTTTTGTAATGTAAATCAGTAAAAGAGGGAGAAAAATTGTTCTACAGTTCTTTTCTTCAAGGACTTCCACCTCTTTATAGAAGAGGAACCACATAGGACTATATTGTGCTTTAAAATCCATGAACAGCAATCATCTCCCTGAAAGAAGTTTTGCTGCACAGAAACAATGATCAGACTGTCTTCCAGCGCCAAGCACTAATTCCATCACCAAAATTCTTTGCAGAGGCTCAGTTCCTGCTTCCAGAGTCTGGCTTCCTTTCCCCTCTTCTCTTAGTTGTAGTCAATCAGGCAACTCAGAAGGAGCTGATAGTTTTAGGAAATGACATATGAAATTAAAGACCAACACCATTACTCAAACTGGACTCAAACACCACAGCTAGTGCTTAAAAAAAACTGAAGTAGGGTATCCCAGACTGTTTTCTCCCTTTTTATATTCAGCAGAGCATTTGTGCTTGCTTTTGAAAGAACTGTTCAATGATATTTATTTCAAGAATTCCAGATGGAACTTGTAACACTAAATAGCTCTTGGTGATTTTATCCTCAAACTTTCCCATCCTGTGGTACTAAATAAACTCTGGAGATGATAGCCAGCAACTTTAGATTTACTAGATATGTAGAAATTAATTAAGACCTGGGTGAGGAATAAAATCTGTCCTGAACACACTTGACTATACATGAAGATGTATTCTCACACTATACCTCACGGAATATTAGATGATTCAAATCTGTGGGGTTTGAGAAGTCATTAAGTGAATAATAAATGTGGAGTCGAAAGGAGTCCTGAATTGGATGTTTTCATATGGTTGCTAGTAAGAACCTAGTAGTGCTGAATTCAGTAGGAGCATTATAGGAATAAACAGGGAAGAAATGTTTGGAGAGGAAAAGTAAAGTGGGGCCTAAACATGAAAGAGCACAAGCATTAGCTATGAAACACAAACTTGCCATTTCAAAGTGATTTTTTTCCCTTAGCATACCTTTATTAGAGTTTCATATGGATTTCTCTACATCGATCTTACTTCACTGATTTGTGTGGTACTTACCCAGAAGCCTTAGGAAAGACTGTTTTATGTCTCTTTGTATAATTTTAGTGGTAGACAAATATTTAGTGGTAATACAACTCATTGATAGCAGAGAATACATCACCTTTATTATTTCTGTCTTATAAAACTAGAACATTGGCAACTTTTTGATAAAGAATATCCTTGATGTAGAATCTTGGAGAAAATTTGCTTTAATGAGCTAACTTCTTTAGAGTGCTTTCTGTTTCATAATATTCTATCATGTGCCACACTTTCAGCAAACACTGACTTGCTTTTTGAGGGACACATTGTAAGTTTTGAAACATTCTTAAGAGCTGGGTATCTGTCTGTTCCTCATGAATCTCTGCTACTCTTTGAATGTGGCATTTTAAGACATCTACTTAGGAGGTTTAATTTCCACATGCTCCAGATTTTAGCCATTCTAAGCACATTTCCCTGCTGAAATGGAAAATCATATCCTCTCAAAAGTTTCCCACACAAACATAACAGGTCTGAGAGGAAAAAAAAAAAAAAAGTCTAACAGGGCTGAGATTGTGAGATTGTAACTTAAAAAAAATTTTTTTTTTTTAATTTTAAACTATGGCCTCCAGTTTTCCTGTGAATGTCCACTGAATTACACTGATACCAAACTGAAGTGTCTATGGCATCAGTCAGCTGCCTATGCATCTTTCCTTATGTAAGAACTCCTATTTACTTTCTTTCCCCATGAAATATTGAGTTGCAAGGATGCGTATAAAAAAACCATGTTCGCTATCATGTGAACATAATCTAAGAGTTTTGTTTCTCTATACTAGTAATGTGACAATGTTTCATTTAAATCTCAGCTTATTGGGCAAGGAGCATGGGAAATAAGAATCTATCTCTTGCTCAAAAGAGAGGAAACTAGATAGATGCTAATCCTAGAATTTCTGGAGGTTGATTATAGGTTCTAAGTGAGTGCATTGATTAACTATTATTGGAAAGGCTGCAAATGACTGTTTCTAAAACTATATTTTCAAGCTTCTACAGCATAACGTATCTAGAGAAATTTTCTCTTGCTAATTTTTGCTCAGTGCTGCTACTGGAGCACTGCAAATGAGATCACTGAAGGCCGCTAGACAGTTTGCTGTTGTGTCTTCTAGACTTATGGTTGCAGGGTTTAAACAACTATGATTTAAAATTGCTGATCCACCTGTTAGAACTACTATGTGTCTGGGAGAGCCCAGACAGTTTTTCCTATTTTGGATTGCCTTGGTGACCTGGAAGACTGTATGTGGGACTTCCAGATGTATAGCTCTGTGTCGTCAGCTAGCTTCTGGACATACAGAAAATCCTGTACATGTTCACCCTTTGTGGTCTGGTCCTACAACACATAATCACATGAGAGATGCTCTAGAGAGCTGCCACACTGACTGTGGCATTGCAGGAGGGCAGCTGCTCTATGGCACAGCCCTGTTCAGAGGAGTGGGATGAAATGTTGATGTGCTGTGTAAGTGTAGCGTGACTAACAACCTGAAACCCTTCAACAGACTGTACTGCAGATAAGCTGTGATGATTCATACCTGTGAAACTAGGAAGAGGTTAAACCATTTTCCTGCATTTAAAAGATACCATAGAAAGTAGAGAACGGACCTTTCTCCATGACTGTGGTAAACAGTGAGAAGAAATAGTCTTAAATGATATCAGAATGTGTCTGGCTATGTTTTCTTATGTGTAAAAACTGCAAAGCACTGAAATGGATTGCTGAGTGAGACTGCAGTCTTTATTGCTGGGAATACATAATGGCAAATTAAACAAGCACCTGCGAGGAATTACAGATCCTGCTTTACAGAGGACTCTGGGCTAGATGATCTCCCCAGGTTCCTTCTAGGTTTATTTCCCTATCATTGTATGCACAATAAGTCTGACATGTCCCAAAAGTTTCCAATTACTGTGCATGAAGAAACCATCTGTGCAAAGCAATCTCAGTATGGCTGATGCTTCCTGGAAGCATTTTACATAGTGAAACAGAAATATAACATTTCTACCCATTTATACAAATGTCCATTCAGAGTCACTTTGTAGAGGGAAACAGTCTGGTACAGACATTAATCTGAATTGTTTTCTTTATTTACTTAGCATCTACTGTTTGAATTTAAGTCACATCTGAGTCTCCCAAGGACAGTGTATGCTGAAGATATCTAACACCATGCAAGCTTTCAGATGTAGTCATGCCTCTCCCTAAAAATTATCAGCACATCAAAACAGTACTTGCCTAAGTGTCTTCAGAATCAGGTCTCTGCAAGAAATCTTGGTGTACTGATACAATTACTTTTGTTTAAGGAATGCATCAAAACACTGTTTAAACTTTTCCTCACGGAAGGAAAACAAACATGACTGTAGCTGAATAGCAGTGTTAGTGGAGGATATTTGCTTAGCTGTCTGTAACTGCAGCCTTAACGTGATAGGCTGCACAAATGACATGATAGTCATTTGTACGTAGCTGAGCAGAATGGCTGAAGCAGGAATCAAAGCTGTTGAACAAATTGAAATTCCTCAGCTTCAGAAAAGGTGATTTCAAAATGCTTTTACATAAAACACTTATCATAGAAAGCTGTGGGCAAAGACTATGAGGAAATTATAACCAGATAGAGCAACTGACATTTGAGAGCCAGTGAATCAAATCTTAAAACATCCAAAAAATCACTTCTGAAACTTTCTTAAAGTGATAAGCATGTCTCTAGTTTATATAATTTCCTTATATTTAGGTTATTCTTATAGATGGATATACTATCCCAATTTTTGAGGTTTACATAGTGCAAAAAAATTATCAGTACATATAGAACAATAATTTTTAAAGCTTACATAGTAAAAATGCAATATAGAGTTAACATAAGATCATGTCTATTCAAAGAATGCAATTTTGTAAAGCAGTTCAGTATATTTAGAATTAAGAATATGAAAAAGTAGGACAAAATGTATTGTACTGTCTTCTTCCACTTCTTGTTTCTATTGCTGCTGTTTTATTGTAGTAACAGTTGATGGTACCAATTGATTAGATCTGGGGAATGCTTAGACCCACAGAATGTAAATCCTGTCTGCAGCTCATGCTACAGTGAGTTTTGCACTCTTGGAGCCTTTCTGCCTTTTCTAAATGAGTAACATAGTGATAATAAGGCAGGACTCGGGTTTGGGGGAATTTATTGTAGATTTTGAGCCTAAAAGGATGAAGCAGAAAGAAGGTGGAGGATAGAATGAGAAACAATAAGCAGAGGAAAGTTTGCCAAAACCACCTAATAGTAGTTTTGAGTTTTAAACTTGGAACTGATCTTGTACGAGTTCCATGCTAAAAATTTGACTCTGCTGAATCAACAGACCCAAAGAAAACTTGTTAAAGCCCAAAACAAAACCTGAGTTTCACTAAAATCCTGAAGGACATCAGATCTGTCCTTCAGCTCCTATGTGACAGAAAGAAAATTTATTCACAAGAAATACTGAGAACCAAGTTTTCCAAACTAAATGTTTCTAAATGGTTAGTGTTCAACATCTGATATGTTGGTACTTTCCAAAATTATGAAATAATGTAAAATATTAAAACAAAATAAGAAACAACATATTATTATTTTTATTCAACCAAGTTGTGCTGCTTTTGAATAGATGAATTTCTGAATAGCACATTCAAGAATTTCAGATACTTGTTACCTCTACACAAGAAAAAATACATTGAAGACAATGGTCAAAAGAGTGAGATCTGAAGAGGAATGTCTATGTGTGGAGGCAGTGAAGGAAACAGAAGACTAAGACTGGGAACAGTTAATAGTATCTTTGTCAGTAAACCTTGAATATTACCTCACATCTACTTGAGGCTCTCAGCACACCTGAATTAGAAAAATATAGAGAGTCTGAAACAAAAGACAGAAGTGACACTCAGAAGAAAGGGAAGGACAGACTGAACCAAACAATAAACAAGTAAGAGACTGTGACAAGAAAGAACACACTGGAGCTTTTAGGCACCTGGAAGTCAGCAGAGATGCCAGAGACTCACTGACTTGAGACAGGCCAGAGAAAATCACAGTTACTGACAGTTCCTAATGGGTGCAAAAATCAGCATGTTGTTCTCAGTTGGAACAGAGCTCAGAAAAAGTGGTGAAGACTTGAAAGCCAATGTTTTTGCCTTCCGCACCCTGAAAGAGCCTTTCATCTGACATCTAGAGACCTCCTAGGAAAGTGGCTTTGGTAGATGAAAGCTGAAACTTAAGTCTCTTGCTTCCTAATTCAGATTGCTAGAAAGGGAGCAGAGGCAGCTTCATTGATGCTGGAGATGTAAAGAAAAAACAATACCCGGGTCAAACCTGTGGGTGGGGAAATGGAATGAAGTAAGTGTAAGGAATGTTTTCTTATTAGGGGATTATTTTAGGTGGTGGATAGAGATTCTCTTAAGTGTTCTGAAATAAGATGCCTGAGGGGATTTGAAGAACCATTCTTGTACCCAGTAACAAATCAGCGGCTGCTTGCTCAGCTTGCTGGATAGCCTACCCTAGGGCTCCGACTTGCTTTGTGCTCTGTGTAGAAATGTAAGTTCACTACAACAGGTGCTGTGGTGCTACTCCTAGCTGGCTTCAATTGGAACTGTTTCATTAAGAAAATGCCTTTAATTCTTTTTATTCTTTCAAGAGTCATTAAAATCTTTTTCTCCTGCTAAAGAGCAGAAAAATAGCCTCAAGTAGTTTTTTGTTGTTTGTTTTTAAATATATCTATGGTTTTGCTTTATAACTGATGAAATGACATGCTGGTTATCTTATTTTGGTAACAGCTGAACACATTGGCTTCAGCGAAGTTTCTATACCTTCCAATTTAGAGAAAGGATGGCAAGAAAATATTTTGACTATGCCTGCAGACAAAAAAATACCTGGTCAGAAGATATGATGCAAAATATGGAGTAGCAGGGTTTAAGAGGGTTGAATTTGGAATTTCTGGGAATGATTTTTAGATAGGATGAATCTGGGCAGTTTGATTAACTAAGACTGTTTAATATTCTATCAAAGACTGTATCTGGTATTGTCTTCAGTAACAGCTCTGTAATTTAAGAATATTCTGTTTGCATCTTTCATTCCAGGATAGCTCCTCATTATAATTAAGATAACTCAGTTTGGGAAAAATGTGTGTCCACCTAATGCTACTTAGCCTGCACCCTGCTTGACTACAATTACTGAACTCTCTAATACTTCTAGTGTCATGTAAAGACTGAGGCTCTTTGCTTGAAATACTGTGTATTGATTAACTACTACTTAACTATTGGTCTCTGCTTTTCATATATATATATTTATTTTTCTTGATAGCTTATGAGTTTTACAGTGTGAAAACTTTTTTTTAATTATTTTTTTAACAATAGCAAGCCAGAAGAAAAAAATATGTAGTTGTAGTCTATAAATAAGTCTATAAAGGCCAAATGAGAAATGTGTCAATCCCATGTATGGCTGTATTTCATCTGTACCTTTCTTCAAGGACTGCCTATTTGAGGACGAATTAGTTTCTGGAAATTAATAATCAGGTTAGATAAATCTGGAGGGAAAAAATGAAAGATTAAGGATGTAGTGAACAATTCATATCTCTGCCAGTCATAACAGCTGTTAGAAATATCTGCTAAATGCTTTCATCAGCTTTGCTTTCAACCTGTGACTAACATGATAGCTAAAAAGAAATGTATAGGTTTTTAAATTTTTTTTTTTTTTAAATTTATTTCACAAGACAAGTTACTTCAGACAGGAGGTGAATGAGAGAGGGCATGTAAGAGGTGTCCTGAATAGAGAAGAAAATGGAGATGTAAATTACATAGTCATATTAAGTCTCATTCTCCTTCACAATGAAAGAACATTATAACAAACTGGAAGACAAAACATTATAAAGCTAAGTATACTTGCAGGAAAATATTAAATTAGAAGCACCACAGATGGTATGGACTTGATCCCATATTGAAGAGATGACAGAGTTTCTCATTGGCTTTAACGAGCTTTTGTATCTTGTTGTGACATGAATTTGAAAGATGAAAGACAGAATGTGAAAAGGACTTGTGCCTGCTTGGAGAAGAGCATGCCTCATTCCAATAGGAGCTAGTTTTACTGTTTTCACCAGTGAAAAGCCTTGCATTATAAGGCGTCATAATAACATAAAAGCAGAATAAAGAAAGTATGGTCATTAACAATTGGATGATACTGATGTAGTGCATAATTTAGATATAGCCAAATAAACCCTTTCTAGGAAATTCAATGAAAAAAAATCCACTTCGGCAATGAACAAATCCTAGAATCATAGAATGACCTGGGTTGAAAAGGACCACAATGATCACTGAGTTTCAACCCCCTTGCTATATTCAGGGTCACCAACCACTAGACCAGGCTGCCCAGAACCACATCCAGCCTGGCCTTGAATGCCTCCAAGGATGAGGCATCCACAACCTCCATGCAACCTGTTCCATTATGTCACCACCCCCTGAGTGAAAAACTTTCTCTTAATATCTAACCTAAACTTCCCCTGTCTCAGTTTAAGACCATTCCCCCTTGTCCTATCACTATCCACCCTTGTAAACAGCTGTTTCCCCTCCTGTTTATACACTCTCATTTGCCAGCAAGGACTCTTAGCAGGTCAGTGTGTACGATGTGACTCAGCATGTGTGCAGACAGCTAACAGAGATGTTAACAAACAGTTTGACACCATTTTTCTGTGAGAATACTTGGAAAAAAAAGATAAGTTTCTATCAAAAGTTGCAGATGTCACTAAGAAATGGAGTCTGCAGAAGCAATGGAGAAATTGCACAGTGTGCACAAAGGATGGAAGTTAGTGGTGCGAAATGCAATGTATTAATAATTTCTGCTTTGATCTCTATCACTTTAGAGAAAAACAAGTGGGATGTAGATGTGGTTGAGTAGTACATCAGTGAGCCTGGTGTACTAGAGGGATTCAGGAAGCACAAACTACCACTGGAATATGGCTGTGATGAAAGGAGAGAAAGGAAGATGTGGCCTCATTTATAGACCTCAAGTTATAGACTGTTCATTGCTCTTTTCCAGCATTTTTCAGGATACATCAGAAATTATTGCAGAAGGGATTAAGCCACCTTCAGAAGTGTTCAAGCCACCTTCAAAGTACAAGGGCAAAAACTGAACTAAAAACAACAGAAACTACGCAAAGGGAAGGCTAAATTCTTTGCTCTTGCAATCAGTTTTATTTCAAAACTAGCTCATCCTTAGTTTCTGCAGTGCTTCCTTAGCATAAAGCTTAGTGCCTGAGTCTCTGGCCTTTACAGTAATTAGTGCTGAACTTCGGCTCAAAGCACCTCTGAACAAGTTGTCATCCCTCATTGCTGATTCAGTCCTCAACAAAGCTAAGCTTCTCTTCAAAGTATAAGACATTGAGTCTTAGCATTTTCAGAAACAAACCTTAGTTTGATGCTCTGTTTTTTTCTACCTATGACTTAAGCGCTCATACAGTTAAGGGGAAACTAGTTCTTCCCTTTGGGAACTCCTGTCAAGGAGTGGGAATACTGCATGGTTTTTATTTCTTCTGCTGCAGAAATACAAACCACAAAATTTCAAAAATCCTCCAGATAATTTCATTAAAGAAAATAACATTACTCAACAGTCTTGAAATTCCAGTTCAGTGCGTATAAGGGAAAAAATATGTTAAAGAATTTCAATATAATCTCTCTAATAAATATGTTTAGTTATTAAATATTAAATACAAAGTAAAGATGTTTTGCTTATATGCTGTCTGCATTGAAAATATTTTACCTGTGTATCTGTGTTAGACTTTGTATGCTAGACTTCTAGGAAATATTATTTGTACACATTAAAAATGCAATTAATTTGTTGACATAGCAATCCTCTATGTCTTTGCACAAACGTGGGCTTTTATTTCATTTTCATATTGCTACATGTGACTAAGCATTTTTGCAAAATAGCAACTGAAAAATGTGTTAGAGAATCCCTAAGCCAGGAAGATTTCTTTGAAGTTGCATAAGGCTTTTTGAGAAGACGAGCTCAGTGCCTGCACTGCAATTCATTAAGGTTTATATCCATTTTGCTTGAATGTTTGACCAAGAGATATTGCCTGACAGTACATTTGATATGTCTTGCACTGAAATTCTGACTTCATTACAATTTGACTGTTTAGAATCTTTTAGTTTGCACGTCTCCTTTATCAACCGGCATATTTTTCTCCAAATTCTTCTTTTGTGCACATTATTTCTTTTATTCTCTCTCCATATGTAATTTTAGTACTTTCAAGAAAATGTATTCCTTACCAGTAGTTACTATTTTTTTGGTGGACTTCGTTTGCCTTTTGTAAGGTTTTGAACACACCCAAATGGACACTGAAGGTTGCTAGGCTTCCTTGAAGACAAGTAACCTTTAACATTAGTGGTAGAAATAGTATCACTGTTCTTAAGAAATCTTTAGGAAACTGCCAGTGTGCAGAGTTTCATTACAGCATCAATTTTCCTCTACATAAATATAACCCTAAATGGGCAACAGTCTTACTTGCACAGATTGTCTAGCAATCACAAATAGATCCTTTAGATGTGCTTTAAATTTGAGTGGAGTAGATCCACATATTTTACAAGCAGAAGAGAAGTCACAAAAGAAGCCATAAACAAAATCACAGTAAGAAATCTATGGATTGGTTTAGAGCAGGGTGAAGCTTATGTTTAATTCATCTAAAAGACTAACACTAACTTGAGATGGAATTGAACTCGGCCCATTCTTACACCACAGACCACAACATTTTAAAAGTGTGTGACACTGGATATGCAGTTCTATGCCTACTGCTATAACACTGTCTTTTATCACTGAAACTAGAAAAATCACTAGTAGTTATTAACAATGTTATACCCATAACACAAAAGATAGCAAGTCTGTTTCTGCTCTATAGAAATCAAAGATAGGCTCTAGATGAGACCACTGATCACTCAAATCCAATATATTCTTCCTTCTTAATGCCAGGGCATTAATAAGTTGGAGAAAAAAATGCATGAACAATATGCAGTAACCTAGTTTTAGAAGGTTTTTTTCAGTTCACCCAGTTAGTAGTTACATACATCCTGAAGCATGAAGAAGTAAATGAATTCATTTTCTTCAGTGTAGTCGTATAAGACCTTATGGTGAACTTGCGTATGGAATCCATACATTTATAAAAATATATGTACAATGTATAATATATTACTTACATGCTTTTGTAATTTGTTTCCTTTATTAACTCCTGCCTCTATCCCTTTTTCTCCATCTACACATAAGTTTTAAGCTGTCCTATGTCCATAGGAGAATGAAGGGAACAGCATGCTTCAACAGCCCTCCAAGGCATGGGCTCCTGAAGCCATTCTGTTGACACAGGTCCTGCATTTTCAGACTGAGGCTTCTGTCTGAGAGGCTATTTAAAATACTGAGTTTATCCAGAGGAGCAGGAAGAAAGTTTCATTGCTTATATATAATCATCTGACAGCTCTTGTGATGTTTCTGCACTGGCACCCTTTCAGGAAAAAACTTCAGCAGCTCTTATTTCTGAACTTATTCTCATAGAGGTGCAGATCTTGCAGGTTGCTCCTTAGTTAGCTGTATGTACTGCTTTAACTTGTACGAGGAGATTTAATTGATAGTTTTCCCTCCTGGAAAACTGTGTCCAGTTCTGGGCTCCTCAGTTCAAAAAAGACAGGGATCTCTTGGAAAGAGTCCAGCGGAGGGCCACAAAGATGGTGAAGGGCCTGGAGCATCTCCCCTATGAGGAGAGGCTAAGTGAACTGGATCTGTTTAGCCTTGAGAAAAGAAGACTGAGAGGAGACCTGATCCAGGTCTATAAACATCTAAGGTGTGGGGGGCAGAGTGGCGAGGCCGGACTCTTTTTAGCAGCGTGTGGAGACAGGACAGGGAGAAATGGCCAGAAACTGCAGCATAGGAAGTTCCACACAATTGTATGTAGGAACTTCTTTATGGTGAGGGTGACTGGAGCCCAGGGAGGCTGTGGAGTCTCCTCCTCTGGAGATATTCAAGACCCACCTGGACACCTTCTTGTGTGACCTGGTGTAGGGAACCTGCTTTGGCAGGGGGTTGGACTTGATGCACTGTGGAGGTCCCTTCCAACCCCTATGATTCTGTGATTCTGTGAAATTTTTGGCTCATTCTTAACATCCAAAATATGCACTTTCTTCTTCAAATCCATTGCTGCTCCCCCTCATCTATTGCTGAATTCTATTTTTCCCAAAGTTCTAAGCACTTAAATATAGTTTACAGAAGCTGTACATGTGCAGAAGTAATTCTGGGTTTATAACTGCATGGAGTAAGGGTACTTTTTCAAGTTGTGTAGCTCCAAAAATGTTAAAATTTATAGCAGCCCTGCCTGCACAAGCTGGATGAGATCAAGAGTTGTTTCTTCCATAAAGTTTTCACTTTGTGTTACATCTCTTTTACACTCTCAGCCTCAGCCTTACCTGAAGCTGCATTATTACAGATGAGAATTAATCACTTGAGAAATGACCAAGGTCTGTAATCTGGAAATCAGATATTATCAGGTTTCATTATTCAAACGTGACACTTGACCTTTCAAGTTCAGCATGAGGCAAGGAGGAATGTGAAGCACTGACACATGGTTTTTTCTAGTACAATCTAGGAGTGCTGAGATTTGCAGACATCTGGCTCTGTTTGTAGAGCGTAACAGTCCAGCTGTACAGTGCATCTACATTAGGGCCTACATCTCATTAGCTGTACATATTTTGTACAAATGATCCAGCTCACTCAGGGAGCTTGATATATATATTCTCCACTCATTTGCAGATCATGCCTAGCTGGTCTAACTCTTTCGGAGGGTTTGAAGCCTCCTGCCCACGTGCTGAACAACACTTAAGCATATATGCCTGCTTAGAAGAGTCCCAGCCAGAAGTAGGCATTTTTTTTGAAAATTATCTATCTGGCATATATTCAGCAAAAGATGAATGTGGACAATCAAATGAATTTATAAATGGTATTTTTACCCTGTTAATTATAATGCCAGAGTTAGCTGTGGATAAAAGGACTATTATTCTGGCAAGTATTTCTGTGAAAAAATAAAAAATGCAAATTTTTAATGAAAAATCATAATTAAAAGTTTCTATGCCTGAATTTTATCACTTTGAGCCATTCTGTTCAGAAATGATAAAAGTAAGGATATTTATAACAAAGTGTCAGTCACTATTCATATGACTGCTTAATCCATTATGGACTAGATGGCCAGTTAACAAATCATAATGCTGTGAAGAAAATTCCTGATTTAATAGAAAGGATTATTTAGTTAACTAACATTTTTCTGCTCTTCTTTTTAAGATACACATTGAAGAATTGAAAATAATGTTTATCATATAATTAGAGTTTATCTGACCTTTAAAAAGATGTTGTACAGCATCTGTAGAATCTTTATCTAAAATCCATTATGACAGTTAAAAAATTACAGGAGAAAATCATTAATTGATGTCCTATTAATGTTATAGGTTATATAATGCTAATGTTATAGGTTATATAATGTTAATGTTATATATCCTATTAATGAATAGAACCCTCTAGACTGAAATATTGTTTGGGTCAGTGGTTGTGGGTAGTCATGATTTTACCTGTTCAGTAGTAATTTTTAAAGAATCAACCACATGGCACAGATCTACTTTCTTCAATGGATTTAATTTTGTTTAATTTTTTCTTAACAGAAATGAATTTGATTTTAATCATCTCATGTTCATTTGTTTTGAATTTTCCAACTGGCAGCTATTACAGATTCAAAAGGCAGCAAAATATTAAACAGCATATCCTACTAAGCAAGAAAACTTAAATATTCTGGGACCAACCTAAGCTAGAAATAATCTAAACTTGACAAACTGGTGGTGCACCCACAGAACAAATGCATTGCTGCTCAAACAGAAACATATATATAAAACACATAAAAACATAATAGTAGATTGCGAGTTGTAAGTAGCTGGAGTGGAACACAGTTTGGACAGTTGACCCAAATTAGTCTCAGAGATATTCCATGCTATACAACTGCATGCTCAGTAAGAAAACCTCATGGATAGGAAGAGGAAGACTGTATATTTGGGGTAGTGTTTGTCTTCCTGAACAACTGTTACATATGACAAGCCCTGCTCTCCTGGAAGAGGCTAAACACCTGCCTGCCAACAGGAAATACGAATTCCTTATTTTGCTTTGCTTAATATAAAACTTCTCTGTTTTCAGAAGGAAAAGTTAGTTTGAACTGGATAAAGTTCTGATAGGCATTTCTGCGTTCAGTGGATAATGAGAAAATGCCAACCCTCATTTCATGTCATATCTACAAAACTGGAAACAGCAGCATTAAATATGTATATATAAAGAACATTATAAGCAGATAATTGTTCACATGAGGAATGGTCTTATCCCCTAGTAAGGTCTTTTGGGCAATAGTATGCAACAAAAAAAAGTGTTTAACTGACTGTCTACCTACCTTGTAAAGAAAGAGCTTCTTTTGAGCTATGGTAGATGTTACTCAATGAGTGCCAATGTTCTGAGATCATCTGTGGAGATATCTGTATTCTTTTGTGCCTAGCGATTACTAGCACTCTGCCTGAAATATTGTGGAAAGTCATTTTAAACAATATGGTGGTTCAGCATGTTTTCACATTTGCAGTTATATTAAAAGATTTATATGAGCTTTTCTGCAATTGGCTATGATCAATGCTGTAATTCACAGTACAGCACTTTCTATTTGATACCAATTCCGTACACTGTTACTCACGGTTGCCATTTCTTGATCAGGAGCTTGACTTTTCCTTCTCTGGCTGTATGAGCCAGCAGGTGAAAGCAGATATCTCTACCTACATGATCTCTAAAGCAGAAGTGCAAGAGAAAACAGACGCTCAAGTTGAAAGGTTCATCTCTGGATGCAACAGACTTTTATTTTTCAGTGCTAAAGATTAGCTAGTACCCTGTGGCCTGGTCACCACAATGCTGGTGGTGTCTATTGGTCAGATGAGTTCTTTATCTCACTTTCTGACACGTAGTGGCCTTCAGTATAGGTTAGCCAGCAGAAATATAAACTTACAACCTTAACTAGCAGAAATTAACATTGAATAAATCCTAGAAGGATTGCCATTGCCGTATTTACAGACATGAGCTGAACAGATCTTTTTCTTTCCTCTTTAGTATTGCTTATTTTAGAGAATTATTGGGGTAGATGCATGAATAGTAGACCATTAAAAACACTACATCAGTGTTCTTTGTAAGACAGATTTTTCCATTTTATTAGAAGTCAGTTGCAGTATCTTCCATAGTAACTGTAAAAGGAAGAAGCTATGCAAAGACTTAATTACATACAGACTATTATCTTTTTATTAGTCTAGACTTGTTTCAGAGTGTAAACTATTATTTCTATTATATCCCCATAAAGGAAAAAACCAATATAGTGCTAAAGACTGGGCAGTAAGAAGACAGCATTAAACTGCTCTTAAAGCAAAACCTGAACTTTTCCAATGTCTTTGTAGTCAGTTTGTAGAAGTAGGAATGGGTTTTTGTTTTAGTTATTTTTTATTCAACTACACTTCAGATGTGCTTTTTGGAAGGAGCAAAGATTTGAGCATATTGGTATTAGAGAAGGAAGTAAGGCACTAATAATTCCCATTTTGACTTGTAACAAGTCAGTTACTGAACCATGACAGTCCAGGTGTTTTATTTCACAGGCATGGATGTTGTACAGTTCTGAATCAGCACTGTCTTTTCATACAAGTAGAAATAGGGCCTATACAGTATTATAGTGAAGACTTGACTTCATTTAGGAAACATCAAATCAATCTTTCTAGAGCTGCAGCCTGATGGTAATTGAAGTGATCATAGGGATCATATTTTAAGAGCTACAACTCCTTTTGCCACTTGTAAATACCTTCAAAAACATTGGAAAGCCAGGAAGGATGGTTTTCTTGCAAAACAGATGTATATTATCTCACACAAGGCCATATTGTGCCCAGAAATTATGCAGATGTATACAAAGAAAAAGGGCAATCAACTTTTCATCCTGAGCCTATGAGGTTTACATGAGGACACTGTATAATTGTAGCCTTTGGACACTATGGAGTGCAGGGATTTCTTCTCCCTTATCACTTTGCTAGGAGCAGGACACTGTCCCAGAAGGGCAGTGGGAGCAGTATGCTACTTTTAAGCCATCTGTGTCAACTTGAAATATGTAGAGAAGACATCACAGGTGATGCATTATGGAGATCAACCACCCAAGCAACATTCATGTGTCTTGGCTTTATGTTTGAATATAATTAAGATACCTTATATGCAAATTGTCCAAACACATTTGATTCACGCATTTGCCCTTGTGGAATTACTGAGAAAGACACAAAATTAATAAAAATTACCTCTAGACACAAGCTAAGCAATGTCTCAATTCATTTCCAAGGACAAATTTCCTGCATCAGTTTCTGAACCTTGTAGTCTTTAAATTTAGTCATTACCATGCAATTTAGATATTGATTGTGAAGACCTTAATTCTGGTCATAGCATTAGTCATTAAATCTACCTATGAAGTTTTATACTCCCATCGTAAATTAAGATTCCAATCTCCCTGCTATAGGCATGGACAGGTTGCTCAAAATCCCCATGCAGCCTGGCCTTGAACACTTCCACTTCCACTTCACTTTGCAGTATGTTACACAAAGCAGCAAACATCAAACCATTAATAAAGACTATTTCCCCATCTGCCTGTCCAACTCCCTGTATTTCAAAGGCAATCCACAACAATAAAGGTTTATCTTCTTACTAGTACAGGAGAGGTGAGTATAGTACAAACACTGGGAAGATGGATGGATTTTCCAGAGCATACTTTGGGTGGCATTCGACTTTTCAGGGGAGGTTTGGAGGTAAAAAGAAGGTGGGTGGAAGAGACATCTGAGCACTCAACAGAGCATATCATGCTGAATACCCAGAACATTTTTTAAGCTAAAACTATCCATTAGCATATAAGTGTTTTCAAACTCTGAAAAGAGACTCTAAATTCTTCACTAACCGCATGTTGAAGGAATTAAAAAGACATGATTTCAAATTTATCTCAAGTAATTCTGCTGATTTCTGTTATTGCCTAACAGTACCCTGTTCTACAATTTTTGTGTTCAAGGGTTGTAACTCTAGTGGTTACATCCCAGTTAAATAGAAACAAGTAATCTCATTATTGGAGGCATTACTGGCACTAGCCTGATTTTTTTCAATTTTTTTTTATTTTTAATGAGACTTTCAGTAAATATTAAGATGTTTACTTCCCACAGAACTTCCATAATGACCTAACATCTATTTCTGCAAATTCTACATCACTTCTTTCAATGTAAAAAATAGTATTTTTTTAAATTTTGAAGGTAGTCTCAAGGTAATTAAAATGTTACAGGTATGATTCTATATTTCAATAGTAATAAACACAGAAGTCTGACTAAAATATGCAGACATAATTGTTTTGAAGGTAGTTTCCTATAGCAATGGAGGGAAGATAGACTGACAAACAGTAGAATGTCCTCCTTAACCAGCACCATTCACATGTGACATCATCACAGATATACCTGACTATCTAATGCAGGTATAATAATAATGCAGATTCAAAAATGAATGGTATGAGACTTACTGACTACAGCATAGAATAACATGCATTATTTATGTCATGGATATTATGTCAACATAATTAAATTGGAAAATGTAATTAATTAAGCATCCCAAGTAACTTCATGTGGATAAGGTTAATTTACTTCTGTCCAAAGCCAAAGTAACAGCCTACAAAAGAGGTAGGTAAGGATTTGCCTTTTGTATTCTCTTAGATGTCTTTGTAAGGTGCTGTCGATGGAGAATTATCACAGAATCACAGAATCACAGAATTGTAGGGGTTGGAAGGGACCTCCAGAGATCATCGAGTCCAACCCCCCTGCCAAAGCAGGTTCCCTACAGTAGGTCGCACAGGTAGGCATCCAGGCAGGTCTTGAACATCTCCAGAGAAGGAGACTCCACCACCTCCCTGGGCAGCCTGTTCCAGTGCTCCGTCACCCTCACTGTAAAGAAGTTCTTGCGCATGTTTGTGCGGAACTTCCTATGCTCCAGTTTCTGGCCATTTCCCCTTGTCCTGTCTCCACTCACCACTGAAAAGAGTCCGGCCTCGCCATTCTGCCCCCCACACCTTAGATATTTATAGACCTGGATCAGGTCCCCTCTCAGTCTCCTTTTCTCAAGGCTGAACAGACCCAGTTCACTCAGCCTTTCCTCATAGGGGAGATGCTCCAGGCCCTTCACCATCTTCGTGGCCCTCCGCTGGACTCTTTCCAAGAGATCCCTGTCTTTTTTGTACTGGGGAGCCCAGAACTGGACGCAGTACTCCAGATGAGGTCTTACCAGGGCAGAGTAGAGGTGGAGGATCACCTCCTTTGACCTGCTGGCCACGCTCTTTTTAATGCACCCCAGTAAGCCATTGGCCTTTTTGGCCACAAGGGCACACTGCTGGCTCATGGCCAACCTGTCGTCCACCAGGACACCCAGGTCCCTTTCCGCAGAGCTCCCCTCCAGCAGGTCATCCCCCAACCTGTACCGGTGCATGCAATTATTCCTCCCCAGATGCAAGACTCTACACTTGCTTTTGTTAAACCTCATCCGGTTTCTTTCTGCCCAGCTCTCCAGCCTATCCAGGTCTTGCTGAATGGCAGCACAGCCTTCAGGCGTGTCAGCCAATCCTCCCAACTTCGTATCATCGGCAAACTTGCTGAGGGTGGCCATTATCCCCTCATCAAGGTCATTGATGAAGATGTTGAACAAGACCGGACCCAGCACAGACCCCTGAGGAACACCGCTGGTTACAGGCCTCCAACCGGACTCTGCACCACCAACAACGACCCTCTGTGCTCTGCCAGTCAGCCAGTTCTCAACTCACCTCACTGTCCACTCATCTATCCCACACTTCCTCAGCTTTGTTATAAGGACGTCATGGGGGACAGTATCAAATGCCTTGCTGAAATCAAGGTAGACTACATCCACTGCTCTCCCCCTATCCACCCAGCCAGAGACAACATCATAGAAGGCTACCAGGTTGGTCAAGCACGACCTCCCCCTTGTGAACCCGTGCTGACTACTCTTGATAACCTCCTCTTCTTCCAGTTGTCTGGAGATGACATCCAGTACAAGCTGTTCCATCACCTTTCCAGGGACAGAGGTGAGGCTGACTGGCCTATAATTGCCTGGGTCTTCCTTCTTGCCTTTTTTGAAGACCGGGGTGACGTTGGCTATCTTCCAGTCTTCAGGCACCATCCCTGTCTTCCAAGACTTCTCAAAGATGACAGAAAGCGGTTCAGCAATCACCTCTGCCAGCTCCTTCAGCACCCGTGGATGAATCCCATCGGGTCCCATGGATTTCTGAACATTGATGTTGCCTAGGCGCTCCCGGACCACCTCTTCCCTGATAGAAGGGGGGTCCTCCATTCCCCAGATCCTCTCACTAATCTCCAGGGTCTCAGATTCCCGAGGGGGAGCTTTTCCACTGAAGACAGAAGCAAAGAAGGCATTCAGTATCTCCGCCTTCTCAGCATCCCCTGTTACCAGAACACCCCCGTCACTTAGCAGGGGAGCCACATTCTCTCTAGTCTTCCTTTTACTGTTAATGTACTTGAAAAAACCTTTTTTATTATCCTTTATCCCCTTTGCCAGATTTAATTCCAGATTTAATTATGTATCTAGATTCACAAGAGTATCCTTTTGGGATGTTTTTAATTCATCTGTGACAGGTATAATTTATCAAAATGTTTGGGAAGACAAAATTTTTTTGTGTTTTCTCCAAAACATTACAAATATGCATCAGCGAAGTTTACCAAACATTATAGAACTTTGTTATCAACTGGCATTTTTGGCAACCTAGAGACAAGACTGGTAAAAGACCTTGAAATATATGTATATATACCTCAGCATCTTTCATTAGTTGTAAAATGAACTTTAAGTGTGCTATTTCCTTGTACAATTAAGGACAGAATTGTTCTTTCACGTGGATGGAAAAAAATACATCTGATATCTCACCTGTATCCACTGTGGTAATGACACACTAAAGGGAAACAGGAGTAGGGAACAGTGCAGTGGAGGGGAACATTCCTCAGTAAGACAATGCAAAGGTGGCTTTATTTCTGTGAAACAAACGTGTAACACTTTTTCTTATGGGTTTTTTCCCCTTACTTCCTCTCTTACAGGTAGACAAATCTACAGAACCCTTAAAATTGAGCAATGTGTGCCTGGGTATGCTTGAACTCCAAGAAGTTTAAATGCATGTACTTTTCCATTTTGACATGTTGCGCCCCATAGCTGTGGGAATATAAGAAAAACTACATGGCTCTGATTGGATAAGCACCTGCATGCATGGTTAAGGAGTGTTTGTAGAATACTCTGTTGACACATAAAGGTGGATGGGAAATTTGTAAGGGCAGATGGGAAAGCTAAAAAAAAAGGAAACTTGTGAATGTATTTAAGTGATATAAGAAATAATAATAAAGAATTTGGATCATTCACATCTGAGTCCATGCATCAGATGCTGTACATAGTAACTTCACTGTATCTTTACCAAATATGTAAATTACTTCCTGTAATTTTTATAACTATTATTGTGCTATACCTATACTTCCATCCATACAAAAGGAAAATTTCGTAATTTACCTGCCAGTGCATGGAGATGACTTCTTCCCATCTCTAACTTTCTAAAGAACTGTTTATTGCCTGCTGGGAAAGGACCTGAAGTTCACTGTAATTAACTCTCAGATCCCTTACGTCATGAAGCTTTCCTACTACTTCTCTAATGGAAACTAATATGCAATTATTGACAGCTAAAACTTCAAAAAGCAGTTTAAATGAGTTTTGAAAGAAAACCAGTGCATATGAGAGAATGTAAGTTAGGCTGAGCGTGTCTGACACACACAAAAACAATCTCTTCTGAGCTTCTTATCAGGAAAAAATCTACCTGCTTTACAAAAAAAGAAAAGCAAATGTTCATTGCAATTTTTAATTGAAGCAGAACTTAGAAAGCAAGAATTCCGCTTATGAGAAAAATTCTGTTTTTAGTTTTTTAGGAGGAAACTCTCTCTGAACTGAATTTAGTTTTCTCAGCCTTTTCGAATTTTCCATACAGATTGATGGTACAATTAAGCCTAAGAGGTTGTTTTTTTTTTTAAAAACACAAAACAAAACAAACAGAAAAACAACAAAACTGTGAGATACAATTATTCCATAAACATATTTAAAAAGCCCATATAGATAAAATAAAAAGCATTGCAGTTCTTCTGTTCTACAGACAAAATAAAGTTTAGGTAATATTTTAACACATTAGGACAAATTATTATCCTTAGTATCTTTAAAGTATGTGAGAATAAGTGCTTTCTGCTGGGACTGTAGCTGGTTATCAGCCAAGCATCCAAGATTTATGCCCAAATGTTTTATGATTTCTATGGCAGACCCATTTTACTTTCTTACAGTGGGACTCTCTAACTCTGAATGGAAATATGCTTGACATTCAACAATTGAATAAAGTGGATGAGGCTTTGAAATTAATTTAAAACATTTTGATTTACCTTGGGTTTGCGCACACTTTGAATGTAAGTCAGGTTTAGAGTGAAATGTAGGCTCAGGGCTGCACTTAGATACATCCACTGCAGCTGTAAGTTAGCAGCTTTACTCTATATACTCTTCCTCCTGCTTAGTTTGTTCTCATCTTTTTTTGTTGTTGTTGTTCACAATGACAAACTGGTAAGCTCTTCTGAAAGTTAATCCCCTGTTAGCTTTGTAGCTCCTGTCTCTTTTTAGCTTTGCTGCTTGTACTTCTGGAACTGATTTGCATTCCCTAAACCAGAGCTGAATCTCTTTGCTCTGAATGCTTACTATTGCATGGATATGCATTATTTAAAAAATTAGCTGAAAAGTCCTACCCATAGAACTTAAAACACATTGAAGACATTTTACGTAAAATGATGTTTAAATGACTTTAAAACCAACTACAATTTTTATTTTATTTATTTATTTATTTATTTTTTATCTCATCATCTGGGAATAGACAAGCCATATGTTTATGACTTTTAAAATTAACATTCAACTCTAATTCTAGCATCATATTTTTGAGACCTTAGTGCTTTCATGACTCAACTCCTTGTATTCGAGTCATTTTCTACCTTTGATCATTACAATTATTATTCTTTTGTACCAACTCTTCAATATCATAATTTGCATTTATAAAAATAAAAAAGCCATATAGAAGATGATATCACAGAGATGCACCTCACAAGAGAAATTCTTAGCTAGAATGTCCTTTCATTGCATCAGTGCTGTGATGCTGTTGGTGGAACATTTGGGAGACTATCTGAAGACAGTAACACCTTAGATAACAGCTGAATGTGAAATTCATTGTGTTCAAGCAATGAGTAAGCTACTGCCCAGAAGAGATATTCAGCATTCTTTTTGGTGCTCATTATATAATAAAACAGATAATTATAGAATGGGAAATGTCAGGTTGCCACCAGTTGGGATTTTTTTCTTTTTTTTCTTTATGTTTCCATACTTTATTTTTCCCTGGGATGCTTTGGTTTGTCTGATTATTTAGCTCATTAATATATATGCATTTTTATGGCCAATCATAATTCCTGAATGTTCATTTTTAGCTGTGGTTGCATTCACAGCCATTTGTGCAGACCTGTCAAATATAATCTGGCAGCTGCAATTAGTCAGGCTAAGGCAGTAACAGAACGGTGGAGACAGAGGTCAGGCCTTATACAACTCCCAAGCTGAGATTCTTCATAAATTAAATTTCAAATGGTACCAGATGAAACACTGTTCTCTAAGGAAAGTAGCAATTGGAGAAATCTTTCTCCCATTAAAATTTCCTTTGGTGAAAAAATACTTGCCTCCATACAACTATGGCAGATATACAGAATACAGGCATTTGTGTTTGCCCCCAGCCACAAGTCCTGAATGCAATTAGCAAAATTATCTTCTATTTCCTCTCTTTACTTTCTCTTGTTGTCTTTTCTTCCCTTCTCCCATTTCCTTCCCTCTTCTCTCTTTCCTTTTTCCTTTTCCTTTTTTTTTTTTTTTTTTTTTTTTTTTTAAATTGATTGCTGAGTGGATATACACCAGAATACTTTTTCAAAGTCTTCCAATGTATAAGAGGCTTGTGGAGTTCCCTTAGGCTAGCACTACCCTGGTGCTGATCATGTGGCTCACACAGTGCATATCTGCAAAGCCAAATTACCTCAAGTGCCTTCACATCAACTGTGTCATTGCTCTTAGATCCACTGTGCATAAAACTAGAGTTCATATGGTTTACACATGCAGTATATATATATGTTCTTACAGTGTAATGCTGACCTGGCTCTTAAAAGTGCTTTATCAAGGGGAAATGACAAAAAATGCTTTAGTAATGCAGATGGTTGAATTCTATTAACAAATATTAACGCACCTTATGATACTGAAGGTAGAAATAGTATAGTAACAGTGAGCAGATTAGCTTATTGGACTACATATAAATAGCGTTTGTTATATTTCCATGTGTACTAGATAATATACTAGAAGGATATAATTTGCTGTGATTAGATTAATTAGAACTACTGGGATTCATTTTTCAAGAGTTTCTATCATTTTCATGCTCGTATAAACCTAAATTGTGACTGAGCCATTATATTAATATAGAGCTGAAGAGTACTTTCAGTTTATATTTTTTGACTATCCCTTAATTGGGATGGATGATTCAATCTAACTTTCCAAGTAAAGCACTTAGTAAAAAGTGTATTTGTTTAAATTTGTCATAATAATGATATATGAGCATGACATGACACTTACTTTAAGTTCAGTCAAGAAGTGAATAGTTGTTTGTTTAATAATTAAGTCTAAGTCCTTGCTTATATAGCAAAAAATTATTGTAAAACACTTTTGAAGTTTTGCACTTTTGCTCATTAATTTTTCACATTGTATAGTGATATGTTCATATTCTGACATAAGATTCATTGCTCATCTCTTAATTAAATTGGTAAAGAATAATGAAGGATACTACACTGTGAAAATTTTGATTACATTTTACTAATTTCAATCCAATTTTAAAACATGTGATGTAAAATTTGATTTCAAGCCTATGGAAAGTATATTTACTTTGGGTTTTCATCCCAAGGAACATTTTTGTACTCTAAGCATTCCATTTTTATTTTTAGCTGTTAGATATCTATCTTAGCATTTATATGTTTTTAATATATAATTTTATAAAAATCATTTATGGGCAGAAATAGAGAACATAAGCTGAGTTACTATGGTACCAGGCAGATATTCCCAGGTGTAATTGTTTCATTCAAGTACTTTTATCTGTTGATATTAGTAATTTTCACAATGTAATTTATTGTAAATAATAAGAGTAGAATGTATTTCCTTTGCCTATGCTAATTTTTATCAGCAACAGAGATCTCATGAACTTAATCATATTGTTTCTGCAGGACTGGTCATCACATCCCCATCATGAGAAGTCTTCCTATTGACTTGAGTTTTGGAAAATGAAGGAACCAAAGTTGTGCCTTCCTGTAGTTCTCTTTGTTCAAGATCATCACAATAAAATCTTTGTTTTATCACAGATTTTGGTCTCTAGATTCTAAATATGCATCAGCATATATATAAATATCAATTTCTTAGCAAGAAACATGTAAGCAGCACTCAGCAAACAAACATATCTAAGTTTTGCAGGCTAAAGTAAATTTTTAAGAAATTTTGACTACAACCTCAGTGAAACAAGTTCAACACCTCCTGTGTAATTAAATATGTATTTATATGTACACATTTCTGATTCAGTTTGCATCAGGAATACTTTTTATTGGTGTAATATTTTAGACTGTTCTTACAAATAATTCAAGCAAGTCATTCTATGTTCCAAAAATATCCTTGAGCTGAAAGAGATCCTTTCAGTTAACTTTTCATAGAGAGCTGCAGATTTTTTCAATGTTTGAAAGTTAAGAGCTTTGAAAATAAAACTTAAATTGTCCATTAACGAAACAAAAACAAAAAACAAGGTAACAGCCATGACCAGGCTGACAGTTTGTGCATTAAAATTAGGGACCAGAACAATAAAAACATCTGTATATACCTAATGACTGTAATCATGCTATATTATCCTCTTGAATTAATAGTATGAATTTCCTTAACATTCATAGCTTAAAGCTCACGTTATACATTACCAATTATTCTGATTTAAACTGTGTTTTATGAAGTGTACATACTCTATGTAGATCCAACATTCTAATTTTGATCTCTCTAGTTTCTAGAAAGCGTTAATGCTATCCTAATTCAATTTTATATATTTTTCTTTGTTCATGGAAGAACTCTCTTAGAGAATCACCACATAGCAGTGAGAGGTTACATTAAATGAGTTTCTAATAAAACCCCTAGGTCACTATTTAACCATTCTCTAACTGTTCCATAAATCTATTGCTTTTTGTTTAGCTTTCATTTACTGATGTTAAAATGGTGTAAACCAATTAAACAAAAAAATGTAAATGATGTGTTTTTAAAATGCAAGAAGATGTAGAATGAAGCTTCTAAACAACACTGATTTCCTCCCACAGTGTGAAGTTGATTCTATCAGTGACATGAGATGTAACAAAGTTTACAAATGTAAGAGCCTATTAAATAACACATCTGTATGGGAACAGCTGAATCACAGCCTGAACCTCTGATTGATCACCTGAGGCAAGCAATGAATCAGCCACGGGAGCACAGGTGAAGGCAATTCACCTGTGCTGCTGGAAGGGGTGGAGCCTGGCTCCACCTCTCTTAGACCTATTTAGGAGCTGACTAGCAGTGGGGAAGGATCACCTTTGGAGATCCACTCTGCTGGAGTTTTATAAGTGGGCTCAGGATATGGGTAAGTGTCCTATTTTTTCTGGTTTGGTGTAATAGCTGCATAGCTGAGCTCTCTGGTATTCCTTATAACTATAGCATCTGTGCTTTCATTGATTGTGTGACATCAGGTAGACTTTGTTTAATTGTGTAAGAACTTGAACTCTGCTCTGGCAGCAGTCTCACCATGGTTCTGGGTACTGGGTCACAGCACTGTGTTTCAGATAATGGTAAAACCTCATCTAGATTATTTGTTGTTTATAATAAGCTGTTCTGCAAAGTCATTAAGAAAACTATCATAATTTAATCTGATTGTTATAGGTCATTAAAATGTTTCTGTTACTCTTGTTTAATATCAGGTATTAAAAGCTATCTTCATATGCTTGATGACTGTCATAATTTACCCACTTATGATGTTGTTTCATTAAATGTGCATACATTTCCTCTGAAAATGTTACATTGAAAAAGTCTGAAACCATGATAATATGTAAGTCTACTTTCCTTATGCCAGGAAGATGCACCTTACTGTAAGCTGTTTTTTTTTTTTTTTTCTAGAACCACTTGAATTTTCTCAATCTCACAGAGACCTACTGGAGGAACTGATAGTTAAAACTATGAACAGCACAGATAAGTTTTTTTACAGAGAAAAATCCTGTTTTTTTTCTTTAAAAAATATGGGAGTGGTTTTTTTTTTTTTTTTTCCTGGGATATTATGGAAGTTCACATATTGCCTATATCTTTAGTGTATCTATCTCTCACAGGCTAGGACTTCTTGTCATACTTTCTTTCATTGCAAAACTGTAGAGTAAAAAAAAAAAAAAAGACTTTTATACTTGTACTAGAAAGTTTAAAAATAATGTGTAATATGAACTTTGTGTGCAATCAACATCTACATAAGTGTACGCTTAGGTAAATGCCTGCAAGAGCACTCATTAATTCTCAATATCGTTCCTTAAGGTATTATTTATACCTGAAATACTGCAATTTCAGCTAAGTAAATTTGTAATCACTTATTTAAAGTAACCACTTAATTCAGTTACATCTGATTCTTAACACTTTTAATAATTAAAAAATAATTTGTACTATCTACCATAGTCTAAAACATATTCAGTTGTTATTGATTTTTTTTTTTGACTAATCAAATGTTAATTTGCATTTCTATTGAAAGCATACAATCCAAATGGGTATTTAACAGAAATATTTAGCATCTTAAAGTAAAATGGCTTTTCAGCTCTCTATTACAATTATTAATGGAACAAATTAAACCTTATTGTGTGCAATAAAAAGACTCATTATCTGTATGGAAATAATGTAGGTTTGTCTTAACTTTCCTAGAGAAGAAATAACTAGGATTCTCAAAGGCATCACTTGAACTTAGACATTTCCACAGGGAGACATGTAAAAGAGATTGCTACTGAAATAACAGTAACCATTTGTGCTGCTTGGTTTGTTATTTTTTTCATACTTTCTTCATTTGTTAATGAAATATTAATCTCTAAGACTAGTACGTCTTAATTTTTGTGGTTCTCAAGATACTGTGAAAAAATAAATAAAAACCGAATTGTGTGATCTTATTTCTACCTATTCTAGGCACCATTAGGAAATGCAAAATTCAAGGTTCTCAGAATTGAAATCACTTTCAGTTCCATTTCCACTTTCCATTAATACCTGGTGTGTTACATTTATAGATGAAGTTTTCATGGAGAATGTTAAGTTGTCCCAAATTCAATCAGCACTTTGTCTACTCTTAAATAAGCCACCTGTATAGTCAATGAAAATAAGTGTTTCCAGAGAGTGATTCACTGTAATCTAAATTAGCTGCTGACTTAAATTAGTTTAGAAACATTTCTACTCCAATGTAATGTGGTGACACAAATCCACTATGTATCACCAGTGAAGATCAATTTGACATTTGTGCCAAACATATATTCCAGGTTCCTGAGTGAGATATTAAAAGGCACAAGCAATTTAATCATGAGATCTTTCTTTTTCTATGATCAATTGCCAAACTGAGTTTTCATACAGAAAATAGCATAACTGTGGGCACAGGAATGAGTTATTGCGGTGTTCTTTAAGTGCTATGGGAGCCTATTAGCATATGCTTTATTATTAGTTTTTGTCAACAATGGAAAATTTCAAAAAGCTTTTTAGCCTAAATATTAGAAAGCAAGAACCACAAATTGTATCTTCACCATAATTTAATTTATTTAAGGCAATAAACATGGAGCTTCTTGAAGACAAAATAAAATTTTAAATTAATTGGAAAATTGTATGAATCTGCATTTATTATTGAACAGTTAAAAATGTATAAATGAGCTGCAAGTTATTTTGCCATTCACCGGTGAACTGAAATATTTTTTTGAGTGGTTTTGTTTTCTCTTTCCTAGCTCCCATTTTCACAGCCAGGTGCTGTTAATGTAGACTTGCAACTTTCCTTTAAGGTTAAAAATACATTTGTTCTATGATGAATGATATACCACTGCTTACAGATGAAGTAACTTCTACAGTAACATTATCCAAAATCGTACTAAACAACAAAAGACATCAGGGCTGAAAAAGCATAAAGCTAAAACAGTCTAAGACTTGTTAATCACAGTCAGGATTCCCAGCCAGATTTGCTTATGCTTTATTAATGAGTGATCTGTGTTTGAGTACTGATGTCAAAAGCAATGACCTCCATTGCTTTATGTGGCTAAGTATCTTTTTATATATTTAAGTATAGTATTTATAAAGAAAATCCTTCTTTATTCTTCAATTTCTAAGTTTTCCGGAATACGTGAATTATTCTATTCCTTGAGTTTCTTTCATCAAAGATAACATACAAAGCATTCAGTATAATAATATGAAGTTAATTTATAGGAAGTTAGTAAAAAAAAATAAAAATCTATATATATGGCATGTTGATGTAGATGAAAAATGATTTTGTTTTCCAATTTCATCCAGTAATATTTCTGCATAATACTTTCTTGAATCCTAGGTGAAATTAATGAAATAGTACAATGATAGAAAAAGTTACATCAATTGAATTTGTATACATAAGGTTTTATTTTTTAAACATAATGGAAAGTACCAGAGAGAAAAAAGATCAAGTTCTGTAGTCAATCTGCTTTCACAGTGCTTTTCTATCATACTGTAAAAGAGGTATAAAGCATGCTAATAAAATTTATGTGCAACAATGAACGAATCACGCTTTATTGATGTATTCTTGAGGAAAGGATCAGTGTTTCACTCAGAAAGAAAATAAAATATGCTAGAAAAATCATATCGTTTCAGCTTGTAAGGCATTTTCAATGTTGCTAGCCTGGTCAACTGTTGCCTGAAGTCCTACCTTGCTTTCTTGCTTTTGATAAGGATGTGGAAATGAGGAAGTGAGAGACAGAGAGAGATGTAACAGTACACTTAGTAAACTGGTGAGCTTGGATGGATGACAGGTAGCTAGGTAGTTTTATCTTCTTTACTCAGACTAAACACAGTTCAGAAGAGGAATCAGCAAGTGCTGATCTACTGCTCACCACACCCCATGAGCATGCATTAGGATATGTGCAATGCAAAAAAATTCAAGAGCCTCAATAGATTGAAAAGCACATCTGTGAGAGGTAATACTTCTACTGATTTCTAAATATAAGAATAGTTTTGCTTCACGTTGCCACTTACTGACAGCAATTACTTAATGGCAGCTTGTCTCTCTGGGAGGCAGCATCTCCTAAATATTCCAAGTTTTGTTTGGTATGCTTCATCTTTAACATCAGAAAGGAAAAAAAAAAAGTATATGTAAAAAACTCAGTACACCAAATCCCCAGTGATGTGGCTAATTGGTTAAAGAGATACCAACAGAAGAAAAAAATCTCACCACCAACAAAAGCCGCTCTGGAGGCTGATGGCTGAATGCTAGAAGAGAATGTATCATTCCATTTGACTCTGGGAGTTAATCCATCATTGAACATAAGTTTGCATCTTCTGACTGTTGACTCTTAAATGACCACAAAGAAGTAAAAAGATTGTCTTTAGAAAACTGTGTTTTGTCTGAAATTTGTAATCTTTTCTCTCAGAAGTAGTCCTTGCTTTGACACTTTGTAACATCTATTGCCTAAAGAATGGGATTTCATTAACATACATTTCTTGCAGAAAATTCTGATGCAACAATATTAATTTTGATCCCAAATCACAATGAGGGAAACTTTGAAGTTTTAATTAATAAATCTCTGAGAATTTTAGCACGTTAATTTAAAAAATATATTTTTTCAGAACTAAGATGTTTCATCATAGCTTAATAAAATGACCAAACCACTTTGTTTTGGGTCAGGTCAATATTAAATCATACTTAGCAAATGCGTTTCTTGTTTCCTTGAAGTTGTAGCAGAGAAGTCTTATGTGGCATTTCTTCTTATGTGACATTAAACTGAGCTGCTGCTGTCATAACAAATGATGGGCTTGCTCAAAACTGAGGACAGGCTACTAAATGGCTTTGTAGTTTTAGAAGATGTAATGCTGCACTCCCTCCCAACTTGGCAATAAAGTTAATATTTTGTTAAGCTTACTTTATCTGAGATGTCTGAACATCATGTTTAAATTTTCAGTTGAAAACAAATTCTGGAACTGAGTACTTCAGCTGAAATGTGGTTTGGGTGCTAATTACACATAATCAGGAAAGCATATACGTATCAAGTGAAAAACCCCAATAGGCTTAAAAGCTATCTGCAGAAAATATTGAATGTTTTTGGAAATTCTTTCTTATCAAAACTCAGTTCAACAGAAAAGCTAACAAAACTAATTAAAGAAGTAGTAGATGAAACCTGGCAACCAGAGCAGTAACTTTTCCTTGTATACGGCTGGACACGGCTGCCTAATTCATATATCTCTTCTGTCAGGAATTGATTGGCTGTGAAAAAATGTCAGATTTAAATTTAAGGGGGTTATTTGGGGATTATTTAAAAAGGAAAGGAAAGATCAGGCCAGCTTGAGTTCTACATGGATTATAAAAAACCCCAACTAATTGCATAGCATAGAAACAATATTTTTATTACAAGGAAAGAAAGAAAAATGTTAATGAAGCAGGCAAGATAGGAAGATCATAACTACTTGTTAAAGTGTTGCTAAGGTGTTTATGAACACTTTAGTTTTTTGTATCTTCTAGGAAAGAGTTGGACTACTCTTCCATTTATGCAACTATCTTTACTCCTTCTTTAAGTTTTTTTTGCTTGTTTATTTGTTTTTAATGTTTCTGAATTGCAAGTTTTGATTTTAGTTAATCTGATCTGTTGGTTAGTCATGTTCACATTAGCTGTTCCTCAGACTGCTCTCCCTACCCAAACTTCACTGCAGTCTGCACTGAAATGAGATTTCAGGCAGTTCATTAATCCAACTCCAGCATTGCACTTCTTTTACTTTTTCATCTGTAGTTTCTTGAGAAAAGAGGGAAAGGAAAACATCCTTTCACTTTTAGGCCTTCGCTAATATGATAATACATGTCATGATTATATGGCAGCTACGTCTGTATAAAATATCCTTGAGGCTAGCTCTATCCTTAGATAGCTTCAAAGTGAAAAACACACAGTTGCAGGTTCAATGGTTTAATTGAGTTGCAGCTCCCAAACATTAAATCAACTATGTGAAGTCTCCATTATTCAGTGAGCTAAAAAAAAAAAATAAAAATAAAAATAAAAATCACAAATAACTTGAATATGAAAGTTCTGGGACTTGTACAGAACATACAGAACACAGGTTAGAAATCTGAGCAGAAAAAGTCAGATTGCCCACGCTGCCATGCTGCTGTTTCCTGCTCACAGTCAAGACTTTCAGGATTCTTGAAAATTGAGACTTTAGATTAAAAGTAAAGATAAGATCCTTGGCAGATCTGCATTGCCTTGAAACAATTTCTTAGCATTTTGAAGGAACGAGCTTTCCAGTGGTTGTCATGTCCTCATAGTTATAATTCTGCTCTCACGCAGTGAAAATGTGAAAGGTCCATGGTGCCTGAGGCTCAGGAGGAGACCAAGAGGATTACAAACTGTTCTGGATTTAGAAAGAGTATCCTGAATTTTTTAAACTACATATTACATATTATTTCTTTTAGCACATTTGTTAAGAAAAGTGTCTCTCGTTCCAGTGCAGTGTTTCTAAATGTAGATGTGAGAAAAAGGTCTACATCTTTTAAAATATCATTCTGATAGGAATATCCTGTCTCTGTGAAGCAGAGTTCTGTGTTAGGAACCTCTGTAATCCATTCTAACAGCAGCTATTTTGTTTTTTAGTTTTTCTTTGTTAGTCATTTATTATAGGGAAGTAGATTCCATGAGAGGCAATACCATGATATCATACTCTGTTCTCCAGATCATTTATCATATTATATAGTGGTTAACATAGTACTGTGGTATTGATAATAGGAATCCTAAGACTTTTTGTCAGTCATGTTGAAATATTTGTACTGATAGCATTACTAATACAAATTATACTGGAGAAACTATTCTGAAAGTGTAGGCTTCTCAATAAATGCCTCTGTATTAGAATCCAGTAAGTTGTTCCTACTGTTTCTTTTCAGCCACAGGCTAGAAAGTGGGTGCAAACATTAGAATATTGCCCTTTTTTTTTAATATATAGTTGAGAAGCAGAACCCACATTACTGACCACCTTACGGTTACTGTTGTCCAGAGACAAATCTGACATGTGGATAACAAGATTTTTAACTTTCTTGAATTTAAGAAACTTAGATCACTTTTAAGTATCTGGTAGATTAGCTGAATATGATCCATAGTTACTGCGTATATGAGTAACTTTTCAAAGACACATTGCAAATATAAATAAACACCCCAGCCTTATTTAGTATTTTAAATGCATATTGGTAAGATATCTGTAGTATCACTGATCTAGCATCCAATACTATCATTAAGATACCATCTAAAAATTCTGTGCCTAAAATAAGTACACTTTTGAGTACTCTCTCAGTGCCTCAGCTTTCTATTTTCATCTGGTATTCTGATTAGAAAAGTAATAACATTTTTGAGAGACATAGCAAAATCTCTAAAGAAATGAATAGTTCTGTCTGTGCCTTCAGCACAGATGTGTGTAAATAAGGTACAGAGCATAAGGTAAACACCTGGAATCTGAAAAAAAAAGAAAAAAAAAAAGGTAGGTGCTCATTAATTTAATATTACCTAGCCGGCCCACTGTGGTGTGTGTTCCATGGAAAGAAATGTGATCGGTGATTTGCATAGTGTACGGAATAAAAAAACAAAACAAAACAAAACAAAACTGCATGGTTAATGCTCTGAGAAGAAAATAAAAAATAATTTTATTGGTGTATTACGTGAATATTATTTTCTGCAAAGATGACTTTCTGTGTGAATAGTGAAATGCGTATGCATATAAACATGGAAAATTAGGGTCTTCGGTTTCCTATTTTTTTAATGTAGTCTCAACTCATGATTGCACTCAGCGCTCCGACAGCTGCCATAGTGGCCAGCTGTTTTGGGGACGGGGAATTTTGGCCAGCGGGTAAAGCTGCTCACCGGCACGCGGCGCTGCTGGTGAGGACTACATTTCCTAAGAGCCTCCGCGGCGCAGGGCGCTGCGATTGGCCGCGGCCTGCATCCAATCGACGGAAGAAGGTGGGCAGCGTGGCCGCAGGTGCTCTCCTGCAGAGGCTAGCGGCTAGCGGGAGGGGGGAACATGGCGTCGGGTAGCGGTGTCCTGCGGCGGCTGCTGCACCTGTCGGCCGGGAACTGTCTCCTCCTCTTGCTGCTGCTCCTCCTCTTTCTCTGCGGCCAGCTCGGGGGAGGCCAGAAAAAGAAGGAGGTAGAACCTTTGCTTCTTTCGCCGTCGCGCCCGGCTGAGGGGTCGGGGCTGCCCCGCCGTGCCTCCTCCCCGCGGCAGTGCCCCGGCGAGGGTCTCTGTCCCCCTGCCCCGTGGTTCTGCTCTCCCCGGGCGCCCCAGGGGCCGCCTGCAGGGCGTCGGGCAGCGGCTGGCCCCCGCCCCCCGAACATGGCCGGCTGCTCGGCCGTCCCTGCGCTGACACGGGCGCACCGGGGGGCTGAGCCGCAGCAGGAAGAAATTAAACCGTGTGTTGCGATGCCACCTGAATGCCCCCGGCTAATAAGTAATGCCGAAGCGATCGAAACGGGCGTGTGGTGTACACGCTGATTGCCGGCCCGGGGCATCTGAGTGTGAACCGTGGAGGAAAGGGTGGCTTTGCTTAGACATCCAGCAGAATGTCTGTCTTCAGCCGAAAAGAAATGTGTAAATATTTACCATTTTCCAGGTTTTAATGCTAGTGCAAATGCTTACTGCATCAGCTTGCCCCCAGTTCCAGGTGAGGTTCTGCCCACCTGGGTGCCAGGCTGTGCTGCTACCAAGACATCTCACTGAGCTCTGTGCAGGCAGAATAGCAACAAATATTGGATGGCTTTGATTTTTTTTTTTTTTTTTTTTTTTTTTTTTTTTTAAAGTACATAAATTATCAAGGTTCACATCTTTCAGGAAATAATGTAGTCTGTAAAATCCCAGTTTCACCATTAAAATGATAGTCTGACTTTGTGGTCCTACCAGGTTACATAGTGCCTGTCCACATAAGTCATTTGGGCATCAGTGTAGAAAATGAACACCTGAAATCTATGCATTCCCCCTGTTGTTTTTTCTCTCTTTTTCTTTTTTTGTTTGCAGGACAATTTTGTGCAACTGGGAAGCATAGACAGTAATGTATTGCTCTCTCTTATAATTAATGTATTTTTTCAAATCTTTACCTTTTTCATTTAATAAAATGTGTTTAATGTTTATCACTATCGATTCCCTTTAGCTGTGATGTACTGGCTTAGCAACTTTTGTTGACACTTTCATGTAGAGTGGCAGCTGTGCTACCAAGATAGCTGAAATAATCTTTATTTCTTTTTAAATGAAATCCTTTCTTGACAGTAAATAATGGTAAATTAAAATGGCTGTCTACAAAGTTTACCGGTTTTACTGCAGAGCTGTATTGTGTAACAGGATTGAAACATACCTCTTACTCAGTCACTATGCTAGTACTGTTCATGATGGTGGTTGTCCTCTGAAAAGCATCTGTATACTTAATATGAAACTTCAACTTTCTCAGAGTAAGCAGCTTGGAAATCACCTCTGCAGAGTATTTTTGGTGGGGGAAAAAAGAAAAAAAGAGCATATAACCTTGTGATAGAGAAAGTTCGTGTTTACAACTCTAGTAGTGGCAGAAAGCAGAGATGATAGAAATCGAGAGTAAAGTGAACCTGTTTATTCATATAAAGACTGACCAGATTGCCATAGCTTTTATGGCAGTTGGAAAAGTGGTTGAAGGTACAGTGAATTTTTGCGAAGTTAACCTTCTTGAGGGAAGTTAATGGAACTAAAAGGATCTTTAGTGAAGACAATGATTTTTTTTTTTTTTTTTTTGTCAACTGTATAGAAAATAGTGCATAAGGTGTGAATTGTTGCTGGTATCTGGATCAGCTGTTTGAGTGTGGAAGATGGAAATAATGACTGCAGAAAGGAGAGAACTGAGTTGTTACATGTTTTGAAGAACTTATTGCTAGCAGAAAAAAAAACATAGAGGAAACTAGTGAAAACCGGCATGACTTTGTGTCTCAAATTCCCTGTATTGATTGTGCAATACTGTGTTATAACTGTTCAAGGTGGAAAATATGTCAGTTCTTAAGTCACTGAAATACACTGTCACATACAGCAAAATACTCTGATAACTTCAGAAACTCTTCGTTGTGGTATATCACAGAAGGCTGCTGAGTTCCACAGTAAATTTGATTATATTTGCAGAAGTATGAAGAACTGTCAGAGAATGGTTTTTATTTCATAAGTAGCTGAGTGCCACCATTGAAGTTACATTTCTGGAACAGTAGCATGATTATATAAACATATAAATGTTCCTGTTTCTTCCCTTTATCCTGCTCTTCACTTTTCTCTTCTGCTCTTTCACCCTGGACAGCTTTTGCCACTGAGGAAATAAGTAGAAAACATTGCAATCTTTTTTTCTAAACAATCCTCTCTGTTTAATTTCTGATGGTGGTCATAAATGCAACAAAAACCACCCTGGACAGAGCTAGGGCCTGCCCAGTTTGCAGCAGTGTGCTGCTGCCTTTGCTTCCATTTGCTCACCATTGCTTCAAAATGAGAACTGATTCTTCCATCTCCTGTTGCTGTTCCCATTGCCTGTAGACTTCTTTCCTGCTGAGATCTGGTTGCCTATTTAAAGGAAAAAAAAAAAACAAAAAACACAAAAACATGGCAAACATGTAGCAAAGCCAGTGGAGAAAAAAGGAAAGAAGTAAATATTAGAAGAAAAGTCTTGAGTATTGTGTTCAGTTTTGGGCCCCTCATGACAAAAAAGACATTGAGGCCCTGGAACGTGTCCAGAGAAGGGCATTGGAACTGTTGAGGGGTCTGGAGCACAAGTCTTATGAGGAGCAGCTGAGGGAGCTGGGATTGTTTAGTCTGGAGAAGAGGAGGATCAGGGGAGACCTCACTGCACTTTGCAACTTCCTGAAGGGAGGTTGTGATGAAGAGGGTTGGCTTCTTCTCCCGGGCAACAAACAGGACCCGAGGAAATGGCCACAAGTTGTACCAGAGGAGGTTTAGATTAGACATAAGGAAGAACTTTTTCTCTCAGAGAGTGGTCAGGCGCTGGAATGGCTGCCCAGAGAGGTGGTGGAGTTGCTGTGCCTGGCAGTGTTCAAGAGGCGTCTGGATGAGGAGCTACGAGACAATGGTTTAGGGGCTTGTGGTAGCAATGGTAATGGGAGGAGGGTTGGACTAGATGCTCTTGCAGATCATTTCCAACCTTGCAATTCTATGAAGTAGGAGCGTTGAACACACTCAATGGCGTATGTAGTATAAAGGATCATTATCTCTCGGGATCTCTGATACCTTTAACGAAGTAGTGATAATTAAAACCCTTTACTCTCTTTCTCCTTTGAAATTTTGTTTAACATTCAGCTTGAATATAAAGACTTTTTGATCTTTTAATCATTAAAATGTTGTGTTTCCTCTCTGGACTGTGGAGCACTGCATTTCTTTGCTTTTGAAACAGCATGCAGGCAAATGTTTGGTACTTACATGAAGTATAGGCTCCTCTTTAAAAGCTTTATTGAAAATCAAGATGTGGATAGGGTTGAATTTTTGAAGGGAAATGCAGTCTTAACTGTAGATTCAGCTTGAAGTAATTCTAAAGATGTATTTAAAGTGGAAGCTTTATATTCTTTTGGGTAATTTCCCATTTTCTTTTTTGTTGCAGTATGGTGAGAGGAGGCTTTTTCAATCAATACTTAAAGCTTTTAAGTAACTGTCCTGGTTTTGAAGTGAAATAACAACTATAAGTCACACCTCAAAATGTAAAAATTTGTGAACGCAATTGTGTTTTTTTCTGAACTCTGTCCTTAAAAAAAAAAAAAAAAAAAAAAAAAGGGAGATAGGAGGAAGAGAAAGGGAGGGATGTGATGGCGAGAATTCTGTATTTTCTGCAGATCTTCTCAAGCAGTCAAAACCTTGATATGTCTTCCCTCTACTGTTCCTAATTAACTGAGGTTTTGGAGAAACTTCACAAAATTAGCTTGCAGTTCTTATTTTAACAAATGTGTGTGTAGAGAAACTTAATGTCTCTTGTGATGGCATACGATAAGTGAAATAAGGAATACTTACAGCAACAGCCTGACAGTGTTTTTTAATTGGATTACTGAAACTTTTTTCTGCCCAGATGTCTCCATTTGGCATCCTTGGTGTCATAAGACACAACAGTGGTTTAATTGATCTTTTCCCCTGTTCTTCTCTGTAATCAATTATACAGTGTATCCTTTGTAACCACATGGAAAATACAAATAGTATCTGCTTGGGTTCTAAGTGCTCTGGTAAAATCGGTATAGTTAGAGGGGTAAAGAATGCTTGTTTGATTTGTCTTTTATTACTTATTGTGGGTATAATGTTATAATACTGTGTTGTTATTGTGGATCTTCAGGTTTATTTTCTAAAAGTGTTTTGAAGGTTGCATTTTTTGGCTGAGCTAGTGATCAGAACTAAAAAAAACCCCAACTTTATATGGTATCTTCTATCTAATAGATCTGAAAGCGGGCATAATAAAAAGTGGTGTTTTTTCATCTAATGCTGTTAGATCTAATATTCTTAGATATTGTACTTACTTTAATATTTGATATATATATCAAATTTATTAAATTTTAAAAAAATCTGTAATATGCTATTACCATGCAATAAATTGAAAGGTATTTCTGTAATGATCCTCCAAGCTGCATTTCAGATGCAATGTTGTAATAGCATAGAAAACATGAACATGTCCCTTGCATTCTGGGAAACAGCAGCAAATTTTGCCATTTCTTTGGAAAGACTTTTATCCCTTCTAATAGTATTTATTGGTAAGATTTTGTTTTTACCTGATTATCACACCTAATACTTTGGAATGCCCTCAGTTATTCATCTTCCACATCTGCAGTTGGAGTTGTTAACCTAATTATGCCATTCCATTACTCTTTCTTGCTTTTTTCTTTGAAATCCTAAGCAACTTATTCTTGAATTTCATATGTACCAGACATTAACCTTAGTAAAGTTTGAGTGTATTGCATAAAACACTTGTATATCAACATCATAAGTGATAATTAGAATTGTGCATTGCCTTTGTGGATTGAAAGTCTGAGCTTAAAATTCTTGAAGGTTGTAGGCTGTAACATTCACTGCTTTAAAGATGAAGCCTATTTTCTTCTCTGCTTGTGGTGTGTTTTTTTTTTTTTTAAATGGTAATTTCCTATAATTATTGCTGCCTGTTGTACTGTTACAAAATGAGGATTTCAGTTACATTCCTCATCTTCTTGCCATTCACAGGTCAGCAAAGACAGGTTGTAGGCCTGAATCTTGCATAGTTCCGTTTCTGTTCAACTTTCATAGATTTAGATGTGTATGTCTTCATGTCTGGGCTACTGTAAATGTTCCTCTAATTTTTTTTTTTTTTTTTTTTTTTTTGAGCACGTAAAGCAGAAGTAAAGACAATGTAGTGTAAAAACCTGTAAGATTTAAGGTTAATATTTATGAACTTAATTGTTTTATGAAGACCTTTGATGCTTAGCCTGTTTTCATGACATTAAATAATTGTTGGTTGTTATGCTAATTTACTAGCTAATTCCCTTTATACTGCATATTATCAGATTTTGTTTAAACATTCAAGCTTTCACATTTTCTATTTTAGGTTTTGTTAGTGGCAGAGAAACATTCATAATCTAAAGTTAAGCCTTTAATTCAGAACTGCATTGTCCTCTAAGCACATATTTGTTTAGAATAATTAATTACTGCTTTCATATTGTTTTTTTTTGTTTGTTTTTGCTGAATAATATGGTAATTCTACTTAAGTGTAAGAGTTATATATTATTCACTGTCTCTCAGACTTTTCTTGATAACTGTTGATGTTTTACTTTTATTGCTGAGTCCAGTGGTCCAAATTGTTACTTAACATATTTTGATTATTTTTTCTTAGCACCAACTCCATATCACTTTCCTCTACTTTTAGTAGTAAACTGGAATGCAATCTAAACTGGATTGAATCGAAGGTTAGTAAATTTACTGGGGTACTGATACACTAAAAATATGAAGTCATTTTTACTTTTAAACCTGTTTTCTGTGAATCTTTGTCATTCTGTAAAAGTTATAGCTAGGAAGTCTGCATGGGAGATTAATGTATGAAATAATAAAACTGAGCAGACAGGTTGCTTTTAAATATGGCTCCTTTTGATACTCTGCTTCATCAAGGTTATCTAGAGATATAAAGAATACAAGTAGAAATCTATTTTAACTGAAAGAGGTGATATATATTTTTTCCAGATAACGTGGAAGATGTAATGTAGATAAAGTGAAGAAATGAAATAACTGTATCAGCATGTGTTTAAACATCTCTCAGAAGAGAGAAATTCAAACTGCAAATAGGTGAGGCAATTGAAGAGGAACTTAGTAAAAGGAGGAGTAGTACATCTCATCAGAGGGCAGTACCTTCACTCAACATCGCTGTATAATCAGTGGTGTTGAACTAGGGAATAAGAAATGAAAAGCAGAAGAATGTTCCTGAAATCTTGTCTTTTTCTAGAGCTTGAATGCTTAAGTCAGTTCTAAGGCTGTGCTCTCTCCTGTGCTGTTCTGAATTTGATATCTTTTGCTTACATAGGTGATGTATTACATAAAGTGTTGAGTGAACTTCAGCTATGGGAGTAGGAAATAGGGGTTATGACTGTATACCAACTCTTCAATAAGGACTATGTACATAGTCCTTAAAAAAAAAACAAACGATAAAAAAGTAAAATGTGGATGTTATCACTACATTAGAATATTGTGGCTTTTTTTTTCTCCTTTCAGACAGTGATGTAATTATGTTTAAGGTGGTATCTTTTCTGGCTTCTGTTTAGATTGTGTAGGATGGTCAAGTATTACTACTGATTGTATATATGATATGGATTTCTTCTGAGACGTGAGACTGAAATGCTTTCAGGTAGAAGATAGTACTGAATTTGTACCTCCTCACTTGGCCAAGCCAAGAATTTGTAAGGGTGCATGAATTCACACGGCAGTAAATGGGTTTTGGTTTCAGGAAGCTTTTTAAAGTAAAACTTCTTTGGCTCCCTTCAGTAGATTTCGAGTTTTTTTTTTTTTTTCTTCAGATTATGCCAAAGATCAGGTGCCTAGGAAGGGTAATGCATTTGCTGCCTCATTTATCTATCTTACTAATGTGGGACTATAGTCATAATCTCAGTGCAAAATCTGGAAAAATGTGGAATGTGTTCAGAGGCCTAGGGAACACTGAGAATTCTTCATTCAATATAAAACTATGAAGAGTTAGAGATTTGTATTTGCTTTTATGTAATTACCTTTCTGACCTCATTTCTAAAAAATGCTTTAGGTTTTCATCAACCACTTATGCTGCCATTAGGTTGTGAGGACACTTCAGCCTATCTATCAGTCTAGCCATTGAATATTGCAAAAAACAGTCCAACAGATCAATCTTTTTGATGATGGATGACTGAAGTTGATAAGATTATCAGCTTCCAGTCATGTGCTTTAAATGGAATTGCTGTTAGTGGCATGTAAAACATCATTAGTAGGCAGATTTCTTCTTCAAGTTCACTCAGCAAGTCATAGATTCTTTTAACTTACCTTGTGCTGAAGTGCCGCTTGCTCATTGTATGACCTGATCAGGTAATAGTACATAAATATATTAGAATTATGTATTATGTAATAATACATAAATATATTAGAAAGTACGTAGTAAGATGCATGCACGTTTGAAAAGACAAGTTTTAATCACCTAATAAAACACTGTTTTGATCCAGCATAAATATTTTGTTCATTCTGTCTAGATGTGTCCGTCTGTTACAGTTTAGCAGTGATTCCCATGAAATCCAGCTGATTTAATTTAGTAGCTTGATGTAGGAAACTGCTCAAGCAGTATGCTATAAGGAACTGCAATGTGACCTTGCCTTAACAAATGTTTAGCAGGCTTAAATGCTCCAGCTAAAGAAAGCCAAGATCATTGATCAAATGCTATGATCAGATGTGTGGGTTCTTTAAACTTTTTAAAATCTTCTAGAGGGTACTGCTAAGTTGTTTGAATTCTTTCTTATTTTTGCTGTATAGTTCAGTTGTTATTTGTGTTCTGGAAACCATATGATAGTTCAGCTTTAATATTTTCCAATGGAAAGTGTTTCATCTTTTAACTCCATGCCTTATTTCTATGAAAGCTTCCAACATAAGTGGGAAGTGGATGGCAGGAATTCTGTTGAAGTTTCAAGGAGGTAGCAGTCCTTGGAAAACTAATCCAAAATGAAAATTTGGGATAGTTACACCTTTTATTTTATCCACAGCAGATGGGTTCACTTACTTAGCATATCTCAATGCAAAAGATGAGGCAGAAGTTTTAAGCTGTCCAGCTGGATGGGAGTTGCTCATTAAATACTGAAGTTACTGTGGTAAATATTTTTCTTTTGTTGTGAGACATTTTCTCTTCTAGGCTAGATGTGGATAGCAGCTGTTGCCTGTATTTATAAGTTTTCTTCATATCTCTGCTTATTGATAGCAATGCACTAACTTCTTTAGTGGGCAATTTGTTTAGAAACTAAGATAAAACATTATTAATATCCGCTGGAGAAGCTCCAGATACTATCATTCCTTTTCATTTCCTCTTTGCTTCTTTGGCTTTAGGCACTGCTGATCATTTTCCACTTAAAATGCATGGTAGGCTTTTTCATTTTTCTGGTCGTTTTGTCTAAGCTGGATAAATCAGGCAGTATAGATAGAAAATACATATATAGTGGCTTGCCCTGCCCTACACAGAATAGCATTTACCTTTGCATTGACAATTGAGTTTTTGTCTTGCTTTAAGTCTAAACCTTGATCCTACAAGGTATGAAAGCACTTAAACCAGAATTCACGGAGAATGTAGCTTTTAGAGTCCAAAATCTTCATCTAAAATGGTCTTGCATAACTGCATATTGGTTCTGCAGATTGTTAACTAAATTTGTCTTAAAAGTAATAGGCACATGAAATTCTGCTTTTACACATGCAGAGGACAGTTCTCATCTAATTCGGTAGCTTGCATTTTAGCCTGTTCTGTGCATGAAAACTTGATGTTCTGTCATTGTTTGCTGTGAACTTGTGTAATGTTCAATGATGGGATTTAATTTGTCAGTGGAACATGACGTCTTGTCCCTTCAAATAGTAGCCTTGTGCTTACAGCATGTCTGGGAAATTGAAATAGTGACACCATTTCCCAGAAATCAAACAGTTATCCTGCTTCACAGGATAAATGCTTGGCAGTCTGCTGTTCTGAATGCTTGGGTCCTCTTAAGGTGATCTGTCATACTGTCTATACTGTATGTTACTGTCACTTAAGGTGATCTGTCATCAAAAAAGAGTAAAGTGAATCAGCTGTTGTCCATCTATGAGGCACTGTTTTCGTGTTAAAATGGTCTCTGAGTGTGTGAACTGGATTCTTATATTGATATTAACATGAAACGCACATACTGCACTCTAGCTGCTAGTTTACGGTCGGTCCTTGGTTGAGAATTAGTTCAAAGTAAAGTACTCAAAACATAGAGCATTTGAATATTAGGACTGAAGACGTAAGTTTTTTTGTTTTTTTTTCAGATCTTTTTGGATTTGCACTTCTTGCTAATACAAATGTATACATTACTACAACTATCCTCTTGTGCAGGCACAGAGCTTCAGAGAAGGTTGAAGCATTTGCTGAGTCAGAGAGGAGCGAGAGGGAAAATAATTTTGTGGCTGAATGATGGTGAGGAGAGGGAGTTGTAGAGTTCCCAGAACTGTTTATACACTTAATCCAATAACTATTTGATGTAAAATACTGTAATGCATTCTGTTCAAGTAAGTTTACTTGTCCACTGTCTGTAGATGAGTGCTGCCCACCAGACTTCTTAGTTGGGGAACAGACAGAAGGCAGTAAAAGATGTCAAGGTTGCTTCTGAATAGTGAGTTCTTCAGTATAAGCCCTGCACACTGACTTTCTCCATCCAAGCTGCCATCACTTTCTCAGTTGTAACAGCTGTTATCAGTGCAGGTGGCTGAAGGGAGGAGATGTAGAGTGTGCTATATCCAGTGCCCCAAGTGCCAGTCCCTGAATTAAAATAGAAGTCCCTGAAATGAACAAGAAGTGTAAAGGTGCTCTAATCATTACTTTCCTTTCACTATTCTAGGCTTATTTATTTACTTACAGCATTTGGGTTGTAAGTACCCAGCATAGCCAGGAGAAGTTTTTTCAAACCTGGAATTGCTATCTCTGATCTCACTCCCTGGTTGCTGTACATCACAGTACCCTAAGTTAACTGCTTCAGTGTGACTTAATCAAAGTGTCACATTACTCTCACTAGCCCAGTATGTGTAAAAGTATAGCACAAAGTTAGTGGTGTTTGATTTAGTTTATAGATAGTCAGATACGTTGAAATTTGACTCTTATTGAAATACAAGATGGGAGGGACAAAATTATTTTAGTGAAGAATGGTTTATAAAACATATTAGTAATAGGGCTGCAGTAAAATGCATGGGACCTGAATTCATCCCACTTGAAGCTTCTAGTTGAGATATTTTTATTGGAGGTTTAGCAACCTTTAGTACCATCAGTGGCAGAAGAGAAGGCAGTTCCATGCATCTATCATTGGAATGATATTTCTATCAGTCATGTTCATTTTAGAAGATTCTGGAGCGATGTGAACTGGAGAGATCTGAAGTCTGAGTATGTATTATATGCTCAGGTTAAGTGTGGTTTTGTAGAAAGTAGAACTTTAATCCTTAGTTACATTTTTCTCATCCCAATGTGTTCAAGTAACATAATTAGAACTGTGTTAATATGTTAGTCTCTTGGCATGTACCTTAAATACCTCAAAAGTCTAGCTGAAGCTGTTCAGTTATGGCAACATTATTTTTTTTAGCAACACAGTGCATTGTGCTCTGATGCAAAACTCGTGTTCGCTTGGCTGAGAGGGGAAATTACAAGTTCATTAGCTGATACAGCAGCTTTGTTTTCAAAGTAATTTAAAGTCTGTACTTCTCCCAAGAAGCCATAATAGAAATTTTCCTAAATTTAATGAACTGTTTGATAGTAAAAATGTTTGAGGAAACACGTTTTTACTCAAGTTTCTACACTTAATCTTGAATCTACAAAGAGTTAGCAAAAATATTTTAAAATGAGCTTATGGTCTGTGAGACCCTTTCAACTGGTTTTGATCATAAAGAACAAAAAATATATAGAACTTTAGTAATTATATTTCAGTTAAAATTTCAGAAATTCTTTTCAGAAGGTATGTTAAGACTTCATGACATATGCTATTGCTACTGTTACTGAGCACATTTAAAGGTTTTACATAAAAGCATGCTGATCACTTTAAACAATTTTGATTCAGCATTCAACAACAAACAAGCTGCTTTAGTCTTATTAATTGCACTTCTTATATCTAATTACACTTTGGTATCTGTGATCTGTCCTTAAACTGTCCAGACATAGATCTGAAACTACGAAATAATTATTTTGTGTTGAAGTGATTGAGAGTTTTATCCATCTCAGGAGATATTTCCTCTTGACCAGAGGCTGCCCATTAATTTTAGCACCATGCTATGTCTCTTGTCTTGTAAAGAATTAGTTACCAGTAAAGGTGGTATTTAGACAGGAAATTCTGCTCAAGGAATGCTTAATACTACTCTACGTTGATATATGGGCAACTGCAGGTATGCAAGAACTTCATCCAGATGACTGACAGGAAGAAGGAAACTTTTGTAAAAAGGTATTACTATTTGAAAATGTTGAGGTAATAAGCACAGAAAAAAAGAAAGTTAACTTCAGTAATTCTGTTGTGTTTTTGTGGGTTTTCTTCCTCACATGACATAGAAACTGCTAAGAAACCCTGACAATAAACTGACCAATGAAAGGATGACATAATAGAAAAAAATTAAGGTGATTAAATGTCAGAGTCAGCAAAGAATATGTGGGTAACTATTAGTAATAAAATGACACTGAGATAGCATAAGTAGGGGTGGATGATCTTTCTCACAGTGAAAGCATTAGTCATGATTGAAATTAGTTTGAAAAAATATTAGGAGGCATGCTACTCTGAAGTATGCATTAACACAGGCAATGGATACAATATACAAATCACTTGATTTTTATAAGTAGAGCTTGCATTCAATTAATGGTGATGCTCTCAAAACTTTATTGCCTACTATCACTAACATTGTTTAATTGCTTGTTTTATCTTTTAATGGAGGATTTCACCAAAAGGAAAGGGTTTGCTTTCTGTACAGTGGAAGGTGGGAAGGAAAAATCAATAGTCAGAACCTGAACCCTAACTTCTTAAAGTTTCTGTAAAGTCTGCATGTTATGAAATTGCTGCAAGCATGGGAAATTGTATATTTGATGGACTTTTGCTATATATTTAGAGAAGCACATGATCAAAGAAATCCAGCTTCTGTACGGTAGCAGATGTGAAAAGAAAAACCTGAAGATCTTTTATCCTCATGCATTGTTGTCATAATTGTTGTCACTTTTATCAAGAACATTCCATTTGGGCCATGCTAGAAGTTACCTTTTTAAGGAATCATATGGAAGAATAATACATCCAGATTGTTGTCTGCTCTATTAGTCAATGTGTAATACTATGTACATGGTATAATAGTTGCTTAGAAATACTTGAAACAGGAGCCCAAAGAAAAAGTGACTTTTGTCATCACTTCTGTATAACAGTCATGAAGAAATGTGTACTTGAAGTTAAAAATGGTGGGAGGTTTTGAACTTCTCTAAAAAACAATGTGCAGCGTGCCAATGACACACTGGTAGGTTGTTAGTTATATTCCGGAATTCTTTTCACAGAAAGAGACTTGTGACAAATGTTCTGTTTTATCTCCCTGAAGATTTTGGGCTTCCCATTACTGACACAGGTACTTGCATTAAATTAATGTAGATTGGTCTTGTCTTTTTTTCATAAGTACAAACAAGAACTTAGGGAAAAGCCCTTCTCAGAAAGTCCTTTTTCTGGCAACAGTTTTCAAATTGGATTGAAGGTCTTCAACCTTCTTGCTCCTGGTTGGATATGAAATTACTGCAAGCAAATGCTACAAGATATTATCTGGTTCTGAGCTTATTTTTTTCCCCTTGCTGCCACTTCAGACCTTTCACTGAATATATTTAGCAAGTCAGAATTGCATGTTTTTCTGCTGCTTGCCTTCTGAGGTAGCCTTTCCTGTGGATAAGTTTAATGCATTTAAAACTGAAATTACAGATGACTGTATTAAATTTTTTGATCTGAGAACTTCCTTACATCTCAGTTATAGCTTTGTTGGAGTTCAGTTGCAACAAACATTATTTTTCTCTGTGCATCTGTTTGAAGTAGAAAATAATAATGTGCAGGAATTAAACTTTGTCAATATCAGAATCTTTTACACTGCTTTGAAAATTTATTGATGGAAATGCTTATATTTTTATTCCTACCCATACTCTAGCCATAGTTCTTTGTTTTTATAGCATTGTTTGCATGCTATTTAAGGCCCTTACTGGAGCAGGTTGCCCCCTCCCCGGAGGCATTCAAGGCCAGTTTGGGTGGATCCTGGGCAGCTTAATTTAGTGCTTGACAACCCTGCTTAGTGCAAGAGAGCTGGAACTGTCTGGTCTTTAGCATCACTTCCAGCCTAAGCCATTCCATGATTCTATGGAACTGTCTTTGCTACATAATAGATAATCTCTGATTTGACCAAAGCCATGTATATGGACTGTGAATTCTCCATCCACCAGAATGGAGAATTCACATGGAAAGATAAGCCCAGTGAATTTTGATTACATATCTGTCATAGATCAGATCTAGATATCTTCTTGGATAAGCATGAGGAGGAAAGAGGGCAAAAATACTGTTTTGTTGCCACCAACTTTCCATTATATCTGATGGACTACAAGAAAGCTTGGAAAGTAGGAAGTACGAAGGTATGTATTTTCAAAATTAAAAAAAAATAAATTGATATAGTACTGAAGACCAATTGTTTGTCCAAATCTCACATGCTGTCTTATACTGCCTTTCAAAGTGACCAGACTAATTTGCCACCTCTTTTCTACTCACTATTTTTTCTTAGAGCTAGGGATAGCTTCTAGGCTTCCTGACTATAAATATTTTATTGTTGATAGTAAATAACAGGGGAAAAGGTAGTACTATGTTAAGAGCCTAGACTAGTCAAAGCTTTTGTTGCTCAATAACATAAAAGATGTTAGGTCTCTTTTTGATCCCAGGTGTTCAAACTAAGGTCAAGACTTCCAGTTGTCTAAGGTACAGAGTGAGATTTATGATTTGGTGGCATGGAATTAACTGAATGCAAGATAAATGAGCATTATTATAGTTATTTTTTTTAAATCACGTGCTTTTGGGATAGTTCACTGGTTGATGCTCTGAATTTCTGAATTTTGAGTTTACAGCATATTTCAAGATAAGAACTGTCACATTAGCATAAAGCTGTAAAATGAAAGCTTTTATTAACTTATTTTAGTGATCACCAAAACAGCAACTATAACATATGCATAAATATCAACATAGAATTAATTTCCCATTTGTTTATGTGCCAACATCATTTAAAAGCCAACCATGCTTGATATGAGGCATACCTTTGCTTTACCAGTTGCATTACCAGATTTACAGGTGATATTTTAGAATGTGAAGGTATATTAACATTCAAACTCATCTCCAGTTGATGGGTAAAGTATTATATTTACTTTATTATTTTTAATTTTAATGTAATTAATTTCCTGCTCAGAGGTTAATAGTGGTATTATATTTCATCTTATAAATATTATAAGAAGTATATCTCAGTGTTATTCAAAATGTTGATGTAATACAAAACCAGAAATAACTTCTCTTTAATTCCCCAGCAGGTGTAGACTTTATTGATATATATATATATATATATATTTTTTCTGCAGGTAGAAATAATGCTACACTTCAGTATTTCATTTAAATGAATATCAGTAGTTCTTGTTTATTTACGTTCACAAGAGGATGTTTTGTTTACCTAGACTCTTACGAGAATAGAAATATGATGAGCAGAAAAGTGTGTGTGCTCTTTTCCAATTTCATATTGCCCATATTTTTTCCTTGTTTCATTATTTTCAACTTTGGGCTAGATCTCATGTCTTTGGTCAGAACAAATAACTGCTGTGTATACTGTGCCTCCAGAAATCATAAGACAGTCATACATACACTTGTAAACAACAGCAGAAGTCCTTAATTGTAAACTTTGTTATAGACATCTTAGAGAAGGCTTCTGTGCCTCACTGATGTATTTAGGAATGTACCTACTGCAATCCTGGGTCAGAAGGGTTACAATTGAGTTAGTATTATGCAATAATTACACATAGTACTATGTGGTAATTATCAAACGTGCTCAGTGCATTCCCTGTGAAGCAAAAGTGCACTTCTGGGGTTATATTGTTAGAAGGTATGTGCTAGACTGTTTAAAGCTTCCCTTTGTGAATGTTCTGGTATTCAAAGATGTACTGAGTCGGCTGAAAAATTCATTGAACTGACTGTAAAATTATTAGATGAAAAAATTTTCAAATGTCCCAATGTTCAGTTTATGCTGTGATCTCTTTCACTGATGTATTGAATCTTGAGTGGTTGCTGATTCCTTTTCCTCTGCGTTTTCACTATCTTAGTTAGGTTTTTGGATATATTCCAAGGATACTAGATACATATACAATACATTCAAAATACATATAATCTTTTAAGTCATCACTGTGCATTCAATTGATTGTTGATTTGTCTCCTTCCCTGCTAACTACAGGCTGAGAACTGCGTCTTCATCTTGCAGCTGCCCTTGCTAAGGGACAGGCAACCCAGCCTGCAGCGGAACTGATTCCTCCCCTTTGTCCATAAAATTGATGAACAAACTCTAAATGTTTTTAAGGGCTTCTCATATAGCATGTGCACCAAGATTAGAGGGTTGTTTCTTTCATGTTCAGCTGTTTGGGCCCATGGATTGTGAATGTTTAAACTGGAAAAGGGATTAAAGTCTTCAGTCTTACAAACTGATAGGAAGATGTGTAAGTTATTACTACAGCAGTAAAAGGATTGTAATCTGTTTTTATCCTTAAATTTTCCTTTTGCACTGTATTTTTAAATAAAATGAATGTGTTCTTTAAACACTATATAAGTATACTGCTTTTTTTAATGGAAATGCATATATTGCACAAAAAGATATACTAGAGCATAAAACAAATACTTGAAATAATTAAACCTAAAGTTGCTGTTTATGAAGTTACCACATTGTTTAATCCAAAATAGTATTAATTCTCTTGTATGTGACAATAATACGTATTGCATATATATGTACTAGATATTTATCCATCCTCCTGAAACAATGGCCCTTCAATAATGAATGACAAAAATGATACACAAAATATTACGGTTTTATGTGAAGAATTTCCTTCTAGAGTGGAAATAACCTTGTGATTCAGCCTACAGTCTATCTCCTATAATGTCTGCTATTTTAGGTGTTATCAGCTGCATAGTACCTAAGATTTTTCACAAAGAGTGGTCCAGAATGGAAATAAGCCATTTACTGTATCACCTTTATATTTCATGCCAGCTGCTTTTACACTTTGGGTAACGCTGTCCTTCCCTTGCTTTAGTCCCATCCCTCCTACCCCCCCTTTTCTCCTGCTATAGCTGTGTTAATGTTTTAATTTAGAAAAAATTAGAGCTACTGCTCAGTAACGTCCTGTCTTCCAGAGAGAGGTAGCTTAAGAGTAACCCACATAATGCTATTTGTTTTACAGGAATGGAGTATGTGCTTTATTTTAATAGCACTACACCAAACAGAGAGCAAAGAACAACATTTAGTAATAGTGGTGAGGAATCCTAAGGAAGTTTGAATACAGTCTGCGTGTTTGCTTGTTTTTAAATGTGATTTTCCTCTTACCTGCTATCCATCCTTGCTTATTGAATATTCTTAAAATTAAATTAAATATTCTTAATTTTTGAATGCTCAGTTCCAACAGACAAATTAAGGAATAATCAGAAGAGTTGATTACTCCTGTCAGTAACTAAACTGACTCAATTGAAATGGGATGGGGGAAATGTGAGGTGTCTGTATTGGATGTGTCTATGGAATGGCATTTCCACATTCAGTTTACTTCATCCTCTGAATACTATTTTGATCTTTAAAACAAATTTACCATCTCAGCAGGTGGTTGTCTTTGTGTATTGGTTAATCATCCTGACCTGTCATTTATCCCTGAAATTCCCTTATATAGACAGAATAAATAATTTCCCAAACGTATGGTAGGGAATGAAGTCTTCGAGTAGTAGCTGTTGCTGCTAGCGTTGACTTTAAATGACTTCAGATCAGAAGAGTGTTTATCTTTTCGCTACTCAGACTATTTTTGCTGGCCATCTTTCTCTGTTTTTCTTATCTCTTTCTGTGTAATTCTCCTGGGGAGCAGTTTGGTATCTATGTTGGTTTTGGATATTTGTCTATAAAACCTGTAAATAAAGAAAAAGAGTAATTGCACGTAGTCCTTTATGACCTCTTTTTTTTTTTCTTCTACAGATTTTGCAGTTTTTTTTTTTAACACTTCTAGAGATAACTTCTAACTTTCTGAGTAGACTTTCATTGTACTTTTTTTGCTTTTGTTTTTCAAGATAGAATTTTTGTTGTCTGCTAAACCCTCTGCGTTTTTATGATACAGAGTGCCTAGCTGTAGTCTCCAGTCATCACACAAGGAGTTTTATTTTGCTATGTGACTTTGTTCTTACTCTTAACTGAAAGGTCTCCCTATTTCCTTCCTGTATTCCAAGTGCTCTTTTTTTTTATTTTTTAAAGTGTGTGTCACTACATATAACTTGTTTCCTTTTTTCTGTTAATTTTTATTATTCTCTTAGCTTCTTTCTTTTCTCTAGAAATTGAATATTCATGTATTTGACGGACATTTTATGCCTGCTCTACTCATCTTGAAGTGTTTATGGCTGCTGAGGGGAAAGTTACGGGTGTAGTTTCAAAGTCAAATTTCAGTCAAAGTCACATTTAAGACTGCTGCCATCCATTTACTGCATTTTATTATATTTCCTTTTTTCCTTAATGTTAGAATGTAGTATTTTTGTTTTTTCATACTGTAACTCCCAGTGCTTCTACTTTTTTTCTTCATTTTATTTTTCCTTTGTCCTTTTTTTTTTTTTTTTTTTTTTTTTTTTTTTTTTTATATCACAGCTATTGCTTTTGTATTTTTCTGTATTTATCTAGGGTTTTTTTTTTTTTTCCTTGTAGGCTTTGGTTTCATCATTCACATATTTTTCTACGATATTTTCAACATTTTTTCCCAAGAATTTTGATAATTTTTCTTCTTACTGGTGTACTGCTTAAAGAGGCTAATCTGTGATATGATTTATTTTCTTTTATTTCTTGTTCTAAAACAGCTGTCACGTTTTGCTCCTTTAAGATGACAGCTAAATGAAATATCAATGTAGGGTCAGTTAGATTTTGATGTACTTGTACTGGAAGAAGTACATCAAAAGTACATCATTTTTTTCTTCTTCCAAAAATCTGAGTATCATGTCTCTAGATTTGTTTGGAGTGGAGGTGAGAAACATGTCTGGAATCATGGTAACTGGAGATAAGGGTACCAAGGAAACAAGGGTTTCATTTCATTATTTGTGAAATTCTCATACCTTCATTCTCTATTTGTATGATATATCCTAAGATCAAATACCGTGTGCACATTAATGTTGACATGTATGCAAACATATCCTATTGATCAGGACCAGAGTAGATTCAGTTTACAGCATTCAAGAAGTAGTGCACCTAATATTTCCTTTGAAGTCCTTAACCCTTTCAAGTGAAGACAACTTGAAGGATTCTTATTTTATTTGAGCTTATAAGGAATTAATTTTTCCTAAAACTGGAATATCTGTTTACTTCTAAATTCATCAAATTGTATAGAAAGCTATTCTTTGGCTTCCACTCCAGAAAGAAATAGTCAAAATCTGCTTTCAAGATGCTATCTGATTTGATACAGATTTTCTTTGAGAAATTACTAGCAATACTAATCTGATTAACATATACTTAACATCTTGTGCTCTCCTGTTGCCTCTGAACTTTGCGAAGTAAGAGCAAGTAGAAATCCTTCAAGTATGATTATTACCATTTCTGACCATAAGATGCTGAAGAATGTTTTAGCCTTAAAAATAGTTGACACATGGTTAATAAAATGAAATATTGTATTGACTGTGCTGCAGCTAGCTTGTCTAATCATGAAATGAAGTTCTGAGAGTGAGCACAGTTCTCTTTCTTTGAGACCACTATCTTTTTGTCTTAAGAAATTTATTACATTACTCATTTTTGAATATTTCAGTATCTTGATTGTAACTCATAAGTCTCTGTTTTCTATTTCTTTCTGATAATTCAAAACAGGCAGGATGGATTAGCTCAAGAGATATCTTCTTTGCTTTAGTTGAAGGAAACAACACAACTGGAAGGGTACTGTATGAAACACTCAAACCTAACATGATCTGTTGAATGTTTTTTGCTCGCTTTTTTTTTCCCCCTCATCTCCACTGATTGCAATACTCTGACATGTGCCAGGCCTGAATTCTGGACTTGTGATCATTCTCTGCCCTAATCTATAAAAGAGATGATTCTCACTCATTAAGCTCTAATCTTTGCCTCTCATGTTATCCATCTATTCACAGAAGACCTCACAGATGTGATTTTTGTTCTGTTACTGTGCTCTATTGACAGAAAATGGTTCAGATGATATCTTTTGAGAGCAGCAAACTGCTTGCCATACTGTGATAATCAGAGAAAATCTTTTGTTCTCTTTCCTCTTGAGTAGTGGAGAAAAAAAAAACCCTGTGCATTCAATATTTTTTAACATCAGATCAGCCATTATCTTAATATAATATGGATAAGAATGATTAAAATCATTCAGATTGAGTTCATCCAATGCCAGTGTTCTTTCACAAACAGCATCTGAAAAAGATGCTTAGGGAAGAGTAGTAACAGGAAAAATATTACTCCATTTCCATCCCATAATCTCTCACCCTTCCACTGATTTGTGCTCAGTCTTTCTCGAATCTGATGTTTTACGCTAATGGAGCTCTCTGAGGAATGCTCTGCTGTGATAAATTCAGCAATCCTACATCTTGCATAGCATTCTGTACTTGACAGAGCTTATGCAGAATCTACATCCGCAATATGTGCAGAGGATTGATCTGATCCCATATTAAGAGTATCTAATCAGATGTAAATTCTGCTGTTGTGCGCCTTCCTTTGTGGGAGAGTTGTACTTGGGTTGTACTGAAATATTATCATTTATTTAAGAAGCTGGAGAGTCTATTTTGCTGGTGAAGAACACATCTCCTTCAGGATAATTGGGTTGATATTTTGACCTCTTATTACTAATATTCTTAGACTGTGAATGCAGCTTTCTATGACTCAAAGTAAATAAGTGGGATCAAGCAGTTTTTTGGCCTTTTACTTGGTAAAGACTTTTTTGTCTTTAAATATATTTTAAGTAATAAATTTGGACTTCATTGTACTGTTGAGATAAAGGTAAATTTTGTTCTTCTGTGCAATATAATGACATACAGATCGCTGATGTGGCATGTTGGGCAGCCAGTTTTTCAGATATTTCATATGTTTTGAGCAGGAATTCTTTCCTACTATGAGTAGCTGTCCTTCTGCAATGTCATGCAGTTTCTGAATTGATGAAAGACTGAAGCATTCCATTCTGTTTGTTTCTCAACTTATTATGAAAGTATATGATCTATGGACATGTTTTCCATTGTCTAGCACTTTGCATAGTGAACTGACAGAGAGATGAGGGTCACAAAATGCGGGAAGTATGAAATTTTCACTGTGTGTAATGAAAAAAAAATTCATTATGAAGACGATACCTGAGAGATACAAATAGATTGGATCAATTTATGCTCATTGAGTGCACCTATGATTCCTGGTGTGTGTAGCATTTCTGAAATGTAAGGAAATGTGAGAGTTTCTGAATCTACCTGGCTAATGTTTCTAGGGAAAATAAAATTTTAGAGCAAATGTGACTGGTTTATGGTTTTGGTTTTTTTTTTTTAATCCTAAAGCTGTTAAGTGCGCAGCTGTGTACTTTAACTGAGAACCATGAATGGACTGCAGACAACAACTGCCTTATAGAAATGAATTAACTATGGAGGAAAAATTGAAGTTTAATATGGTTATTTTGGTAAAGAGATTAGTTGTCATGTGTGGTAATCTCTAACTACCAGTTCTGAAACTCTATACAAAAGAGAAAAATACACTTTCTTGAACAGGCGTCTTTGTTTTGGATTTACTTATACAAAAACTTAGGGATCTTTTAAATTATATGTTTTCTGGTGTTGAGGATAGCTGGTGTGATAGCACAAGGCTGTACTTTCACTTTTTCAGTGGTAGTGCCTTGAATTTTGAATGAATCTGTGATGGAGATCAGTCCACTGTAAAATGTAACTGCTTTTGAAGTACATCAACAATCAGCCTATCTTGAAAAATTGAACTAATAATGATAATGTGACAGTAATTTACAGTAAACACAAAATATGATTTTATTTTGAATGGTTGAATGTATGAAGCACCATCAAGAACTTAAATATAGAAAGAAAACAGGTGAGAAGCTGTGAAACACTAAACAAAAATTTAGATATAGAGTCAAAGGAAGCTGATTTTTAGACTCTTTATGTATTGGTTGTAGGGTGATAGGATTAGAGTTATGGTAACCATTTGCAAGAGAATGCCAATTGTAAGCTGTCATGGAGAGCATGAGTGTGATTTCTGAATAAACATTCATAGAATCATAGAATCACAAGGTTGGAAACGACCTATAAGATCATCTAGTCCAACCGTCTCCTCATCACCATTGCCACCACTAGCACTAAACCATATCACGCAGCACATCATCCAGACGCCTCTTGAACACTGCCAGCGAGAGCGACTCCACCACCTCTCTGGGCAGCCGTTCCAGTGCCTGACCACTCTCTGAGAGAAAAACTTCTTCCTTATGTCTAATCTAAACCTCCTCTGATACAACTTGTGGCCATTACCCCGTGTCCTGCTCGTTGCCTGGGAGAAGAGGCCAAATCCCTCTTCACCACAGCCTCCCTTCAGGAGGTTGTAGAGTGCAATGAGGTCTCCCCTGAGCCTCCTCTTCTCCAGACTGAACAATCCCAGCTCCCTCAGCTGCTCCTCATAAGACTTGTGCTCCAGACCCCTCACCAGTTTCGTTGCCCTTCTCTGGACACGCTCCAGGACCTCAACATCTTTCCTGCAGTGAGGAGCCCAAAACTGAACACAGTACTCAAGGTGCAGCCTCACCAGTGCTGAGTAGAGGGGGATGATCACCTTCCTGCTCCTGCTGGCCATTGAGGAAATGCTTATCTGATCAAATTATTTCATATGCAGATAGTACTGGCATGGATAAAACAATTGATAGGATATTACAGCCATTTACAATAAATGTGTCAAAATTTATTAGATGAATAATGAAGTAATTAAGAAAGAATTACAGGAAATATTTGCAAGCTACCTGGAAGAGAAAGGCTTGAATTCAGTCCTTGAATAAAACCAAACATTAAAGGATGGCCATATGACTGCAATCTAAGCCTACCTGTGTAAAGAAGGAACTACTAGGTAAAGCGTCTGTCTATCAGAAAATTTTGGTTTTGGCTTGGAAGTTGAAAACTGAGACTTAGGTAATGTGAAAGATTAGGTGCAAATTTTGTATTGTATTAACTTAATACTTTCATAAATTTAATAGGGGATTACACTTATTTTATCTTCTTGTGGATTAGATTGATTGTGATTCTGCTGCTTTTCTTAAGATATGAAAACCTCAAACCTAAAATTTCACTTTTTTATTTTTGAAGTTCATTCTGTATGTTCTATATTCTTTTCACATGCCACGTATTTGTATCAACAAAGCATAACTGTCATGCTGAGTGGCAAACCAAATGTACTGCTCTCTTTAATTTTTGGGTTTCTGATTTGAAAGTCAGTTGGATTGTTTCTTATGATGTTAGCTGAGTGTTTCATCCAGAGTATTCAGCACTACAATTAACAGTGATGATGTTCTGAATGTTGTTTGTAGATCTTAAAGTTGGATCAGATGAATAATGCAAGTCTTGCTGTCATAGCTATTGAATTTTCCACAACTTGAAGAAATCCACACTGCACTGATGTCTAATCAATCAATTCATTTATAGATTATAGAGTTTTCATCACAGGCCTCAGAGCTGGAATCAAGATTTTTTTTTTAGCTAATGTATATCATTCCGCCCCCCCCCCCCCCAAAAAAAAAAAAAAAGGCAGCTATTCACATTTTCTTAAGGAACAAAAATAATTGTCCGCTCTGCTCATTCCTCCTCTTTCCTCCTCTTCTGTCCCCTGGAGTACTTGAATGTGCTAGTATTGTGTGAAGGTAGTGCTTACTGTTAGAACAAGGTTAGTTGCATATATGCAACCATCAGTATTCTGTTCAGTGATTTTTTTTTTGTAACTTTTTTTATATCTCGCCATCTTTGTTTGTCAGAAGAAGTCTAATGAATTACCTAAGTAAAAGTACTGGACTAAGCACTTCTAGAAATTGCATTTATACTATCACCAAATTCATTATGAAATCTTTTATCCATAGTTGGTAACCCCACTTTGAATGTCATTGTGAACTTCCTTGCTGATCTACTTTGTATGCTATCACCTGGACAGGAAGATGAGAACAAAAATGTCAACTCGAGGATGGCTAGATTTCACACTTAATTTCACACAATGATTAGTAACATTATTTTAATCAATTACCTGAGGAAGTGATCAGCTGTGGTTTAGGCTGTAGGGATGATAGTAAGTGTCAAAGAGTACATCCAGACACTATTTAGTAGTAAAGTCCCTGTCATAAGAACTGACAGATGAAATTATTTAAAAGAAAGTAATTTGACAGGTAAACTGAAATCGTTTTTTTCCGTACCATTAATTTGGGGAGAAGTGCTTTAGGGTTTGGAGAAATTTAATAAATATGCATAAGGTGATATTTCGTGTTCCACATCCTTTACATTTATACTGGCTTATTAAAGATTTAATTAAGTTTTCTAAAACAGGAGAGGATGCAGTCTTGCAAAAAATGTAGATGACAGTGTGGGTTCACAATAATTAGGGCTTGAGGGATAAAATAAAGGGTCTCTACAGTTAATGAATATTAAAGCAACGGCTCCTCTGAAAACTTAAAAAATGACAGCATTTTATTTATCCCATCTGCCTTCTGTTTGTATTCTTGCTCTGATCCTTCAATATTTGTGACAAATGACATACCATTTACTTCTGCAACTATTGGTAATAAACAAATGCTTCAGAATGTATTTCATTTTTCTGTTCTGTTCATAAGCAGATTTTTTTTGCTATCTCCCTAGTCTTTATTATCCTGCAGTGTCTTTATTGTCCATCTGTTTAACTCTTCAAAACAAAACCACAAAAAAAACCAGATGAACTTGAGTAATATTTACCTATTGAACCAGCATCTCAGGATACATTATAAAGCATTTGTTTTTACAGACACCTTCTTAAGTTGCTTTGGCTTTTGTTATATTTTTTTCCAGAACCCTCACAGTAATTAGACAACAGATGTGAAGCAACTGTAGATTGTCTACTTGCGTTCTTAATTGATTTCTTGCATGTTGTATGCAGGTGTAGATAAACAAACAAAGGAGATCTGTTGTCTTTCTTTATTCATAGCTTCTACGCTTCAAGGGCTAGAGTTCTCTTAGTTTGTGCTTGTCTAGTACCTCATGCAGTTGCATTTTGCTCCTTGACTAGGACTAAATAGGATAGGACTCCGTTTAAAGAGTGAAATGTAGCTCTTTGCACAGAATAATTAAGATCATAAATCAGAACAGTGTTATGCTTGTGACCTAAACTTGTCTACAAAAATCTTTATCATTTAGAGTAAAGGAAATGCACTGTTCTACTGTTCAAAAGGTCTGTTCAGTACTGAGTTACTGACTTGAATACGACTGCCATGGATTTTTTTTTTTTTTTTTTTTTTCCTTCTTTCAAATGTGTAAGGTCTTGAATGTAGCTTCTTCTTTCTTTAAGCTTTACAGACTGTATTTAAATATACTTTTTGTCCTTGCACTGAGTATAGCAGAAGCTCACATCCTTTGTTGTGCTTACACATTCTTGGCTGTTTTTCCAATCTGGTTCTTTCTTTTGTTGTTAATCTTTGTTGTTGATCACTCTTGTTGATCCTGTGTTACTTTCAAAATGGAAAAAAGAAAATGGATCTGTTAAATCTAGTTTGGACCATGAAGAGAGAGAACAGATAGCTGAGCTTGCTCTAAGTGTTTGTTACAGTTCAGGAACTGAACTCTCACCAGCACAGACATAGCATCTGTGAGAGCCTTGGATTGCCTCTGGTATAGATCTTCTGGCAGGAGTGTTTTGAAAATGTACACTTTCCTGAAATTTCTCTTCTTGGTTGAAATTTCAAATTGTAATTGTCAAGAGATTAGTGTGTGTACCTCTCTTTCTGTCACCCTGACAGTCTGTTTAAATGCCATTTAACAAGTAGCAGAAGAGTTAATTTTCCTCTTGAGTTAGCTGTGGTTTTTAAGTGGAAACTTTGGTGTGCTTTATTGAGAGTATTTGTATTTATGTAGAAGTGCAAACTTTTGTTTTAGTGTTACAATGACTGGTTAACTTATCTTGAATGAAGAACTGTAGATATGTAAAATGACTTAGTAGCATGCAGATTACTGTTATTTATTTTTTTCCTTTATGAAGAAGCAGTAAAAAGCCATCTGGGCTACATACCCCTACATATTTTATGGGATCTTTGAATACTTTTATTTTTGTACACTTATTTGTCATTTGACCCATATGTGCACATAATTTCTAACAAATGTTTTTTCAGAAAAATATTGTTTCTCATATTGTACCACAAAACTGTTACAGTGTTGGTCTTTGTCCAAACCCAGTAGGCCAATCTAATAGGTTGTAAGGAAAACAGGTGAATTCAGTGTAGCTTGTGTTACTTGGATTCTGTGTATAAGCAGACTTATTTAGATGATAATATTCTTTAGTTTCAGTCCTTCATATTTAACTTTGTGTGTGTATATATAGTCCAGAATGCTATTTTTAATTTTAATTTTAGTTTACACTATATGTTCATTTTATAAATGATTTCTTTACTGGAACTATATATTATTCTGCAGAGCAAATTCAATTCAAACGAACTAAATTCTTGGAGAGGGAGATAAGTACTTATGCACAAGGATAATAAATTGGAAAATAATGCCTTACATACTTATTTTTAAATTTTATTCAAAGCTGCAAGTTGACAGCAAATCACATAGTGTTCTTGTTAAAGGATAGCTCTCTGTCAAATGGAGATAAAGTGTGTTCTCAGTCTTTGTGTCTGTAGGGATTAGGACAGTAATTGCGTCTAATTTTTGGTAATTCTTTTCTCCTCTGTTTGGTCACTGATGTATTAGTTCAATGAAAATGTATGGAAGAGTTGAAGTGTCTGTTGTGGATTTCTTAAATCTGGATGTAAACCTTCTTGTTTATGCTTGATCTTTAGGTGTGGTAGAATGGGGTGTATTTGATTGCTCTCCACCCCCCCCATCACTCCCCCGCCAATTATCTTCTGTCTATGGAGGAAAAATTATTATATAAATTGACAGTTTTATTTAGGGCTGTGCATGTATGTAATACTATTATTTACATATTTCTTTTTTTCATTTTTCCCCTCATATTAGAGGGTATGTTTTGTGACTATGAATAATAAAGTTTTGTGGTAAAGGTATTTATTAGCATGAAATATAATCGTTCATGAAATTAGTTCATGATGTGAAATCTAAAACCCTGGGTCCCTTGAACACCATGATTAATTGTGCCAGGTTAAAATTGGAAGGAGTTAGTCAGGGTTATCTTTGCTCTCCCCTTGGCGTATTTCTTATGACTAGAAGAAATTCAAATCTCCCTAGTTGATTATGTTTAAAGCTTTGCAACCAATGCGAAGTGAATGTTCCTGATTGGTGTTTTTCCTTGCAATAAGGCAATTTGGTTCATGTTCCTGCATGAACAGTGAATACTTAACAACTTTGATGTTAAACATATTTACCTTTACCTTTGTTTTTTAGGTATCTGTAACATTCCCAGTAGCAGTTCTTTTATCAAAGGTATTCCTCACTTACCCTCCTGCCCTAAAAAACTTTTTTCTTGCTTAATCTTTGCATAGTTGATTAACTTGCCACTTAGGTCATGTTGGTAATGTTAAGTTGGCAAATGAATAGATCGGAACAATGAATAGATCAGAACTGCGTTCTCTGCTTCAGTTTATGCTTCAATTTTTATGGTTTATCTTTCTAACAGGGAGATGTGAGCTTAAACGATTGTTCTATAACAGCAACTAGATCCATGGAGATCTAGTTAGATTAACTTTGACATTTAATTGTAATGGCAAAAACTGTAGTAGCATTTGTTGGGGAAGTAGTGAAGTGATTTTCTGTAGGATCACATCGAGAAAAAGTGCAGCACTGCAGACCTCTTTTGTAAAGGAGAACCTTTTGCATGAAAACTGCTTCTACTCATTGCTGAGTTTATAAAACAAGGTTTCTGCCATGCCTGTTTTATTAGAATTTCTTATTGAATGGGAATTGAAAAGTGAATGAGTGCTGGAAGGTAAAGTGGTTAACTAGCGCATTAATATTGACATTACAGAATGCAGATTTCTAAACTAGAATATTTAAATGTGAGATAATAAATTGAATTAGCTGTAGTGTATCTTTTCTCTTAGCTGTTAACCAAGAACAGAGGAAACTGCATACATTTTATTTGTACACATATGGATGTGTTCCTTAAAGATAACATGGCCTTTGGCTTCAGTAATTTTTCAGTTCTTATCCTTTGTGGAGTTATTTTAAAGACGAAGATAGCATTTTCTATTTCAGCATGTCCCTTAAATACAAATGATGAGGACCAGGACAGTATATAGTAGGATATGTGTGCTCAAGTTCCTGCAGTGTTTTGTAGGAGTCCACAAATTTATGTGGATTAGGCTGGTGCTTGGCCTGACCTGATGGAATTGCTGTTAAGAGCTCACTGTACTTGAGAATGGATCAGAGTGCCTGCTCGTAATCAGAGACAGAGATGTCTAGTTTTACAGTTTGAAAAAAAACAACCTGGAAGTGCTTCACTTACTCATCTGATTGTTCTGAAAGCTAATTTCTAGTTATATGTCTGTTCTTCTTTTACAGTTATACCTCCTCATGTCATTTTTTACCTTTGGGGAACTCCTTAAATTCCACCACTGATAAAATACTAATTTTTATCTAAAAACTAAATTCTATTTTTCTTTTCTTCTCTATTATTAAAGAACTCATGCTCAAAAGCACAAGAACAAATATTAGTAATTAGTTACCTGTTTCTTTAAACAAAAATTCAAATTGGATATCCAATCTTATGATACAAAACAAATTAATTCTGTGTAGTTTTTAAGAGCAACAAAAGTTTGTCTTTCTTCTGTTCTCGAGGAGTAACCTCCATATCTTGAACAATTCAGACGAGTACATAGTAGACTTCTGAGGAGAAGGAAAGTCACCATAGCCAAAATAGACATTTGATCATATGCCAGTGCACTGAATTCTTTGTCCAACTGCACTTAGATAATGTTTTAACACATGGCAATTTACAGTGATCTGCAGGTTGTACCCTGATTAGTTATGCTTGCTGTGCAATCTGAACTTCTATTATTTATGATGCTACTGAAATTTTCAAACTTCCATATTCTTTCAATGCTTTTGGCATCTCGAATTTTAAGGAAGAAAATGAAGCTGATACCTGTAGTGGGTATTAAGATGTTTCAGTATCTCTGATAAAAATACTAAATTTTCTACTTTAAAGCTTGAAAACCAGTTTGATCACAGCTTTCATAGTAAAAGCTTTTATATTCTCATTTTGTACATAGACTAATTTGTGCAGAAAATAGTTAGAATGCTTAACTCAGGATGGGAAATATTTATTGCTTCTTACTGCATCTTTGCTCTGAGATCTGCCTTTTAATTCTCTTACTATTCAACGTGTTGCGAAGGAGCAAGTGAGAAATTTAACTCTATTTCTTAATTTCCCCGTGTTCTTATAGGAAAGGTAACATTTATTAAAAATAAAGGTGCCAATAGGGAATAGGTACTTGAGAATTCACTTGGTAATCTATGACCTCTGCATATTCTGTTTATAAGTTCTGAGAGATTAAGTAGCCAGTGTGCTCATACCCAGAATGTTTTTCAACCAGATGCTTTTTGTGGCCTGTAGATCAACTTAAGTGATCTTTCTGTGCTTGTGTGGAAAACCTTCTTTGTAAGAATTCTGCAGATGTATTTAGTTAAAGGTCATTCAGCCTTATTCAAAAGTTTTCATGTTCTTTAATATTGTCTGTATTTTAAATGCCCATTATATAGTAACAAAGTAAGTTGAAGCACTGCTATGTTCCTTGATGGAGCTATTAAAAAATAAATAAATCTTGCATTCATTATTAAATGGATTGCGTCAACATTATTACGGCATGTTTAATGGAGCTGTCATTGTTTTCTTGTTCAAGCAGTATATTTCTGATTACTAAGCATCACTTATGTATCCTACTACAATTTAATTTCTGTCCTTTCATTCCCCTCCATTACTGTAATTTTTAATTCACGGAGCCAACACATCTCTGATTTGTATCATTCACTGGGCATTCATTTAAATGATTGTTGAAGCTAAATTATTTTAATAGAATGCCCTTACCATTCTTCCTTTAGAATCTAGTTCACTGTGAACTGTTAGTGATTTTCCAGTAGATACAAGTTTATAATAAGCTTTTTTTGTTGTTAAAGTAAAACTTGATTTCATTGTAGCAGATCTTTCCATGATAGAAAGAAGCTGGGGAGTCTCCTCCTTGCAGATCTCCAAAAGCTGCCTGGATGTGAGACTGAGCACCTGCTGTGGGTGTCCTTGCTTGTTCAGGGGTTGGAACAGATGGATCCAGAAGCCCCTGCCAACCTCAGCTATTTGGGAATTCTCTGAAATTGCTCTAGGAATGTGAACTTAACCTACAATCAGGCAGGTTTTTAAAATCTAGCATCATTTCATGGAGGGTGAAATCCAGGGATACAAACTCTTTTCTTGATCTTCAAGCTTAAAGCTTGTTTCTAATTGCCTGTACTACATTCCAAAGTAGCATCAAAATCAACTTCATGTTGATTTTCTCTATCTTCTTCCAGTTCTTCTGATATGGATACAGAAGATATTACTGGAGAAATGATTCTGAAAAGGACTTTTTTTTAAGGATCTTACTGCCTTCTTCAAGTGTGTCTTTTCTTCTTGTTTGTAAAGTACATGAGATACATCCTCTGTCATGAACTGTTTTTGAACATGTGAACAAACAGATCCTGGATTACCAGGTTCTAATGGCTTGTTCTGTAACAATGTATTTTATTAGTAGTTTTCCTATTTTAAAGAGATACAATAAAATATGAGAATTCGTAATAAAATTGATGGGGAAGCATTTGGCTATGTATTACTGTTTGAAGAAATGGTCAGTTTATTTTTAGAAACAGTGCTTGAGAATAGCTGTTAGAACAGTCTTAAAAGAGACTGCAATGATTTTTTTCAGACTCCAAGGATGTTAGCCTTAAAAAATAGAAAAAAAAAACATTGGCGGGTGGGGAGAAGAAATGGCTTCTGCCTTGTTTTTGTACAAGATTTGGCAGATTTTGCTTTTAGTACTCACATGCCATTCCTTTCAATAATGAGGATAGTTTATTAAGGCTGCATGCTGGTTATCCAGAAGCTGAAGACGTGAAGGGAAGAGGATCAAAAGTTACTTCATTTTTCTTGAAAAAAAAACAAACAAACAAAAAAAAAACACAAAAGAAACAAAAAAAACCCCACAATGTTAGGAGAGTGTAGAAATTGATATTCTTTGTAGCAAGAGAGAGGTACACAAATTATGTAATAGTTATTAAATGACTTCCAGTAATTACTTCATAATTCGCTACTGGAGAATTATAACCAGCCAGGTTAATGAGTACTGTGAGGAGAATTCTGCAGCAAATTGAACTTGATGAAAGATCTTGGAGGATGTTTGGAGGAATTCCTGAAACTATTGGAAATACTAGCAGAAATTAATGTAAAAGGCTGTTTTAGCTAAGCATTGGTTTTGACTACAATTCACAAATATTTGAAAATGACAGACTAATGAATGTTAATGTATGTTCGATGATCCACAGCTGCGAGGTTTATTTGTGGACTAAAAGGTTTTATATTGTGGAATTACAGTTGTGCAGAGAACTAACCTAAAACATCTGTTTAAAAATTATAAGATTACCTATCTACAAAGATCAGCCATATCAAGTTACCAGGAATCTGAAGAGTTCTAAATACTGAATGCAACAGTCATTTGTAAGGTGAATTGAACTATCGGTGCAGATCCAAATTAGTTTCTAACTTTTTGCATAATTTTAATATTTTGCAGGTTTTTTTTTTTTTTACCCCTGTCCTACAGTCAAGAAACTTTGTAATATTTTTTGCTAGGTCACCTTTAAATCTTTTCCAGTGAGAATGAATGGAACTTGTTAAGCCTTCCTGTACAGCATTTAGTCTCAGAATTGTGGTTGTCTTATATTGTGCTGTCCGAAGTGTAATATCCTTTAAGTATAAAGGTGACCTAAACAAGATATACTATGAGGTTTAGCAAATGCTTTTGTTTTAGTATCATCTCTCAAATTCGTAAGTCATCCTTCTGATATTTCTCATTGAGTCTTTAATGACCTTTTTACTGTGGAAAACAATGACAACAACCATGAATTAAAAAGTAGGGAGAAAAGTCTATTGTTGTGTTGCACAAGGCATCTTATGTAGGTCTGTATACTCAGAAAGAGATGAATGCAGAGTTTAATGCAGCACAACAAGGATATGTACTTATTCACAATACTAGAACCATACTCTATAATTAATACTGCTAAATTTATTTTAGATGAACAATATAAGTATTTATATCCATGAAAAATAAAATTATGAACATGATGAAATTAAAAAAAAAAAAAAGAATTAATTTCCTGTGTTTTTGGAAACTTATCAAATTTGGGTTGTACTTCCTAGAAATTTATGGAAATCCACTAGGTCAAATAAATCTATGAAAACAGTTATGTAGGTTACTTTCTAGCCTGCATTTTTGACTGAGGGAAAAAAAAAAAAAAAGTGTCTTAATGTAATTTCTTGTAGAATTATCAGATGATAGCTAAATGTAATAGGAAATTAAAAAGGTTTTTTCTTTAATTGCTAGAAATGGGTCTTGTAGCCTAAAATTAAAAACATCAGTACTTATACTTCTCTAGTGATTTATTTACTTAGATCTTAAAAGGACATACTACATTTATTCTCACAAAATCTAGGCTATTTTGCCTAATGCTGAAAATCAGTTGTCTGACTTGAAGAAGCAAATCCTATCTAAACCACCACAAATATATCAACTTCAAGTCAGTGGAGCATAATATTGAGTAGTTGTAGTGTGCCAGCTTACATGGGTTCTCATTATTATGTTTAGATTATGGCTTTTTTGTAAATAGAAATAATACTTTTATCTCTTTTCAGAAAAGTTCTTGTCTTAGAAGTAGTCATTTTACTTTTTCATGTAAAAATGGAAATAAAGTGCATAAAACAATTGCATAAAATTAATTATATAAGTATTTTTTGGTTAAGGTTTGTGAATTATATGAACTATTTGGGGTATGTTCAAGATATGCAGGCATGAGGTGAACAACAGCAGAGAAATGAATGACTTTAAATAAGCAGTGACACTTTGTACTGTTAATTCCACTGTCTTTCTGCCATTAGTATATTGGACCCAGTAATTACGTGTCTGTGATTGTTTATCAGAAGTTTTTAGAGAAGTTAACTATTCATACAATGTACAACTGAAATGTATTTATAAATACAGCTAGTTTTTCTTGTTACATTAAGAATAATAGTGTAAAAAATGTTACAACAGGTTGAAATTTAAGGTAGATGTCAGGTTAAGAGACATTTATGAGTCCTTTAAAACTGTAGTTAACATTTAAACTACTTTTGGTACAGGACATAACTTTTAATTATAAATTCACTACTTTTGCTTTTTTATACTTCAAACTGTGAAATTAGAGCTACTCAACTGAATTTGAACTTTTCATCAGGAAAGATAAAATGGCTTGCTATTAAATGATGTCTCTGCCTTACTAGTGATAGTTGATTGAGGCCTTGTCTAATTCTTAGTATTATTTTTGAGGACTTTTTCTTAATGCTAGTGGTATCTTCTTTTACAGACGATGACCCTAACTTTCCATGTTTTACAGACCATGACCTGAACTTTCCAGAGTTAAGGTTTTCCATGTTCACAAGACTAATAGTAGTGAAGGAGCACTCCAAAGCTAAAACCTCTTCTGAAAGTTGAAGGAGGCCAGTACTTTCCAAATGAAAGGAGGTTAATTTGGGCTAATTAAGAAACTGAAGCATTAAGTAGGATTTTTGGGACTTCACTTTTTAAATTACCTATGCGGTGATGTTCTAACTGAAGACAAGGTAAATCAAAGGAGATTTAAAGATGAAAGAACTCAAAATAAATTTTATGCAATGTAAAGCACTTAGGAAAATCTGATTATTCAGTTATTTATTTTCCCCCAGCCATGAATGATTTTATCTGAGTCTAGAGAAATTTACAAGTTTTAGCCAAGGAAGATTAACAGTCAAGTGAGGGTAAACATCTTTAAATTTCAGGTTGTGGTTATTGTTGTTTATCCTTTATCTTATAGACATTGTTTTTATGGAGAATGAGTGAGTAAAGCTTTGTTTAGAGTTGCTAATCTTCTAGTCACAGAGTACTAAAAAGAAGGCTTGTAGATGCCAGACTCTACTGATTTAAGAAGCAAGAGATACAGACATTGCTGGGAAGCAGTCCCCAGCAGGGAATTGTTGGAGGCTTCTAATCAGCTGCAGCTGCCAGAAGCCAAGTCTGCCAGCATCTTCTTATAACTTGCTACAGCTTGCCTTCAGTTCTGATAGGTAGCATTGGTGTTTCATCACATCAGTGGAAACTGAGATTTAAAACAGAGGAACTGTAACTGTACACTTTTGTTTTGTTCTTGCTTCAGTGATACAGACAACATGGAAACATGGAAAATTCCTTTGTTAGCCATAGGGACAAAAGCAGAATTATGTAGAATTGTTCTTCCAAGAATCTAATTTCAGTAGAGACTGTTCTGGCTAATAGGATTAAGGCCAAAACATTAATTACTCTACAAAAAAAAAAAAAAAAAAAAAAAAAAAAAAAAAAAGAAAAGCCTCTACTGAAGCAAAAAAAAAAATTATTTTCATAGGTGATCTCTTCATTGAAAAATCCCTGTCTTAAATAAAAAAAAGTGCTGTTGCTTCAGAAAGTTTCTGTATTTTGATTTTTCTCAATTATGTTTTTAAGAGTTATTTAGTTTTGAAAAAATGTTGTGCTTTATATTTGCATTCATTTCAAAAGAGTGTAAGAATGGAAGCAATATTATTGTTTTGGTTTTACACTTAGCATTTATATTGTTTCCACATGTCTTACATATTCTATTTCTGTGCAGAGGGGGTATAAGCTAATGAAAATAGATAAATGATACAGAGCTGCTTTCTCATCCATTGATTTAAAAAAGCTGTGTAGCTGTTTGCAGGAACAAAACTCCAAGTTGTTTCTGCTTAAAGCAGAAATTTCCCTTCCTCAGATTTATGCGGTTTTTGTTTGTTTGTTTGTTTGTTTGTTTTCCCCAGTGTTTTCAACTAGAATAGTCCAATAGAATCATCAGCATAAAGCTGGTAAATTAACTGGTAAATATTTATAGCAACTCTGCAAATAGATAAGCTTAAGCAAGCACAGGGTCTTTATTTGTATGGAACAGAAAGGAGCAAAAATGAGTTACTGTCTGTGGTTTTCTCAGTAATAAGTAACAATTGTTCCTATATCTCAGTCATCACTAGGTGAGTTTTGTCTAGAGAATTATAGAGTCTTAGGGACCTTAAAGATGACCCAGTTCCAATCCCCTGCCATAGGTAGGGCTGTTACTCAGCAGATAGGCTGCCCATGGCCCCATCCAATCTGGCCTTGAGCATCTCCAGGGATTGTGCATCCACAGCTTCTCTGAGAAGCCTGTGCCTCACCACTCTCCAAGTAAAAACATTCTTCTTAATAACTAATCTAAATCTCCTCTGTTTTGGTTTAAAGCCATTCTTCCTCGTCCTATTAGTCCTATCAACCTGTGTGAAATATTGAACTCCCTCCTGTTTATAAGCTCCTCTCAAGTATTGGAAGGCCACAATGAGATCTCAGACCCTTCTCCAAGCTGGACAAGACCAGCTCCTTTAGCCTTCCTTCATATAAGAGGTGCTCCAGCCTTCTGATAATCTTTGTGGCCATCTTCTGGACCTGCTTCAACAGGTCTGCATATTTCTTGTGCTGGGGGCACCAGGCCTGGATGCAGTTCTCCAGCTGGGGCCTCACAAGGGCAGAGCAGAAGGATACAATCACCTCCCTCTCTCTGCTGGTCAACCTTCTTTTGATGCAGCCCAGGATACTGTTGGCCTTCAGGACTACAAGTGTGCACTCCTGGCTTGTGCCCAGCTTCTCATCTGTCAAGACCCCCAAGATAAGGCTGCTCTCAATGAGTTTTTCTCCCAGTCTGTACACTTATACTCCAACCCAAGTGCAACACTTTGCATGAGGCCTTTTTGAATCTCATTAGATTCATGAGTGAATTGGATTTAATCATGTTCTTTTATCTGGGGATGTGAAGGATTCTGGCAAACAGAAAAGTTTGCCAGGTGCAAAGAGGTGAGTTAACACATCTGCAGAAGATCAGAAGCCTCAGGGTGATTCACTTGGTTGACAGTTTTTGAACTTGTGTGGTTTAATGGTAACTGGGGACAGAATTATGCTGCAGGATATCTTTATTTTCTGTGCAAGAATAATTTTAGATAGATCACCTTCATTTTATTTTCTGACAGTGCCTTCCTGTGTATCAATAGAGTTTTTTTCCTATCAAGATTTTTTTTTCTTTCTCTTTTCAACTGTTATTTTATGCAGAAGACTTTTTTTTTTTCTTTTTTTTTTTTTTCTGGAGATACAACTCAGTCATGCTTTTGTTCAACAACTATTTTCTCTTATTTTTATACAAGTTTATTTTAAAAACTCAATTTTCTTAGAAAAATATCTAAGGTACATTCTCGATTGTGAAATCTCTAAATCCTGCCTGCCATCTTCAGCATTTAAAACATACGTTTGTTTCTTTGAATAGACTGCTCATTTTCAGAGCATACTAAGAAGTGAGTACCTTTTTGATACTAATTTAAAACAGTTGTAATGCTGAAATCTGTCATATTTCTTGAAAATTGATACTCAACTTCAAAGTAAAATGCATCACTACAGCAGAAGCTCATTTAACACTAGATGTATTTCTTTTATTATTGAATGAGATGAGCAGCATTCGTTGTGCAAAGATCTTGTAAATGACAGAACAGTATCAGACTTTCAACCATTTACACAATGTTATAAACCAGAAGGCCTTAAAATATAGTACATTCCACAGATTCGATTGTGAAGTTTAGAGCTACTCTAGAAGATCTTTCCTATTAATAATCTGCAAGAGTAGACTTTCTGGAATAGAAGTGGCTTTTAAACATGGTAGGATAATGAAGTGCAGTCAATGACCTTTGATAATCTGGTCTATAGAAGAAGTTTTATGATGTATGCAGTTATCCACCATCTATTAAATGATAGTTTTATATTTGGAATAAGTATATTGTTCAGAATCCAAGGAAGCAAGTAGTAAAATGGTACCCGATAGCTTCATATTCCTGAAGTACTAGCTTGGCTGCCTAGTGTGGTAAATTTACTAGGTTAGTTTGTTTGGTAGTTTTTTGTTTTTTTTTTTTTATCTGGTGCATTGAGAAAAAGCCTGTTTCCTGTTGAGTTTGTTTGTTTTGATTTCTTTTTAAAATACGTCTCATAATAACTTTTTGAAGTTAAACTACCAAAAAACTAGTAAGTCTTTTAGCAGAAGAAAAGTTCTAGAATTAATTCTTTCATTGGTATTCTCCTGATACACAGTTGTAATCTCCCATTCAGATTGATAGTTATAGATATCAACCAAAGTAAGTGAATGTCAATGAAATTTCAAAGGATTATTTTTAGGCTTAGTAGGGACAAAAACTGTTTCAAAACTATTTATGACTTATGCTGATCAGATCTTCTTTTAAACTTGAAACTTCTGATTACTGTTTGTGTCTTATAAAGAGCTGTGCAAGATCCATCTTTTCTAATGCTTAGGATAAGTATTAGATAGTAAGATAATAAGAAGGATGGTGTAATTTTCTGGTAACCCTAGTACTTCAATCTTTCACTCATATACATAGGTCATTCTGGAAGTAATGCCACCTTTTTATTTCCATAGAAACAGACAACAGACAAAGAGCACAATAGCAATGTTTGATAGAGCAAATTTTCAGCTACAGAACATTATTTTTCAGCATAGTTACCACCATTAACTATGAGTTTTCACAAATGATAAACGAGAGCCTTCATGCAGAGCTTGTAAAAATCTGCATGGCCATCTGGAATTTTACTTGTCTTTCATGTCATTGTTACCACTGCTGAAACATCTCACTGTGCTCACATCCGCTGTTTGGTCTCCATACACATTCATCAAGCACTGATAAATGTTAATTGGTGTTTTTTTTGTTTTGTTTTGTTTTTTGCATGGAGGAATTCAGCAGCATACCTTTATCTCATATGCACTTCCATGTCAGATGCCGTTTTGTCAAATTGCTTCTCTGTTGCCATCAATTGCATGGCAACAAAATGTAATAGAATATTGATTATAATGTTCAACCTCTTATGCTATACCACTAACGTCTGTCTCTGACATCATGGGCCAACATAATAGGAGCTGTTAATTTTGGAGCAGCCCTTGTATGTATATTGGTGATCAAAATAGCCTTACTGATTTTCATACTGATTTTACCATTTATTTATTTAACAACCTATTTATTATCCTCATCTCCTTGGACAGTTCTTGCGCAGTATTTGCGTTCATCTTTGTCATACCTGTCATCACATTCTCTTTTTTCCAGCTCCTCATTAGTTTGTCTGCCTACTGCCAACTCATGCTTGCTTTGTCATAGGTCTCTCATTTTCCAATTTTCTGACCTCAGTTTCTCTCTTGCTTGCTGCCCCTTCACCTTGTTTCCATTTCTGTTTATCTTTCTGTCCTTCCAACCCTCCTGCAGCACACAGCTTCTCTGTAAGTCATATTATCCAGTTTTCTCATCTATTTTTTCTTTCCATAGCAGATTTATCTTTCATTATAGTATTATCTTCCTCTAAGTTGATTTTTACTGAATAGAGTACATGCTATAATGTTTCATTTTCTAAAGCTACATGGAATTTAACTGCCATACTGGTGTCCTACATTTAGTCATACTTGCTTTACTCGTTTGTCTAAATAACAAGCTGTATGTCTGATTTCATTTTATGTATCATTTCTCTTAAAAGAACAAACAGTTGTTTTAAGAGGCTTGTGATCTACTGATCTACATGCAAGGATAAACTATGCAATAGGGTTGCCTCCTAACTTCCAGCTTAAGTCAGTAGGTGCTCAGGGAATGCAAAACTAGAATGTAGTCACAGAGTGCTTCAAGTTTAAACTTAAACATTCCTCTTCTCTGTCCTCAATTACAGAATCTTCTGGCTGAGAAGGTGGAACAGCTAATGGAGTGGAGCTCAAGGCGCTCAGTCATCCGCATGAATGGAGACAAATTTCGAAGATTTGTGAAGGCTCCACCTCATAACTACTCCGTGATAGTGATGTTCACTGCTCTCCAGCCACAGCGGCAGTGCTCTGTTTGCAGGTAATTTATACCTTACTGATTTTTTTCCATCTTTCTCACCTCAGTTTTCAAGTGAATGTTTTAATCATTGTTCAGTATGTGTAGGGTTGTTCTTTGCTTGGGGTGGATATTTACTGTTTAACAGCCTCATGTGTTTTTTGCAGCATCTTTTTCAACTTCTTTTTAATCTATATGACAATTTTCAGAAGTTTACTCAGTGTTTTTTTTATTGCAGTTGAATAAAATGTATACTGCAGAAAAAAATAACAACACACATTTAAGAAATTGCTTCATGCTTTGATCTCTCCAAAGATGTTTTGTGATAAAGTGAATAATCATTAATATTTAATAACATGACATCCCACTAATTCCTTCTGTTAAATGATATTCAGGGCTCTGGTACAGATGTGAGTCTGTGATTTCACAGATTTGAACAGTTCTTAAAATGTAAACATATTTTTCCCATGAGGACATACATTCTGAGGAATATTGTCTGATACTGCACTTTTGATATGTGCTGGTGCTTCCTTTCAGAATATATATTGAAGTACTACTAGTATTCTTCTAATACAAGATCTTTTTCTGCAAATTTCTAGTTCAACAGAGTTAATCCAAAAATAATTAATGATAGATGTGGGACTGGGGCCAAAGAACTGAAAGGTAGTCATGTATTTAATTACCTTACTAAATCAGAAACTGAGCTAATAAAACCTTCTTCAGCCAAAACACGCATTGGAAATTACTGAGTCTAATAGGTGGGTTTATTTTGCTGGGTGTTCTGGACAATATCTAAATATTCAGCAAAATGCTGCATAGAACTGTGAAATAGATAAGCTTTATAGGAAAGAAGCATTTCTTGGTTTTAAGCAGGTGCACTGTAAACAATATTCAAAGTTGATAAATGTCGTAAGTAGCTTGTTGCTTTTGTTAGGTGATAGAATGCAATTCTTAAAATAGAAACTTCAACTTGAGTGGGGTTGTAAGATGTAAACCTATAGTTCCATATTTTTTCTTGAACTTTGTCATAGAATTTTTTTTTTAATTGGTGTTGATTGCATTCCTATGAGTTCACCATGAACTCTGAACTCTCAAGAAGAAAGTGTAGGTACTGAAGCTGTCCAACATTCCTAAGTCAAAGGAATATTATTTTCCACTTCCTATGCATGGTGGCTATTGTTTGTTCTTTGTGTTGCCAGAGTTCAGCTTTAGGAGATGAAATGGGTGTTGAAAGTTTATCATATTTTCAATTGCTATTTATTTTCTTAACAGGTAGATAAAAGTACAGGAGTTAAGTTTTAAAAGGGATCAGTCTATTTATCATCATAATGGTAGTAGCAAATTCATTCCCTGTGTAATGTACAGTTTTTTTGCAAGATGTGAAAACAGCATAAATATTGCTGTTATTAAGGAAGTTAATTTTGCTTAGAACTGCATATTGTTTAATGAAGTTAATTTTGCTCATAATCTTTATCCTGTAATATACCAGTCTAGGCATTTATATACATAAGCAACAAAAAATCTCTAAGCATAGGAGAAAAAATCAACATCACTGCTTTCAGTTGGGACTATTTAAATAATTGTGAAGCTGAGATCCTCTCTTTCATGTGGAAAAAAAGAAATTTAATGAGGTTGATCATAGTGCACATAAAACCATTATCAGGAAAATCGACATTTTCAAATCAATGGCTAATTAATGTGCAGGAACACTGATAAGATATATAGAACTGAAACGCATGCATTATTTTATTGTTAGTTATTCAGTAGCCAGTTTGCCTAAAGGAAAAATAGATTTTTAAGTAAAGCTGTAGTGTTCTGTGAAGATGCTTCTGTCCGAGATTTAAGTTAACTCTTCCTCTTCTTAATATTTTTGAAACAACTGCATACAAAAAAGCCAGTGTTGTATTGAGAATATAACTCCTGTAATCTTTGAATAACTGTCCCAAGAATTAGTGCATTTTCTCCCTAAAAATTACACACCATTTAATTACCTTTTCTAAAAAAAAAAAAAAAGGGGGGGTGCAGGAGAGTAGTGTCTTTTCTCTTTGGCTAGATTTGACGTTTCAGTATCTCATGTAAGTGTCCAGTTTCTAAAGAATGATATTTTAAAAGGAAATGTACTGTACTGCTGCTGCTTGAAGCTACCTCAAAAGCTAAACATGAATAATGGAGCATTATGCAAAAAGAAAAATAAGATTAATAACAAGTAGGGGAGCAGTGGTGGATGACGTGCTTCTGTTTTGGAGAAGATGAATGGAAGCTGATTGTCAGAGCAGGCCATTGCAGATCTGCATATTTGAAACCATAAGAGGTTGTGTATCCTACTGTATTAAAATAACCTATACCCAGGTATACCTTCATATACCTGATTAAAATTTCTAAATATAGCCAAATGAATGAAGTCAGAATGAGCCCAGGTTTAGAGTAAAATCTGTATGACTTACCTTGCAAGTGTTTTGAATGAGTGTGCTCCTGTGTGACTGTGATGGAGAGGTAACTTCTTTCTGCACAAAACTTAGCATCACCTTCAGCACACTTTGAGAGTGAATGTAAAATCAGTTTGGTGAACATGTTCTCTACTAGGCTAAGGATTACTGTCTGTCCATTCTGAAGTAATGTAGTTTGGTCATTGTCTAGAAGGTATTCAGGAAGATGCTTTTCCTTCCTTTTAAACACCAGAGATGTTCCAAATTTTGGATGGAACTTCTTTGAATGATCTTAACCAAATCTTAAAACTCATTGTTAATCTGTATATTAAGAACCTGAATGTGGGGAAATTACCCTTTTTGTCTCAGAAAATAAAAGTTACTTTTCCATGTGCAGAGGAGAAGACATTGTCTCATCAGTCCCATAACAGTTACAGGTGTGTGAAAGCATGCGGAAACAATACCAACCTAAAGTGCTGCATACAAAAGAATCCTTTGGACTTCTAATGTTTGGATGAAACTTGTGTGTAAAAATTAACCTTTCAGTCAAAGTAGCTGATCTTCTTCATTAAAATCCAAACATAATGCCTATTTTATACCTGTTCTGTAGCAAAAGTTACTTAACATCTTAGTACTTAGATCTTTAGTACTAGTGGAATGAGAAGCATTTTTCATTCCTGCAGGAAATAAGTACATGATGTGATGCATCAGCTTAAGGAAGGGTCAAATGGAAAAAATATATTGAATGATTCTTTCTTAGCTTGTCAATTTTATGAAGCTTAAATATTCAAGCAGTGCTTGGCTTCTTTGTACCTGATACACATCATATTGTTGCATTTAATGCTTTCTCTTTACAAAATTTTTCTTGATTTGCTTATAATTTTTTCATTTGTCTCTTTTAAAATATTTTAAATATATACATTTAAAATTATTATTTATTTAAAATTATTTTAAATTATTATTTATTATTATGTCAGAATTATAAGTCTGCAGTATTGATTTATTCTGTGTCCAAAAGAGATTAACTTGCAGGCATTTCTGAAAAGGTAATGAACAGCAAGTTTGTCATCTTTGAGACAGAGTGATCTGGTGATCATCTGAATGAAACATTTGCCAAACAGTTTTCTGGTGGTTGTGCTTAGGAAGGAGGAGCCTGAAATGACCAGTAATGGAGAGAAGCTCGTGTAGCCAGTGATTTTTTTTTTCTTTGTGCGTTGACCAGACTATTGTGTTTTTAAAAACTTTGGAAGTTGCATTGCACTGAAAGGTGTAGTGTTTACTCCCATTAGATGAAGTTGCATATGTATCTATAAATAGGTGTGTGAGTGTAGAAGTATATACATGTATTTTTACGTAATTTATAAAACTGTATAATCGATGTTTTGCAGGTGTGGAACATCCTTTTTAAAGACTTGTTGCATTTTGAGTGACTAGGCTCAATTATATAAGAAATGATTATTTGTATCTTTTAGGGGAAGCTTGTAGCTGCTTCAGAAAGCCTGCTGCTTTCTGAATGATCTCCAAGTCAAATTTGTTTTTTTTTTTTTTTTTTGCATTTGTTTCAGAATTGTAATAGGTAAGCTATAATTCAGTGTGTATTTTGTGTGTCATTAGGAGCTGAGCTTAATTTAATGTGTGCTTTATAAAGGATTCTTAAATTTAGCTGTCTTCTGCTGTTAACTTACAATGTACAGAAAGAAATGGCAAAGTATACTGAAGAACAGAGGCCGGATATTTTTATTATCATTCATCCTATCAGTGAGAGACATCTAAGAGGTTGTTTTTTTTTTTTTTTATGTAGAAAAGAAAGGAAATCTATTAGTCTCACTGCTCTAGAAAATATCAGAGTACTGTTTTTAAGTAGACAATCAAACAGATCAGCAGTTAAAACTAAAAACTAAAAAAAAAATAAAATAAATGTTGGTCAAGAAGATGTTACTAAAAAGAAAAAGACAGGATCTCTCCATTTGCCTCTCAGTGTTCTGCTGGTTGATCAAGAGCAAAAAAAGAAATAGTGAGAAAATCATTGCTATGTGTCTTAGCTGTCCTGAGAGAGAATTATCTTTTGAACTCTCGTTCAGAAAAGGAATAGGGGGCATGGAAGGAGTCACTGAAAGCTCTATGTACATTTGTTTTTCTAGCCTTTATAGAATCATAGAATAGCTTGGATTGGAAGTGACGTTAAAGATCATCTACTTCCAACCCCCTGCTGTGGGCAGGATTGCCACCCATTAGATTAGGCTGCCCAGAACCTCTTCTAACCTAACCTTGAATGCCTCCAGAGATAGGGCATCCACAGTTTACTGGGCAACCTGCTCCAGTGCCTTACCGTCTTCTGAGTAATATCTAAACTCTTAGTATCTAATCTAAATCTCCCTTCTTTTAATTTAAAAACATTTCCTCTTGTTCTATCGCTAGAAGTATGGGTGAGTCCTGTTTTCCAGGATACTACTCATTTTTGAGAGAGAATCCTTAGTCTAGTTGTTGTTTTTGCTTTCCACTTCTCAGATTCTATAAAATATGATCTTGGCATATCCTTTTATCTGCAGAATATTGGACCTATTGGAATGCTGTGTATAGAACAGCACGGATTTAAACTACCTTTCTGTTGTTACTAATATTTAGATGTCATAGCGCAGTTTTTAACTACTATTCATACTGTATCATGTTGTGCTGTGTGGGGAATATTCTGGACATAGTGGTAGGTTCTTTCATGAAACTGAGTCACTGTAAATAAAAACATAGAGGCAAATAAATATTCTGAATTTGTTATCTTTATGCTAAGCAGCAGTAGTTAAAGTATGTTTTTAGCAACTTCCTCTCTTCTTTTAGTGGAAGCAATTCCAAATAATATACAAGAGTTGCTTTGGAGTTAAATTACTGTATTGATCACAGTTTACTTAAGCAGATGGGTAAGAACTTGTAGGTCACTTGCTAGTCCATTCTTTGGCAATTGTACATTCTTTAATGTTTTTTACAGTCCATGGTGTGCCAAAAAATAATATTTCTACTGCTTTCTTTGGCAAATAATTCCACACTCTATTTTATTCCTTCAAGAACGTTCCCCTTGTGCTTTCCATATTATAACGCTGGGCTAATTGAGTAAAATTAATCAAATTTACTATAACTCAAACTATACAAATGCCATTATCTGTCATAGACACCTACATAATGAATCTTTCTAAATAAAACTTCTAATATCTAATGAGTGTAATACAACAGTACTTAATAATGTAAGTAATGTACTTAGTAATGTACTTAGTAATGTAAGAAATTTTGTAGAGCATTTGCTTAGCATCTTTCTTTTCAGTGTGTTGAATATTCCAGGAAAACCTAGTAGAAAAAATTCATTTTGATCTGTTAACTATTTTCTAAAAGCTTGGTAGTATTACTGCTGGCATTGCGAGCTTCTAAGAGTTGCTACCCATTATTATAAAATTAAGAGGTGACTAGCAGCAATATCATTTAAATCTTCCCTAAGAAAAATCTGGTCAAACTTAACAGAGCTAACATTATTCTGATGAGTTCATCCCAAGTGTGGTCTTGCTGTATGTCTGTAGAGTATTTTATGTAATTTATAATGATAATAATTTCATACAATGAATGTGTGAAGTGTTTCACACTTATAATGATTATGATTTCATACTAGAATAATTTCATACTATTATAATAATTTTATACAATTGATGTTACTTAATGTAAACAAATGATAGAGTTGTTATTAACTAATGGTTGGGGTAGGCAAGTAGATAAATGGTGACGGAGTTGATATTAACTGGTGTTAATTGGAGGTTGAATTTTTTACATTCAAGGGCTTACACTAATATTGTATTTAAAAAGGAAAAACAAACACTTCAAAAATTATTAATGCAATTTGTTGCATCAGCAGTGTATCTCTTGGAAGTGATACAGAGGATGTATTTTTTGTAATTTAATATAGTAATCATAGGGTGTTCTTCAGTAGTAATTCTGTAACTCTGTATTCTTACCGCTCCTACTTGCAGTCTCCCCCTTCCGCTGTCTAAGAGCTGCTATGAGGGTGAACTGCAGAATGCTTTGCTATCTTCAGTGCTTTGTTATAGAACATTTGTATGCTCTCACAGAAAATTTAAGAAAACTTTTTGCAAAATATTACTTTCTGAAGGTGTATTTTACCAATCATGTATTTTTCAAAATAGTTTAACGTAAAGATGAAAAAATACATGGTGATCAAGGGGAACAAGAGGCTGTTGTCAAACAGTAGAGGCATAATTGGAGTATCCAGATTTCCCAGAAATAGTTTCTTCTCAAGTTAAAAGTAGACTAAGAAGAATGCTAGCATGAAGATGAAGTGATTTTTATCTTGTTCTTATAATGAAAATGGTCCTGCTTTAATATAGCAGGTTTAACGGAACAATGCCCTACAGATACGACTTGATTTTACAGCATTCCTTTGATGTTGTCTGACTGCCCTCTTCAGGATGACAGTGAACATGTTAGTCTGCTTAATGTTGATATGTGGTTCTAGAAGCAACCAATCCAGTACATGATCCATTATTGTAATTGCAAATTTAACCTGTTGAATAATTGTTTTAAGTTGCAAGTTGTATTCAATCAGTAAGTGTGAAAGTTGAGTTGTGTTTTGTAAGATTTATTTTTAAGGGTTGGAGATTTTTTTCATGATACATTTTATACAACAAAAATTTATTCCTAAATACAAGAGAATTCCACTGGAGTTGTGTGTAATATATATCGTGCCTAAGGCTGGTCTCAGTTAAGAAGAAATGGGAGTGAAAGGTAGTTTTTACAACACCTATAGTCTGCTTCCTTCACTCTTCACTCTCAAAAAATGATATTTTTGTGTTCAGTGCAGAGTTTCTGTCTTGAAGCTACAGTTTTTAATTAAAAGGTATTCTTTGCCATCATACATGTGGAAAATATTAGAATACCATTTTGAGAAAAGCTGCAGGATACCTTTATACTGCTTTTGCATCTAACCATATGCAAATAAAAGTTGCCAAATATTGGAGCGTTGGTTTGAGGTCTGCAACAGACGCAATTAATATGATTAATCACTAAAATGGAAGTAACTAGTGAAGGAGCATATGTAAAGATGAAAGTATTGCAGGGATCCTTCCAGGTTGTTTTCCTTTCCTTTTTATTGAATTATTTGTTGATATGGATTTATCCTGTGGAATAATTCTTTTTATGTTTCTGTCTGTTGTTTTACGGCTCTTCCCTGTGGATAAGGATTCCCAGTGTTTCTTTTATTTTCTTCTCAGTGCAGACATGACCAGGTTTAAAACTAATGAAGCAATCAAACTAAAACAGAAACAACCTTAAATACAGAGCTGTGAGAAAAGCCAATAGAAGCCTTTCTTACAAATACAAGTAGTAATAAAAATGACTTTGTAATGATGATGGAAAGCATTATGTAACGCTGTTACATTATGGAAAACTATCCTTTATCACTTCCAAAACATGTTTTATAGAAATAATCTTGAGCATTTTTCTGTTACTTACAAACCTCCTGTCAGTTTAATTGCTTCCCCAGTGTTTAACAGTTTTTTTGGCATAGTGAATAGGGATAGATTATTTTTTTTCCAGAGCTTTTTCTATGCATTTGGTATTTTTGAAATAATACTGCAGTCACATTTCTGTGTAATTTTTCCACTGGTTTCAGTATTCCTATTTCCTCTTCCTCAAGTAAATCCTGGTATTGTACTTGAGGACCATATAAGTGTCTCCATGCATAGACATGCTTGCAGATTTCGGTGATGCTTGCCACTAAGGCCACTCCTAAGGCTTTTGTGTTTTCTGAGGCTTTTAAATGTGAAAAAGATTAACATATGAAATGTTTCTGCTTTTAGTTTGACTTAAAACTTTGTAATTTTAGAGAAGGCAAGTATGAAACACAGATGCATTATGAGCCGAGAGTTCTTTTAAAATTGATAACGTGAACATTGAGAGTGATATTGCAAGAATAATTAATTTAACTGCTGCAGCTGGATAGAGTGTCTCTTTTGCAAGTGAATGCCACATGGATGTATGCTTGTTTCTTTTAGGCAAGCTAATGAAGAATATCAAGTTCTGGCTAATTCATGGCGCTATTCGTCTGCTTTTTCAAACAAGCTGTTTTTCACAATAGTGGATTATGATGAAGGGGCGGATGTTTTTCAACAGGTAAATGCTGCATATTGTAAAACATTCTTAACATTATTTACTAATGAATGGATACTAGAAAACAATTATTTCCTTAGATACATGCCTCTGTATGCGCTTCATGTGCAAATTCATTCTAGTTACAAATAAGGGATGCTGGAATTTCTGTGACTTTAACAAGGGCTACTTATGCAAGTAGCTACTTTTGGTATTTTCCAAGCGTGGTTCATAGTATTTATATGTTTATTATATAAATTAACTGATACATACGCAAAATTTAATCAGCCCATTGTTAATGTGTTCTGGGGTTAAATGTAATACAAAGAACATTTGTATTTAAAAATTTCCTTTAGGGCAGAAAAGTATTTTAAGACTTTCCATTCACTTTATATGAGAAAATATTCTTCAAATTTAGAACTCTTTGACTGGAAGTTCTTCAGGCAAAATAAAACAGACTTTTGGTTTTCACTAATTACCAATGACTTTTAACGTGAATTTTGGAATAATTCTGACCTTGTGCATATGTATGCAAAGCAGTACTGCTATAGTGTTGTGTATAGTATTGTGTTAAACTATTTCACAACAGCTCTCTTATACTTTCTAAGGATATTTTTATTTAGATAATAGTTCACTAAGGAAGTGGGATGTTTTTTACTTAGATGAAAAATATTAAAATAGCAGGTAATTTCTAATGATAGAATCAGTTCTGTACTTGATTAGATAATGTTTTGGTAATGTGATAGAAGTCATTTTGCAGGAATGAAACAAACAAGATTACTCTTCGTTTGTTACTCAAAGATCTTCGTATTGCATCATTTTATCTAACTTTAATATTTTTATCAAGTGTTTTGGTTTTTTTGCTCTGAGATGGACTAACTGTGGAGGAATGTTATATAGTAAAACTATAATATCCTGTGTCACCTAGCAAAGCTGAAGTAAAAATGTGAACATAAAGTAGCAAATATAAATCTGTTTGTTTATCTTACTTGATTTTTTTTTTCCCTTTGTACAAAGTATAGCTGCAGAATATGGTGAATACCGAGAGAATAGAATATAGAATACTGAGAGAAAAGAATACTGGCTTTTATTTATTTTAATTATAAGAAATCTGAAATCTATTGCTGTATATGTAAACAAATGTCCAAAATTGATACACAGGGAGTGGTTCCAGTGACATCAACGTGTGAATAAACATTTGTGTGATGTGTAGAGAAAGTTATGTTACCTAAGGCAGTTACGTAAGGTTATGTAAGCCATTTGGAATTCAAACAAGACTAATCATTGTAGGGTTGTCTGTCATCAAGCCAGTGGAGGTGTAGATGAGTAGTTTAGTCTAGATAACTTTGGATTGGTGACAGCTAGGGAAGAGAAACAATGTCAATCTCTTTTAAACATGTTTTCCTTTGAATTTCAACCTAATATTCTTTAAGTGATTGGAGGGAGATGAGGTCTCTATTTTACTAATTACAAGGAGGGGGATGAGGTCTCTGTTTTACTAATTACAAGGAGGGGGATGAGGTCTCTGTTTTACTAATTACAGGGAAGCTCTTAGAGTGCGTGGGAACTATAAAGCATGAGATACTCATACTCAGAAAAGCTTGCAGGTACAATACTCTGAACCATGAAACATCCCAACGGCTCTGCCAGAAGAAAATAGCAAGAAATGCACTGAGCACTCTTTTTACAGGACTGTGCATAAAGATGTACTAAAAACAAACACCCCCCCTCCCCCCCCCCCCCCCAAAAAAAAACAACCCAAACTTATTATTTGGGAAGGGAAATACAGTTTTTCACACTAGTTATGCTTATGTTGTCTGGTACATAAGAAATAAACATTTTTAGGTGTGAAGTTACTAACTTTTTTGCTATTTTTCCTGCTTTTATAGCTTAATATGAACTCTGCTCCGACTTTCATGCATTTTCCTCCAAAAGGTAAACCCAAGAGAGCTGACACATTTGACCTGCAGAGAATCGGATTTGCGGCTGAACAGCTAGCGAAATGGATAGCTGACAGAACAGATGTTCATGTAAGTCAACAATTTTAAAAGTTGGAGCCAAATGTATGTACCTTGGTAGTTTGAGACAGGCAGATGATAAATGTCATCTCTCCTTAATACCTATTTTTCCCTTGAACGTGAAATCTTGACAGCATTTAAAAAACTATATATATATATATAAAGAAAAAAGTAGTATTCATTGTAGCTGCAGTTTGAAGATTGTTCTTCTGTGTAAATTATATGTGGTCTTTTCTAGACAAAGTGGTGATATTGTGATAATTAGTTCTTAATAAGTAGTATGTGTTTGCAATAAAACATACAAAATAAATCCAAAGCAGCTGCTCCTAATTCAGACACAACATGCATATTTGCTTAAAATTATAATTATTACAATATATATACACATTTATTTTTATATGTGTTAGTTTAATTTTCTTAAGAGTTAAGAATGGAAATATTGTGTATTTAAGTTTTCAGATTAGTACCAAATCATTAGTGCTTAAAAACTGTTCTCTTATTACTGAAGCTAGTATTTTTTCTTCTTATTCATGGATACATTCAGTGATTAATCTTTGTTAATACCAGACTTCAGATGCTCATTGTTTGTCTGTAATAAGGTATTCTCTATGTATTAATTTATTTGTGATCTGCATGTTTGCATTTATCTTTTTCAGATTAGAGTGTTCAGGCCTCCAAACTATTCTGGTACAATTGCTCTGGCTCTTCTGGTATCTCTTGTTGGTGGATTGTTGTATCTACGAAGAAATAATTTAGAATTCATCTACAACAAAACTGGCTGGGCCATGGCAGCTCTGGTATGCACTTTTTCCATATGTATATGCTTTTAATTAGTTTCCCATTTTAACATATTTTGTTACTTATGCAGCAAAGTAAAATCTGTCAGTACATACATCAGGGTGGTACTAACAGATGAAGATTTGCAACCTTAATCTTGAAGCTAACTCTTGTCAGCAGTGACTATCAGTTACTAGGAATCATTCATTGAAAATTGATGTTTTTCTTCAGTTGTTAGCTGCAGATTATTGTTGAACTTCAGGAGAAAAATATGTCTAATAGAAAGTGTTACTGATGATTGTTGTTATCACTCTCTTTGTAAAAGAAGTAATGTTATGGTAGGCTCAGTGTGGATATTGATGTCAGAGTATTGCTTTAGAGTAATGAAAGGTTAAGAAAATTAACAAAGCTTTTATATGTGTGTAAGAAAATGAAACAAGAACAAAAAAACAGATAAAGATGGAATTCTTGCATGGTGGATTCACTAGTACTGTCCTTAACAATTTATTGTTAACCCATATAAGAGATTTTATAGAGCTAACTCTGAGGGAATTTTAAATCTAGCCAATCTAAATCTAGACGTGTATTTGTCTGGATTACTGGTGTTTATCAATGAGAAAATCTGGAAAGTACCAGAAAGCTTGTTTGATAAGCATATGAAGCAACTATTGGAATCTTACTTGAATATTTTGAGGTCAACTGTGTTAAACAATAATAAGCACAGTAAAATAGATATTTGTGTCAAAAATCAAATAAAAATATGTAATCAATAGAATTTCCTGTGTTTAACCATGCACCGTGTCTGTGGACACAACAATTTTATTCCAATTTCATGCCTCAGTGTTTCTGACCAGAAGCTTTATGGTGGGAAGGGGGGTGTGGGAAAAGTTGTTTTCCATCTTGCGAAGGTTAAAACTCAGTTCTTCAAATGAAGAATAATTCTATTGCGATCTGCATCAAATAGATAGTTGAATACATAATTAACTTGAGAACTAAATTAAGGAAGTAAATGTATCAATTTTTTTCTCAAAATATTTGCTGTTATCCCTAGGAGCTGCTTGACATTTTACATCTGTACATAACTGTAAACTACAGCGTAGGAAACTTCTAATTACAGTGAACCAAGCTCCTTTGGAGAGAGTCACTGCCTAAATGTGATCAGACATTTAAAAACAACCACCATGGTATTTGTGCCTTTCAATACTCATCATCCTACTGATTGCATTAGTAGGTAATAATAGAGTTTAAAGGGATAAAAATGACGTTAATGGGATTTTTTGCTCTTTCTAATACTACTTCCAGTACAGTCTGTTTATTTTAAAGATGAACAGCACTTGAAAAAGATATTTTAGAAAAACATCTTATCTGAAAGTAAATAAGAAGATAGCAATTAACCATGGCTCCAGCTAATTTTTTAAAAACATGTTCATTACTCTCTTCCCTTCACAATGTTGTCAAAGCCCCATGGTGAAAAGTGATTTTTGAGCAAATTTATCCAGTTACTATGAGTCCTTTCAGTTTTAATCAGATCTATATGGACATACAAGTTAACACTGAAATTTCTTTTGGTGGGGTCAGCAGGGAGTCCAAATTTCAGGCTTTGCACAGATGACCTCAGATCCTCTGTATGTTCTGTGGAATGACTAGAATGAGTCAGGATTCATAGAAGGGAAAATGGGCAGCCATTGATATATTGTTTCTAAGATAGGTGATTGCAGTTGTCTTATGTTGGTACTTTTTTTCTACCACTGAAACATACTTTGTTTACTAAAACTTTTTAAAATGCTTTTTTTTTTGTTCTTTTGAAGAGCTTTAAATCTCTTAAATATTGGATAATTGCTTTTGTTTGCTTTTAATGAAAAACTGGCAGTGCAATTCTTCCTAAATAATAGAAAAAAATTCACTCTATAAAGCACCTCTATGAGCAGAAGAAAAAAGAGTACCAGAAGTGTTGACTAGATATATATTTGATACGACCATCAGCAGCAATGAGTTGTCTTAGAAATAGTATTTTCAGCAGTATATTAACTAAAAAGAATTGGAATGCCATTTTTAATGGCACATGTTATGGTTGTGATAGGCTTGGAATCGAGAGAACTTTCAACTCATGCACTGATTCCAGCTCCAGTTAACACAAGACTTAAATTAGTTTTGTCCTCAGCATTAAATTGAGCAGTAGCAGTGCAATTAGCTGTTTTCATCCCCTTGTGGAAGCACAACAGACTCAATAGTACCTTGTATGCCTTAGGCATTTTTACTTGCAACATTACCCAACAGACTTCTAGAATGGCAAATGCTGGTTGTTGAGTACTTAATATTAAAAAACATATCATTTGGAATCACACCCAAAATTTATCCCTTGTATTATTTTAGACTTTAATTCAATTCTTACTACTCATCCATGGATATTTTTCATTCTGTGTGTAGTGCAAAAATGAGGAGGGATTTAGACTTCAGTCCTTAGATATTTGCAGTCATTCATTTTATACTGATAACAAAAAGCAATTCGGGTTCTTGTCAAGACTCTTCATTTCTTAAGCAGGGAGTAAAAGGTCAGATGGTGTAAGCTGAGCAAATTTCTAACATTTTAGATAAGGAATTGCTACTTTTGAGACAATGGTTCTAGTGCTGAGAAAATATTTGTTCAATTGACTAGAATGTAGCAGTGGGAGAGCTTTTCAAAACAATTTCTTTATCAGATTGCCACCATGCTTTTCTATATGTAGTTTTCAGTTTCATTTTTGGTGTGTATTTCAGTTTTGCCTATGATGTCTGAGAAGGCAAAGTCTGTGCTCAGATTCCAAGATACCTGCCTAGGAGTTGATTCTTCTGGACAAAGAATGTCAAATCACTTGAATGAAAAGATGAAGCATGTATTTACTGTTGTCTTAACAGTTAGTGATTATGAGAGATATGATCTGTGCCAAGACACTGCACAGTGCTTATATCGTATAGGACATTCATCATCAGTTACAGCTCCAAAAAAACTTGAAGGCTGCTATTAACTTCTTTACCTCCTTCTGGAAATGAGGATAGATAAGCAATTTGTTTTATTCCAGGATACAGAAGAAAAAAACTAGGCTCCTATACATGGGAACTCCAAAAAAAAAAACCAAAAAACAGCGACTAATGCAAGTTATTAAACTATTTTTTTTCCCTGCAGTTAGAGGCTTTAGAGATGCACATCACATTTAAAGATACAGAAATGCCTTCTCTTTGCTTGTGTACTGTAGTTCCTGTCCTTGAAATGTCTGTGCCTTGCTAGAGATTCTAAGAAGTGATGAATTGCTCTTTAGAAATTGAGTACAAATCTTGCAGCCTTTATTGAGTGCAAAAGCAAATTTAAACTGGGTAGAAGGGATTAAATTTCTTTAGAATGGTAGTTGTGGGTTGGATAAAATGTGCAAATCTAGAGTAATTATAGAAACTGGGTACAGAACTGGCTGCCTGGCTCTCTTCATTTTTGAAATTAGGCTTCTATTTAACTGCATTTATTAATGAATCTAGAATTTTCTTATTTTTTATGTGCTACAAAATTATTGTCATGTTTGCGGATCTAAGAGATATAATCAGCTGCTTTGTTGTATCTGCTAGCAGGAAGTTTTATTTTGAAATGGCCTTTTAAGCCTCTAATAATTTTATTAAATAAAATGGCAGATATTGTTAAACAATGCTTATACCTCTGAAGAAGTAACACACTGAACCTAAATCATTTGACAAAGTTTTGAAAGTTTGAGAACAGTAGAGGTATTTTCTCCATATAGTTGTAAGGCTGCATCTTACTACTATTTCAGTGTTCTGGAGGAAATCTAGATGCTTAGTTAGTGTCTTCTCTTAGGAAACTTCTGGTACACACAGGCACACTACTGGTGAATTCAGACCCGTTCCCTCTTATCAAAACTAAACCTGAGATTTTTCACTGTGAATCCATTGAGAAAGACCCCCATTTGCAATTTGTTCACAAGGTTCTTGAGCAGACAGACCTGTTTATATATATGGTGTACTTATAGTAGTTGAGGTGCGCTTCGTTACTATTGAAACCATCTTGTGGATATTTGATCCTGGAACCGTAAAGTGTTGAAGCAGATTATTGGTCCTTCCCTCTCTCTGTATTGCTTTTGTTGATCATTCTGTTCCACACTTTGCTGTCATCATTTAGATGCTGAACAAGCTAGCTAGATCAAGAAGCTCCTAAAATAGCTAAATCCTGAGTTCCCCTGATAATTGAGGTGGCATGCAGCTGGTAAAATATTCTGGGAGTATGATGAGTGGAAAGAAGGGGGCAGGTGTATGAAAGGGCTGTCCTTGGTGAGGTGTGAGTGGTACTGTATCTGTAGAACTGCTGAAGGAGGGACTCTACTCTGCCTGGGTAAGTGGAGTTGCAAATCCTTTTAAGTTTGTAGAGGGAAATGCCTCAGCTTTAATCTTCTTTCTACACTTTTAATCCTTTCTCCCTTGACAAAATTCAAGAACATTGGAAAGGGATGATTTCTCTGCATATGAGTTTTTTCATTGTAATCAATACTGTACAAACCTTTAAGATAAACATGAAGTCATTAATCACATGTTGCAAGTCATTCATAGAAGTGAGTTTGTAAAAGCTTGATCCTGAGAAACATCAACTCACAGTAATAAGAGTTGTGGAAAGTTTGGATCCCAAAGCACAGGATCATTTGGAAACCAACAGATTTGGAATGCTAAGCACAGGATATCGCACTATGTGTAACACATGCATCAGTTCTAAAAATAGTGGGGTATATTTCAAGTAAGTTTTACAAACACTAGAAGTCTGTAGATTCCAATTATAAATATGTGGAACAGTACTTCAGTGATAGCAATAAGTGAATATGGAATGGAGCAAAATAAGCTTGAATGTCAAATGCTATATGTAGAATACCGAATGCTTGCTTTAGGGATTTGATGGAAATACTAAAGTATCTAAAGTAGATTAAAAGGTTCTTCTAAGTATTTTCTCCTATGTATTTTTTGTTAGATGCTACCGTGTTGTGAGGCTATTTATTTATACTAGCAAACGTTAGAGAGCTTCAGTAATTTGAGAGAATTCTTAGTTATGAAGTATATAATTAATAAAAACTGAGGTTTTTTCATGTTTATGTATGGAAACAGATTTGGCTCAGGAGACTGTGAATTAAATACATTAATTTAAGAGTAAGTAAAATGATCATGTTCATTAAAAAAACTTTTCTTTTTTGATGTTTTACTTTCCAACTGCCTAACTCTTTGGTTTTCATCTCTCTCACCTCACTTTTGTTCTTTATTCTGTGATCTATAATTACACTTTAAATCAAAATTTACAGGATAAAAGCATGCATCTTTTCCCTTTGTTATCCCTAGGACAGGGTTTCACCAGCTTCCTTGTCTCATTTCATTGTCTTGTTTCATTTCACTGGTGTCATCATGTGCTCCCTTCCCTACCATTCTGTACTGTGTCTTGTGTTACTGCTTTCATCTCATGCCTACACTACACCATTATGTTGGTCATAGCTAATTCATCCTAATGAGAGTAGAAAAACAAAATTTGTGCACTACAGAAATCCTCGAAAGTAATATAGATTAGGCATAGCTATTGATCTTTTTCTGTAAAACCTGTCAAGATTCAGTCCTAAGTTGTTGAAGTTGGTTCACAGTGTATTGCTAGAGAGTCCATACTGGACTAAAGAGCTGTGCTGGCTTAAATTTATTTCACAAATGCATTGCTAAATATTATTTCCAGACAATATGAGCTTCCAGAGCTCTTCCCACCTTTTCAGTAAAAACAAATTTCTCTTCTCTGGTTTAGTAAGCCATCCCAATAAAAATAAATAAAAATTTTATACCTAGTTATTGATGTGACTGTACTATGCTAGGGGGAATACACGTATACAGTAAAAATGAGAGTATATGTGGAAGCTGGACTAATATATATTGAAGTTTTTAAATGATTATTTGTACTAATAAATCATAAACATTTACATATTTAGAAATGTATTTATCAGAAACATAACAATTTTTCTTGTTTAGTAATCAGAAGGTATTACGCTTTCCTCTTTAAGATTGTCATAATGACTACTGCTATGACTATGATTTTGGTCAATGTAGATTCTGCAGTATGACCATCTGCAAGTATTTCACAGTTTTCATAGATTCCTAACCTAGCTCCAGTAAAGGGAATTTCCTTTTCTGATGTCACCACAACTGTTGTATTTTGTCAAGACTAAAATGAAGCACAATCATTTAGGACACAAAATGGGAATTTCTTAAATGGGTGGATAATTCAATTTTTTTCTGGTGTGGTTTTATATCATTTCATACACCTTATAGCAAACTGCTAAGCTAAAGATCTGTTGTAGAGGTAGAAATAACTTCATAAAAGGTTGCAGAAATCTTGAATTGTAGTTTTCAGAATATTTGCAATAAATGCCTTCCACAGTAATGATTGTTTTTTGCCATATAGGTATGTAAATGTGCCAATTCCAAGTACACATAAAGAGAAGATTATTTCAAGTCAGATTCTGAAAATTTGCCTTGGTAAATGAATGATTGTGTTGGTCTTCTATTTTTCTAGTGTGTTGTATTTGCTATGACATCTGGTCAGATGTGGAATCACATCCGTGGGCCCCCATATGCTCATAAGAATCCCCAGAATGGACAAGTGGTGAGTTAATTCTTTTAATTTTTTTTTTTTTTTTTTTTTGGGGGGGGGGGGGGGGGGAGGGGATTTCACTTACTATACTGAATGTGTGACTACAGATATTTGCATTGTATGACAATGGGCCAGAGTCTGAAGTCTCAAATTCCAAGCATACTCTGTTACAGAATTTTTGATGTTTTAGAAAATTCTACTGCCTTTTATTTGAACAATGAAATTTTGTAATTCTTTTATTATGCTTCCAGCTGCAGTGAATGTACTAGAAAGTGTTTCATAGCACACAGTTTCCACTGCTCAGTGATAAATGGCTTTTGTCATTTTGTAGAAACATATTCTCTCTCAATGTGAAAAGCAATTTTTTTTAACTTACACAAACCTTTGAGATCTATAACCTCTTCGTCTTAAGCATTTTAGTTAGAAAAGTTGACAAAAGAAACACATTAAAATATTTGCCATTTAATTTAAGTTCTCTATCAGCTTCTTGGGAAGATACCATTAACTGAACACTCCTGGAATTGATATTATATTCTTATTATGCTGTCTTTGAAAGAGTTTTCATACTTGCTCCTTTCTGCTTATAAATGAACAAATGCTCATCGGAGCTCACAAGGAGAAACTCTTTGCCTACTTTGGGACAGGGCAGGTAAAGAGGACCATGTATAGTTTCTGGTACTCTTCCTTATTTACTACTTTTCTAATAAATTATTGTGAAACTTAGGCAGGAACCTTTTCTGTAAATGTATGGCGTGTTCAGCCAAGTTCAGCTTTGACAATCACTAGTTAAAAGAGATTAGCTGATATCTTGGAACTTAAAAGCAAATTTGTTCTCTCTGTGTCTTAGTTGGACTTGCAAAAAAAAAAAAAAAGATGTTTTGATCACTGATCTGCTTTGTATCAGGAATATAACAGCATACTGAGATCATAAAATGGCATAATTCAATCTGTCAACCTTGTTATGTGGAAGGAGAGCTAGTAATGTGGTAAATAATCTTTGCAAAACACAGTTTATAAAAGTTTAAAATTTTTCATTACTGCCTTGCAGTAATAAACTTACGAAGTTTTCCGATAGAGTGACAGAAAGAGAAATACTGCATAAAAAAAGAACCGTTTCTGTTAGTCTTTTACCATACCTAGGTTTATACAGTGCATTTCTTAAAGACTTGTTTCTGAAGTGTAATCTACCTTAAATCATTTAAAAATATCCCTTTTATCCTTTCTCAATCTTTGCCATCTTGTTTTGTTTTTTTTATAGCATGAACTCAGATTCATACTATAAAAGCTGTTACTTTGGTAGTGCAAACACAAGCAACCAAATAATGAGAATAACCATAACAATGATCTTAAATTCTAGTTGCTAAACTGCTGTATTAGTCAACATGTCTACTTATCTATTTTTGTTCCACTAGATGTCTTCAGGTAGGTTATTTTGATTCTCTGTTTCACTTTCCACATGTTCATGTGCCAGTGCTTTTATCTCATTGGAGCTACTTTGGTCAGTATGTAAAAAGTCAAATTCTAAGAATTTAAAAGGATGTAGGTAAACACAGGATCACCAAGCTCCTGATTAATTTAATACATCACTGACCAATAGTTTTGCAACTTAAAGCTCTGATTTTTACAAGTGCTAGAAGCTTAAGTGTTTTGCAGACCATTACATGACATTTTTTTCAAGAAAACATTATTTAATATGTTCCCATTTCATTTTATCTGACAGTCATCTATGTTCCTCAAAATCTTAAATCACAAAGCTGCTTATATAATGCTTCTGTAAAATATATTCAGCCATAATAATAATAAGCATTGTTTTTGTATTGTCTGCAACTGCAGTTTCTATATCTGAATGAAATTTAACTCACTGCTTTATTTCCAGTGCTGAAGACTTAGTACCAATTCCAAATTTACATGCCAATACAAGGATTTCTTGTATACAGTACTGACAAACTGCTTTCAATGATCTTAACATTTAAACTCTTGTTTTCAACAGAAGGCACAGAATAGCTCACCAAGCTTAGTTGTTTTATTGTTAGATTCAACTTCATAATTCTTAGCTTTTTGAATTTCCTAAGAGTTAGTGGTTCATTCTCTACTGTAGGGTCTAATATGCCACCAGACTTTGAGAGGGATAATATTCTGTCTTTATCATAAACTGTTTCTTGCCATCTCCATTTATTTGCTTAGTTCTTGTCATAATTTTAGTTGGCACTTCATTTCTCTTCCTTAAATTCCTTTAAAAAAAAATAATAATTAAAAAAAAAGATGAAAAAGCACTTGTTTGCTTGCCTTAAACAACACTAGTTCCTAGAATCATTTTATTGTAGAAGTACTGCTAACATTTCTTAAAATTTTTAACTTCTGCTCTGCGCTTATGGTTCTTTGCTTGATTACCAAAATTGCTTTGATTCTGTGATTATGTTCTTGCAGCGAAGCTTTTAAGCCATATTTCTGTAATTCTGTAAAGTGGATACACTCTCTTAGTGAGGTTTCTGGAGTTGCTTTCTGTATTTATCCCTGCATTCAGCTAATTTTAGTTTTGGGATTCATATACTATCTTTCAGTTCTGCTTTTTGTTGACCAAACTAGTTCAAACTAGTTGTGCTAGATTTCTGTCTTGATGTTATCTGTTGTATTTTTGGATAACAAGTTGAAGGACAAGCTTGATCTAAAAATAATGCAAATGGTTTTGAAAGCTTATAATTTTCCTTCATTATTTAGAAACGATTAGAATTTGGAAAGTTTGTGTGCAGGGGGAGATGCTGTGTTTTCCTTGTCAGATAGTAGATGCCTTTCTACACAAGCTGATGCTTTGTGAGATGGATAATAGTTTTGCTTGCCACTGTATTAATTGGATTCTTTTCCTGTGTCTTGTATTTTAAAAGCTTGCTAAAACTGTTCAAGTGTAACAAAAAGTGTGTTGTTAGGAAGTAATTTTTATACATTTTGGTATTCTTTTAATGGATCAGATCAAATATAAATATGTCTTTTACATTACAATATTGTGTAACATTTTTAAAACGGAAGCTTTTTATTCAGGAACCATCTTTGAAATATTACTTTTCAAATTGTCTCCCAGATGGGGATGTCTAGTAATCTGTATGTTTCTGTAGTTAAATAAAAATGTTTGACGTCTCTGATACATTTTTTTTCATTTGCCAGTGTAAACATAAGGTACTCTATGAAAATTTATACTTGGACTATGAAGATACTGAATTCACAGCAGCCTTCTATAGCAAATAGCAAAAACAATTTTCATGTGATGTAATCTAAATCTAATAAAAACGAAAGCAGAAACAAACCACCAAAACAACCACCTGAACTATTTATTGGAACTGTCGTTAGAAATACTTTCCCTCTCGAGCTCAGTAGATCATAGTAAATTGTCTATTTGCTTTCAACATTTGTCTAAATATGTATACATGTAGACTGTATTTGGAATGTGTGATTTTTTCTGAAAGTGGCCGTGTTATTTGGTTCAGCTTCAATATATAAAAATGTCTGTGTGACAGAATATATTTATACTATGTATTTCTTTTGGATTTTTTTTAAAGTTCACAAAGGTTATTGTCCCAGTGTCTAACATAAGATATCCAGATTAACCTTGTACCATAGCAATGTTTTGGTGCGTCCATCAACAGTAATTATAAATGTACTATTGAAATTAATACTTTTTTTTTTTACTGGAATAGCTAATCATGTTAATATACTTGATAGAAGTGAGAAGTAGGTTATTTACTTAGGGTTTATTCAATGAAATAGATTTTCTGCAGTCATCACAACTGAATTTTCTTAGAAATTTTATCTAGTGAAGGGTTTCTCTAGTCTTTTCTTAAAATTTTCATCCTGATTCAGTCAAGAAAAACTGTAGCAATTGGCAGTGTAAGGAGTGGAGCTAATGTAAAAGAAAACAAAGTATCAAGTAATTCTCAGCGCGTTAAAATGAACAACATTGTAGCGTTTGGAAAACTATTAACAGATGTATCCCTCCTAATGTTTTGAGGTTGAAGGAGGGGTAGTCATGTTGGCTTTTCAATAACTTTCTTTATAACAAATGTTTCTACTTTGATATAAGAAAAGGGCTCTCTTACCCAACATTTTGCACCCATTTTTAATGTGGGAAGAGAAGGAAGTAAGAGTTCTCATGACAAAATTTTTTTTAGATGAGAGATAGGAACCTCTAAGTTATCAATTCTTGACGCATGCATACTGTAAAAGTTTAGATAGGCTCATTTTATTGCAGTACTGTATTTTGGCTCAGTAAAGATAGAACACATTCTCATCAAATAAAAGTGGATTTTGGACAATCAAGCAGGCAGCAATTATTTTGTCATTATAAAATCCAATTAAAAAAAAAAAAAAAAAGCCAGATTTTAATTGCTACTCATAACAATAGAAATTCAATTTTAATTGATCAGTATTTTCAAGTAATAAACAGTTCTTCCCACTGCCCCCCTTCCTTTTAAGTATGTGCTGATAGTCTTCTAGAAGCAATTCAGTTTCATTTGGAAAATGAACTGCTCTGTGCAGAAGAGTTTTATATCAGAAGTCAGATGAAGCTCAACTACGTGAAGCTGCAAAGCTCATAACCCACTGTATTTTACCTTTCCATTTAATTTTTTTATCCTTTTAAATTTTGTTTCCTTTAAGAACAGACAAGGTAAGTTTTATCCTGTTTGGCAGACACCATTGACTTTAATATGATTAAACTTTGCCAAGCAGTATGCCTCTTCAGAGTTTCTGAAAGTCTGTCTTTTCTTAAGTGGTGGTGTCGTTATCAGATCACAAAAATATTCACACTGGAAATGAGAAAAAGATACTAAGCCTGGAGATGATATTCATTGTAGCTGAATAGAACTGAGCAGATGTTATTCCTGTACTTTAAGATTGTTGTTTGTTCTAAAACCTTAGGAAATATTTTAAACAATTTTGAGGGAGTGAGGAAAGAAGAGAGAGAAAACTCTGCCAGCATTCCTTGTTGCATAGTTGTCTTTTCCTAAGTCTGATAGATTATTTTACGAATATTTCATATTCCCTTCCTGAAGATAACCAGATAACCTTTAACAAAAGGATATTGATGTTACTTTTGTTGCAGTAAAATTTCAACATTGTGTGATGATTCAAGTATCAAAATATGTTCTATCCTTCAGAGACTTCCAGGGTTAAAGATCTAGTATATTCTTCTGTTGAAGAGCAGTTCAGTCTCCATATAGTTTTCCAGTAAACATTGGAAATACTGTCATTTCAATGTAACAATGTTAGATTTTTCTTACACCTGTGAAAAATGTCAAGAGAAAGAACAGACATTTGAAGTACTATCTGAATTTTGCTGCTTCACTTTTGTTTTTAATCTGGAAATCAACAGTTACTTACTACTTGCTATTTTGATATATATATGTAAAATGTATTGTATATGTTTTCAAAGAAACAAATTAGTCTGATTGGTCCAGCTCTCTTGCCAATATTTATTCCTTTCTTTAGCTAATCTTTCATGTTTACTGACTATCTGAAGGAACAAATAATAGAAGATGACTAAATTAAAAGGTAAACTAAAAAGTCTTATTCTATACACAGATTGTACTTCTGGGTTTCTAATAAGCAGTAGGATCCTCCCTTTTATATAGCAGATACTTCTCTGTCTTAAAACTTTCTGCTATTCTGCTATGTCCAAGGGGTGTAGATATATTGCTAGTAAAATGTCCTGTGTGTGAAAACAGAACTTCAAAACTGAGCTCTGGAAATATGCAGAAATATTTGGGCATATTAGTATTCACAGCCATTTTGTGTGGCAGTAATCTGGAGAGAATCTAAACAATAATGGGTACCTTGCCTTCTGAGTGTGTATTTAACCAGAAGTATACTACAGTAAGTGGAAGTAATTGGGATAGGATGGAGTCCTGAAAATAGACAGATCAACTGAAATTGTAAAAACACAGCAATGTGGGGGAGAACACTTCCTACAGAAAGAGTATACTACCAAGTTAGTAAGTGCAGTCCAAATTTATAATACTGGTTTGAGTTTTTTCTTCTCCTTTGCTTCTCAGTATTGTTAACATTGACATCCATTTCATATTTTTAACATTAACATCCATTTCATATAGCCCTGTAATTCTAAGTGTGCAAGAACTTAGAAGCAGGAGGGGCCTTGTATGACCAGTCATGGGCAAGTGCACCTTATCAAAATCTTAAACCTAGGATTTGTTCCCACACTCATTTCAGTGCACTACTGTAGCACTTTGTATTCTAATGAAAAATTTTGACTGATTTGCCATTTATTTGTCATTGCTTGCCTCTGAGTTGAGTTCCTTCTTGTCTCTTGTGCACATTTATAGATACCCTTCCCATTGGCCTTCACTTTCTAAAGCCTAGACAAATTCTTCTTTCTGATAAAATAGTATTTTGTTCTTTTTACTTGCTTCCTGTTCATTATAGACAAATCCTCACTAGAGGTGATGAGTAGTTTATTAATATATTGCAAGTATGTTTTGTATCCTGAATCTGACTTAATTTTCTGATGGGCAAATCACAATAATTAAGAACATGCTTATACTCACTTTTCTCAGTTGTTTTCAGGTGAGAACATAATTTGTGGAAATTTTCTTACTTCCCAAGCAAATAGCTTTCATTTCTTCCTGTGTAATGTAGTGTTGTTTTTAAATCTCATTTTTTTCTGATGTTGGCTGAATTTGATATTACCTGTTTTTTTACATGCCATCAACTTGATACTTAATAAATTAGTCTCAAAATGTGGGCTTCTGTTAAATATTTCTAAAACCCAGTTGAGCCAGCTATTCAGTGTTCTATAATGTTTGCTCTAAACCCATTTTTCTACCTTTAAATGTAGCAGAATGAATTACTAAAGACTAGAAAAGTAATACCACGTTTGTTTGTCAAGAGGATTAGTTGCCTTATGAAACATATTTTGTCTGCTGAATATGGTCTCAATTTCTTTGGAATAATTACTTCATCTCATTTTTCATGTTCCTTCATACATTTAATTGTTCTCTATTTCAGTTTCATCCAAAAGCATTTCAAGTTAATGAAAGCTAAATTTGCTTTTGGAATCCATGTGTTTTCCATGTATGCTAATCCATAGATACACACTAGCATACTCTGATAGACTCAGGATAAATATATAAAAAAATAACATTACTTTTAGGGTTTAAGGTACTAGATTTGAAATTAGGCTTTTTGAGTTTGCCATTAGCACTGCATAGATGTATTTTGTCAGCTGCAAATCTCTGGCTGCCTTTTATTCATCAGTAGCATTGCTGAAAATGGGATTCAAAAATTAGGTAATTATCACTTTTTACTGCATATTAACTTCTTTGCTTGCTCTCTGTTTCAGTGGTTGAAATATGAGCTATCTCTTTTCATTTCATTTGCAGAGTCACCTCAGCTTACTTCTTGACAACTTTCATTTTATCTGCAAGCTTTCTGACCTTTTAGGAGAGAAATATATTTGCTAGTCAGTCTCTTTTCCACTCTCCCTAAGGTTCATTATTATTCCTTTTGGGATAATTAATTAGCAAGGTCTGGAATCCATTCCTGAATCATCTTTTCATCTATCTATCTATCTATCTATCTATCTATCTATCTATCTATCTATCTATCTATCTATCTATCTATTTAAATTGATACAGATGCAAGGTAGCTTGAGGAACTATAACTGTTAGTTTGTGATTCATTCAGTTCACCAAATTTTCTAGTATAGATGACTTCCCTCATTAATTTTTCATTTCACTTGACCTCTTTTGAAAAATGAAATCGTGTTATTGCTCATCTTTTAGTCTAAGTTATTAAATTAATATGGATCATTTTCTCTGCAATTTTTATACTTCCTGCGACTTCACAATACCTTTTCTCTTATGAAAACTAGATTTAAAACAGTATTGTTTCTTGTTGAACTACCGACTGAAGATATGATCTGCCAGTTGTCACATACACATCAGTGATGCCTGCTGTTATTACTATCTATTTCAATTGCTATGTAGAAAATTAGTCTTATGTCTATAATAAGGAGGTTTTTTTTCTAAATGCTTTTCAGTTGTTCAGCTTTGTGAAATCCCCCACCATGAATGGAGCCTGTGTTATCTGCTGAAATGTTGAAATTTTTTTCTTTCGCCAGGGCCTGAAATGTTCTTCTGAAGCTCAGCGCATTACTTTCTCACTTCCATTTTTCTGCATCAGTACTTAGTTCAGATAAGGAGTGCTCATTAGAACACCTTAATCACTTTAATTTCCACCTTATATGCTTGAATCATGATTCTGTGATTTGGTTGTCATTACACAGGATTCATGGAATGTGTTTCTTTTGAATGAAGATAAAAGGTGGACTCCAGGAGTTCACTCAATACACTTCATGCTGCTGCTGTTTCTGTCAGTCCATAGAACCAGAGAGAAACTACTGTGAAGTAAAACCACTTGAAATATGTAGACTGGGTAGTAGGTTCTGAGAATTAATAGGCAATACTTGCTCATAGAAATAGCCTGGGAGTCTGCAGCAGCTAAACATAAGCATCCTTGCATCAGTATTGATGATCGTCTTCAAGTATTGGTATTTCCTCTGATATGAAGGGTGATAATGAGCAGGGGGTTACAGTTCCATGGAGATATTCCAAACATGGGTTTGTATTTCAAGCTATGGCAGGGGAGATTCAGGCTGGACATGAGGAAGTATTACTTTTCAGAAAGGGTGGTCAGGCACTGGAATGGACTGCCCAGGGAGGTGGTGGAGTCACTGAGCCTGGGAGTATTTAAGGAAAGGCTGGATGTTGTGTTGAGGGACATGGTTTAGTGGAAGCTATTGGGAATAGGTGAGCGGTTGGACTGGATGATCTTGAAGGTCTTTTCCAACCTTGGTGATTCTATGATTCTATGATTCTATGATTTGTTCCTGGGTCGAGGCATGTATTACATTTTACCATATACGCTCTGATAATAGTTCCTCAAATGAATGTTCATCTCTTTCTTGCTGATGTATGTGTATATAAAAAGCACAGCTAGAAGTAACTTTGAGATGTGTCAACATTTATCTTAGCAGCTACTGCAGTCATCATCTATGTTAGGCTTCTCTTACAGAGCTGTTCCTCTGCATCTCTGAGGTTGTGATGCAGACAGTAATATTTTGTGTTCTCTGACTGTTGTTTTGTTTGGGGTGATTTTTTTTTTCCCTTTTGTCTTCACAATTGCTGATGAAGGGCTAATTACGAAATGCCACAAAGACAAATAGTGATCCCCAGTCCTTGAGCAGGAAAGACTGTAACAACTGCTGCTACTGTAGCTGTTCTTTGTCTTAACTGCAAACAACATAATACACTGAACTATAAAAGGATAACATTTATTACTCCAAGAAATAAAAATTCTTTCATAGACATAAAGGAAAAAGCTCATTCTTCTAACAGAACTAACAAATACTTCAGTTTATAGGTATATGTGTATATTTAATAATTTAAATATTTCTCCTTTCAGTTTAAAAGATGGTTCTGTTATTCCTGATGATTTTAATTTGTCCAGCTTAAAAAAAGTGAAATAGGACACATTCAAACATACAGAAATTGCATTTTAATATCTATTAAAAAAATAGTGTATTTCTCAAAAGACTTTGCTAGAAAAGGGTTGCTAGATAGTATTAAAAATACTAGTTTTGAGGGAGACAAAAGACTAACCTTCAAACTTTTTCTGACTTTGTCTCTTATCAGTCATGCAAGTGTCAGAGTCATAATGTGAATACTCAAGAAGGCTTTGAATTGTCAATAGAGGAAGCTTCCTCTTTGAGCTTATATTCACTGGAACAGAAGAGATAACGCTATTATCAGTGTTTCAGTGTTCTTATAGTGTAGCCAATTTCTCATTGAGTGTACTGAAATGCAGTTTTTAATACAGTTTAGATATTAGTATAATGATAAATACATCAGACTTTAAATACTGAATTCTGAACTGTATCTGGGCTGTTTCAGTATAAAGTTCTACTCTTATATGTCTCAGATATTTGTGAATACTTTCTGAAAAAAAGTGGTTTTTAAATACATTTCTACCCCCACACATCTCCACCCTCTTTTTTTTTTTTTTTTTTTTTTTTTTTTTTTTTTTGAAGTTGACATTAAAATCTACATTTATTTCTGGAATGTGAACCTTGGATCAAATCATCAGCCTGCTAGAACTTTAGAGTCTAGCACTGGAATATAAACATAAAGAATAAATACCCACTATATCATATACAAATAGCATTATTTATGATGACTAGACTAGGGTTTTTATGCTCTTTTTTTGATAATGCATGTAAACTCAATATTTTAATCACTGAATGTATGTTGGTTTGAACTGGAGTTAATGGACTTCTTACTTTTATCTTAAATGTATTGATTTTTAGGTTTCTATGTGTTTACTAACATAGAAAAATCTGAATGCGTTTCAGTGCACTGTGCAAAATGTGCATGGTAATACAATAACTCTAAGCTTTTATATGTGGCTCACTTCAAACTTGCTAATACTTACACTAAAATCGAGGACTTAATCACTACTAGTGGACAGAGAACTGTAAAGATTTTCTTTATTTGCTTTTGTTTGTAAGTTATTGTTAGCCATATGTCTACTAACTCATTTAAAATCATTTCCATAAGAATTGTATGTTATCTTTGTTACCAGATCTGGGTAGTCTGAAATCCTTATGTCAGTTAGGTATTCTGAAGTAAGACTTATGTTTTACTTGAGTAAATTCTCATCCATGACCTTCTGATGTAGAGGTTAGCAAATAACAATTGACAGTTGTATCAGTGCTTAGCTTTCAGTAACCATCTCATATATATCAGGTGTATGAAAATGGTCACTGTAAATATTAAAATAATCATCAAATTTGCTAAATGCCTAGAAAATTCTATGCAGATAAAGCTTTATCTCAGCTGAAAGCTAGGTTATTTTATTCAGCATCAGAAAAAATATTCCGTATTTAGAACTAACCAGTAGTGAACATAGATCTTCATTTGGTATTAACAGTATCCTGTATTGTGCAAAGTTGGCTATGTTTCCGTGTTAGTATCACTCAAGAGTCTGATAATAAACACTTTTTTTTTTTTTTTTTTTCTAACGTAAGACTCCAGATGAGTTCATACAGTGGCCATTAAATCAACTTAGGATATTGTGCTAAGAACTCTACCAGATTTTGTATCACTGCTAAAATGTATTTTCTAATATGTGAAAGGTCAGGCTATAGTACCCATCTTCCAGAACAAGGACTAATTTTTTTCTCATTTCCATTTAGTTGTTCTCAGTTGCCTTCTCTCTTATCCTGCCAATCTACAAGTCTTCAAGAAGTGAAAATAATTGGAGAAATTAATAAGTGTTTTCTCAATTCTCTTGTTGCCAAAGGAGTAATTCGAGTTAGGAAAAAAATAAATAGATAATTAGATAAAAATAGGTAAGATACTTACATCCAATACTTAAAGCAGTATTATTGGGAAATACATACTTTCATATTGCTCTACATACATTACTAGTTTGAATCCTACTATTGTAGTTTTAAAGAGATCCAATTCAGATAGCAGTAGTTCAGTTCTGTAAGAGGTAATGTTTTGTGAAATTGCTATAACTTGTCTTCAGAGTTCCAGATACATAGGAAAGAAACTTAATCTCAAATGCTGCAACAAAAACAGGAGTTTACTTGTAATATTCGTAATATCATAGTCTAACTTTTCAAATATTAAGTTGTTTCATCTTTAAGATATCTAAACAATTGGCATCTGTATTTGAAGTTGTTCTTTGGTTTTATTAACCAGATTAGCTTACCTTTTTTGAAAGAGACACTGCAAATGTGGATCTAGAGACTTGTGTTGTGAGTATTGAATTAGGATGAGCCTGGAATCTACTGAAATATCCAGAATACTCTCCTTCCAGAAATATTCTTTTTCAGTGATTCTAATCAGTGTTTTCTGAAAGTAGGACCTTCAGGACTAGGAATTTGATGCCATGGATTAAAGACTGTCTGGAACAAGTATTTCTAGAAAAGTTTGCGATGTTAATCACATATTATTCAACATGGGTAAGAGATTTCTTTGGCTCACTGATGTGTAACACTTTTACATTCAATATAAAAAGAAAAAGCTTGTAGCAAAAGTCAGTGATGTACAAAGCTGGCAGCAGCTAGTCAAGAGTAGGCAAAAAGAAAAATAAAATTTAAAAGGAATTATCTTACATGACTGATTTGTGACTATGACTATCGAGTGATACCTAAATATGCAAGAAAATCTGCCACAAAATGTTCATATATCTTCTGAATTCTATCTAGTGTTTATATTTTTTTTAATTCCCAAAAATGTTTGTAAAATTTAAAGATATTTTTCAACTAGCTTATAATGCATATTTTCGTTATGTGCTCTTTATAGACAGTTGAAGAAATATAATTATACTCTAATTCTTCATAGAAAATTGATAGCTCTAGGCTGAAGAGTTGGTATTAATTCTTGGGCAAGACAAAGACATACCTCTTTCAAGTCTTTCTGTAAGAAAGATCTGCAGACAAAAACAACAAATTCTAGTCAGCTGGTATTCTAAGGAACGAGGCTGCATATTTTTGATGAATTGAGCTTACTTGAAACCTGGTAAAAGCTAAAGGAAAGTTGCATAGGAGAGGTAGAAACATTACTGGCTCTGTCCCATGGTGGCTATAAAGCTTTTGTGTTAGCAATTACATTTGATAAGTTTTCTCACTTATACTCTTTATAAATAATGAATAAAATCTTTAAATCTTAAAGATATCATGTCATCTTTGTAAGCAGATTGAAGAACTTAGGAAATGCAATAGAGATACATTGAGTCCATTGTTTTTACTGAACTGATTTTCAAACTAAGAATGGAACGTTGTGTAATTTACACTAAAAGACAGTGTAAGCTTCTAAAAACACGCATTCTGGTTTCACTTGGCATGGAGTTTACTTTCTTTGTAGTGACTGATGTGTTGTTGTGCTTTGGCTTTAGGAGAAAAACAATGTTGATAACACACGTTGTAGTTGTTGCTGAGCACTGCTGTATGGAGCCAAGGACATTTTAGGTTCTCAGCTTGTACTCCTGCAGTCCCCTGTCTTGCACAATTCTGCAAGGAGCTTGGAGGAGACCAAACCAGGACAGTTGACCTAAATTGGCCAAAAGGGAGGTCCCATGCCCTGTGGCACCATGCAAAAAAATTATAGAACAGTTGGGTGTTGGCTGGGGGTTGGGAAGTACTGCCTAGGAGCTGGCTGGGCCTCAGCCAGCAGGTGGTAAGCAATTGTATCCTGCAGAAGAACTGTGGAAGGATGTTTTCTGCCATTGTACTGCTTTGTTAGAAATAACCATGAAATGATTTGAATGGAAAAAACACTTGAACGTTTTTGCTATTAAATGCCTGTAAAACAATCGGCTCTTAGCAGACTATTCAGGAGTAAGATCTTTTGTAAAAGCCAAATCAAAATAACTTTTAAATATGCAGTAGTCAAAAGAGTGAACAGTTTTTAGAATTATAAGGACAGTCTACTGTAAATTCTGTGTTTCATGCACGGTTTAAATACATTCCAGAAAAAGCTCAGGAAAGAACGCAGGATCAGCTTAACTATGGAAGTGCTTCTGTAGGTGGAATGATAATGGCTAACTAGGAAAGCAAATGACATGCAGATCTGAGTGAGGTCTGTTAAATAATGACATGGAAAGTAGGACGAATTTTCAGTTTATTCTGATTAAATTTGAAGGCAATGTCTTCAAAAAATGTGGTTCTACACATTAATTAGAAAGCTGTGAAACTCCTTGCTTCAGGCTATTACAGATATTTAAAATTTACAACTTTCAAAAAACTGCTGCACAAACTTACAGCTAGAAAACCTGTTCAAAATGGTAGTTTCAAGATAGACTGCCTAAAACCAGGAATACTGCTTGGGCGACAGTTTCTCAGAGGGATTCAAAGAGACCATTCTAGATCACAACCAAGATGTAAATACTAAGCTGTAATGTCATTAATAGGTTTTATCTAAACTATCAGGTGCAAAGTTGTTATTGTCTTTGTTCACATCTTTTAATCAAATAAAAGCATGAGTTAGGAAATAGTTGAAAATTAACTGCAAATAATTCAAGTGTATGTACTTCAGGAAATATGAAAATGCTGGAAGTATAGCCACAAAAACATTTTAATTACTTGATCATTAAAAAAAAAAAAAACAAATTGAGAAATAGTAGAGAGATAGTACTGGCTATTCTCATCTTGATGTGTGATTGGAATCATTGAGAAGAATGAGCACATGCATTACACATAGTAGCTTCTAGCCATCACAGTTCTTTTCGTTGTTGAGGTGGGTATTACAGTAAAAATCAGTGCTTTACTTATCACTCTTTTGCTCGGCCTCTAACTTAAACTTGTTTGCAGAACCTGTTCTTTGGTATTATTGAAAGGTACCCGGATTTCAGTGTGCTTTTCTCTTCTAGTATCCTATTTAGTCTTCTGACGCTCAGTTAAATATTACATAGAAATAAATGTTAAAATAAAATTCTTTAATTCAGAGTGAATGATTTTACTTAATAGTTTGTAACATGCGACTACATGGCTTATTGCATACTGTGTGTATTTCTAAATATTGACATTCTGCAGTTCTGTGTCCAGTAAACTGTTAGTGTGAAATATTGGTTCTCTTGAAACATAGCAAAACACCTATGACTTCTTTCAAATCAACATTTCATATTATTATTTTCTGTACACAGAAGAAACCTCTGTGCACTTTTACAAATAGCACAGCACTGGAATTCTGCTGTAATTGCGAGGTTTTGTAATTGGAGCTTTAGAATTCATTGTGTACTGTGTATAAACTAGATGGCAAAAACTTTCTTTTGTTTTCCTTTTATTTAAAAGATATTTTCAGAAACTGCCTCTTGTGCTAAAAGAATAGCTAATTAGTTTTTAAGAACTGAGAAGGATCCTGAAGGTCCAAAGACTTTAAAGGAGACAAAATTCATTATGCAGCCAACAGTAGCTCCTCTAACACTGGGAACAAGCTGTGTGTCAAAGTGATGGGTTGTCTGGAGAAATGATCTTTGGACTGTGTTTATGTTGTTAAGTTAAAGTATTTGCCCGCATAGATCAGTGTTGAAAACTGATACAATACTGGAGGTTTGGGAAGTTGTTGACTTGAGTTTTGGTGTAATTCATTTAGAGAAGGTAAGAAACACAACATTAGAATTGCTTGTCTCAGCAGTAAATTAGTGAATTAATTAAATTTAGAGAAGTGCAGCAGGTTGAGGGTAGTGTTCAGCCTTGATTCAGGTTCAGCTAGTGAAGAAGTTTCCCATAGATCTGAGTGATGAGGCTTCCAGATCCTTGATCAGCTTGTTAGACTGTTTTTGTACATTAATTTTCATTTAAAAATTTATATATGATATGTGATTAAAAACTATACACAGTTTTTTCCCTTCTCTATAGTACCTTCAACTGTTATTCTCCTTTCATCTGAGTAGTTATTTCTGCCTTAATTTGCTGAGTATAAATTTTTATTTTTGATGTGTGAAAGCTGTTGTCCTATGCTTGCGGTTCTTCATGTGATGAAATGTACCTATACTCACAGTTACTGAGAAGATTCTCTCAAAGACTTCTAGGCTTTTATTTTTCATAAGTTACAGCATTTCATAGGTAATACAATTATTATTTTTTTTTACCTTTCTAAAGAGCATATCACATTGTTCCTAAATCTGCAGATGTCATTTGCAAATTTCATGGCAGCAGATTATTCAGTGTAATGCCAGATTCAATATGTAGTACCCACGTTCACCACTACTAAGTGTCACCAAATGAGTTCTGCCCCCAGAGAGGTACAAAAAAGTTCTAATTTCTAATTTTTGTATTTTATATACAAAATTGACAGAATATATTTGGCCTCACATTTTTTTTCTTAATGTTAAATTAATATTTCTTGTTTTATTTTTATAATAAAGTTCAGAAAAGAAATTCTTTTCTCAAATACAAAGCATTGAAAGGATATTCTTTAATTTGTACGCTTTCTTGGGAGGTATGTCAATTTTATCCAGATATGTAGGCTGCACAGATTGAAAGCATCTTTTTCCTGTCATTTAGCCTGAGGAAATTGATAGAAATGCTTTTCAGACCTTGAACTTTTCTCTATTTCTTTTTTTTTTTAATTGGGAGAACAGTTTTGTATGTGCTCTATTTTGTATTTTATTTCTGTTTATGTTTCACTGTAATATTCTCTCACCTTCTTATGGTTTCTTTGTGCTATTTCCATCTCTTCTAATTCATTTTTTTTAAAGTGGTACTTTGCATTTAAACCCATAACATCACTGAGAATCGTAAACACCTCCCTGGATTTACTTTACCGTCTCCTTCATGGTATATCAGCTTTTCAGAAATTCATGTGAGCAATTAATCTTGTGGATTTTTATTTGCTTCTTTAGCTTTTTTGTTCTGCTTTTTTGTTGTTGTTATTGGTTTTTTTTGTTTGTTTGTTTGTTTTGGCCTATTCTCAGTGGCCCTGTCAGATGAGATGTTGATCTCTCTTTTTTGACTTTCTTCTTCAACCTCTTTCAGGCATCACATCTCTTTTACATTTAACATACAAATGCTATTACAAAAAATGTTTTGTGGTAGTGGTTTCATACTGATAGTAGTGTGATGGAGTTGAGCTGTCTCTCTCAGTATCCATCCTCAAAAGAACAGAGGAAGAAGAAGGGCTCATGAGTTGAGATAAGGACAGGGATATCACCAATTACTGTCACAGGCAAAACAGACTAAACGTAGGGAGCTGAATGTTGTTTTTTGCATGTTTCTAACAAACTAGCGCAGTGAGAATTAAAAGCCAACTAAAAATGCCTCCAACCTTTTCTACCTTCTCACCCCAAGTGATGCAGGGAACAGGGAAGGGGGCTGTGGTCAGTCCATGATGCTTCATCTCTGCTGCTCTTCCATGGTCGGTCACTCTGCCTCTGCTTCATGTGGAGTCCCTCCCACAGGATGCCATCCTTCCCAAACTGATCTCGTGAGTTTCTCACAGGCTGCAGCCCTCCAAGTTCTGCTCCAAGGTGGTTCCATGCCTCAGGGGCCCATCCATCAGGAGCAGACTGTTCTAGCGCAGGTCCCCAAATGTGGCAGCTCCCTCAGCCCTCCTGCTCCCCCAAAGGCTCCTCTCCCCAGGGCTGCAGCTCCAGCCCAGGGCTGTGCCTGCATGGCTGTCTGTGGGCTGCAGCCTCCTCTCAGACACATCCACTGCTGCGTGCATCATGGGTTCCTCCATGGCTGCACATGAAGACCTTCTGTGTGTGGTGCCCATGGATAGCCTGCTCCACCAAGGACTTCTCCTGCCCTGCAGGAAACTTCTGCTTCATGCCTGGAGCACCTCTTACCTTATTTCTGCACTGACCTTGCAAGCTGCAAGGCTACTTCTCTTATATTTCTCACTCTTCTTTCTCAGCTGTTGTTGCACGCTAGTTCTTCCTTCTCTTACATCTCCTGTCCCAGAGATACAGTGAGTGTTGCTGATGGATTCAGCTCTGGCAGTGATGGGTCTTGTTTTGGAGCTGTTGGGATATAGCTCATTTCTGACACAGGACAGCTGCTGGGCACTGCTCATATAAGTGTCCCTGCAGCCCCCTACTAACAAAATATGGCTATGTGAGCCCCATACAGTTGTTTTCATCGGTATTTAATGTTTTAATCGGCAAATCAACATATTCTTCTGAATAGTGAGCCATCTTAGGTTTTACTTTTCACCAACCTTGCCTAAATTAATGGCATTTCTTTTCAAACTGCTGAGCATATACTACAGTCTAACTTGAAAATCTAACCATCACTTCAATTGCAACTTCAAAGATTTGTGTGGTTGGAAATTTAGTTTGTGCATGCTTAATGTATTGTAATCCTATGTTTACTTCTCTCATATTAGAATTATGCAGTTGCAGTAAGATTTACTCAAACCTGAAGCAGCAAAACAAAATTTTTCTGGGTAAATTCTTAGTCTTTGTTCATAGCTTACATCTGAGAAGTTCATTACAACAAAAATAGAAGATTTCTAGCCAGTGCAAAATAAACTGTTGGTCCTGTACCACTCCCTTCTATCACTTAACAGTAAGTAGTGGCCTATTAATTGTTTTGCTTTTTTTTTTTTTTAATTCCAAAACCAAAATGTATCATAAAAGTAAAATTTAAAATTTGAGTAATTTTATGAACTTAGACTTAGTTGCACTTTGAATCAAACACCAACTTCTGATATCTGTAGAGTGTGACTAAGGTTATTCTCTCCTAAGCTGAAAATGTACTACAATTTCACAATCAAATGTTTGTAAAAATCTTTTAACTTCTGTGTATGCAGCTGTCAAAGTCTGACATGAACAAGCAGTTGTTGTGTCTTACCAGAATCTCTCCTTTGGCATCAGGTTACTTTTTCCTGGGTACCTGAGAAAGCTCTATCATCTATTGATTTTCTTCTTCTAGGTATTATTAGTTATGACTTCTATAGTAAAGCTGGCATTTTAAATATTTCTGTATAATCTTGAATGTACTGGTCATTTTGAACTTCACTGCTTTTTGCAGTTATGTAAGTTTTTGGTTCTTGACTGTGGGTTTTGTTTGTTTTCTTAGTCAGAGATGGCTGACAGGAGGAACTTGAACTGCAGCTTCTCTTACCCGTAGCAATATTTGATTTGTATTCATCGTAGGCTGGAATACTTGTTAAGTGTAGCACTGTAGATGGGTCTGAGGTTTTGTGTCATAACATATAATTTTTACCTACAGGCTTTTATAGCATATTAAGTTAATGCTTGCAATGCTAAACAGAACTATATAAAATACATCATTATAAATTTGATAGCTGCTGAAGTACAAGATGCTTAATGGTATAACACATCTATTGAAAAAAATGTGCTCTCTTGCACATTCTAATAATTAGGTAATATCTGCCAGTGTGCTAAACAACAAATTTGAATAAGTGACTCCCACAGCTGCCTTCATAAATCATGGATTCAAAGCATTTGTTATTGTGAAATAAATTTCTATTTGTCAAGTCTGTCTACTTTCAAATTTTATATTCCAAACATGGAGCAATTCCTTTGTTCTCAGTTTGTCCTGGTAAAGGCTTCATTTTGCTCGATTTCTATGTCATGTCAGCAGTACTTTTTATAAAATAGGCTAACTAGACCCAAACTGCCATGCAGAAAATTGCTCTGGGCAATACAGAGTAATTTTTTTAATAACTCAGCTGAACAGTTTTTTATAAAATACAGCCTTATTCTAGAATATTGATGTGAATGTGAAAAAGCAGTGCATCAGCTCTTACTTTCTAATCCATTTTCTCCCCTGAATTTTTTATTCAGACTTTTTTGTAAAGCTGTAAGTATTAATTACCTGAAACAAAGACTAAATAAGAGAGATTATATTTGGAAGAAGACAATAAGGATGCACCTTTTTTTCCATTGAGAAAATTCTGGTCTAGATGTGGGTTTTCTGTTGTGATGAAATTACTAAGGTGGCTTGTAGAGTTGTGGGGAGCAGAGAGATTAAATACAAAAAAATAAGTCTTGGGAAAAAAAAAAAAGTTAAAGAAGGAATGTAAATAAGTTTTTTCCAAGTGTTGTTTGCTTGAATTCAGATTTCTTAACAGCTGGATTAGAGATGTTCTTTTTATCTCAAGAGTAATGTTACTATGTAATACTGTAAAGCTGTAGTATGTAATAAAGTTTAAGTCTCATTATTTAAAGCTTTAGATTATTAAGCTGTATCTTATTGTAATACAGAATTTTAGATCTGTTAATGCAAAAAAACCCACCCACAACAGTTATAAATATTTTAAGTTTTCATGCTTAATTTTGCTGATCATGCCTGCTTAGTATTTCTCCTTCCCTAGTTACTTAGCATTTAAAACAATGCTCCAAATGTACAAATACCCATTATACCTGCACAAGATTATGTGCAGTTCCAAAAAATGATGAAAGTTACACTGAAGCTTGCTGTTAGTCTATGAAACCTATGGTTGAAATAACTTAGTATTTCCCTAAACTGTGTGCAGCTGAATCAGGGGCTGCATCTACTGTTCTTGAGATAGGTAGTTACACCAAATTCAGGATTGTTCCCCACATTCCCTCTTTGCTGTTAATTGAGTATGGGCTCCAGTAATTTGGAATCACATAGTTCATTCTCCTGCTTTGGTTTCCTCACTAGAAGTTTGGGTTTCCTGACTATAGTTTGCCTTCCATGTGGTAAGCAAGCAGAATATATTCCAAAACAAATAGTAATAATTGAACTTCAGTTGTTCAACTTTGACTAATATAATTGATTTGATGCTCATCTCTGGCTGAAATAATGTTTGTAGGAATGTCATTTTTCTCTGAGATTTTTGTCTTCCTTTTATAAGTTGAATTAAAAGTTGCTAAGTTGTTAAGCAAAGCATCACCAAAGCATCACTAGCCAATCAGCTAGTCTGTTGTGTAATCTTTCTCACTGTACAAAAATGCTATTTCAAAGATGCTGAAAATTTTAATTTTATTTCTGCTAAAGTCTCTCATATGCATACTGTGTGTTATAATGCCATTTCAGGGAAAATAAATTTGTTGTATGCCAGTCTTTTAGGTAACTTGGGAATTCAATGTCATAAAGGTAAAAATTATTTTATTCCTAATGAGAGTTCAGGTCTGTTTTTTTTCCTCTTAAATTCACTAAGCAGTGATTCATCAATGGATTGCTGTATTTTCTGTCTTGTTATTATTCAGTAATTAATGAATTACTATCAAAAAAAAAAAAAAAGAGTTCTCTCAGTAGGATAATTTCAGTATTAAAGCTACATAGCTGAGCAGAGAGTTCACAGTTTTTGATTTGCAAGGTCATCTCTACTAAATAATTCCTTTCATAACACTTCTAGATGTTCCAAATAATACAATAAAAGCTGTTTAGAGGCAAATTTATACTTTGGTTTGTACTACCTAATTTGGTAGTATAAAGTAACCAGGATTTGTATGCTATCTTAAATTATACCAACTACCTTTCCCAGACAGTTAGATGGCAAAACTAAGCAGCATCTCTCCACTTTTACCCTAGGCTTGGGAACCCAAAGTGTATTCTGTACTCAGTTCCAGATGGACTCTGTGGAAGTCAGCCAGCACAGTCTGTCTCAGCTAACCAGTCCTGTGAAATCTGGCTGCTTTCTCTGAACTGTTTTGGTTTGAGGCAACAGTGAATGCAGCAGAGAGCTCAGGCATGGAAGATATAACTCATATCAACTAATTAACAAGTGAATCAAGGAGTCTGTGTGAGATTGTTATACCTAGCTACAGTACATAATTTTTTAAGATTCTCAATGTATTTCTTAAACACGGAGGAAATTATGCATAGCATTTAAACCACCTAATCCGATATATTTAATATATTTTACACTCATATTAGGTAAGAGGTCATCTCAACACCTGAACTAACAGTCAAAGTAAGGATGTTGGGATTGGTTAACACATAACAAATTTTATTTGGAAGGTCCAATGCTGAGTTTCTAGATTGCCTGACTGTTTTGTACCACGCAGGAGCATAAGCTGAACAAAATTACTAAGTGAATAGACACTACCTCCAATAATTTGGTCTAGGTCTCTCAGTTTTTGTGTGTGCACTGTAACTGTTTTCTTAGTCCTCATCTTGTTGATTTGTAGCTAAGCTCAATTAGATTTCATGTAGAGGATAGCCACTGCTTAGAGGGAGTACGTACTAGCAACACAACAAATAAAATTTTCACCGGAGCGGCATTCTATTGGCTTTCATTTGATTGGAGATGTTCACAAAGCTAGTAGCTTTCTAAAATTTATTTCCTATGGGTTACAGCTAAATTAAACTCATCTGATTTAATTCTTAAATAAAAGAAAGATCCCTGAAAAAACTGCTGTTTCAAGTATTTACTGCACATTTCTTGCTGTAGTGATATATTTTCAGTTTGCCAGAAACAAATTTATTATATCAAGTTTTAAATTAAGACTGGGTTTATATTTATTTTGTTTTTAATACTACATTCAGCTGTGAAGCAGTTAAGCATCATTTGCAGATATGTCTTTTTATTACCGTGTATCTATAGTTAAAAAAAATATTACTATAATAAGCATTTGAACATTGTCGTAACTTTGGAAATGAATATATGATTAGATTAGTCACAGGTTTCTGAGCTCATTAGGAAATGGAGTCACGACTTAGTATGGTTTTTTAACTTTTGATAGAGATATTACTTCAAATATTTATTTACTTTTTCAGTATTAAACTCTTTAAGATAAACTCATGGCCTACCAGGTTCTTAAGTTAAACTTCTTATTTCTGTGTATGAACTCAACAGGTACTATTACTTCGTAATAAGGATATTTTAGAGAGCATATCCCAGGTGAAATTATTTGTTTGAAAGCTATGAGCCTGAATGTATTTCAGTGTTCTGCTGAATCTTCCTGGAGAAATTTGTACATAATCATGAGAACAAACAGTAAAAATTTATCCTAATGTTTGACCTTAAAGTGTTTCTTTACCAAATGAATTTGTATTTCTCCATACCATGGTTGACCTTTTTCTGCATAAACACTTACAACGATAAAGTACATGAATAGTATTGTGAGAGAGACTTGTGCATTTTAAGAATTTAAGTACTGCAGACAGTCAAGGCACTCCTAGATGTTAATTTGAAAACATAAAGAACTCTGGTGTAATAAAGTGTTCTTATTATTATTTATTTGTTCTATAGATTAAGAGAAAATAACAAATTGTTACAGCTAATGTAAGTTCTTGGCAAAATTGATTGACTGTAATTGAAGTAGGCCATTCTGAAGACATACTCATAATTAAGTAATCCATAGCTTTGCATAATGTTCCTCTTTTTCATGAATTTCATCCTGAACGTTAATGTGCTAAATTAAGACAAACTGATAGTGTTTTATCCTGTTTGTGTGGAGTTTATAAATTTATTTTGCAGTAATAAACTAGTGCGTTACTTTACCTCTTTCTATTTATACTAGCCTGAATTTGGATTGTTCTCCTTCGCAGGGGATAGTCTTAATCTTGAGATTTCTTCTATGTGTGATCTAAATTTGGATATATTAATGTATGAAGTGTTAAATCATGAACATTCAAAAGTGAGGTTGAATAGAATTTAGTTCTCAGAAAGTTGGCAGAAAATAGGTTTAGATTGGGTATAGTGTAAAACTAATGTAGACAAGATGTAGTTGGAATATTTCATTTGTCTGTCTGTAGCTGAGTTCTGTGCCATCTTTGTTGTCATGTGGAGGTACAGCTGTTTCACAGCAGGCCACCCATATAACTATAAAGCATGCAGATGCGTTTTTTTCTCCTCCACTTCAGGAGATCAGCAAGCAGTTTCAGAGGTGATCAGCTAGTTAGTCCTCCAGACAGAAGTTCTCTAGCAGTTGCATGCACAGAATACAAAACACACAAAAACTGTCCTAGTAAGAGCTGACTGAGGAAGGAGATCAGGCTGTGGTGATGAGGCAGGGCTCAGTCAGACAAAGGAGCTAACATCCTGCTTATATTCAGCAATCTCCTCCTGCCCCTTCTTGCCTTTTTCCCATGCTTGCTCTTCCCCCATCCACTTTATCCCTTTTTCTTAGCTTTTCTCCTCCCAAATGAGCAATCTACCCCATTCATTATATCCATAACCACCACCTTTTGCGCTTCTGATACTGTTCTGTGAGTCCTGCTTGTTTCACAAGATTTAACTATCCAAAAGGCCCTGAAAGTCCTCCCTAGGGTTAATTTGTGAATACTGGCTGTCTCATATAACTTCACCATAGCCACATGTGAAATCAAGCTGTTCCTCACAGTACTGCTGGCAGCTTTTATCAGACACTATTCTGTCAGACTCCTCCTCTGCTGCCATCTGTCACAAGTCAACAAATTATAACAGAATATCAGTGGAAAGGTTCAATCTCTACTGCCTTACCACCACCATCCTCCTTTAATGTTGTGGGTCAGTGTAACAAAACAGGAGACATTACTTTGAGATCAGCCCTTTCATTTATTTTTAGGAAAGAATACTAGAACACTTGAAGTCATGTTTTGGCTTCAGTGGAAAACTCTGGAAGTTAACTGTACTGCCTTAATACGTGTAACTCACAGATGCCTTTTTTTCTTTCTTTTTTTTTTTTTTCTTTTTTTTTTCTGATTGCTTTATTTATATAGCGTTAACAGAAAGTGAGAATAGAGTACAGATAACATTTAACTCAAGTAATTTACTGAACGTGACAACTATCAGTCTTGATGGGGTATCACAAGCATATGCTGTACTTAGGGAAATTTAAAAATGTATTATACTGTTGTTATCCTTGAATAGCTTAGTGAGGGATTATATGTATGTGCCATTTGCAGTTCTATTACACTAAATATTTAATGAGTTTACAAATAGTAGATAAATATTTAACACTACTTCATAGAAATTTGCATTTAGTAAACAATTGTAACTGCCAAATATAATGGCCTGATTTAGTTAAATTGTTATTTCAGTTAGCAATTCAAATTGCTTCTGAGAAATTAAACCTGAGATAGGACAATGTTAAAGGTGTAAAAGGGCATGTTGTTCAAAGAGCTAGCCATTCGTATTTCAGGTCTACTATTAATCTTACTAGCACAGCATTTGCTGTTTTCTCAGTTGTGGTACTTCTGTGATTGCATCTGTTCTGATGGACTTCTGCTTTATATGGTCTTCCCCCTTGATGCTTCCAAAATGAAAGAAAAATACTGAGTTTATTCATGAGTTTATTTAAAGCATTTGCCTAGAGCATTCTCAGCCAGATAGACTTCACAGAGTTTCCAAATGTGAAGTGGATTAAGTGTCAGAAAGCAGAGAAGATAGCAAAAATGGAAATCTTACTTCTCAGTCCCTTAGTAGTTTGTAGTCTCAAATAGAATTTCACAAAAATATATGCCTTGCATGTAGGTTGTTCAGCAATTTTACAAAGGGAAGGAATTGTGAAAATAAAAGCTCCACACATAACAAGTTCCTTTATGTTAGTTATCTGGATTCAAGATGACCAAAATTGAAGAACTTTATGCAATTAAAAGGCATTGTGGATCACAATTAAACTATTGAGAAAACTGGTTGAGAAATATTGAAAAGTTGATTTGTCATAATATTATATATACATGTGGTCATTAAATGTATTCTATTATTCTATTAAAACTCTTCAGGAAAAGCTGTTTGCCATTGTTTTTGTGTAAGCTACTTGTCTTCCATCTTCTAAAATGTTCTACTCTGGCTTTTGTCTATACTTTAGAATACAGATATGAAAGTTAATTGCAGAAAAAGCACAAGTAATTCCTTACATGCAGTGGTTATGATATTCCCCATTTATGACATTCCCCATTTGATGTAGGTTCAGTCAGTGGCAAACTCAGGTGATTCACATTATATTGTTAAATGCAAATTATTTTTGTTATCTGAAGTCTGAAACAGACTTCTACTTTCTCAGCTTCTGTAGTGCCATTCCTTGGACTGACCTGCTGCTGTTGTAGAGATGTACCATCTTGTTGTTCTGAGTATTTGGAGAATAATGGCAGGGGGAACAGTCTAAGGAGCCTCATGATTACCTTAAGTTTATTACTAAATATCTTGAAAGGATAGCTTACCTGAGCAGATTTGGAATAAAACATAAAAAGATAAAAAACATAAAAACATAAAAAGATAAAATAAAAACGAAAAATATGTATTTATGGGCAATAAACATCTATTTAACATTTCACCTAGTGTTCTTTGTATATCCCTTTTAAGTTAATCTGACATCTTTTTATGTCTTAGTTAACTGTGCTATGGTGGTGAGGTTTTTCTCAGTTAAGATAACTACTTGCTTTACTTTTAGCCATTCTTATCCATTCTCTGGGGAAAGAGCAATAGGTAACAATTGTTTCTTATTAGCTTTTTAATATGCACATAAAGTCTCCAGAACTGAATCAAAGTTCATCCGCTTCCTTGAAAGCAAGTCTATGCCTTTGGCAACCCACATTTTAAAAGATATAACATTAATCCTCTTGAGATGTTTAACCAGAAATTCATATTCATCATCTAGTTTTCAAAGTAGAATCTTTGCTTTAGGTCTTCTAGGCAGGTTCCTTTCCATGCTTCATTTTGTTTGATATAGTTTAATTCAAACTTTTTGTTTGCAAATGAACTCTGTCTAGTCCATGTATTTTTCTGTATCTGATGATATCTTGGTCTCTAAGTATTGATAATGAGAATGTCTTTTCATAATTTTTTGTTCTTAAAGATTTATCTTTAGAGAGATTGCTCTGCTGATGTGTTTTGTGCCATGAAAGCTTCTCAAACAGCTCCTGGAAAATCCTGAAATGAAAAAAAAAAAAAAAATAAAATAATGATGAGATAAATATATATATCTTACATTAGCCATAAAATCAATTTCTTGGGGAATTTAGTGAAGAGCAAGGTAAAGATTTCTAATTGAAAACTTTGGATGAAAGCTAAGCAATGTAATGTTGGTGAACTGTTTGAAGAGAAGAATGATTCCTGTGCTTATTTTATGTGTATGTATGTAATATGCTTTGAATTCTGTTCCATCAATCATGTTAAAATGGTTTAAATTGCTAACATAAAAGTGTAAAATGAGTATAAAGCTTGTCAATAAAAATGACCGCTCTTATTTAAATGTTTTACAAATACAGAAGGTATTCATAGTCTTAACAGTAATACAACAGCCACTTTTATTAAATGAAGATAATAATGTTCACTCTTAAACACAGAGCGTATTTCTTTTCTTGAAAGCAGATCCAGCAAATCTATTTACACCTATGTATGTATGTATTGCTTTAGCTGTGACAGTCATTATTTGCAGCACTGTGGTCGCAACTGATTCAGAGTACATTAGAGAGCAAAATCTTAGCAGTTTTTTTCATCACCTTGCTGGAGGAAATTGTGGATAAAACAATCTAAATCTAGCCTATATTTTATACAAAGATGAATTTGATTGAGTAAATGTGAATATTTGTATTGACAGTGGGATTGTGTTCTCTAGTTATGGTTTTATATGCTAAGAGATTTTTCATACCACTTTGCACAGGGCAGCAAAGAATGGTGATTAAGGATCAGTCTATTAAGCAGCATTTTAACTTCATCTTTACTTTTTCTTAATATGAAATATTCCCATTTCCTTCCTTTTTTTATATCACTCTTTTTTGCCTTAGTGAGATTTATTAAGGGCCCTGACAAAAAGTCAGGAAATATAGATTGGCTTATTGTCATAATCATACTGCAGTGAGGTAATCACATGAGATCAGTAATCTTTATCTTGTTGAGGAAAAAAGACATTTTACTTGAGAGATTGAGTCTTTAGATACATGAAGCTCTTATGTACTTTAGCTTTGAATTAGTGATTTGGATGAACATAATACGTTGAATTTTAAAAGCAGTAGATAACCATCCATTGAGTAAAAAATGTCTTATAGTATCTTATGAATGACATATTTAGACAGTGAATTCACCAGAACTTAACCTGTGTGGATTAAGGCATTCTTTTGTATCCTAAAGTGTCAGAGCGTTTCAAATTGGAATTGTTCTGAATCTTGACATCAATGGTATTTAGGCAGAGCTATTCAAAATAAAATGAATTAAAGCAAAACGTTAGAGCTAGAAGAAGCAAACTAATAAAACCCTGAAGCCATGTGGAGGGCAAGAAGTTTCCTTTTTCTTTAACTTATCGGGAGTGAGCATTTTTTTGTCTATTTAATTGGGGTGAAATTTGCATCTGTGCAATATGTATAAAAATACTTTGAGAACAAATTATATTTAATTTCACGTTTGGTAGCACAGCAAACTATTGAACAATTGTAATTGATACAGTAGAGGAAAAGAGAGAACTTTGTTCATTTCATGTATTTACAGTCCCTGTTACTTGTTTGATATCATGGCTAGTAAAAAATAAACACTAACGATTTTTGAATTGTATGCTGTATTAACAAGCAACATACAAAATGAGCTCATTAACAATGAATACTTGGAATTATTCAATTTAGCACCCATGGTTGTGTTTACTACAATTTCATACGAATGCAACATTTTGTGTATGAATTTTATTTATGATTTTTTATGGATCTAAGAATACCTTCACTGAAAAAGATGGAATATGGTTTTTATGAAGTAACTTCAGTCAGTCTAAGAGCAAAAAAGACTGACATATTAAAGGCAGCATTTTAAGTTTCAGTTTTAACTTCATTCAGTCCTGTGCTGAGGCATGTCCTTGATTTCATCAGCTTTACTTCTCTGTATGTCCTGAGCAAATAAATGCATATAATTTCCTCCACTTTGGCAGTGTGAAAATAACTGAACTATATGTTTTATATTAAGCATTACATCCTGTGTATATGTATGATTTTCCTAAATGTTGTTTATAACGTTACTTTTGACTAAATTTAGATCCATATGTATGTGCTGTTCAGCTATGTCTGCTGCAGTCTATATTTTTCTGCAGAACATTCACATATGCCCAACTGCGTCATTTTCAATTGAATTCTTTTTTTTTATTATTATTATTTTTGTTTTTCAGAGTTACATACATGGAAGCAGTCAGGCTCAATTTGTTGCAGAATCACACATCATTCTTCTACTGAGTATCCTTCAGAATCATGATGAATAGAAAAAAAGCAATCTGTACTATTAAGTGAAATTGCATTCACAGTGAACAGCTTTGAACTTTTGAACAGGTATTGTGTTTTGCTATAGTATATGATTAAATAAACATTCAGTGTTGTTTCTGTATTTGCTACCATGGAAAGCTGGTATTGCTTTTCACTAACATGTGCCTTATCTCTTTTTTACTTCTAATGCCTGGTTATGCCTCTAATGTTTTTCCATTCAGTGCTATTTTTGAAGTGGTAGAAACTAATTTTCTTCTCTTTTTCATGCTTTTTAAAAAGTTCAGCATTATATTTTGGGTTATTTTACCTGTTTTAACTGATAAGAACTTGCTAGCTCCTTAAATTGAAATTTATTAATAATGTATAAAGAGATACTCTGTCCTCTAGTAGTCTTTGTGGAGTCTTTTTTAATTATAGTTGTTTTTCTTACTACCTAATCTAAATAATTTCCATCCTGTTTTTAGGAGAATAATTAACCCAGTCCCATTAATTCTCACATTATCTCCTGACATTAGTTTCAATTTTTCATTTCTATTGATTGACAGCAAATTACACTTTTTGTGCCAAATATGTCTAAAGAATGTGTAAGAAAAATTAAGAAAAATTCATATACTCTTTGGTTTAAGTCTTGGTTTTCATCAGCTGTGCTCAGCAAGTGGAAACTGCGGTCACTATTAACTGCTATTATAGTAGAATTGTTCCTTTACAAGTATTTCCTCTGAGGAGAACAAGAGGAAAAGCAATGAAGTAAAAGCTGTAAAGTAATCACTGGATCTCAGACTTTGATTATCTGCTCATAGCTACTCCCTTGTCCTCTCTCTGACATGACACTTGAGGACATATCCTGCCCTTCACCTGGCTTTCTTTGGCATTTGTAATCCAAAGAGAACAACATCATCATTGTCTCTTCTTGCTTCCTTCTTTCCATCATCCGTTTCATTAATGTAGCATGACTTTTGCTACCTAAAAGCTTACTTGCTCCGCAGATAGCCATGTCAAATTTAATTAAAAAATTATGATAATATTTTTTCAGATTATATGCAATATTCCCTAGTCAACTATACTAATATGTCCTGTTCTGTGTCTGCTCCCAGTTCCAAGACAGGGTAGATACAGCATTCCTTGAGCAAATCCAGTAAAACACCACAAAAAAGATTAGAGGACTGGACTATCTCTCATCTTTCAGAGGAAAGACTGTTTAACCTAGAGTAGAGAAGATTCAGAGAGGATTTTACCAGTCAGTTTGTGTGATTTCCTCCCTCTTGAATGGAAATGAAGTTGATGGAGCTAGACTTCCTCAGTAGTGCCCTCTGACAGGATGAAGAACAATGGATCCAGAGAGAACAGCTAGTTTCTCAATCTGAAGGTGAGAAGACACTTTTTACTGTAAAGGTGATAAAACATAGGCTGCCCATAGGTGCTGGAGAGTCTCCATCTGTGAAGACATTAAAAATCCAGCTGGACGTGATTCTGGACAATCTGCTGTAGCAGGTTACTTGATTGGGGTTGCTGGACTCAGGATGATCTCAGGAGTTCCCTTCTAACTTCAACTGTTTTGCTATTCTCTGAATTCTCTAGCTTTTGTAACACACCCTAGTTGCGTCAAAATGACATGATATTTAGTAAAGGTTTAGAGATGCTTATATCATTTATATTTTCTAAATTTGGGCTCCTTTGCAAGAGAGAGTAAAAGATAGCTTTATCTGAAAGCTGCAAAGTCAACACTCAGTGATTAGTAATTTAATTGATGCATTTTTAAGCAGACATGGTAGATGGAAATAGTATGCATCTTATTAGTACCATCTCTAAGCCTTCTTTAGCATAGTCACAATTATTTTTGCTTTTTTGCTCTCCCCAAACTGCCACAATGAAAAAGAAAAAAAGAAGAAGTTATCTAAAACAAATCTCATTTGCTGCATGAGAACGGGAAATATAAAAGCAAAACCAATCTAAGATGAAAAATAAATAAAACTTTTGTTCATGATGTATTTTGTTTGTCTGACTGAGACATGAAAGTGATATTCTTTTGCTGGCAGAGACTGTCTTTAAACTGAGAAGTTGGCTAACTAAATTAAAGCAGCTGGCTGAAAGAATACGTTTAGTGAGATTGTTCATTACCACTTGCAGAAAGAATTCTCTAAGGTTTCATTTCACAGCTCAGTACTATTGAGTTGGGATTTTGGACACAGGCATTTCACAAGTGACATGAAGACCTGACAGATTTTTAACAGTTATGCATGAAAGAATTAATATTTCTTTATCCTTGCCATGCTGCTAGTAATTATTAGCTGCTTCATTGCTTCTTTATTACTTGTTTATTCAGGAAATGTTGACAGAAAATATGGGAATTAGTAGAAAGTTTGCCAAACTGATAAGCATTCATACATTCACTGCACTTGTTAAAGTTTAAAAGCTGCACTGAATCTTAAAGAAAGATAATACTTTGCTGGATTTGTCCTTTTTTTTTTTTTTTTCTTTGCTTCTTTTTTACTTCATAGTACTTAGCACAAGGGCAAGGTTGTCACTTCCTGCTAGTTGCTGAAATGCAGAGTTGTGTTTCTCAGTAAATTTTTAATGTATTTGGTGAGAAAATATGAATTTCTGTTCCAATTCTATACTTGTTTTTACCATATAAAGATCTGCTGTTCTGACCTGAGCTGTAACTGCACAAGAAGGACAGTACTGGTTAAGGACCTGTGAATATATTATACATACTGTTTCATTTATAAAACCAAATTAAATTCAGTATCATGTATACAGTATTACGGAGTACATACTAGTTGTATGCCTAAAATTATTATAAAATTTAAAACAGTTTTAGTTCAAAAATATAGTTACTACATCTTAGTGGTAACACGCTGAAAGTAAGTAAATTCACTGTAATAATGATTCACGTTGGATGCTAAATCTGTAAAACACTGAAGAAAAATAGCATTTTGATTATTTGTAGACATTAATTTTGTATTCCTGTATATTTTCCATCAACTAAATACTGGCATTGCGCTTACCAGCAGGTCATACTAGCTGGCATGTTTGATTTAACATCTTTCTGAAGGCATTAAAAACAATACTAAGTTTTTCAGAACATTAAAGAAAACATTATTTCATTTCCAAAATCCAGCTTTTGATTCACTTTGAAGCTCCTTAGAGATGGCAGATGGAGGCCATCTTACTGAGGCTGCAGTTCACAGTATCTTACAACTTGGGTGAAGATTCCTTGTAGTAATTCAAGAAAAAAAAAGATCTATTTTGACATTGACCTTTGAATTTCAAGCTGCAATAAATAAAAATTTGAATTTACTTTAAAATTAGATAAACAGTTCTTTATGTAACAGGTAGTCCTTTTAATTCTGATATTCCTTTTACCCTACAAAATGAAGATTTGTAGGTCTTTCAGAATCATACATGTTGCTTCTGTTGTTTGAAATCAAATAGTTCTGTGGTCCATATCACGTGGGGATGCTGAATTGGCTGCATACACATGTATTTCCAGTCAAATTCCAGCATAAGGGAGCTTCACTTCATTTGTACTTATTCTGAGAGCATTTTAGTTCAGAACAATATCTCCACCGTGTCAAGACAGAGAACTCATCTATCTAAATTGTAATATATCCAAATCTACAGAGTTGACTTAGCATCCCAATACAATTTTCATGTTAGAAAGAATACAGTGCGAGGTACCCATTTGCCAGTGCTTAAGCTGATTGAGAATTAATAAACATTGATGCACACATGAGTGCCTGTTCAGTCATTCAGCTGGCACTCCGGCTGTTAGTTCTGGTATACATCAAATATATTGAGTTCAAACCAAAACTGCCTGACCTAGTGCATGAGTACCTGGCAGAACAGTGAAGTAACTTGCTTGGTTATGACTTATGGCTCTTTGGTTCTATTTGGATTTTTTGCCAACCTTGTAGTGTAATCTTTAGTAATATTTTCATGCAAAAAGAATTTTTACTTTTTTCAGACTGGCTCTGCTTGATTAGTTAGTTTGGCAATGAAGTTCAGCTAACGTCTGTTAAATTTCAAAGCATTCTGTGTTTCCTTCCCAGGAGCAACCAAAAACTATCATTTTGCAATCATGGAAGTTTCATGTAAAACATGGCAATATTTGTTCCTATATAAGCCTGATGATCACTCCTCTAAGCAACTGTATATAATTTACAAACAGAATAATTTCAGAAGTTACATAGTTTTATCAATATTGTGACTTGTCTGAGAAGTAAAGTAGTGATAAATAAGTCATCACAGAAACAGATTGGTACTTGCTGTAGAATAAGTACGGCAGACTGTGCAAACAAAAAATACATAACTTAAGAGCATAGTATTGATTTTTTTAAATGGAAATATTTTTATTGTTCTTGTTAAATGGATGTGAAAGCAGTAACTTATATGGGAGCTATCAACATGTTAGACATTGCATAGTCTGTAATGAAAAGTTTTTACCTCTGAAGAGTTGGAATATCTCTAAGGATGCTGAGACTTCATAATTTACAAAGATGAATAACTATATTCACGTAAGTAATTGTGCAAAGACAATTTATATAGTATTTGTTGGCTACTACATAAACAAAAGAATATATCTGAACAAGTTACAATTTAACAATAAAGTTTAGCATATTCTCAAGTTGATTGTCATAGTTTACATCTTTGTGCAGCAATGACTTTTAATCTCATCTTTAGATGAGTTTAAATCATCAAACCATAATTGACAAGTTAGGGATTTTGTAACTAGACCTAACATACAGAATATTTTTCTTATTTCTTTTTAATCCTTTTTTGGATTGGTAATGGCACAGTATTTTCTAGCAATGAATTTTTGTACTGTTACTTTCATGAAACTTTGTTGTGTGCATTTGTTAAATCATGGGAATTAGTGTTTGGTGCTTTTTTTATTTTAATTTAATTTTTCAATCTGCTTCAGGCTTCGTAGAGTATAGATCTATCTTTCTTTTCTCCTCTCCACACTGAAAAACTGTACACATCCCTTATGGCAATGATGTTCGAGACTGCTGGTGTCTGATTTTTCAGCTCTTTCCTGGCAGAAAAGGGGTCACAGAGAATGACTCAGAAATAAAAATTTGCAGTAGAGATTTAACTGGGGAATTAAGAGCTGTCTTTTTAAGAGAGGAAAAATACGAAGTAAACTGTACAATCAATTCTGCTGTTGGTATTAAATGTAGCTTTATCAGTCATTGAAATGTGCAGGGCTGAGCTGCAATTATGACTTGTGAAGATACAGCAAGAAAGGTAAGGAGCAGTAGAGATGGAGGGGAGATGTTGAAGCTGAAACACTCTTTTGTTCATTTCACTAACCAGTACTTCTAATGAATGCCCATTGCCATTCCTTGTGAAATAAACTGACTTGAATGTAATGTATCTTTTTTTTTATGCAATAACATTAAATCTTTACAATGCAGAGTAAGCTTAAAGTTACCATAAATATTTGTGTTATCCAGAGTTTGTTATTAGGCAAATTATTTCCACAGAAAGACGTAAATCTAAAGGCACTGTTATAGGAATTAGCAGTTAATATTAACCTGATAATCTTTCTCATTATTTCTGCTAAACCTACTAAACTTTAATGCTGATGAAAACACATGCAGCTAAGTGAAAATAGAAATGTCTCTCCAGTTGGTTAATTTGAATTCCCAAGGCAGAATTGAATGTGACAGCTGTGTAGGTGGATACGAGATGTTGATTGAAAAGGAAAAAGAAACCTGATTGGTTATGAAGAAAAAGACAAATCTTTTCCATAGCAGTTAAATTACACCTATTATGAAAGATATTTCCTGTCCTATGCTGTGAATTTAATGAAGTGTACTGAGTGCCTCTTTGGTTTAATGAAACTTAAGCACAGAATGACTTTAAATGGAAACTGCCTTTCCGTGTGTCAGTAGAGCTTGTGCAAAGGTACTCACTGAATGTAGGAGCTTGAAATTAGACCTAGAAATATATTTGTTTAGATCACTGTTCCAAAACATTATCAGTTATTCACAATGGAATCAAATTATGTCCCCCAGAAATTATGTAAAAATGCCAATCAGAGCAGTGAGATATGCTTTCTATTTGTTCAGTCTTAAGGGTAAGAAAAGAAAGATCACCACTGTTGAAAAATATGGATCAAATAAAACAAAATTATAGCATTTAAAGACATTTCTTCTTAACTATATAAATCAACGCTCAAGGTAACAAAACATGCTGGATGTTCAGTGTTCTGCTTGCACTTATCCACTAGTGTCTGTTAACCTTGTAGGATCTTTTGGAGGCTGCCTGACTCCTACCAGATGTAAGAAAGCATAAGGAGATGCTAATTAGAAAAATCAATAGTATTGTGATTGATGTTTCTTTCCATTACCTCATTCACCAACTGATTTGATCTCAAAATAATTCATAATTATGAGCTGTTGAGGAAAATACTAAAATCTCTTAGATGCCACTGAGATGCATAAGGACTTTATGTCTGAAGCTGGGTATTTGTCAGTACAATATGCAGTGTTTTTCATTGGCTAATTTGATGACAAATTCGTGAATTGCTCTCAAATATGGTGTGTGTCCCATGCATGAAATTGTTAACTCAGTGATTTTTCAACTATTTTCAGTGTCTGACTCTCTATAAATTTCCAGTGGAAGTGCAGAACCTTGTGAAATAAATTTAGCATTGCTCTGGCAATTGCCTGATTATCTGCCTTTTACAAATATCTGACTGCTAGTACACAGATGAAAAAGCATTCTCTAACTGAACGCTGAAGACAATAGCATTTTTCATTGTTTCTCCATCAGCTTACAGTTTTAATTGGTATTTCAATTGTTAACTGGCATAATTGTTTGGCTGAAAGGTGCAGAAACATAGTCCAAAATTAAGCTTTTTACCTTCTATTACTAAATTGAGCGGTCCTTAACTGTTCAGCTAAGAATAAACTCTGTTATGGTACTGCACAGATCTTTAAAAGCAAAGGAAAGTACAATACTAGCCTAGAGTCATATATGATGAGATATGTGATATTCTTTAAAAAATCCATAGGTGCTTTGAGAGAGCAAAAGAAAAAGTGTGTACATGTGCTAAAAGATTGTGTACTAGCAAAGAGATCAGGCAATGTACTGAAACAAATGTAGCATTTAAAATAAAGTGCCTCAAAGTAATATGACTGTTTGGAATAGGGTATTAGAGGAATAAATTATGTATTGATGAATGTGTCAAATCAGCTTGTTTTAAATGATATGAATAACCAGGATGTAAATCAGGCTGTAAAATCTGGAGTTGGAGAGATTAGTATCTGATTAGACATTTAGCACAAGCTTAGTTGGATATATCTATGCTACGTTGTTGCAGTTGAGCTAAAATGCATTCCAGAATCTTTATCTTCTTCTAAGGCTTTTATACAGCCTTTCCATTTTCAAATGTCTAAGAACATCACAAGAGGGTAGGTTCCATCAGATTATTCCTGGATTAAAATGACAATCTCTGTGAAAATCTCATGAATTGAAGCTGACAGTAATCAAATGAATAATAAGGGAACTTTTTCACTATAGTGGATTTTATATTACTATCAGATTGATTCTCTGTTCTGTGCAATTGATGGAAAAGCATCAAAAAAGAGAATGTGGTACTTTAGATGACATTTAAATGGATGAAATGCAGAGTTACAGCTCCTTCACTGTTGTGAATTGCTGGTTTCAAGGAGTTGAGGGGAACTTGAGTACCAAAACTAGTGTAATAATTCATAAAGCTCTTGAAGAGCTAAAGCCAGAGAGTATTGGTCTGAAAGAATGTTCAGAGTTTTTACTATGACTGTCAGCACAGCTACAATTAAGGCAATTAAATATATTGATATTTGACCTGATTGTGTACAATTTATGAGTGAGTTATGTTTGCATTCAAACAAATAATTTTTGAACTACGCTCATTTTATCAACATATGGAATTATCCTTCACTGAGTTCAGACATAAAAATATTGGTTATTTTAAACTTACCTCATTCCTCAGCCATCAGGTCTTGTTGAATCATCCACTGGGATGGTTATGGTCTAATTCAGAATTGATGGCACACTGAAGAGTAGAAGTGGAACATCAGACTCATTGTTCATGAAATGAAGCAACAATGTCTTTCATTTCAAAACCATAACTTTTCTTGATTAGTTTCTTCATCCTATCATAAAAAACGTCAGATTCGCAAGATGGAAAAGTTACTAACACTTCATTTTCAAGAATTGGACATAGCTAAAAAGTACTTCCTGAATACAATGATTGGAATGCATGTTATGTTTGGGTTTTTCAGATGTAAGCTGAAAGTTAAATACACTTTGAAACTGCGCAGTTAAAATGTAGTTAATATATATTCAATATATCTGAAATTATAGCAGGTATTTTAAAGGTTTAAATATTAGTAGGAAGAAGCTAAGGCAAATAATTTTCTAGGTTGGTGGGATATGCCTTCTTCTCATAAGGGGATAGCATATCATGTTTTACTTGTTATTCCTCAGGGGGAAAAAAAAATACAGTAAATCATAGATTTTCCTGTTAATCTTCATACCCCTTTACTAAAGATGCTTATGTTCTTGTTCCAGTATGATAAAGCAAGCAAGAAGTTTTTAAATGCTGAGAAATAAACTATCCCCATTTTAGTTAACAATAAATTGAACACAGAGTTGAGCGAATTAACATTTTGTCCCTTAGTTATTTTTGCTCATATATTATTAAATGGTCCACAGATACAACATAGTTCTTAATATGAATAATGTTGATTTAGGATTTTTACTGTTAGCAGTAATCCAGTAACATATGAATGAGACCTCTATACTTTTTTTACAAAGTTAACAAGTTTTCTCTCAACTAATTTTCTCTCCTTTTGTTACCCACTCACTAGCGATTATGACTAAATTTGTGAAGTAAGGATATAAATGGTATATGACATTAATAACTTACAGATCGCCAAGCTTTCTTCTTTGGGACATTCTGGCTGGAATTAATAGCCATTAAATTTTCAGTCAAAGCATGCTAATAGAAACTACCCAGAATTTACTAGTGATCACTTACATTTTGTAAGGTATCCATTATTATAGAGTTTATTGATCCAATCATTTTTCTTAAAAATACTTCCAATAAAACATCTTGGTATTTGCAGAGCTAATACTCTGCTGATGATGATCATTTTATGAATAATCTTATGAATTTTGATCATCACTGTTTTTCATCATACTACTAAACTGCTCCTCATTTATCAAAGTATTCAGAACCTTTTCAAAAGCACTAAGTAACTAGTGTAAGTTCTCCATTTCAGTGAGGATTATGTGCCATCTAGGAAAAGGGGCAGCAGAAGTTTAACAAGTAAAACTGAAACAATTCCAAATTTAACAATGGAAAGATATTTTACAAAAATTAATTTTGTAGATTCACCTACAAAATTGCTACAAAAGGATATGTTTACCAGAAAACATAAATATCTGAGTTTAAAATATTTGCTAGCTATCATTTGTCTGAGTCCACATTTGCCTTGTCTTTTCAGAGTAGTTTCATAATGCATAGTGACAGAAATCAACAGAAATCAGAAAACAAGTACATCTTTTCTTGCTATTAAATTTTTTGAAGATGGAAGACCATCCAAGTAACCAGTTGACAAAACTTTAAATTCTACTTTGCTGAAGAAATGAGATATGTAGATTATTTCTGGAACAGGACTGTTGCTTTCACTTTGTGGAATATCAAAATAACATAAAGGCATAACATACAGTGCTAGAAAGAGGAGCCCAAAAATTTAAACTAAATATTCTATGGTACAAAGCTAGTGATTGCATTAAAATCAGGACTCAATTGACTGAAGTTTTGCTTCAACATCACAGATTTAAAGTAAGTGATTCAATCACTGTTAGAGTGTGAAGTTATAAAGCCAGTGTCATTGACATCAACTAAGTGAGGCTGAAAATCCATGACTGAAGTTAGAAAGCAACAACTGAAGCAAAAGTAGTGACAATGTGAAGGAAGTTGGAAGGGTAACGATGTGAGTCTCCGAAATAGGGGGGGGTTGGAAAGCACAGTTCTGCTAGTTATAGATCTGCTCTCAGTTGCAGAGGAGACGTTGCTTTTGTCAAACTGTTCTTCCCAGTAATAGGAAAAGAGGATTAAAAATCATTGTCTGTTTAAAAAAAAAAAAAAAAAAAAAAAAACCACAAAAAATTCATATCTGCCAAATAGCTTTTCAGTGGGTTTTGTTCTTTGTCATTCCTCATGATTCAGTTAAATTAAGAACAAAATTAATTACTGTTATAAATCTAAATGAGGGATTGGTAAAATAAAGTTGTTATTAGATAATTCAATGCTAGGGGCTTTTATTGATAAGCTAGAAATATATGTGGAATCTGTGTGGTATTTCTTTCAGCCTTTCTTGCAACTTTTTCAATTTTTTTTTTTTAATTATTATTTTGCTTTTTTTTTTTTTTTTTTTTTTTTTTTGCATTCTTAACATTTGAAAGCAGATAAATGAATAAGTTTCATGACACCTTCTCTAGTCATGCATAGAAGCATATGAGTAGCGCAAGAAATTTCCAGTCTCTTGTGCTTAGGAAAAACAGAGAGGTTAGAAGATGATTTTTTTTACCTTCTCTTCTAATCTGTATAATAGTGTGGATTCCATTCCTCCTCCTCCTTCCCCCAGCTATTTTGGGAAAGATTTTAAAATATTCTATGAAGCCTACATATTAGCTCCTGGGATGTTTTTGTTATGTTTTCCATATTGCTCAATTTATTAAGTACTTTTGAAATATGTGTTTTACTGAATTTTGTAGCAGATAAAATCCATTCATGAACAATGCATTTAAATATACTCTACATTATCTGCAACACTAGGCCTGATGTGAACTTCTAAAGAAGTCATGTTTAAAGTTTCCTTTAGCCTGTGGCTTTAATGAAAACATGATTAAACCCAACAATGACGTAAGGGAAAATATGTTTGAGGCAGCTTATTTTTAATATCCATTAATAAGATTTTTGATAACTGTGTGGTGAATGAGCTATATGTTTAAAACATGACAGATCCTCATGACCGTTATAAAGCATTTTCACAGAGTCACAGAGTGGCTGAGGTAGGCAGGGCCCTCTGGATCCTGATCCCACCCTTGCTCCAGCAGAGATACCTAGAGCAGGTGCCCAGAGCGACATCCAGGTGATTTCTGAAGATCTACAAGGAGGAGTCTCCACAGCCTCTGGGCAGCCTGTGTCAGTGCTCCATCACCCACACAGTTAAGAAGTGTTTCCTGATGTTCTGGTGAAATACAAGCAAACCTCTTGTGTTTCAATATGCTCCAAGAAACAAAATTTTCATTATCTTAACCTCCAAAGTCTTTGTATAATTATCTACTATTTTATTCTTGCTTTCCTTTTATCTTTCATCTGCAGTCTTCACTGTAGTAATATAATGTCTATGTCTGAAGCATTCACAGTATTACCAGCTTATTTTTGCCTTCAAGAAATTTTAGAGCTCTTCTTTCAAAACAGCCATTCAAGGAGAGAAAATAATAGTGATTCTGATATCTCTCTTAACATAGATTTAATAATAAATTCCATTGTATATTTACTCTGATGCCTTGGGGGATAAAGAACAACGAACTATAAATAGCCTTGAGACTGGGAATCCAGGGAGATTATTCCCTAGAATTGCTGGGCTTTGGTTGCAGTCTTTTCCTTGCTTTTCTCTGCCATTAAGAATATTGCATTTTTCTCTCTCTAGTAAAGTGGGCAGCATCATTGGAAAGATGGGGAATGCCTAATTTCAGGAGGAAGTAGATCCCCAGTTTTTCACATTTCTAAACAATGATACTGTACAAAACTCAACCTTAACAATTTAATCCAAGTGAGCCCACACCTTCCACATTATGCATGTGTTGCAAGTGTCTTAATTTAGGACCGTTGGAGGATGTCCATGCCTGAAAAATTGTTTTAACATACATTGCCCTGACATTGCCTGTTGGCTGATATGAACACATATCACATTTTGCCACTACTGCTTGCTTTTTTTTTAAATTCTGTTATTCTTCACTTGACTATAATTGAAATCATATAACTGAAATTTCAGATATATTAGAGAATTTTTGTCTAATTTTGAAAATTGTTAATGTAAAAATGTTAATATTAATAACACTAATGCAGGTATAAGAGGCTGGAAATATTGTTCATGTCTGTAGTATGTGTGAAGCATCTTCTGTATTATATGTGTAGGTAAATTGAAATGTGTCTCATTCTTAAATTTGGTAGTTAGTCTGCCATTCTGCTGCCTAGCCCTGGGGAAAGTGAAGTTTAAAAACCTCTCCCTTATTCAAGATTTAGCTGTGTCTATTAAAATTTGTATTTTCTGAAACTGTGAGATATAGCTCAGGTGACACACTCCTGCTTCAGTGTGACATTCATTCATGCTTCCTCCTCTGAACAGATTTTAAACACAGTAAGTAGCAACCATTCTTTTTTATTTATCAAGTTTTAAGTAAGCAATTAATTGTATGGTTTAAGATCCTGCTAAATTGTTTTATTGTTATGTAGTTGTTTGTATTCCTAACAGTAATAATTAGGCAATAAAACTCAGAGTGACTGAGGACTTTGCCTCTGGGATGTTTCTCTGCTTCAATATGACACTAAAGACTACGAAAATGTCTATTGAGAAGCAGATTAAAGATAAAGCAGTTCAGCTGTTTCAGTTTTCATTAAAAAAAACCACTGTGGAATAGGAATGATTTTTTGCTCTTTTAGTCTTCATTTTGTAAAATCCTTTACTTTCCAATATACCAAGTATTGGAAAATATTGGAGAGTATCGATTTCCATAACTGTTGAAAAGCCATATGTCTTATATAAGGACTTATTCGTTAGAGCTTTTTGAATCTTCTTTCCTCTTTTATGTAGAATGCTCAAAGGAAAATGTTATTCCTGTTTTTCCCCCAGGTGAATCTATTGGTTCAGTAAATTGTGATATGCAGTTTTATATATAAATATTTTTTATCAACTTGAAAGCCTTAGCTTTTAGCTGTGCCTTTGTGGCTTTCTGAGGTATCTGCACATCTGCTGTTTCCTTGACAATGGTGATATAGATGCTGCTATTACCATGGGAATGGTACTCCTGAATGAAGCTGCTACCTCCAAAGGGGATGTTGGGAAGAGGAGAAGTAAGTTCCTTAGTACAATTAAGACAATGTTATCACAGTTAAAAAGATATTGAGAAATTACAAATGACTATCTGATTAAGTTTTTAAAAGTTCTTCCTTAAACTAATTTTTACATGTTGTGGAGTGGAGAAGAGTATAGCATAGACCTTCAATAGCTCTATTAGCTATTAGCATATAGCTAATAGATTATATTAGCATGTTGTAGCAGTAAAAACAGGTCTTAAGCATCCCCAGTCAACTTATGACTTGACATTCTCTATGAGGTAGAAAGGCATAATGTGAATGTGTCTGTGAGTTAAAGAAAAGGAGTTTCAAAGCATTTTCAAAATGAGTTTAGGCATTTAAGATGTTCGCGACAACATGCAAAGGAGAGAAAAAATTCTTGTTACTCTTTGTACAATATGTCTCTGAAGGAAAGTGAAAGCACAATGCAGAATATATCCTAATATGTAACATCTAAGGGCTGCTAGCCAGAAGTGCTAGTTTTATGTTTTTTTTTCTGAATTTCATTCTCATTCAGAGTATCTAAATATTTTTTTGGCAGTCAGTTGCATAAGAACACTATATGAAAGCATTTTATTCAGATTTAAACTTCTTACCATACAGCCATTTACTTTTTCTCACATAAATGGTTGAAGATTTTTAAAGATACCATCATTTCTATGCTATTTGTTCTTTTAAAATCCATTCTTTAGCATCTTGTATGTAATATACAGCATTGCAGATAGGGCTAGCCAATAATGCTTCATAAGGGTAGGTTGAATGTTAGCTGTTTGTCTATACTGATTTGAGTGTCATCTTCAGTGAGCTGTAGAGGTATAACTTGATTTTGTGTATCTTTCATGGATCTTAACTAATACTGATTTTGAAAAGACATTGACATTAATTTAATTGGCACGTGTTGTTGGATCACAGTTGCTTCTGTGATAATGTGTGTAGTGATATGGGCTATCATATCACAAGTACAAGTTCAAACTTGCTTCTGCTGTCTTTCATTTGAATGCTTTCTGTGTGCCTTGCGTTGTTCATGCTTAACATTTCATTTCATTATGGTTTGAAATCATATTTGTGACTGGCAGTTTCTGTATGATGAAGTGTGTGTATAAAATCTGTACAGGGCTAATTTTCTCAAACTAGTTGCAGAAGTTTTAACAATTAGATTGATATATGTCAGTTTTTACATAGTCAATTTTAATGAAAAATGAATCCATTTTCAGCTTCACCGACTTCTATTTGTTTCCATGGAAACTACAACAGATACAAAGAGTAGCAACTACTTGAGAGAGCAAATTCTCAGCTACAAAACAGTGTTTTTCAACATGTTCACCACCATTGCCTGATTAGCTATGCATTTCAATAGCAATGAACAAAAGCCTGTGTGCTGAGCTCATAAAAATCTGTACCAACAGAGGTAACCCACTGTTGTCACCATTGCTGAAATGCATAACCCACCACCTAACTCTGCTCACATCCACTGTTTGGTCTCCACAAATGTTCATCAAGCATTAGTGCATGTCAATGGATTCCATTTTTTCCACGTGGAGGAGTTCAGTGACACACCTTTACTTCATAAACACTTCTGTGTCAGATACCATTTTGTCAGACTGCCCCTTTGCTGCTGGCACCAAAATGAAAAAGGATATTGTTGGGATATTACCCTCCACTGACTTACTACCACCATCCACCTCTGTTGCAGTGGGTTTAGGCATTATTTTCGGAGCAGTCCTCATAGGTGAGGTGTATCTCAGTCATATACAGCAGACTGTAAAATGTTCCTTTTTTTTTTTTCTCTTCTACTTGCGCACAATTGAGTGAGCTATGATGATTGAAAAGGTTTTTTGCTACTACTACAAAAGTGTCAACTGGTGTTTCAGATTTGATTTGTTAATTTAAGTATTTACTTTGCTAATTCTTTCTTAGCCTGAAAAGGCTCAAAGAGCTTGCATCTGGATGCTCTCAGAAGGTTTGTGTCGTTGTTACTTAACTTCAATACCCAAAGACATAATATTTAAGAGTAATTTCTCTCCCAGCCCTGGAACTTAATACAGTGAAATGTTTTAGCCACTAAGAATTAGATAAAGCAGTTATAAACAGCCTTTGCAGTTACTTTAGTGTTAGATGGTTGACTAGAGGCAGCATGATTCCATTAGTCCAGGGATGTTTTTTCTAAATGTAATTTGTTTTCCAAAAGAACAAGCAAATACCTGAAGTGACATTGCTTGACATGTATAATTTAAAGCGTTATTAAATCTGTTATCAGCAGTGAGGTGTTTGCATCCGCAAACATTTGAGTTGCAAATTGCTGCTCTCTTTTCTTGAAAGTACATTTGAACTGACAAGTTATTTTTTTCTTAATAACCATAAATATTATTTCCATGTGTATTTGAAATCCTATCAGAAGATAGTGAGCATCAGTAGGCAAGCAGCAGTGTTTCTGTATTTCACTGTCAAAATTCTATACAAATGATTGACGTAAATAATATTCTTTGTAGAGATTCCAGTTTTAAATCTTTTATACGCTAGTAAACAAAGTTATTTTCTTTCCAGTAATATGCCTAGTAGGCCTGGGTCTGGTGGTCTTTTTCTTCAGCTTCCTGTTGTCCATATTCCGCTCCAAATACCATGGCTACCCGTACAGGTAATTTCTCATTAAATTCTCATCTTATGTATTTTAATAACATTGTCTAAATTTAAGAACATTTTTTAAGTAACAAATCTTTAATTTTTACCACTGGAATCTATGGGAGTTCGAAGAAGCAGAAAGAAAGGTGATCAACTGGAGCAAATCAGAAAGAAATAGAAAGCTGATGGGATTAGAATGACTGTTAATGCAGACCATTTGAGTCTGCATTGACCATGGCTTATACAGTGCTCCATGAAAAATGTGAAGGAAAAATTATGCTTGAATTTATAAAACTTTTTACATATTTCTTTCTGTAATTCAGCTGTGAGTCACCTGTAGAGATTGCCTAGATTTCTGATTTACATCTTGCTCATTTGTTACACACTTTTTTTAGTAGCCTGTCAAGAACCCATATCATTTTCTCATGATCCTGATAGTATTTTTAGATTAACCTGAAAAAGCCAGGCTAGGAGAAAAAGTAACATGCAATTTAGTCTTCTGTGCTATAGTAATGATGGGCCAGGCAACTTGAAAAAAAGTCAGTCTTCTGTTGTTACAACTAAATCCAAGATTAATAACTATTATGTACATGTATATGTACATATATACACATACAAAACATATTTATACAGTTGACATAGTCTTGCTATGCAAGGCTTTACAGTACAGCTAAGATGTAAAAAACCAGCTAAGAGCTGTTTTACCCAATCTAAGTGGCAAGAATGCATTTTAAAAAGATGAGATTTTCATTATTTCCAATGAAATTGTTTTCTTTAAACTAGTAGACTAATAAATCACATATTATATACTGGTCTGTGTTACTGTTTACCGTGGTTGAACAAAGTAAGTGCATGACATTCATGTTGTAGTGTAGATGTAGTAATGCTTTGCTGAAAGATCTTTTGGCACTATGAATTGTCGTCTAATGCATGTACAAAATATACATAAGGGAACCATTAGCAATGCAGATTCAGAAGTTTCTATTTTCAAGTAAGTAGAAAAAAAAAGAACAGTCTATTAATATTATCAGTTCTGCTGTTGTTTTTTTTTTTCTTTTTCTTAAACAGTCACTGTTAATGAGTCATATGGGGAATACTAAATTTTTTTCTGATACTTAATGCTGATTTCCATGAGTGGTCTTGTGTGTTAGTACAGAAGCCAGCTTTCTCAGTTTTGTACCACTACTCAAGATAGTTTAACTCTTCTCCTCGCAATATGCACAGAAGGTCTTTTCCTGCTTTTTACTCTGTTCTGCTAAGGAAACTGATCAGCAAAGGGCCCTGTAGTATAGTATTGTGAGATTTCATCAGTATGGATTTTGTAATTTGCCATCTGGAATAGTCTCTGCAGCCTCTCAGCACCTTCTCTGGAAACTACCTTTTAGCCTTGCCATTAACATTTCAGTTGTCTCAACCATATTCATGCCAATGTCATACTCGTTCTGAAGAGGAGTTCTTTGGTTTATGTGCATAGTTACAAATTCTAATGAAGTGATTGTGCAGAAGGACCAAGTATGTAAACTCTCTTATTTTTTCTTTGTCCCTTTAATGCTATATTCTACACATTAATTTTAGTCATATCTGTTGATAAACATTTTTTTGTCTGACTTTCTTAGCATCTTTCCAAGGATTTTTTATGTCTCATCGATAGATCCCAGTGTGATTATATCTTAAAAATGTGAAATATGTCTGTCTTTTTACTTTAACTGGTTATGATTTCACCTTGAAACTGTAAGTCTTTATGTGATAAATTGGCCTCAGGCTAGTAAAACTTTAATACCACTAGAAACAGTGCATACTAATGATTTATTAGAAAAAAAGAAAGGATGCTTATGTTGGCATGCCTAAAGTAACATTTAGCATTTAAACAATTTGTTTTCTTTATGTGCACTATCAAAAACATCAATTTTTGTCTTACTTTAAAAAAAGCCAAATACACAGAATTGTTTGTGCTCTCTGTCAATAAACCCTCAAATGTGTCCTATGTGAAACAGGATGCATCAATAAAAACTGGAAAAGTAACATAAACTACTGTGCAGCCTGCTTCTCTCCAGTGACCTTCGTGTAGTGAAGATAAATCAAAACAGATAAACATATAACTGGAGTCAAAAACCTGATAAATTTATTTCTTTTTCTAAGGTGCATAAATTAAAGTACTGGGAACGTACTGTTACCTCCTTGATGCTGGTAATGCCTTGATTAATGGTAATGCCATTATCAGTGTTAATTTCTGTGACAAACAGAAAAGTTTCCAGAAGAGTGCTACAGAGCAGCACAGGTCTATAAATATGCTCTTTACACACACACGCGTGTGTGTAGGAAGGAAGAGTAACATCATTTTAAACTGCTTCAGACATCTTCAAATTAGGTTTTGATTCTCCCTTCCATAGAATATTTTTTCCTGAAGGTTAGGTTGAGCAAAAATAATGTTTTAATGTGCTGGTAAAATACACATATACAGTAAACCTTTGGAATGAGAGATGGAACACAAAATTGAGATCATCATGAAGATTATTTACAGGGTATATAGATTCATGATGGATGAGTAAGCACGTAATAAATTTCTCCCCTATAGTCATTTTTACTATGGCTGGCTTTTTATGCTATTACTAAACCACCTTTTGTGGGAACAGGATAGATTTTTTTTTTTTTTTTTTGCTAAAACCTTTATTTTAATTGTTGTCATTAATGGTTGAATGATAATACATTAATTTTATTTCACCCTGTTGTACATTTTCCCCTTTATCCCTTCTACCTGCTGTAGGGAACCTGCTTTAGCTGGGGAGTAGATTTAATGATCCCTGGAGGTCCCTTCCAACCCCTGCAATTCTGTGGTTCTGTAATAAGACCAGGAATGTTGATACATCCAAAGGAATATTTTTAGAAGCCTTCTCACTCCAGCGTTTAAATTGGATAAATGATGAATTAAGTATCAGATATTCGGTCATTGAGCATTTCACTACCTCAACATAATGTTATTAGTAACTAGGATACATGCTAACAATAGGGAGAACAAATTTACCTATAAGCCAGAAGGATGAAATCTAAGCTTTTGTATTCAGAAAAGAGTTTGGAAAGTTCTATGCAAACCTTACATTAGGTTGGTGCAGTCCAAGAAAACACATAAAATATTAAGAATGAGGAGGGACAGTTAGAACAAGAGAGAATGCATCAGTACATTAGCAGAGTAGTGTATCACTGTGAATAGTAGCAATAAAAATATTTGTAATGCTGGTTTCTTTAAGAGAAAAAGACAAAAGTCTTATTCAGTGTATAATGGTGTTTAAAAAAAAAAAAAAAAGTTATCCATGATTTTTGTTTTGTTTTGTTTTATCTTTGGCTGAAATCTATGAAGTGGACTTTTTGAAATTTTTAGGGTCATTTTGTTATTGATGGCACCTTTTATTGTCCTTTCAAGTCTACATCTTACCATGCACTGTTGTTTTAATGTGATTTTAAATAATATGAACAACAGAAAATGTGAGGGTTTTATGTAATTTTTTATTAAGTTGCTCGCATTATGTATCTTTATCAATTTTTTTACACCTGCAGTTGTGAGTTTCATTATCAGATTAGCCTTGAAAGCAATTGCAATTGTGTATTACTGAAAACATTAAGGTGAAGAGGCTTTAGTTAAATAATAAAAAAATAATCAGCCTTCAGCACTATGAACTAATACATTGGGAAAATACATATTTTGAAATGACTAGCATGGAAAAAGAAATAAGCTGAAAGAAAGCATGATATATAAAAATGCCTTATTTTCACGAAATAAACATGAAAGTTAAGTTAGACGTGAAGTATTTGTTCTTTACCTAGATTCAGAGCAAGAACAGACAAGATGCAGAGCTGGATACCTTGCATTTACTGTATATACCATATAAGAAATGTCTATCCTCAATGTAATTAAATTAGTTTCAGTAAAGAATTCTTGAATAATATTGAACAACTGAGATTAAATACAAATGAATAAAATAGAATAGTTATTTCTTCAAAATAGATTGGTAAAATGTAAGTAAATAGAACAAATAAACAGTATCTGCAGGCAAATAAAATTAAAATATTAATAAATGTGAGTGCTGCAAATAACTGCTCAGATGTTCCACGTTGACTTTACACCTAATTAGTTTGATTCACCTGAAATTTATGAACTGGTAATCTAGTTCTGTTAAACACGATGATTCACAGTCAGGTCTGTAGCACTCAACAAAATAAACTACTTCCTTCAAAACTGAGGCAACCAGGATAATTCTAAAAGGCAGGAGAATGATAATACCATTTTCCATATTTCTTCTCTTATTATGGCTGGACAGCAAGTTTTTCAGGGAAAAAAAAAAAAAAAAAAAAAAAAAAAGTTGCCAGTTTCTTCATCTAAATAATCAAATGTTATACTGAATGCACGAATAGCCGCAGACTTCCACAGTCTTCTCTGTGAGGTTTCTAGTCCTTTAAAGAATAAGAGCTGCAAATTTCAGGTGTCTGGCTCCGTAATACGTCTTTTAAGATCAATTTAAACAGATATTACCCAACTTGTCCTTACAGGTTTTTCTGAAACCCTGCCCCCCTCTCTATCTTTTTTTGGCTACTCTCTGTTTCATGATTTTTATAATGTTTTGGTGCTTTGTGTTTTTCAACCTTTGGCTTTTTTTCCTTCTTAGACTTCTATAACTTCTGCATTACTTTTGCTTTTTACGTTAGCTGCTAAACATGTACTTCAGTTGTGCTACAGACAAACAGTAATATAGATACAGTAGCAGATATGGTAGCAGAATATTTATTCAAAATGACACTGCCATATTTATATTTTCCTACAGTAATATCTTCTAGTTTTTCACCACCCCTGATTCTGTCATTGCTACTTGCCTGATTACCCTTTACCCCTCCTATTCTTCCTGCCCGAAATTTTCCCACTATCTTTATTCCTTTCTTCTTCATTCCTTCTTTCCTGTACATGGCCTTGCATATCTATCCTACAGCATTCTCTTATTTCTCTGTTCAGCACTTTGCAATTCTCTTTGTATTTTTCTCGCATTTCCTTTTCAATAATCACTTCACCCTCTAGCACCCAGCCAGTTGCCATCTGTTTTGCCTTGGTCTGTATGTCTTGCTTAATGAGCACGTCAACTTTTTACAGCAGGGAACATCTTTATAGTGTACTGTCGTTTTAGCTCATGGCACTTGCATGGCTGTTTTGTAATGAGTAGTTAATTATGCCATAAATGGAAAAGTGATGAAGTTAATATGATGTGTATACTTGAGCACGTTGTATATCTTTGAGGAATCAAAAGTTCTTTCATATGAAGCTAGACACAGTCAAGCTGTAGTAACCCTTCACTTCAGCCTGTCATTATTCTGTGTTTATAGAATTAGCTCAATCTGCGGTTGTGCACAACTCTTTCTCTCTGCGTTCCCGTTTGTAAAGGTACCTCATTTGATAATGTCCTTGAAAAACCCCAAATGAAATGTATGACAATTGAAACGTAAGCTTTTTTTAATTTTTATTTTAAATACAAGGTTTTGTTCCAGGGATGAAGAAGCAGCAATGTCATCTGAAACTCATTAATTTATTAAAACATTAAGAATGTTAAGACTCTGGAGCCGTTCAGAACCTTGCCAAGTCATTTATGCCCTCCCCACTCAGGGGCCACTTCTACAAGGGAAGAATGATTAAAATAAATCTGAAATACCTCCCAGGAGACATAGCTTTTACTTTTAGGTAGTAAGAGCAGGTGCAGAGCTTGATTGAAGAGAACAGATGTTTGAAGTGCATTTTGCTTTTTAATGTTTTTAATACGAAAATATAAGTTTCAGTCACTCAGGTTTTTATTTGATGACTTTCATGCTTACTTAGTAATTATCTAATGAGATATAAACATTTAAGAGATTATTACACAAACATTGAATGGCTTTTCAAATGGCTGTTTTGAAGTCCTTGTTTATTCTCTCGAAATAATTGCAATACTATATTTTATAGGCATTTTTCAGCTTTTAATCATGTTTCCTTTCTTTTCAGCTTCTTAATTAAGTGAATTCAAGAGAGATTCATTTAGAGCTGCTTACCATGAAGATAACATCAGTACCGGCTTATCTGCCTGCCACTGTTAGACGTATTCAAGACTATTTAGTTGGCTCATCTGTTTCTGTGATAATTTGTATAGTATGCAGAGAAATGAATACAGTTTTATGCAATGAATGCTTAATTTATAGATATATACCATAAATATCTCATTGGGAAGTACTAAAATGTTACATATAATCTGTGTTCAAGAATTTGAATAAACTTCATTATAAGTCTTAAGGCTCTCCTATTAATTTTAGTACAAGAATCCAAAGAGTTTTGTCAAGTTTTAAATCTGAAGTTTGTTAAATTGTTTTAAGATGCATTTTAGAATATGATCAAATAATTGTTTCTTCAACTACTGTTTAGAGAAATACCATGGTGGGAACTATAATGAGTAGTATAACATGTATCTTGCTATTACTTTGCTTTGAAAGTGTAAACTTAGAGAATAAAAGGATTAGCTTAGAAGTTTAATTTTACTGGATTGATTGTACACTGAGCATGCTAACACAGTGCCATGCAGAATTCCCTCCAAAATACACTGTAACCTTTGGTAGCTGTGATGCTCCTAGAAGTAGTGCAATCTCATATTTTGTAGCTAACATACAAGTGCAAGGATCAAATCTTGGATAAGTCACTTCTGTACCTGCTCACACCTCATATGAAATGCTCTCATGTGTAAGTATATACCTTTGTATATGCCTGCATACTATATTTAGCGTAGCTCAGGAAAGAAGAATTGTAGGCATACAGTTTCTGCAAGTTCCAGTTCACTTTCACTGGCATGCCAGGAATGAAATCAGATTGGAATTTCCTTCATGTATTATACGTGAATGTCTCTAAACGTGAGGATGAGTTTCTCTGAACTCTACAAAACTCACTTCATCAAACACTGTAGGTATTCATTCTGGAAGCAGTAGGAACTGGACAGATGGAAGAGTTGGATCAAGAGGAGGCTTATTAAGTTTAACAAGGGCAAGTGCAGAGTCCTACACCGGGGGAGGAGTAACTGCATGCATCGGTACAGGCTAGGGGATGATCTGCAGGAAAGCAGCTCTGCCAAGAAGAATTGATGTGTCCTGGTGGCCAAAAGGTTGGCCTTGAGCCAGCAGTGTGTCCTGGTGGCCAAGGTGGCTAATGGTATCCTGGGGTGCATTAAAAAAAAAGTGTGGCCAGCAGGTAGAGGGAGGTTCTTCTTACCTTCTCTGCCCCGGCATAAGGCCAAATCTGAAGTAGTGTGTCCAGTTCTGGGCTTCTACAATTCTGGAAGGTATGTTAAGAACTTCTTAAAATGAAAAACAGGAAGGACAGTGTTAAACTGCTGGCGTAAAACTGTTGCAGAGTTGTAGAGCAATATTTAAACTAGAAACTAGGGGAAAATTGACAAACTCTAACACCTGTTTTCTAGCTCAAAGCATGAAGGCAGATGTAGCCTTTTCCGAGGAGCACCAAATGCTAGCTAAGAAGGCACATCATAATACATAGGGAAGGCGAATCAGACTGCCTCCAGAGCCACATATCACTATGGAAGATAGAACAGATAGGTGTGTGTGTGTGCGTGTGTACACACAGATACATATAGTCTCACACACACACACCAGTATGACACTGTTGTCAGGCTACTGACTTAAAAATGGCATAGCATATGCGGGTAATAAAACAGCACAATGCATGAAGGCTAATATGGGATACAACAGCACAGAGGTCTGTGCTCCTGTAACAATAAATTTAATCCTTACGAACTGTGATACTGACCTATGATCAAGATAATGATAGCGATCAGGAAGTGAGATAAGAGAAACTGCTATGTTCAGGCAGTGGTAGTGAGAGATCTGATGAGACTAAGTTTTCCAATGGTATACAGTGACTTCCTGGAATAAAGAATAGATCTCACAATTAATAACCCAGTCAAGAGCAGCATCTTGCTCAGTACGTGGATACCTGTACAAGAAAGATTCATGGGACAGTAACTTGGTAAAAGCAAGAACAATAAAATAGGTTTAATATTGTTGCAAGAGTGGACAATCAAAGTGAAATTGAGATAATCAGTTTCAAAGAAGGGGCGGTAAATGCAGGTAATTATAATAAATAATGGAACAACCTGAATAGCAAGACACAGCCTGCAAACTGTTAAATATTCTATTAGGTATCTAGTTAAACATGTGCCACAACTCAAAGAGAAGTAAAGAGACTTACATAGATCAAAGTTACAAAAGCATCTTAGGGAGTTCTGTGTTTAAATGCTGGCAAGGGGAACAGAAACATTCATAGAACATCACAAGTCAGCTGTAAATATAAGAGGGCTAGAAGAGTAATGTGAAGATAATGTTCAGGTTGGTACCAAATTATTAACACAACAAGAGCAGGAAAACAAGAAGGGAACTGACGAGAGAGCTGGTGACTAAGGTTTAAGAAGGGGGCACCCATTGTTAAGACTGTGACGTAGAGAATGAGTTCTCTGTATCAGATAGGTCAGAAGAGCTACTTCATTCAAGCACCTTCTATGTATTAGCTTTAAATAAATAAGCTAGATGTGGTAACTTCTCGGGACCAAATTGCATTTATCAAAGATCTCTGAAAGAAGTCAAAGGCGAGGCTTCAAAACTACTGACCGAAGTGCCTTCACCCATCGGTACAGATTGTCAGTGTGTCAGAGGACTGACAGATTGCAGCATGGCTCCCATCTGTAAAATGAATCTAGAGGGAAACCTCACTGTTGTGAACCTGTGAACAATTTCCAGTCCCAATAGGATAGTCAAGTCTGTAATAAAGAGTAAGTTAGTTTACTGAGGGTAAAGGTTAAAATGGTCAGCTGAGATTTGTGGGACTGCTTACAGTTTCACAAAGCTTCTACAGGGCTAGAATGGTATTAGAGAAGCATGTGTATACAAACCCCTAGGCTAGGCTTTAATAAAGAATGTAATCTGAAATTGGAGAAAATGTCCTTTTCATGAATTGAAAACCAATAAAAGGATACCAAGTAGTAGATAAGGCTTCCTATACTCGCATCTCATAATACAAAAAGCAAACGATTGGTGCAGTGATCACTTGAATTCATCAACAAATGGCACATGCAGTGCAGCCTTCCAACTCATAGATTTGGATATTCAAGTGTTATGCTGATGGGGTGAAAACTCTTAAAGAACCTCTCAAAACTCAGTGAATCGACAAAAAGGTGACAAATGAGCATTGACACATGTACAAGAAAGTGACTCGTATCTTATTTGTTCATGTAACTCAGGAAAGGTGCCTATTTCACAATATGGTCAAACAAACACTGTGGGAAAAAATACAAAATTTAGCAGAATGCAAATTCACAGAATAATGTATTTGGACCTGAAGAACTGCAGTTATGAGAACACACAAACAGATTTTAAAACACACATAGAGAAAATTGTTAACAACTTGAAGATGTTTTTCTCATATGAGGGCATCAGAAAAATCTTAGGATCCTCTCACAGTGCTAATGCACAACATTTTATGAAGTGGTATTTGTTGGAAGAATTAATTCTTTCATTTCTATTATACTCAGAAGGAGCTGAGAACTCAGTTCCTGTCCTACATCATAGGTAATCATTTCCAGCACTATGAATTTATCACCTTAACTACAGCATTCACAGTAGTCTGGGGACTGGTTGTGGTTTGATTTAAAGAACAAACTACAGCACTGAGAAACAACACAGCTGTACTATGGGCAATAAGAACTGCACGTCTGTACACAGCAGGCAGCATGGAATCCTTCATTTCTTACGCTTGTTCTACTGCATGCTACTTGGCACATATGCTCCTTCTCTACCCCCTGGGTTTAACTACTTTCCTATGGACCTTAGGAAGCAGTTTCAAAAGAATTTGCTTCATTTTCTTACATTTTTGTTTGCCAACAGCTTCTCCCTTCTGTCATCTTTTTTTTGTATGAAAGTCTTTCACATTTTTACATGGATCAAACTGAATTCCAAGGAAACACATCATACATTTGTATTGTTGTACCTGGATACTAAAACTAGATGTTGATAGAACTGGAATAACGTGTTGTCATTAAAGGGACTATTCAAATGCAAATGTAAGATGCATAAATCTGAAGGTGGAGAAAGGCATGCTGTATCTTTTAAAGTACTGAGATTCTAAATGAGCAGGAGTACGGTACTAAAAATCTTGATGGCATTTTGCACTAGTTGACATTTGCAGCCATAGCCACCTAAAAACATGTTAAGAAAGAAAATCCATACATGAGGACTGAAGCAAAGATTTATAGCAGCAAAGGCAAGCTACTGAAGCTCCAAAGGTAGTGAAAATATTCACCAGTCTATTTCCAATCAAATTCAGCTTGAGATCCTCTTCAGAACAACCCAATAAAACTCTATCAACAATCGTGTGACATTAATAAGACTTGGTGTCCTATTAAGGATCAAGAGCAGACCTCCATATAGATGCATAGTGTCTGCTCAGGCCTATGCACACGCACACTCAGGAGACAGCCCCTGAATGACTTAAGACACCTTAAAACAAGTTAGAAACTTTGGCAGTTATTCTTTTCATTCCTTATAACACAAAACTAAGTATTATTTTGCTCTTTATGTCTTGTAGTACTGAATAACTAGATGAGAAAGAGTAACCTATAATCTTATCTCTCCTGAAGAAAAAAAAAGGATGTGATCTTTCATACTGTTACAATAATGAGCTGAAGATTTTATGCATTTGTTGAGGTTTTTTTTCTTCTTTTCTTCTTAAACCCTCCCTCCATTTCTCTCTCCTAGGATAACTTCAACCCTACATCCATCTGTCCCTCCTGCCAGTTAGCTATGGTATTATACAAGACATAGATAAAATGAGTACAAAAAACAATATCTTTTTCCTTGTGCACTGCAGTAAGTTTGTGAAGTGAAAAGAAGCACCTTTCCATATTTTCAAGGGAGGTTTGTATTATGCGTTAGCACAGATCTGTACATTTCATTTGAGATTAATAACTTTCATATTCACCAGTTTATATATTGGTCCCTCTAAACCACTTGAATTACATAGGGAATATTTATCTGGTTTGTATTTAGCCTTTCCGTCTTGCATTTTAAAAACAGTTTAGAAGTGTGAACAGTAAAGAAATCTCAGAAGTTCCCAAGTTAGAAAGACTTGTTTCATATTCTAATACTTACACTTTTCCTTTAGGATTCTTACTCTTGAAAGAGAGAAAAAAAAAAAAAAAAAAAAAAAAAAAAAAAAAAAAAAAAAAAAAAAGCAAAGCATCAAAGTAAGACATTACTAAGGAGTACTTCAGCCCCCCACCACCCGAACAAACAAAAAAAAGGAACACATGAATGCATCCAGGCTGCAGAGTGCACAATTCCACAGTTATTTTGTTTACCTTCTGGTAGCATTTGGTGCAAAAGTCTTATTTTCTAGGTTTAATGATAGAGATCAGGAGGCTTTGTATTACACACAGATAAGAGATGTTTAAGTTCAATTCAGTTATAGTTTATCTTGTAAAATATTTTCACTAGCAGTGGATTCTTTCTGCAGAATGAAGGTAAACATAACAGTTTACATCTTGAAGTTTTATTTATTTATTTATTTATTTTTTAAATACTAGAAGGCTGACCTTTTCTCTACCTGGAGAAAAGTAGGATGACCTCATTGCAGCATTTCAATACCTAAAGGGAGCCTATAAAGAGGAGTGGAATCAACTCTTTGAAAGGGTTGATAACTGCAGGATGTAAGAGACTATACTGTTAACTTCTGTGTCTCAAAGCTTGCTGGGGACACAGATGGACTTGTTCAAGTCCCGAGCAAGGATTGTGAAATCCTTTGTTTGAAGGACACAGATGAACAAGTTCAGGCAAGTCCTGGGCAAAGGTTGTGAGATCCTTTGTCTGGGGGAACGCTGATGGACAAGGCCAGGGGCGACGAGAGCGAGATGAACTGCAGCTGAATAGCTGTGAAGTGCTCCTTTGTGTGGGCTTATCTCCGGATGATGGCCATCTCAGGAGGTACTCAATGACTCTTGCTCGAGGCCCATCCTTGTCACGTAGGCAGGAGAACAAGGAGGATAAAAGAGGAACTGAAAACCATGAGGATAAGGGTTTCTGACAACAGATTCCTCATGACGAACTGAGGTTTCTGACAACAGATTCCTCATGACGAACGCAAGGTTTTCTGACAACAGATTCCTCATGAAGAACGGGAGGTTTCTGACAACAGATTCCTCATGACGAACGCAAGGTTTTTCTGACACAGAGATTCCTCCTGAAGAAGAAGAGGGATTCCTGACGATCAGATTCCTCGTGAGGTGACTCCTGCATGCTGCTGAACTCTCCTGAGCCTGCTGCCTGACCGCTGTTGCTGCTTCAAGACTTGGCTTCTCGACTTCTTCGTCTACCTGCCTGCTGCCCAAGGCCGGTCACGCTGCTGCTCCCCGTCTTCTGTTGCGTTCTGCCTGGGACCTTCAAACACCGTGCAACGGGACCGCTGCTGGATCCTGCTGGTGACTATCCCCGCTTTACGCAACTCCTGCTTCTTTTCCATCTTTTCTATCGCCCTCCTTCCCTTCCCCGTCTCCCTGATTAGGTCTTAGTAATAAACTGGATGCAACAACATATGAACCGTTGTTTCTTAATCTCACACCGGGTATACAGATATTAAAGAACCTCATCTCCCTCCTATAAATTGGAGCGAGACACAGGACAAGGGGAAATGGTTTTAAGTTGAGGGAAGGGAGATTCAGGTTGGCTATCAGGGGGAAATTCTTTACAGAGAAAGTGGTGAGGTACTGGAACAGGCTGCCCAGAGAGGTTGTGGATTCCCTGTCCCTGGAGGTGTTCAAGGCCAGATTGGATGGGGCCCCAGGCAGCCTGGTCTAGTATTAAATGGGGAGATTGGTGAACTTGCATGTGGCAGGGAGGTTGGAGATTCATGATCCTTGATGTCCCTTCCAACCCTATGATTCTGTGTGTGTGTGTGCGTGTGTGTATCACACACACATACAAATGCTACCACTCATCATCTGCAGAAGTATATTACTTATCAATGTTGGAAATAATCCAAGTAATTTTTGTCAGGACGGTATCTCTGATAAAAGCAGAATTTATTCGCGATTGCAATGGCGGGCGTCCTGCAAGTAGGAGCGCGCCTATGGACACAACATGACAGCCTTTATACCCTGTTTTCTCCCCCTTGCCTTCCCCCTCCCCTGTTTCCCCAATGGCTGGGTACTCCAGGTTCACAATCTTATCAGAAGGTTTACATTTGTTATTTACTTGTTATCTGGTGCCAGTCAGTAGTCATCCTGTTGTTTCCAAGATGTCTCGGTGCTCTCCTTGTCCTATTGATATGGTGATTTTCTTTAAAGTCATCATCGTTAAACAAAGAGCACTGGGGATGATGCAGGCCTTCCCAATGTCAGGCGCTTCCTCCGGCATGCCATGGCTTGTTCTCTGGTTTGCTCTCGTGCAGGATATTCTTGCAGTGTGTATGACAAAATGTACATATATACACATATATACAGTGTGTTCCTGGGAACTATGATAGCGGAGATCATAAAATAAAAATAATATTATACAATTCTAATGCAGAAACAACACTTGATTCCCACAATTCCCCCCTTTTTCTTTTTTTATACATTGTTGATTTCTGCAATTCTTTTTTAAGGTTCACTTTTATAGACATCGCCCTCGTCTTCACTTTCTTTATCTCCCATCTCCTCTAATACCATAATTTTATCCAAATGTAATAGCTCCATTAGTGCTTGCTTCAGTAGTGCTCTCTCTATCAATCACTCTACTAGTCCCCTCACAAAGGGGATAACACAGCGACCAGTGGCCATCAAGGCTCCTGCTGCTACTATCAACGAAGTAAATGTGGATACAGTCACCCCTTTCCATTTACCAAACCAGAACTCCAACCATCCAGTGACAGAAGTATCTATTCCTGATTTTTTTTCTACCACTTCATTGCCAAGGGTGGCACCAAGCCCTTGCAATGCCTTCATTATTATGTCATCCAGAGCTGTGTTATTGGGATGAAGGTGCAACAACAGGTACCCAGTGTTACATATACATTCCTTTATCATATCTTAGGAGATCCTATTTTCTCAGGCCACCCTACTTGTGGCATATAACTGTCCTGCAATTCTCTTTATTGCACTCTTTGTATAATTTGTAAATCTCCATTGATTATAACAGATGTAGTTAACCCAATCTACATTCTTGTTGATCATCACCCACCAGGACAGTGACTCAAACCCTGCAACAGTTTGATTTCTTGCCTTAAGATCATCAGGAACAACAAGAAGAAAAAAAAGTTTAAATCCTTAGTTTGCCCACATACCAAACAATATTGATATGTAATAATGTTTGTCACAAGAGATACATAAGTATTTACATCAAATGCTGCACTCATCAAATCAACATTTCTAACAGTTACAAGAGCCCACATTTCTGTCCTTAGATTCACAATTTTAAGGGTCCAGCTGATTTCAGTTCTCATTGTGTTCGAGGGACCTTCTTAACTCTAGTATGATGTATCCACAATGCTTTCACTGTTGTGTGGGATGTTAGCAGCGCCTGGAACAGATCTACCCACCTTGGTTCCAGGGGCAAATCTTAAAGAGATTTGTTACATACATATTATCGAGCCACATCACGGCCTTGGGCTCTAGTTCCTAGAACCAGTTTCTCCTTTTCTCAAAGCTATTCCTGCAGACTTATCACATGCTCAGTTAGTATTTCGCTCCCTACTTGGGTAGAAATCCCCTTTTGTACAACATAAGGCCTTCTGTACAGTATTTTGAAAGGACTTAACCCCTCTTTGGCTCTAGGTTTTGTTCTGGTACTAAGGAGAGCCAGAGGCAATAACTGTGATCAGGATAGTCCAGCTTCCTGTCCCAGTTTTACAACCTGTGATTTAATTAGACAGTTCATCTTTTCCCCCTGACCACTCGCCTGTGGTCTGTGTGCTGTGTGCAATTGCCAATTTATTCCCAATGCTTGCTGACCTCTTGGACAATCTCTGCAATAAAATGAGTTCCCTGGTTGAAGGGTATTGTTGCAGGACACCCAAACCTTGGAATAATCTCCTGCAAAAGTACCTTGGTTACTTTCTTGGCTCTATTGGTCCTGCAAGGGAATGCTTCTGGTCACCCTGAAAGGGTATTGGTTAGAACTAGCATATATCAAAACCCTCATTTTTCCTGGCAGTTTAAAAAAATCAATTTGCAATTGTTGTCCTGGAAGGTTCCCTTTCCAACAAGCCCCACTTGTACCCTGTTCCTGGTACTAGGATTGTACAGTTACTTTCTGGTGTCTGTACCCCCCATGTTTTATTATGTTCCCTTAGAACCAAATTCTATAAAATACTAATGGGCACAACAGTGTGTCCATCTGGGTCTGCACCCATCTGTCAGCTTGCCCTCTTCCCTTCATTAATTAGATTCCTATCCTTTCTAGAGTACCTTATAAGTTCTGACTAAGGTTCAGGTATTTCAAGTTTACCGTCTGGAATTAAAGCCGTTCTCCAATTTCTTTTCCTTCAGCTGCCTGTTTTGCCCCCTGATCCATCATCATATTTCCAGTTTCCTGTACAGTGTCACTCTTCTGATGTCCTTTACAATGTATAACAGCCATGATGTTCTTTGGTAGATTTACATCACGCTGAATTTGTTTTCCCTGTGTGTAAGCAATCCTTGCTCTTTCTAGATGGTACCACGAGTGGGTACCACCTCAAAAGCATATTTAGCATCCATCCATATATTTAAGGTTCTTGTCAAGGCAATTATTTCAGCCTTCTGAGTGGAAGTCCCCCCAGGTAATGGTTTTGCTTCAATTACCTTGTCAGTAGCAGTTACTGCATGTCCTGCCTTACGGTTTCCTTGTCTTCACAAAACTGCTTCCGTTGATGAATCCAGGACTCCTCAGCATCGTCCGACGGTTCCTCCTGTAGCTCTGACCAACTTGTACAGACAGCCTCCATGCAGTCGCACACTGCTGGCTTGGAGGCAGCTCTGCGTTGGTGTTCTGGGTGTTCAGCAAGTTGCTTCTTTCTCTTTGATCAGTTGTGCTTTCTGTTGAGAAACTTGATAGCCATTTAAATCAAGAAATTCAGCAAGCTCACAGTCCATTGCACACAGTCCTTTCTTACTGCAGCATCCATGTACTGCAGTAAAGTTCCACTGTGAGATGGTGAACCCAAATCTCAGGCTCACGAGTTGACCAGTTCTCAAAAATCACTGGGCTGTTCTCACAACCCTGGGTAACACTGTGCAGGTTAACTGAATTATTATTATTATTACTTTTAATTATTATTTTATTTTTTTTTCTTCTCTCCATATTTGAGTTTTTCTATTCAAAGGCAAATAATTTTAGACTTTCTTTAGCAAAACCAGGCAGGAAAAGGTGTACTTCAAGTCCAGAACGGTAAAACCCACCTACTTATTCCTTAACTTGGTTAATAAAGATATACACCATGAGTTGTATATATTCAACTTTTCTATTAATTGCCCTCGAACCTTGTACCAAACTATAGCTCTTGCCGTCCAATTTTTCATTTGCAAGATTGGGTGTTGTATTTGGATTTCTATCCAATTAGTAATCCAAAATCCAAAAAGTTATTTTTATTTCTTTTATCCTCCTACAATCTCGTATCCTCAAAGGGCATTGCTTTACCCTGGTTGGGCTGGCTCCCATCTTTAACTTAACTTTCATTGGGCTGCATTTTTGGCTCTGCCAGGCATCCCTGATGCCTGCAATCCTGTGTATACCCAATGTAGGATTTACGTAACTTCTGGGAGTACAACATTGCTTTTCCCAGTTTGTGTTAAAGCCAGACTTAAAATTTTCAGTCCATTGCTCTTGCTTGACAAGTAGGTCCAATTGTCTCTACTGAATTTAATCTCTACATTCAACTATTCTAACATGTCATGCCCAAATAATCGTTTTGGAGAACCTAGCATGTACAAGAATTTATATATTCCTACTTGTTCTCCTAGCCTGTATTTAATTGGTCCAAAAAAAAAAAGTAAACTTCTCTTGCCAGTAGCTGCTACAACTATTACAAAAATCATCTACGGGTAACAGTAAGACGCACCCAGAGGTACCAGAAAACAAACCTCTTCAGCCTGCTTCCCCAGCTGCTTTCAGTCCTGGCAGGGTGGAACTCTCCCTGAGTCCTTCCAGGCTCCCCTTACCTCTTCTTCTAGGTAAGGACATCCCTGTTAACCTTGCTCAACTTTGCATTCCTCAGTTTGTTTTTCCCAAGCCCTTTTCACTTCCCAAACTCTCATCATCACAGCCATTACTAACATTGTATTTCAGTTTCACTCCCTTCTCTCCCCAGGCTTCCAGTGCTCACACTGATACCGGGTTTCCCCAGCTCTGCAGATGCCGGCTATTCTCACTTCCAATGTCCCGTCCCATCCCCATTCACATGCACTGCACCCCTTCACATCACAGCGGGAGGCTCCGGCCCCCAGCTCTTTCACCCAATCCAAGTTGTTCTTACAAGCCGCAGGGGGGGGTGTGCGGGGATGTGTTCTCGTGCCGGCCCAACTCTAATATCCCAAATTCACTGTTTTCCTTAACCTTTTTGCCATTCTTTGTTTGTTTGTTTGTTTTTCCACAATTCCACTATTTGTACCCTCAACTGCAATTCCACATACCATTAACAATTGCAATTCCGCATACCATTAAAAACTGCATTTCCACATAATTTCCACATACCATTAAAAGTTGCATTTCCACACAATTTCCACATACCATTAAAATTGCATTTCTGCATTTTCATATACCATTAAAACTGCGTTTCCACATAATTTCCACATACCATTAAAAGTTGCATTTCCACACAATTTCCACATCCCATTAAAAACTGCATTTCTGCATTTTCATATACCATTAAAACTGCATTTCCACATACCACTAAAAGCTGCATTTCCACATAATTTCCATATACCGTTAACAACTGCATTTCTACATACCATTAAAATTGCATTTCCACATAATTTCCACATCCCGTTAAAAACTGCATTTCCACACAATTTCCACATACTATTAAAAGTTGCATTTCCGCATACCATTAAAAACTGCATTTCCACATAATTTCCACATACCATTAAAACTGCAATTCCACATACCATTAACAATTGCATTTCCACATACCATTAAGACAGTTTCTCCCAGTGCCTTCAAAATCCACAAATCAAACAACACAATTCCTCAACTTCCACAAACACCCAGCACTTGGTCTCATGATTAGGATACTCAATTATACAACTGGTCCCATTACTCCATTTACATTCCTGGTTTCTCATTCAATATTCCCCCTGGCTCACCAACAATGTTTCTCCAGTGAGCCAAAATACAACCCAGGGGGTCTTCTCCTATCACTTTAGACACCCCTTGTTCCATAACAGCCTCGTACACAACATAACATAACACAACACCTTCAGGACATAAACATTTAACAATCACGAAGACAGTGACAATAATCAGTACAATTTATCCTCAGGATCCTTCTCTCTCTCTGCCTTCCTCCAGAGCTCAACCTTCCCTCTGTATTCATTTCCCACACTTGCATAGCTGCCAACCTCCTTCTCCAATAAACAACATATCAATGATAAACATCATTTCCATCCATGAGTACAAATTAGGCCCTAGAAATTGATCTAATTGTTCTGCTACACTTATAGGATCCTCAGTTAAGGAATTCTTCTTGCAACTCCTAACTTCTCTTCTAGTAAAAACAGCAGGCATTACCGCACCTTTTTCCCTTTGACCTAAGACTGCCTTAAGAGGACAAAGTGAAGTATTAGTAAGGTTAGTATTAGAGAAAGGAAAACTATCCAGGTCCCATTCGCATTACTCCAACTCCCTCAGTAATTGAGAGCGCATCCTCTCTCCAGGACCCTGCACAGATCAGCAGCACCCACTCTCCTCCTCTGGAGAGGTCACCGCTGCTTTAAAAATTGCACTGCTTTAGAAATTAAAGGGGGGGAAGTTACCTAAGGGATCCCATTTATGATCTTTCTGCTTCTCTTTCCCATTTCCTTTGAACTTGGACTCCTCGCGAGGAACATTTCTTTACTCCTTGCACTCATTAAGCGACCTAAGCCAATTCTGTTTCAGAAAAAGGAGTCTTACTGTTGACATATAAATACAAAGTCTGATAGGCCCAATTTTCGTCAGACTCCTATTTTGGTCAAAATAATGATTTTCCCTGTAGTGGCTCTCTACTGTATACAGTATTTAAACATCTTTTCCCTGTTCTTTTCCTAGTTTTGGGATTATTTTCCAATTTTGAAACACTTCTCCCAAGGGGCTGGCTATCTCTAGGCACCATTCCGGGGACCTTTTTCCCCTGCTCTCGGGAACTCCTATTACCCATCCCTCCAGAATGCTACTGTGAACTCCCCAGCTCACAGGTTACCACATTCTGATTCTCGGATTTTGGGCCCAATCCCTCAGGAGTACTATACTCCTATCTCGGATTAATAGGGGTGTACTGCTGGCACTTCGTCAAGTGCACAGGGTACCGCACACCAACAGTTCCCTCCCGAGACTCTTCCTTTCACCAACACAGCCGCTTCGTCCGTCCCTGGCCGTTGCCCCTCGCGGGACAGCGGAACCGCAGGTCGGGACTCAGCACTCGCTTCGCACTGACAGCGCGTCTCAGTCACACACACTCAAAGAGTCTCAACCGACCCCCAAGGAAAGAGTTAAATCCCCTTACCTTGGTCCGTGCACGAAGTTACCGGGTCGCAATGGCCAACACCCGTGCCTACCTGCCCCTTGGCTTTTACAGAGTCCGTCCTTTATGAAACAGTCTCGGTTTTTTATCGGCCGTACCAAGGAGTCACCCCAGCACCCAGACAGGACCGCTGAAATCAGCGGGGTGCACCTATCCTGTACAGGGTAGTAGGGAAACTCTCAAAGAGGCGATAATAATCCCGGACGAGCCCCCAAATTGTTGGAAATAATCCAAGTAATTTTTGTCAGGACGGTATCTCTGATAAAAGCAGAATTTATTCGCGATTGCAATGGCGGGCGTCCTGCAAGTAGGAGCGCGCCTATGGACACAACATGACAGCCTTTATACCCTGTTTTCTCCCCCTTGCCTTCCCCCTCCCCTGTTTCCCCAATGGCTGGGTACTCCAGGTTCACAATCTTATCAGAAGGTTTACATTTGTTATTTACTTGTTATCTGGTGCCAGTCAGTAGTCATCCTGTTGTTTCCAAGATGTCTCGGTGCTCTCCTTGTCCTATTGATATGGTGATTTTCTTTAAAGTCATCATCGTTAAACAAAGAGCACTGGGGATGATGCAGGCCTTCCCAATGTCAGGCGCTTCCTCCGGCATGCCATGGCTTGTTCTCTGGTTTGCTCTCGTGCAGGATATTCTTGCAGTGTGTATGACAAAATGTACATATATACACATATATACAGTGTGTTCCTGGGAACTATGATAGCGGAGATCATAAAATAAAAATAATATTATACAATTCTAATGCAGAAACAACACTTGATTCCCACATCAATAACAGTTCAATCAGGTGCTACAACCCAGGAACTTTTGAAATGTAGACAAAGTGTTCAGATTTTATTTTTCTTTTCACTTCCTCACCAGAAATCACTTCTATAAAGCATCTCCAAATAAGATAATCTCTTTCTTTAGATGGAAGGGGATATTTGAATGTCCCTAAGGTCTCTGCTTATTGCAAAAACTAAGTTGTATGACAATCTAGAAACACATTTTGATCACTAATCTCTTTTCAACACCTCGCATATAATAAAAGTGTATGATATATAACCAGTGCATTGTATGCCAAAGTATCATACTAGTCTCATTTTCTCCTTAAAATCCACATTTTGTGGAAATTCTTTCAGCTTCTTTTCTTTCTTTTAGTATATTGAAAATCCTCAAAACATGCTGTTTCTCTAAGAGGCTCAATACTGATACTAGCATACAAGTAGTACCAGTTCTCTCTCTGAAGAGAGACTGTACTTTGACTGTCATTCATGCTGAGGAACACCTGAAGTACATAAAAAAAAAAAAAAAACAAAAAAAACTGATTTCTGGGTTACTTCTCCTCCAAACACCACTTAGGTTTGATTCATTTCAGGAAAACACATTTTACTGTCATTATAGGCTCAAGTGGATATTTATCATCCTTTTGAGGAACGGAGTTTCCTTTCTGCAGGTCTCAGTTTTTGTGACAAATAAATCAGCAGCACTGAGTGGTGCTCTAGTGTGTCACATATTAATAAAGAGAAAATATTGGACAAGATAATAATGATAAATGAAGATGTAGAATAGAATGCCTTGATACAAATAGACTGGCTTTTTCAGCACAGCTTTTAGGTGGAGTGAAACAAGAATCAGTACTCTCAGAAGTCTAAAGGCAAAGATATTGATCAATGTTTAGATTTAGGATATTGTTTTGTAGTTGGTTATAGATGAAAGAAAGCTACAAAACGTATTCTCAATACATATTAGACTCTCAGTTATCACATGAAAACTGCATTTTACTAACAAGTGCAATCATATAATCTTTCCTGGATTCCACACTTATCATACTTCCCAAACTAGTGGCCGTCTTTTGAAGAAACGATGGAATTAAGCCTTATGCTCCCCTAAAAATTATTTGTATTCTGACATGGCTCTGTACTTAAACCTGTGATCTTACAGTCAGTATTATATGGTACTCAGTTCAATAATAGAAAAATCTGCTCCTGATATAACTGAAAGCAGAAAGCCATCTTAGCTGTAAGGAACTGTTGGCATTCAGCACTTGGTGCTGTAACATGCACAAAGTACCTAACTTCAAAGACAGAAAATACTCACAAACAAAGCATTTGCATGATGCCGATTAAAGGAAATGGCTAAGAACACTTCATTCAACCCAACGATCCGCAGGAGATCCCCAAGGAGGGGAAGCTGCAGGTGATCTGAACTTAACAAAACAACTGTTTTCAGTGTTACTGCCTTCATGAAGGGAAAGTTTATCCATTTCTATATACCATAAAAGAAACAGTATCTGATGTTATCTAGTGGAGAAGATAACCAACTTTCTAAAACAATTAATTCAGATCACTAAAGCAGAAAATGTAGTTGTCTTTCTTAATTGCAGTCAGCATAATCTGACTCTGATGGATTAAATGCAAATATTACACCTGAGATATTTCATCAGTTGATACAAGACGCCAGGTCACACTACTTACAAAACCTAGCAGTGGTAAACAAAGTCTGCACTTCTCAACACCAATTTGTTACTAAGTCTACAGTCAATCTCCAAACCAAATCAGTTCTGCTAAATAAAGAAATAGCTGTACAGAGTTTTAATTTTAGTTCTGAGAGGATTTGACTGCAATTAAATCAAAACTCATTAATAAGCACACCTCATTCTTCTTACAGACAGCATTTTTCTTCAAGAAATAGCTTGGCAGTTGCTGTGACCCTTCAGTTCAGCACCAAATACCTCATCAGATACAGAGGCCAAAAATTATACAGAGATACAGACGTTCTAAGTCTTGAGTCTGTGAAAATGGATACAAAATCAAATCTAAGTACAGTGATCTGGTGATCTTAAGAGGAGTAGCTGCATACTCTGAGCAATTAAGGAAGGTTTTTAGATGTATATAAGATACAAATCAGGAAACAATCACTAATCAGTTGCTGAAAGAATCAAGACTGGAGAGCAATTTATTTATTTATTTATTTTTAAATCTTCTACATAATGTTTTGTAAGCATCTTGAAATGAAAGGTAATGTTCACAAATACAGGATTACTGTTTTCTGATTAGTTTTATTTTGTAAAAGTGAGTACTCAATCTTTAAGATAAAGCTCTTCACCTCATATCCCTAATTTGTGTACCAGTAGTACCATAGTGTTGCCTCGTGAAATCCAATGCAATCCCATAACACTGGAAACTGTTACATTTTATTGTGTTTCTTTTTTAAGTATAGTTATATAAGAAGGTTAACCATTTTTCTTGAACTACTATACTTTTCTTAGTACACAGCTTTATTTTATTTGATCTCCACCAACATCACAGAATTTAGCAAGCCATGCAGAAAACATTACTTACACCCTATAATAGCTTACTCCTTAAGCAGTACATTGCACTTAATTGCATAAAACATGTATACCATTCATCCTATTTAGCCTCAAGAAAACATTAAATTAAAAAATAAATCTTATTACTGTTTGAAAACAAACAAACAAAAAAAAGAAAATAACAAAACAGTACTACACAATTAGTCATGTCCTCAGAGCAAATATGTTACAGCTAGAGGATATAGGATTAATCTGGCTCATGGATCTGATGCAGTCTTCCATGTAGTTAGGATTACAACTTTATAAAATATAAATTAATAAGTAATCCTGGCTTATAAAAGCCACAATTATGTTTTACATGAATCTTTTCTTATGTGAAGTAGTTGTCTTGCTACTTAGGGATAACTGATTGGTTACCAATTTGCTCAGTTGGGTAGATCACTGGGCTGGGTTATTACTCACTCGTGCTTCCAAAGGACACACATTTATGCTGGTTATCAGAAAGAGATTCAAAATCCTAATAAAAAATAATGTGGCAAGAACAAGAGTTCACAGTATTTCTGATAAAGAAATTAAATGAAACTTAAAAGTCTTATATTTAAAAGTAACTTTCAATGCACACACATGGAATTTAAAACCAAAGCAGAACAGGCTCATGAAACAGAAAACACAGAGCATTTAGTTAGAAATGCAAGTTACGAGTCCCTGTCATTTCCACCAAGAAATGATAATTTTCTTGAATTTAATTTAAAATTCAAAGTTTTATTTTTTGAAGTTAACTGGAATGTGAATGAACGCGTATAGGTCAAAATGCAAAGTACAAAGAACCAATGAGCCTTTATACTGTTCTTCCCTTCTATCTGCATGTAGTTTTACTGGATATTATGACAGATGGTACAGGTTGCTTGCTAAGTTTACTCTATAGCCATATCTACTATTTATCTACTAAATCTATATCAAGACAGTAAGGACAGCTTTTCTCATAACCAGACACAACCCTGTGGTGAAGACACATCCCCCAGCGCAGCTGCACCTTCTCCACCAGCACAGGTGTCTTACAGTCAGGCAGTAGGCCTGAGACAGACCAAGCAAGTCAGTACCTCCTGCATAGACAGATTTGCACTGCTGTAAGCAGTAGAACGATCAGATCTACATCTAAAATCAGAGGGGACATTGCATAGATTTTTGCAACCCCAGGCCTAGGAGGATAGTAGGAAGAAACATCATCAGTGTAACAAGGATACTTCAGGCATTAAATAACTCATTTTTGTTCCACTTTATGTAATGAGTCTGCATTCATTGAGTACCTTAATAAAACTCACCCTTTAAAGATTGCAGTTACCCTAAGTTCAAGAAAAAGATAACTGAAATTGAGCTGTTACTGTCTTTGATCAACCCCAGAAAATCCCATTTCAGATAGACACAGGGTTTAAAACAACTTCACACATCACACTTCACAGCTCTCAGGAAGATGCACATATTTCTTCTTTATCTGTTTCCAGCAAAACACAAAGAGCACCAAGCCCATCAGGCATACACAGAGTGCTTTGACAGAGAAAGCTGAGCAACTGGTGAGGCTCACATGCATATCCACACAAGAACAATTTTCACAATGCAATGAGCCAGCACAGCACCAGGGACACTGTGCCTCTGGCCCCAGAGGGGAGCCTCCTAACACAGCAAACCACCACACCATACCACAGCCATATACTATTGTTCACAGAATCTATACCTGCATATGTTTCAAGGCTTCCTCACTCTCTGCAAAGCTCCAGCTGCACTCTCTCTTTTTGACCTACCTCTTCCTGATTTTTTTATCCCCACCACCTGATCCTGCTGCCAGGTGCCCTGCTTTGTTCATGAGGTTAACCCTTGTCACTCACAGCACATTTGGTCAAAATTAGCAGTGGTCACTTTATGTTTTAAACACTTTCTCTAAAGCATGCATGTTAATACAATGTAATCAGCATAATTAGTAAAAAAAAGATTTATTTTGTTATCTAATTTTAAGTTTCTATTGAATACAAAATGAAGCATGGTTCTGGAATTCAAAACACAGAAGCTTTGAATCAACAAGATTATAACAGTGAAAGACATCACTTGCACTTCCTTTCTTTCTGTTTCTTCCTTTCTTTTATTCTTTTTTTGATTGACATCACTGCACTTACTAATATATCTGAGATATTGCTGGAATCTCTTGTAAAGGGTGCGTTCATTAAATATTAAAGCTTGGGTGTGCAGTGAGTGACTGCCTGTGAAATGAAAGCTCTGTTCTAGTGAGATTCAAAGCTGAATACAAGCTCAAAGGAAAATTGCTTCTCTTGTCAAATCTTTCTGAAAACTTTGAGCAGATTTCTGCTTAATCATCTTCAAATTCACTTGACTCCTAAACTAGAGATGCTTTTTTGTACCAAAAGCAAGATTGTTTTGTATTATTGCTGAACTCAGGTACCGCTTGCACGTTGATTGTTAATAACTGAATGCCCTCATATGAGACAATCTCAAAAGTGAAATGTTTCTGGGACTTCAGGGAAAAAAAAAAAAAAAAGTAATCTACATATATTAATAAACATGACTTTCCCATTTTTTTTCAGGCTGTGGCTATGCATGTCTAGTTAGAAAACACATTTCAGAGGCTTGTTGGGAGAGTATTACATCAAGTACTTTATCACTAAATGTACCGAGCTTTTTACATCTTTGAACTAATTCCCTCTGATCTAATAGCTAGTGTTTAATTAAGAATAATCTTTCCCAACTAAAAGGAAAAGCTCACAAAAGAGAAGATTAATGGTCATCCCTCACACATAGGCTGCCTTCTGACAAGGTCTGCAGATTTTTCAATGTGAATCCATTTGATGAACTTACTGTCCACCTTTAGCACTCTTGCCCAATGTCATACGGGTGCAGTCCATCAAAGTAACTGTTCATGAAGAGGTGTGTTGTACTGGTGCTTGCTGCCAGGCTGAGAAATGAAGCTATACTGCTGAACAACACTGTGGTTGAATGCTTTTTCTTCTTCCCCTAGAGGTAAGAAAGAAAAAAATTAAGAAAAAAAAGTTCCAATATTAAGAAATGCTGCTGCCCTCACACCTGTTGTTAATCTCTTTCTACCTTTCCTAAATCAAAGAAAGACCAGCATGTTTGTTGGAATAAGAACAGAAGTGCAAGTTCAGCTGCTGAGAGCGCTGAGTCAGTAGTTGACATTCTGCAGTTACACTGCTCTCAGCAGGATTATCCAGGTGGACATCTCCTTTCTTAACAGAATCCCTGCAGGGATCCATCACAAACTTTGGTGGCCACATTAATCGGTACCCACTCATTCTGCCCTTGTACTGCTTCTCTTCAACCAAGGGCACACAATTCACATCTTACATCCTACAAACTGCATTGATACTGTAGCTCAGAGAAGGGCAGACCATGAAGATATCCAAGTGACAAAAACAAAATCAGAGTTCTTTCTATGAACATCAAGAAAATTAATGAAAAACCACAAATATGGTTTGTCCAAATAATCAGTAAAATGTGATGACCAAGGAAAATATCAAAATTTGAGCCCACTGGGAGCTATTGATCAGCAGAATCAATAAAATAAACTAAATGAATGGAATAGAATAGAATGGAATAGAGAAATGACTAAATTAAACTAACCCAAAGAAATGCAAACCATTCCATATTAAATATAATAAACTAACTGCTGGACTGTATTCAGCTTATGTAAGAATTGTACCAAATATTCTACTGAATTCAGTGCTGCTGTTTCTCACTAGTGTCTAACAAGCATAAAAGACTAATAGAATTGTTATAATTATTCACAATAATACGGAAAAAGAAACACGTGTTTGCAAAATTTGACTATAAAATAGAATTAGAGATTGTGTAAATATCTACTGAATTTCACTGGAAGTTGTAAAAAGATTTTGATTGTTCATGTGATTTTATAAGATTTAATGCTTAATAATTGTTTTTGATTACATGTGCTATACATTTATAAAATGTATATACATTTATTACTGTAAGGAATTGTCTTCCTTCTCCCTTTCTGTACACTGTTCAATTAATAGTGAAAACTGAACAGTTTGAAGGTTCATAAAATCTGATTCTAAAAATACAGGTTATGCTGATAGTGTCTTTAAGAGTTTCTGCATTTGTCATCTTATCAGAATGTTTCTAAAGTAATAACCTGCATAATCATTTGGCAGAGATTGATGTAGTAGAGAACTGTCATCAGGAGTCCCTTTTTCCTGATCTTTTTGCCCTCTGATCAATTTTTGTTCAGCAACAGCTTCACTACCTTTCCCTGAGAAGTGTTGTTTCCCAAGTACCACAATGAAACATCATTGACCATTGATTCTTTTTTTTTTCTCAAAATATCTTTCCCATTTTCTGGCATATTTATTTTCACCTGTTCCTATTGTGATCTCACCCAGCCAGAACTGGTGACACATGAAAGTACATATAGCTACTGGGGAATCAGCTGTTACTGCCGCATTTGAATTGCCACAGAAGTAAGGCCTTGATGTGTGTCAGCCCACTTTGAAATATTTTCAAATATGGAGATGTTCAGGACTGGGCTTGATGGGGCTTTGAGCAACCTGGTCTCATGGGAACCGTTATTGCCCATAACAGGTGAGTTGGAACAAGATGATCTTTAAGGTCCCTTCCAAACCAAATCATTCTATGATTCTACATTCTATGATTTCTGACTGTGCGTTCCCAGGATTTACATTTTGCCAACCTGATTCCTCTGAAACTGCAAAAATATAACAAGATTCATGTGTGTTCTGCTGTGTGTTAAACTCTTCCACTTCTCTTGACCTTCAAATGTGGTTGGACTGTGGGGGGGGGTAGAGGGGGTAACACATACAATGAATTAGTTTGAACTGCTGGAAGTAGATATCAACTTTTTCAGGTATTTATTTTCTAAACATGTAAATATTAGCACTGATCTAACTACATATGCTGTATTTTATTTTTATCTTCATCCTGTGGTGTCATTATACTGTTTGATTTTTTTTCCCCCTGAAGGCTTTTATACTTAATTGACAGAGTAATGCCTCCATGCATCTTGTAAGGGCCTTGGGATCTTTGGAGCACACTGAGCCTTATCTTAACTCTATTTCCATGCTTTGGAGGTTTGTCCATCACTGATATTATCAGAATTACTTCTTTCAATGCCTCAGGAGAAGAAAAAAGTTCCAATATCATCTCCACTGATCTACTGAAGAATATTAAGGGCAGTGAGGATAAAGATATAAGTGAACTTGAAGAATGAAGATAAGTTTCCCCAGTGGTGTACTGGAATGTTTTGCTCATGACTATCTCTGTCTCTTAATTTGCACTCTTTTATTCTGTAGAAAAAGGAGCTGCAATTCATAGCTATCTTTCTTTGTTTCTTATCCATTCCCTCGAGATATTCCCATCACAGAAGTTTTAATTGTATTGTCAGTATTCGTTACACTGCGTTTTAACTTGAAATTCATTTTCTGTCATGAATGGAAAACTAAAAAATCAGATCTCCTTTAGGAAAATTATTTGAATTACTTTAACCATGAGAACTGGTTTTGTTTTGTTTTTAGAGAGAATGAAAAGAGACAACAAATCTAAATTTTTAAACACATACACAAATTGACTTAAACAATAATATGAGCAATGAAAAGTAGATGGCTGAGAAAGGGGAGAGAACAAAAGGCCCTGAGAATTGGGGAAAGAACTGCCAAAATGAAATAATCTACTGCTGTCAGTAGCTTGACCAACATGAAAAATAATTTCCCGATTCACTCTGTTGTGCTTAACATGGGCTGACCATCACAATACGGATGGAAAGAGCAAGGAAAAAGCCACAAAGCATGCAACGAGATGGCAGTGAGGTACAACCAGCAAGCACTCCTTCTTGTAGACTCCTGATGCCATTTTAAATTAGAGATTGGTGTATTTACAGTTAACATCAAAAAGAGAATACCAAGCCTCACCTGACTCAAACTCCATTTCAGTTTAACCTCTGTCAGACTGTTTTTCTCAACTGTGGTCCTAGGGCGGAAGGAGAACATAGCCGGGTGCTTACTCAGGTGTCCTCAGAGAGAATAAACTGCATAAGAATCCTGTTTATGGGACTGGCTATGTCTGTATTCAAAAACCCTAGGCAGAGAAGTTAATTTACAATATTCTCCAGTTAAATAAATACATAAGAGCATTGTGTTCTCCAAAGTCTAGTTATCCATTAGGTTATACATACCCTTTTGTGTGTAGGCTCATTATAACTTCTCCCTCAAATATTTTACATTCTTGGATGTACTTTTCTTTAATTTCAATTTTAATATTTAGTTTTGTTTACATATATAAATATATTTTTATATATTTATTTATATATATTTATAATTTATATATATATATATATAAATTTAATCCAGAAATTGGAGAAACCTGACTGATTTTAATGATTTTAGTTATAATTTCTGAACTATATATTTCTGCTGATTTACAGCAGCTGACAGATGATTAAAGCTTAATGTGTCCAGTCACCAGTAAGTTATTTCCCTTTCTGCATTCACTGATTAACAGGAAAGGTGAGCAATGGAAGTTCAGACAGACTGTAGCAAATTAGTTGAGTTTCCTACTGTGAAGAGAAAGCAGCAATTCCCATTACTAAAGAGAGAACAAATAGTGCCAAAGTGTCAAAATTTTGACTTTGACAGAATTCTTATCCAATTACAGGTTTTCTTTTAGCTAGCAGGACATGATTATGATGCGCCATTTAACAAAGCGCACTGTGCAATTTATTTGTTCGTTTGTTCTTTGGAGATATAAAGGTGTTTTAATGGTGTGCAAAATTCAGATAACCTATGAGGGGAACAGAAGGGGGAGGGGGAGGGGGAGGGAAGGGGAGGAGAGGAGAGGGGAGGGAAGGGAAGTTCTCAAACTTTGCTCACTTTTTTCAGCTATTCCACTTTTGGGAAAAAAAAAAAAAAAAAAAAAAAAGCTATTTTCCTTGAACAAACAAGATATAACAAGGTATGACAGCTAGAAAACAGAAACAGAAAAACTGTGTGTGGATCTCCTGAACACATGAGAAAAACTAATAGAACAACACTTGGACCATTGCCATAATGTTAAAAATCATAGAGTCAAAGACAAAATTTTAAATCTACATCTTCTGGAACCAGTTTGTCTTTTAACATGAGAACAAAAATTCTGGATTTATTTGTTGTGGCTTAACCTGTCAGGCAGCTGAACACCACACAGCCACTTGCTCACTCCTCTCCAAGTGGAAAGAAGGAGAGAATGGGAAACAAAATAGAACTCATTGACTAAGATAAAAACTATGCACTAAGACAGAAAAGGAAAATGAAAACAAAAATGTAATGATAACTATATATATTCTTTAAAATCATCCTGCTCTGAACAAATTGCTCTTCACTCAATGAGTGGCCACTTAATTTGTATACCACAGACAATAAGAATGTATACTGGACAGTCCTTCTTTATGTCAGTTTTAAGAAGGTAATTGACTATGTGCTATGACTGCTCAAAAGGCTGTAGAGTTTCTCAGGATCCAAGAACAGGAAAAATACAAATTGAAAACAGGAGGCTGGATATATTACCTGTTCACAATAATAGAAAATGCTAACTTTCACTTGTACAGTATTTCATAAAACATTTTCCTTTCAATCAATTCACTTTAGATTTCCCTTTTCTCCACTGAAAATTAGGCAAGAACAGAGCTTTTAATTTTATGTAGATTTGCTAGTAGTTTTTGTCTTTTCTTTTCTTTTTTGCACAACATCCCTAGAGAACTGCATTATTGCAGAATGCCAGCATTCATTGAATTTGAGCAGTTTGCTTCCTCCAAACACTCCTCTAAGTCTCTAGTGAATTGTTTTACACAGTATTGTATCTCTATCATGTAGTCTAATCCAATCTAATGGTTTCACAAAATGCTTATGATCGCACTAAGTGCCACACAGGTAAATTAGATCAATGTAGAAAATAAAGAATAAATGTAACAGCTTTTAACAGCTTCCACTTATGATATTCTGTACTTCAGATATTTTTTTAAATAGTTCCTGTTGTGAATGGAAAAGATAAATGAGTTAATGACACCAGAATCTGATCAGAAACAGTTTTGCTAGCTCTTATAACTTGATTGAAGAATGCTCAATCAGGAGTCTTTTATTTAAATCCAGAGGACCTATTAGGCAGGAAGCAGTCTCTTCTGACTGAAGATATTCAGAAGATTCTCATGCACAGGCTTCTCTTTCTTAATCCCTAGTGATATTCATGGGTTCAGATATAATTGTACTGGGATTATATGAGTCAATTTGCTCTAATTTGGCAACTCATCACACAAGCACTTGCCTCATGTGTGGATGTGGAGAAATGTGCACATAACCATTATGCAAATTTAGGTGCCTTTGGAAAGAGTACAGAGAACTCATTTCTTGATTACATCTCTCATGGGACAGTAACTGAACAATATCCTTTCTCTCTCATTAAGCTGAAATCCTATTTCAGTGTAAACTAAGCTTATTAAGATTCCTAGGTTTGTCACTGTTCAGTTTAGCTAGCAGACAATGTTTTGAGAGAAATTTGGACTACTGCTTGTCTGGCAAATACTTAAACTCAGTATTTGAAATAATCATTGCCTAATCAAATACTCCCAGTAATTTAAGACAGAACACAGTAGGCATTCTCATCTAGCAGAACTGGGCAGATAATGCTCTTTGAAGATTATTATTTTTATTTTTTTTTCCCCTGAAAGGATGTTTGCTGTATGTTAGCTTTGTCAAGCTTTGATTTAACTAATGTTAGAAGCTTGTGTCTTGGTTGTGAAGCTATATAAATCTAATGCAATATTTGCAATCTATTGCAATATTTGTTCTAGCAACTATCTGTATCTGCAAAAATAATTCCTGTTATTGTCAGATCTAAACTCTGTAATAAAATAAAAAAGTGAAAAACAGATAAAATCCTGGTGTGTGAGATGCAAGCAAATTTTTTTTGTCTCAGTGTCTTTGAGACTAAACATGTATGCATAGCATCCACGTTTTTTAAGAGTCTCTTGAGCAGAAAATCAGGAATCCATGAGATTACATTTCTTGCTTCAGTAAATGTTTGGGAATGTATTGACCCACTTCAGCTCATTTGGGATTATTTTTTCTTGAAAGAACGAGTAAAAGAGAAATACATTTAGCAGGCTACACCTAAACTATAATATTGTGATTCTTGAGCAGGAAAACAGTGGCAAGTAACTAATAAGCAATGCAGATAGAGTTATGCTCTTTTATTATACATTATATGAAGACACTGGGCCTCCTTCCTGCTGCACTGTTTGGGTTGCAGCGATGCAGAAAAGGAAAGCAGGGCCTCATCATTTCCAAGAACATATGACACAGCCTTAGAATTCCATAGACAGTTTGTCTGGGGAGCTTGTAAGACCTGAATGCATGTTGCAGCCATGATTTTATTCCATGTTTTTCGATCTGAAAATAATAATTATTTATAAACTCCCTCATGATCTTGAGCTCAGTTGAAAATGCTGAAGTATTTTGCTAACAGAGTAAGAACAAACATTTATACTTCAGAAATTTACAGGGTTTTTTTTTCAGTCCCCTTTTTTTTCTATATGGCAAATGATTCAACACTTCATAGTTGAGACAAATGCAATAGCAATAACCCAAATGTTTTATTTCAGCTATTTTCATTTCCACGTACACTGTATTCACTGCTAGATTTGGTCATGTTCCAAGATCATAACTGCCCTATGTCAGGGATTGTCTTTCAAAGTGCTGTGGGATCTAACCTTGAAATATTTATCTAATAAGCCAATATTTTTAAAAGTATGTATATATACATATATATATTTACAGATTAACCACTTCTTCTATCTTTCTTTTTAAGGGGAAGTACTTTAAAGTACTACTGTATTTAACTCATTTTCTCCATTACTCGGCCTGTGTGGTGGAATTTCAGGATGTAACATCCTCCATCCTATATCAATTTTGGGAATATCTTTATGTCTCAACAATTATGTGCTTAAGACAACATTACTTTGCTACTTAAAAATGCTTAAAACTGTGAAACTATGGGGATTTGTATGAAACTTCCTTAAATATATCAAAGATATTGTAGTTCTAGCATTATCCATGAAAGGTAGAAAAAGTGAAACATAAGCTCTGCCCTCTGCGGGCAGAATGCCGCTGGCAGCTAAAACCGAAGGAATGGACTTATTACCCTACATCTCCAGAACAGCAATAGTTGCAAAAGTCACAATATTGCCTGAAGGTTATTTCTTATCTTACCAAATGCCTAGAGGGGACAGTCAGTCTTTGTTCTCTCACATACACTGAGATATATTTCATATTTCACTTAGTAAGAGAAGGAAATATTTTTTTAATATTTGTTTTTACCTCTCTAGAAATATGTTTATATAAAATTTCATATCAGCATGAGAATGTAAATAAAATGAATATAAAGTGACAGAGAGAGGTTCTGGTTTAAGAAACATTATTCAGCATTGAATATTTTCATACTTACTGACTTATTTGAATCACAAAAATATACCTTCCAAACTAATGTAGTGATGATACAGAAGATCACATTAAAGAAAGCAAAGAGTGCAACAACTGCTTACCTATTTTTCTCCATTAAAAAAGGCTGAAGACTTTAAATCAATTTTAATCCAAACAATTAAAATTGGTCCTATTTTTTTTCAGTTTGAAAGTGTGTCTGGTAAAAAGCCTTAATAACAGTTCTGATAAAGACTTTCAGTAGAATTTCAACAATCTTTGCTCTTGGTTATCAATGTTAGAGAACCAAGTATCTCTAAGCTTCTCCTACTTAGAGTAAATAGTAATAAAACTCATCTACAGTTGAAGCATGAACACAGTCAGACAATGAAGACATCAAATATAACAGAAATACTTTATGCTTTCTTATAAACTGTGCTGTATATGCCATCCCATGGTTAAACCAAAGAAGGAACGTTATTCTTTTACATGAAACGTAAATGTCCTGGCCTAAGACACAAGAGAATTGAGAGATAACAGTCTACCACTTTAATAGAATATCATGCATCAAAACGACTTGAAATGAAGAGTCAACTATTCCAGTGCCAGTGTCACTCAATTGTAAAAGGTAAAATTGTAAAGGTAAAAAGATTCCAAGTGTTAGTTCTAACATTATTCCAACCCAGAAGCCATCATGATTAAATGCTGGGGCTTTTTTAAGTAAAAAATAACAAGAACTAAATACTCTGATGGTTTCATTAAACATTTTGATTCAAAACAAGAGGCAAAATAGAGGGAGCCATCCTGTAAGTCATAAAAAAAGATGGAAGCATGCAGTAGGAAGGACTTTACATCTTTAAGGATAGCCAAATTGCCAAGTCAATTTGAGAAGCTGAGTTTTCTATCAAAAGAAAACAAGAGAATAGGAGCAACCCACTGGAATTTAATAGTCTACCAATTTCCATGAAGGCAAATGCCATTCAAAAGAAGCAATGTGCCTGCAAATTAATGCTATATGGTCAACAATAGCCTTCACTCTAGTGCCTATGATAAAGAGGAAATGTTCATGAATACTCGTTCTGTTAGGTTTGACAGAAATAGGAAATCAAACAATGAGCTAGACAGGAAAAAATGGTTAATTTACTAGTAGAGAAAAGGAGAGTAAAAGTACATAAATAACTATACTGTTAGAAATTTAACTTCTCCAAATAATGTGCACTAATAGATAGCATGTGACCCAAGTGTTACTCATTTAATTCAACTTAGCTTCCAACATTGCTATGACGCTCTTCAGTGCATGACCTATCCCTGCCTTCTCATTCTGTAGGCTACTAGGCTACTTGAGATTGGGCTCTTTGTTGAGACGTCCTCCAACTTTTCTGCCTAGCATTTGTTTCATGCTACCCTTTGTGATCTGCTTTAGTCAAGAAATATAACTTTTTCTAATTCCAGCTCTTAAATCATTCAAATCAAAGTTCAGAAGTACCTGGCCATAACGCACCTGCTTTTACAGCAATGGGAAGTTGTCACTTCAACAGTCAGGGCATCCTGGTTCCCTCTGAGATGCAGGATTGACAGGACCCATGGAGAAAGCCATTCCCTGCCTTCACAGGAGTCTGTGGTTTCCACTCTTCTGTGAAGTAATCATAGGGATTACTGCCTGTTATGTTCCATCTAGACAGAAACAAGTGCTCCTGGCTACCATTTCCAATGATCTCAGACCTCTGCTTGCTCTGATAAGCCAGGAGTGAGCTTGGACTGAGGGCCAACTGCAGATCAGCAGGACTACAGCCTTTCAGACTTTAGAGAGATATATTACTTTGGAGTCCCACTGGGAACAAGGACGAGTGTTGATCCTGCAGGCACACCAGAAAGATGTTCTTTCTCCATGGAGAGCCTAGGAGCAGCTTTAAGAAGAGGAAAAAGAGAAGCATAAGGATGCATCATCAGAAATACCACTTTCTGCTACATAACACAAATATTTCTTAAATTAGTTTCTAATACAGTTCTAGACTTGCCTTTCTTTGCATTTTCTTTTGAGAAAAAAATCTTGTTCGTGAGTACAGCATACTCCTACAACACTAGTGAGAATACTCCTTGTGATGAAAGCAAATATGCAGCCATTGTATTATTAATCTTATGTTTATCCAGATCACAGTAATATTTATAGCGATTGCCTATATGCAATTACAATTTAAAATAAAAGGACTAGTATGCTGATTTGTATTTCAAGTAACATCTGACTTTCTTTCTAATAATGCTATGAGGAATATTAACATTTCTCCTGTAAGTCTCTTTCTAAAAAACAGCCTTTTAAAAACTTTACCTATAAACTGCTGCCCATGAAGACCTGTGGCGGAGGAAATTGGCCCTGAAGGATGGACTTTGTGGCATGGAACCATGTTTAGAGCAGTGGTTGAAGTGCTGCAGACTGTGGGAAGCCTAAGTGGGATCAGTATGGGAAGGATGGTATCCCAGAGAGGGACATAAGGTGGAGCAGAAGCAGGGAGTGACCATGGAGGAGCGGCAAAGATTAAGCACTGCGGACTTCCTTATACCCCCATTTCCTGTTCCCCTGCTCCACTTGGTGAGGAGGTCAAAGAGGGTAAATTGGGAGGAAGGTGATTTTTTTTTTTAGTTTCCCACTGCTGTAGTCTGTTAGCAAGAGGCAACAAATCACACTAACCACTCATGCTGAGTCTGTTTTGCACACAATGGTGATTGGTAAGCAATCTCCCTGTCTTTATCTCATGAGCCCTTTTCTGACATCTTTTCTTCCCTTGTTCATTTGAGGAGGGGGACTGAGAGAGTGGTGTGGTGGAGCTGAGCTGCTCATCAGTGTGAAACCACCACAGTGAGTTTCACAGAAGTCACTTTCCTGCTATTTGGCATTTTTCTGGAAAAGGAAAATAGGAGAGTAACAATCAATTTTTTAAGTTACAAATTACATTGATGGTTTTGAATTTTATGATCCTTCTATTCCATAGAATCTTTTATTCTATACCTATCTCCTGAAGTGAGAAAAAAATCAGAAAGTTTTGCCAAATAAAATAATGTTATTACTAAGAGCCCAGCCTTTTTAGCAAGTGCCAACTGACAATGCTAATTATTCTAGCAGCATACAGAAGATATAATAGCATCTCGTGAAGAGTGTGCTGTTCAAATATTGTTACAAAATTTAATTGCATAAAAACATGGTCAATGATTCTGCAAAAATAATTACTACTATTTGCCTGAGCTTATCAGTTTTGTGAATTTTGAGACAGGTGTTGATTATATCAACCCATAAACGTCAATACAACCAACTATGAACTTCAGTTTCCTGATGTATTTTTGATGACAAATATTGAAAGTTAATAATCCAGTGCATCAACTGGGACAATACAAATGGATAAGCTATATACCTAGCACTAGGGCAGGCAATTCTGCTGTGGATTCAATCTTCTTATCAGTTTGGGGAGGAAGTTTGCTGCTACAAAATCTACTGCATATTTAATGACATATGGAATCTCCCTGGATCAATTAAATTTTTTGTTTACTTTTCTGTTAGGTGAAGTTGTTTCCTAGTTTAGTACTGCTTACTTCAGTTTAGCTGCTAATGGGAGATTTATCACTCATATCCTTTTAGCAGTCATAAATCCAATATATTCAGCAAGCTGTTTCTTAGCAATAAAAAAATGTATGATCAGTTTTTAAGCTGCAAAATATTATGGACTGTTAGATCCAAACTCTTACAGTTTGTATATCCAGAGCTTATGATGTCTGACACATTGTGTGGGAATATATTTTCTTTATTAACTTATGTTAATGTGTGATGTCATAAGTTTAGAAATAGTATATGGACTGCAAAAGCATATATTAACTAACAATCTTGGGTGTTTTTGTATTTGAGTGTTTCTTTGGTAGAATGTTACAGAAAGGCTTAGTCTTGCCGGAGAAATGACTGCTAGTGAAGTTGCTCCAATAGGGAATTTGACTTGTACAACAGTCTCCCTGTATAGGGAGATTATTTTTTTTAATCTTTTATCCATTTGGGGGAGTAAATTTAATTCATGTTTCTGCTGACACAAGCTGTGCTTTAGAAGGAGAAATCACAGTTCTGATGGCTAGTACGGTTAAAGCAGCATCTGACTATTCACTCCTTTCAAGGACTTTAGAATAGGAAGTTGGTGGAAGGAAAGGATGCAGATGAAAACCAAGATGGGAAAGACTCAAGCACTTTCACTTGTGCATCTGAAATTAGCAATACATTTTGAATATGAATGAATTCATAAATTCACACAAAGAAAACAAACAGCATTCCGTGTAACTGTTTCCACTTTATCGAGTGTTATAGCTCCCGATATTCTTGTCTTTACCAGAGAGAAAACAAAGGTCAACAGACACAAGGAAAATAACAGTGATAGGGGTCTCATTTGTTTTCTTGTTTGAACTTGAATTCTTTTCAGCCCAACTAAATACATTAAACACTGATGTTGGCTACCAGTCTTCAGAAATAGTTTATACTCTCATTTGTTGAAACACTCCAAGTGTTTCAAATACTGAGAGAGTGACTGGGCATCATTCTGCTCGTGGGAGGAGTATGCATCACAATTTTTGCATACATGTCATTTCTTCAATTATTAAACTGTTTTTTATCTCAACTCATGATCTTATCTCACTTTTTCATTTCTTCCTCCTATGCTGCTAGGGGCAGCAAGTGAGCAAGAGGCTAGGTGAGAGCCTAGATGGTGGCTGTCTATCGCAGTCACCCATCGCAGTCACTTAGGGCCCTGTTTTTCAAGACACCTCCAAGTGGCACTGTATTTAGCTTAAAACTATTTTAGTATTACAATACATATTATTGCTATCAAGCTTATTACTAATATTTATATTTGGCATATTGTCATTATAGCCCAAGTAGAGAAATAGCAGTAAGGCACTCTCCTAAACAGTTATAACTTCCAAATTTAACAAAATAATCAAGGGCAAGCAAGCATTGCACATCCAGCCACATTTTGAGGCAAACTTGCTGAGTGCAAAACCAATGATTTTTATTTTATGCTTTTCAAAACAGTTATACAGAGTGTACTAGACAAAGTAGAATGAAATGTGGAACTGCACTTCCCAGGATTGACTTTTAGTTGGATACATTTTCTTCTTTGTTTTTTCAGTGACTACATAATTGCATTTCTGTCTATGACACATTAAGGTTCTGCATAATATCAACTAAACAGAGACTATTTTTACTTATAACTTGTATATTCAAAGTGACTTATCATATAATAATCAACAAAAATGTTTGGAGAAAATTTATTAGATTTTATTTTTAGAATCTAATTTTCAGATTAGAAACAATAAAGTTTGTTGTTCAAAGTGGTGTTAATACTTCCCTTAAATTCTCCATTTCCCTCTCCTCTTTTTTTTTTTTTTTTTTTTGGTAGCTAAACTGTACCAATGCAGCCACACTGGTCAGTTGAAAAATGTCAGCGTCATAATATTCTAGCCATTTTTTCTTGTATTCTCTTGCTTAACACTTGAAAATATTCCAAATTGTGCAGTTATTTCCACGTTTTACTATGCGATAGGTATGGGCAAGTAAAACAAGGTTATATTCAATAATGTATGCATATATGTTATATCACATGTTATATTTCAGACTTTTCACAATATATTCATACACCTGCACATCAACTTCAGAATTACTGTTGAAGTAATGCAATGATTTTAAAAGATGTTGTGATAAAGAACTATAGCATCTCAGGGCATTTCTGTCTAAGTTGTTTTCCATTAAATGTATTGTTTGATATCATTCATCTTCAACACGTTGTGTTTCCTTTGGGCTTCTAATACTATACCTTCTATGTCAGTCCCATTGTAGCAATGACAGTGATTTATCAAGCACATTAAATCTGCAGTATCTCTGGCTAGCAAAGCTAGTTTTTCAAATATTAAATCTCAGATGTGTCACATTTAACCTGCCCTGAACTCCTGAAGCAAGTCTCTGCTGCTTTTTAAAAAAATCAAATCAGATTTTATTAGGAAACTTTTTACCTCAGCTTATAATAGAGCACTAACAGTGGCTGAAGTAAGAGGTGTCATAGAAGCTAAGAACTACTTATACAAGAAAAGCCAACTTATCCCAAAGAGGCATTCCATTTTCAACTTATCTTACCCTTTACCCTCTGATGTGTCATTGTCCCCTTCAATTTTCTGTCACCATAAAAATGTCTAGCTGTCTCTTAAGATGATTTCTGCCTTTTGCCTCACAGGGTGCAATGCACCAGGCTGAGCAGGTTGGCTTGCATTACTTTGTCAAACCAGTTCCTAATTTGGAGCTATCATTAGATCATCTTCAAATCTTCCTTTTTTTTTTTTTTTTTCTGTGATCAGTAATGTTGACACATCTAAAGAACATAGAGAAACATAAAAGACTACAAGAAGATGCTAAAAGAAAGATGAAAGGAACAGAAACACCTTTAGCTTTGTCAGATATAAATGAAAAGCTGTAAGATGACAGATACTCAAAATACAAGTGTAAGGAGTTAGAAGAATTTTTCAGGTCAGTCAGAAGGAAATAATCAACATTCATGGAATAACTGCATATGATGGATATTTTTATAGTGGTGTATATATATTGGTGTCAGATGCCTTCTGACTGAACTAAGAAAGAAAAGTTTTGTTCTAAAGAGGCTGAAATCTAACGTCAGAAACACAAGCAAGAATAAATAACCAACACCTAAACACTCTCTTTTGCTATATGCTGTGGGAAGTGTCTGTGCTTGTGAAGGTCCCTACCCTCTCCTAACCCTTCTTAGTGCATATATTAGATTACATGAAGGTAATGAAAATGATCACAATGAAATCAGTGACTTTACTAGATGTACATACATGTTGGTTGTGTGTGTAAGAGTGCATGTTCAGGAAAATAAATTACATTTTCTTTCATACACTGACATATCTAAGAGCTATTCCTCACCAGCGTCATTTTTAGCATTGGGAAGGCTTTTTTTTTTTCTTCTTTTTTTGATGTGATGGCTGACTCAGACTTTGAGGCACAGACATTAGGGTTAAAACCTCTACATTTTAAAATATTTTCTAACAATAGGATTTATAAATTATAGAAAGTATAATAAAGGATTTTTGCTCATTTAATATATGATGAGGCTTCGTCCTTTAATAATAAGAGATGTATTTAGCACATCTGTGATGTAGCTCTCCTACATAAAGTTGCATTATCCCACTTTTAAAAATCCCACTCAGAGCCAAATTTCCATTTTATTTGAGGCAATTGCAAAGCTCCTTTTACTAAAATAGAATCATACAGACCCAATAGATATAACCTTTAGATAAGTTAATCATCCATTCCTGTTAGGCATGGCTATCGTTTACCATGTAAGATTGTATGCCAGTGGGCTGAACAACCAGCTGAGGAAGATGAATAATGTTCTCACCAGTGCCAGAGATTCAGTCCCTGTCCTCAGGGCTTTCTTCTATTGATTTATAAAACAAAGTATTTCAAACAAAAAACCCTAGCCACTTAAAACAGCCAGAAATTTTCCGGCTTCGTACCAATTACTTCTCTCCTTCAGGCAAGGTGAGAAGGTGGAAACAATGGATACTACCATCGTGTCTTAATAATTCCATCTCTACACATGGAAGATCAGAAAAATCTTTAATTTCTATGAAATTCTTTTCAGAATGGTGCAATTAATATTAGTTTTATATTATCACATATGAAAAGTGTTTCAATCATTTTGTGGCTTGCTTTATTTACACTGAGAATATTAAACAATATTAAACAATTGAATTCTTTCACTATATCAGCTCAACTCGTAGAGCTTAACCTTTTTGCTGTAACTTTCACTGTTGGCAGATGGTGGTGAAGAATAAAAGGCTCAGAACTCTGATATAAATAGGGGATAGGTTGGAAATGATGATGAAAGATAAGTAGGGAGAATTATTGTACTTGGACTTACAGAATAAAGCGGAAACACAATCTGATGTAGCATCTCTATTTCAATTGAATTTACTAACAAACACCTTTCCCATTATTATTTCTCGACTAGCATTACATAAACATACATTTAAGAATACACAATTACAGCAACATCTTGCAGATAAGGAGGCATTCATCTGCCTGATGTTTGGAGATAATGCCTGGTATTGCTCAGGAAAAAGTTATGGTAGTTTGTATGAAAATAGAATTCTAGTTTATAGCTGGTATGATCTGATGAAAATTGTACTTATAAGTTCAGTACAGTAGGGATCAAAATGAGTGGTGCCTTTATCACTCCAATTTCTTGTGCAGTTCCAATTAAGTTGGCTTAAACCAATTTCTTAGCACTTAGTTTACATCTGTTTTTCTATTTTACTTAGTTCTATAAGATACTAATGAAAAAAAAGCTTTCCAGATACATATATATATATATATATATATATGTATATATATATATATATAAATAAATGGAAAACATAAAAACAAACCTCAAATGTTATGGAGATTAAGTTAAACAATTAAAAGGCTGGTGACATCTTTCCAGAAGTGGTCTCATCCACTAAAATGATTCTTTCTTGCTGCCTCTTCCAGAAATTCTGGAAAAGGATGGAATCTGACTGAGATAAGTAGTAGTAATTTTTTGCTGAACCTTACTTCTGATGAATAAAGCCCAAACCATATTGAACCCTGGCTCGACATGATTTGATTAGGTCAGATTCTTCCACTATCTCCTCAAATACAGCAATCAGACTGTTTCCAGTTAGGAAAAGGTTATGTAGCAAAACCAATGTAAATTTCATAGCACAGCATAACAGCTAAAACTTTTCTGCTTCAGTGGAAACAGCAGGAGTGTTGGGAGCAAGAATGCAACAGCCACGTACACTTTATATGCCCAGAATAAAAGGTTTCTTAGGGTTATACAAGGACTGACTTGTACAGCTTCAAATATTAAGGCATTTCTCTGTCTCTTGTGTATCAGTGAGAGGAGCTGTCTTCATAAGAACAAGCATTAATTATGCTTATTTTAAACTTGGTTTATATGTGTTTTAATCCAGTATTGTCCTTGTAGAAAATGACTAAGTTGCGAACTCCGAAGAAAGTCAAGCAAAGACCAAAGTTAAATACAGGTAAAGACCATTTTATTGAAGTCCAAAGTATTCAAGAGATAGAACATCAAACCATTGGTGGAACATACCCAGACTAAGCATAGAGGAAATTACAATGGAACTAAATAAAAAGCTGGTTGAGGTCACCATAAACAACATGGTAAGAATGCAAGTGTCTTGCTTAAGTTAGATAGGCATCATTTGGGTCTATGATTCAGCCTCAAGGCACATCTTATTTTCAAACCGAATGAGAGATTTCCTTTGAATTCTGGGCATTCTCAGTAAGAAGTGTTCATTAGCTAATGCATTTTTATTAATTATACACAGATTTATTTATTTATTTTTTCTTTGTGCTGACACCCTGCTTTTCTAGTCTTCATTTTTGTATGCTTTCTGTTCCCCTGTTTCTGTTCCCTATTTGCATCTCTGGTAGTTCTAGCAACTACCATACAATCAGCATAAATGTGATATAAAATCTTTACAGGATACATACGCTCACACAGTTTTTCTCTAAATCTACTGGATATCTTTCTATCAATACCTACTCATATTCATTTTCAGTTGCTTTCAGACAGTATTTGTAGTAAACTAAAGTATACTTTGTCTTCAAGTACAGAAGTTGTCTTTTATACTGGTGAATATATCCTGTTTCTTTCTTTGCTCTAAGGGTGCCACATACTTATTCTTTTGTGTGTGTGTATGTGTGAGAGATTGATCGCCCCTCTCCCTCTCAATACATTTACCAGTTGTCAGTTGATTTTATCAACGTCCTGCCATTTTTCTGCTAAAATACATAATGAAAGTATTTTAAAACATTGAGTTCCAAATTTATCTCATAGAAACTCCACTAATATTCTTCTTTAATACAATTAAGTCACATTGTTGTGTTTAATAGGTTTTGTGAGTTCTTCATGCATCCTCCACTTTCTCAGTTCTCTCTACACCATCACTTCCTGTAAGTCAAATGAGTTTCTTTATAGAAAAACAACAACAACAACCAAAGAAAGGCATTAATTAGCATGGCATGATCCATTTGTTGAAACTATGCTGCATTGTACACAGCTTTTAATTCATCTCCAGGTTCCAATCTACTATTTTGCAAAGCCTTTTTTTTTAAAGCCTTGTGCAGCCCTTGTGAAGAGATGTACAATGAAAGATCCCCAGGGTATTTTGCTCCCTTTGTTAATGGTTTTTTTTTTTTTTTTTTTTTTTTTTTTTTTTCTACATTTACTGTTCTCTGTGACTGTGATAACCCTCAGTCTAGTCATAAATCAGACTGGATAGATAAATAAAAGAAAAATAATATGCCAAGGGACCTGTACTATCTAGTACTAACTTTTCTGGACCTAGAATAATCCAGGCTTTGTTTTTGATCTCATAGTCAATGTTAGTGTCTTTATAGCTTCGAACCATAAAGCTAAATATTAATTTAATCTGGGAGCCATGTACTAGTTCTTCTCTGATGTCTTTGTGATTTACTCCCTTTTATTTTCTCTCCCCCAGAACAAGCTTTAATACTTCCTTATACTTCTTGACTGCTAGTTTAACTTAATTTTCTTTGCTGATCATTCCTTCTTTTTCCTTCTTTCAGATGTCATAAACTCAATTTTCAAATGATGTATGGTATTAAATACCATAATTATTCCTATTTCTGTATCATTTAACTTACAATCTTACAACTGGTTATTTTTAAACACCAACTGTATGTTAAGTACTTACCAAAAGCTTAAAATACTGTTGCCTCTAACTTTCTGATGAAGAAATCTCTCCCAGAATAGCCAGTCCTATGAATTTTTCCTTCATTTATCTGTAAGTCTTTGGTAGCACTCAGGCCTTTCAGAGGTATATATCTGTTGATAATATTTCTCTAGCAACTCCACAAAGATTTCTGCTTGTAATTCATCTGTTATTATCCTCCTCCAAAAGATTTTGACTCCAAAACATTCTGCTTTATACATCTCATTTTTTTGTTTCCTGAAGTTTTTCATATCCTTAAGGTACAATTACTTTATATCTTTATTTCTATCTGTCCTGAAAAATGCATATATTTTTGTACCTGTTTTCCCTCCATGGTTGCTGTTCTAAGATGCCTCTTTTACACAGAGAATATATTTCTCAGGTCCTTCACCAACAGCTCTTATTCCTCAATTTTGTCACTAAAGCTGCCAGTATTAATACATAGCATTTCAATTCTTTTTTACTGACCAGAAACTGATTTCCTTAGCTGGAATAATCTTACACTCTTTCAGCTAACTGGCTACAGCTCTCATCTATACGAGTACCTCCTGCTTTCTATTCAGTCTCCTAACCACTGATAATATTTTATTCATTATACTGTGCTTTATCTGATTTCTTTCTCCTTGTATTTTAAAATCACAAATAAGATGTTTAGAAAGGTAAATAAAATAGATTATTAAGTCTTCAAAGGGAAAGCAGTTTAAAAGTCATTAAATTGGATGTCTTGGATTACGGAGGGAAAGGAGGAGACATATAAGCATAAATGTATGAGTTCATTTATTTATTTAGCTCCAAAACATTCTTTAGTGTTAAGAGGCAAACATTAGAAACCATTGTAGATACATCACTCCATTTTGTACTATTTTCATTCATATAAATATTCAAATATGAATTTTCATTCAAATATGAACTTGAACACAATCACAGATGAGTTCTTTTTCTTTCCTTCAATTATTCAAGAGGCAGCTATATTTATGTAAATACCTTTTTGATACAGAACATTCTCACAGGTCTACAAATGAATGAGAAAGCATAATTTCACTAGCACCCCTCATGAGTGTTTTACTTAGATTTGCTGCTAAGCAAATATGCACGATTAGTCCATCACAAATGCAAGATAAAATGGCTTAATTTATATAATCTGAAAACCGTTGAAAATTAAATATTTTTTAACTACTTTGAAAAACTCCTCCCTCAACTTTATGTTCAAAATTATGAAGTGATGATAACACTGCAACCAACTGGTTTCAATGCATTTTTATTTCAGTTTTAAATTTAAAGATTTAACTGGTTTCATGTACATAATTTACATTTGTTTATCTATATTATTTGTAATTTCACCTTTGTTTACTACAATATTTAAACTACATTGAGTCACTCCTGGTTAAATGAGAAAGTGGATTATCCTTCCCTACTGGTCTTCCACTCACTAAGTCTTCTGTTTCAACTCTTAAAATAAAGTTTCCTTGCAAGAATGCAGATACTAAAGTTGCCTGGGATGTTTCAAATTAAGGCTGAGATTCTGCACAACGTTTTTTGGATAGCAGCATTTCATTGTTTCCTTCCAAACCCTATTTGAAAGACTCTACAACTGCACAAAACTCTCATTTAGTCCTGGAAGCAGTTTGACAAGTAGAGAAAACTCTGTTCATTATGTTTTAGCTTATGTGTGGGTGAAATCAATGTTGATTTTTCATTACATACATAGCAGACTAAGGGCATCCCTAATGTACAGTACAGTTTCACAGTGCAGAAATTTGACTGATAAATAAAATAGTCAGCAAGCCTCACAGGAGTGAATTTTGTGGAAGTATATTTTCACTATTAAAAATCTATTGGTTTGTTTTAAATGTTTTTATCCTGCCTTTTCCATCTAGCTTGCCTTTTTTTTTTTTTAAATTAGAGTATAGATGAATAAATAGTTCTTAAAGGCAAGCCTTCAAATGCTGGGACATCTCTTGGATTTACCTCAAAGCTCTAGATTTTCACACTAACCACTACTTATTGCCATTCTCTCCTAAACAACACAGAACAAGACATAGGCACAAAAGCAATCTCTAGCAATTTTAAAATAAAGCACTGTGTTTTCCTAGAAGTATAAACAAGAGTTAAATTAGGGAAGTTTCATGACCATTCATATGCAAGAGATTAGTTAACTTGGTCATCTGAGCTTTACAGCCTTTCAGCATACCCATGCTCTTCTCATATGAGGTTAATGTATTTGCATGCATAAGATGTTTGTAGGAATGAAGAGAAAAATGTGAACCCTACATTTAGAAAGGTTTGGACACTATAGTGATTCAGCTTCTTCACTTGATAAACTTAACTTTCAGTTTTTGATATTATAACTTTCATATTTGATAAACTTTGGAAAACAAGTGACAGCTTGTTTTTATTATACTATTTTGCTTCCATCTTGCCACTGTTTTCCCCTGTCCATGAAGTAGTACCACTTCACTTTTTTGTTTTACCAAAAAAAAAAAGTTGTTCAAGACTTATTAAAATGATAAAAGTGTCTGTCTTTCCAAAAATCAGTGCAATGACTGAGCTACTAAGCTACAAGAAAAAATTACAGAACATAATTGATATTGCCCAGATATCAGTTGGCAAACCAGATATCAAAACTCCCAGGTGTGTTCTTCAGAACAAAGCTGAGGACTTGAGCCAGTAAGTCCTAAGCAAGATACACTTTAAATCTGCTGCCTGGCTTTATCTTTTGAAATATCTTTTCAATTTTCATATTTTGAAGTATGAACAATGATAAATTTTCCACTCTTCAAAATGTGCTGTTTACTGGCAGCCCCAGTGACTTTATTTTTATCAATGCATTCAAGGAATCTGAATGTTACATGTTATTGTTTATTCTAAAACACCGCACAATAAGCAAAACAATATTCAAATCCACTTGATATTAACTGCTAATTGCTTCCTATCAATCTTCCAGCAAATTTTTCAGCTCCCTAGAATTGAACTAATTTATAATATTATTTTGAAAATAAAGATGAGCAACAGCTTGAAAGTAAAATTGTTTGGGAAATACTCTCGATAATCTCTTCCTGTTTTAAAAGGCACATATAAAAAACTTTGAGTAGTAGCATTTTTGAAAGCCTGTAGAAAGCAGCTGCTTTTGCACAACTCAAAGAGAGTGAGGAAGGGGCACAGAGGTGAGAATCATATTATATCATACAAATGCTAAAGATTCCCTGGGTTCTCTTTGAAAAAGAGAAAATCTCACTCTCCTGTGGGGATGATGGAGAAATCGATGCATAGACAAGCAACTTCCTGCTATTCCAGAATCCACAGAACCACTTTTAATGTGGAGAGCTTGACAGGTCCCTTATGCTATAAATATCATGAAAGGATAAATTTAAGGACAGGGTGGTGTCCCACAAGATACTACACGAACAAATATATGTATTTTTAAAAAGAACAGAAGAAAAGAGCCACCAAAGAAAACCAAGAAACAACCACCACAATATTTCTCAACCTTCTTGAGGCATTAAAGTAATACCAGATGAATCTGTGTCAGCAGAGGGTTACATTAAAAATGACCTCCTTATTCTTCTTGAGAGCAGGAAGAACACTCATCTTTTTCGGGATACAATTTATTCTTCACATGAAACTTAGGCAAAAATCAAAACAATTCCCCTGTCTACTACAGGTAAGGAAATTGAAGGAAAATATGCTTGTCACAGTCTTCTCTTTAATCCCTGTGCTTCAGGCCTGTTGCAGGGTCCCATCTCCCCCTCTGCCTCTCTCAGCCAGAGAGAGCTGAGCCACTTGCTGATTTTCATAATCACTGGTTTCTTTCCCAGCAGGTCTTATAATTGAACAGGTGCAGCTGGCTGCAGGCTAAGTGAGCCCTAAATTGTTAAGTTTTCCTATTAAACAAACTGATGTCCCTTCATTCTCATCACAATGACAGAGTGCTCTGCAGCCCTCTTATTTCTTTAGATTTCTGCTAGTTTATCTACATGAACTCTATTATTTAAGTCTGAGATGGTCATGGTAATGACCAGTTCTCACATTCCCACCCACCATTCTAAGCTTTGAAAACATCAGCAGCACTCCGCCCTTACATCACTGTGCTTTTTTCCCTTGATCTTCTACATCACAGAGAAACGTTTTAAAGGGAAAAAACAAACAAACAAACAAACAAAAAAAACACAAGAACACAGAAAAGTGCATTAAGTAGATTATTTGTTCTGCTTAGAATTTATGTGGGCAAGTTATAAATCAACTTCAGGGACTACTTAGGCTCCTAACTACTCTGACTTACCAAGGCACCTGACTTAGACACCTTTGCTGTCTGCCTGTGGCTCTGCATCTCTAAAATGGGTTTAATCCTATCTTACAGTGCTATTGAAAAGAAAAATACATCAGAAGAGAGGCAAATTGAGAGATGGCATTAGAGAAGTTCTTAAATAGATGTCTAATTCAGTAAAGATAATAATGTACTATTATCACTTGAATACAATGCCTCATCTTGGCCTCTTTCCACATTTACTTCACTTGTAGTTTTTTTATTCAATTGTTATTTAATTAAAAAAACAAACAAAAAAAAAAACAAACACACAAGAACAACATTTAATCCTATGCATTTGTGGATTTGTAAAGTAAGTATTTTAGGCTGATGTAATGAACTTCAGAATCTGCCAGTGCTGTAAAAATTCAAAATTATTGGCTGGTTGGTCACTACAGCCTGCTAAGCTTGCTTCTAATGAGCAATATATGCCACATAAGGAACGTAATATTCAAAGAGGAAAAATGATTCGATATTCCATCTCTCTGTGGCACCTGCAGCCGAACTGATTGGACCAGCTCAGAGAAAACAAATCTTTTATTCTGTCTGGACAATCATCATAACATAGCTTATTATCTTAGATGCAAACTAAAATGCAGCAGGAAAATGGAAAAGTTTTTCTCTGATGGAGCACTAGCAACAGATAATGATTTGTTGCTTTCTAATCATATTCCTTTTAGCATTCCATTTAGTTGAGTACAAGAAATAAAGTTCTTTATATATCGGTACATAAATGAAGTTGTAGATCTCAGTCATATTTCTGTATTAAACCAATTCAGCTTGCAAATGAAGTAAAGAGAGTATTCATTTCAGAGACACAGATCTTCATGAATTATCCCCAAAATAAGTGAGCATTCCTCCTGTTCACTTACATTTGAAAATAAATGTAAATTGGCTTAAAATGAATTTTAATGCAAATTAGAAACAATATAAGGCAGCTGATTTTCAGTTTTCTTAGAGAGAATCACCATTAAAAATGCCATTCAGAACAATTGTATCTATATATTCTCCGGCCATCATATTATACTTCCAGAGGATTTTAGAAAAATGACTGTTTGAAATTCATATTGGCTTGTTTACATTCAGCAATTTCATAGTTTTACTTTGCAGGATGATAATTGTATTTAGACTATGATTCCTCATTTCTGCTGTACTAACACACAGGAAATTGTATTACATTAAATAATAATTGTTTTTCTAAAGGAATAAAGTTAATTTCATGCTGCAGTATGTTAACTTAATACAACAGCACACTACTGCATTAATACACTTAACTCAATTTTGTAGAATGCCTTTATTGCAGAGATCCATGAAGCTGCAAAGCTTGGCTTTTCTAAGCTTTGTAGGAACCTTTTCATTAGTTTCAATTTACATGGATATATGCATCCTGGGATTAACTTTAATTCATGAATTCAATCCCTCAAGTAGCACCTGTGTTTTCATCAAAACATAAATTACATATACGAAATTAGTTCCAAAAGGACTGTATACAAGAACACAATCAAAATCTGCCAAACCAGCTTTCATTTAACCCCAGAGGTGCTTGACAACTGTAGGCACATTAAGGGTTTAGACTAATTCTCCCTACAGGTCTGCAAATCTGCTTCAGGAAAAGCCCTAAAGCTCTGCCATTCTGATACCACTGATAAAATGAATGCATGGCTCACACCCAGACTCTGCCAGATGCTTCTAGGAGCAGTATTTCTCCGCTTCAGAGGGCATGCCTAAGTAAGCCTGCTGAAGTCCATGAGCAGAGAGTACCCTCATCCCCTCACATAGGCCAGGAGCACCATCTGGGCTGAGAAAAGTGAAGGAAGCCCAAAAGGAGGTCAAGTATGCAAAATAACAGACGGTCAGAATGAAAACATACAGCCTCAGCTCACCTCTGACTTCCTCCTTAGTTTCTGTTTGCTCTAATTTGCTGACTCACCATGCAGAGAATGAAGTTTTCTCTGTGTCACATACTTCCAAAGGGCCACTTATCCTACTGGGGTACTTGCAAGCCTAAAATACTTATCTCTTTTATAAATATTTGAGCATGTATTTGGGAGTTTGGGAGAGGAAGAGGAAAAAAGAAAAAGAAAACAATATACTCTCCTTTTTTTTTTTCTTTTTTTTTTTTTCTTTTTGGTCCCAACCATGAATCAGAAATACTGGTTACTGCCTTTGGAATACACATTCCTGTCTTCTAACACTTAACCACTGGGCTGGGGCATGGGAAACTCCACCTCAATAGTTAAAACTGGAAATTAGTGCTGTTTTGTTTCTCTCCTGGCTCTGTGCAATGAGATCAGTTATTTATGTGGGAAAGAAATGCTCAGCTCAGTGGTGTGAGAAAGAGGCAGAGACTCATGCACTCCTGAGATCTTCAGTGCCTGAGGGCATTTCCTACCTCTTGTCACAGTGAACTTATCTGTGCTCCTTCAGAAGAGCAAAAAGCTAAGATAAAAGCTAAAAAAGCTAAAAAGCTAACTCCCGCATTATCACCAGCCCCAGAGTGCTTCTATGCTACTCTTTCCTGTCACCCAACAAAGGCTGTGTTCTCCTTCCCAGTCCCAGATGATTAAACACTATGATTTCTCCAAGACTCTGAGAGAACCGCTTTTGGGCTGAGAATATTAAAAAGCTAAACACAAGGACCAGTCCTAAGTGGAAAATCTCTATCTCACTGATGACGTGGACTGGAAAGAGCTAATCAACTGAACTATCAAATCAGGGTTTTTTGTTTGTTTTTCTCCCTGTCAGACAATGAACTCTGTGAAAGAAACTAAAGAAAACAAAGTGTTCACTTTCCTCAGTCATACCTTTGGGTCACCTGAAACAGAGCATCCACTGTCTTAATTTTCCAGTGAGTCAGTACTCTTTAAAGTAACTGAAATGACCTGGCCGTAGTTTTCAGAAGCGGTGGGATTTGGCACCTTCATGCACATCCAGCTGTGCAAGGTGAGCTTTCTAACCTCACTGAAGAGGAGCCAAGCAGTGTGTGTGCATTTGGGTCACATAAAAACATGCATTTTGTATGTGTGCAACCATACATGTTTCTACATTGTTAAACACAACCTCTTCCTGCAACTCAAACAGGTTAGTTTCATCCACCATTATTCTACAAATAGGTTCTTTAAAAAATTGCCATTCTAATTCCCCAGCGACTCATTTCCCCATGCAATTTCAGAGACCACAACCTACATCTGTGAGTGACTCAGGTACATCCAGTATTTTAATTTTCTCTAAAAATGAGTGGCCATCTGAATTCCTTATAAACTTCTGCAAAACGTATCCTAAATAACTTGCTAAAAGTCACAGAGGGATTATTTAAGAAAACTAGGAGTGTTGCTCTAATTCCCTGAGGTCCCATCCGGCATTCTTATCATCTCCAGAACCTCTCTCAGCAGCTCTACCATTCCTCAGAAAACTCTATTTCTACTAATACTTCAGTGAAAAATACACAGCCATTTCTGGATGCGGTCATCAATTTATCTCAGATCAAGAAGCTGTTTTGCAGGGAAACCAGCCTTTAAACCATTTCTCCACACACTGTAGTATCTCTCATTTCTTTCACTCTGTGACATACTACATATTTACGAAATAATTTAGGATATATAGAGTGGATAATATATGTTCTGAATTAACAACAGAGTTGTATTATCTTAAAGTTAGGAGATGTGGGATGAGCAGGGAGATAGAGGTAAGGATGCTGAAAAGACTCTTTTGACATGCTGCAGTGAACTTAAGAAGCATCACTCAGAATTTTAGACAAGCTCCAATACTCATGAAATTTGCTTCTCTGACCTCACCAGCATGAAAAACACATCTTCAGTAAAACCATCCAGTAGAAAAGATTATTTGGACTATAGATGATTGTATTAAGGAACATTTTAGGAGAGAGATGACTTATTAAAAAGAAAAGAAAAGAAAATAGGAAACATTTGCCCTGCATTTAAGTCCTTCATATTATTTAGTCTGACTTGCTAGAAAGTCTCGGCTTGATATGGGGAAGAATATTTTTATTTTATATAAGAGCAGCTCTTCACTTGTCAGCTGATGAATACAGATTCAAGATACACAGGAAAGGTTCAAAAGATGTAAGGCATTCCTTTTGTGCCAGATATATTTCATATATGTAAATATTATTTCTGTAAATGTACAAGCAGACGTATCAATGCAAATATTTAAATGCAACGTAATACCTTATATTGTAAAGATGACAATCAGTAAGAGTTTATTAAAAATATTAGCTATTGTTATTCAAGCAGATGGGACTAGAAGTCATAGTTTCTTTAAAAATGTGGCATTTTAGAAGCAAAAATATCATTAGTGATTAAATCTGTAAGTAAAATATTACATACCTCCATAACTACAGATCCTTCTTCCTGTAGTTCAGACAATCCAAGTTCTTACTTTCTGCTCTAGCTTTTATTTATTCTAGGAAAGGACTGATTTCTACAAACTAAATTTTAAAATTCCTGCTTGTTTAAGTAGTAACAGGGTTCAGCTGCAATCAAACTGATTAATATCTGTTAATAAATTGGTTAATTCCACCCAGTACTTAAGTATAAATTTGTCAATGTTTAATGCATCCTTGTGAGTGTTGGAAGTGTCTTTTCGTGTTAACTTTTTTTTTTTGGTACCTAAAAAGAAGAACTATTTTGACCTCTATTTTTAGGGCCTGAAAAGAGATCACAGCTGGCCTGTTTTATCAGAATCAAAAGCACTTGCTACTTTTGGTTTTAGTGGCATGGTAAACTATTTCCTTGTGGACATATTTCCCTTCTTTTGATTTGTCTTCTTGTGGCACAGAGATTGATTTTTCTCTTTTATTTCCATTTCTGTGCCACCTGTAGTTTGACTCTTTGTATGCCCTAGCACTATGTGCATAAAAATCATTTGATCTCCAAGTTCCCCCAGAGCCTAGAATCTCATTGAAATGTGAAGAAAGCAACAAGGAGAAAGCTAACTCTCAGCAAGAAGTTATTACAGTGAGAAAACACTAGTAGGGGCTCAGAAATTTTTCAGATGTAAGAACTCTTTGAAGGGCGGAAGGAGATGTTATTTCTAGCAGGGCAGTTTTACATCTCCTGGAGTGCTCTCAGCATTAACACTGGTGCTTGTATACAAGTGGTATACAGTTGCACACGCTCAAAGGGATTTAGGTTTCTCAGTCCTGCTGACTGGCAAATAGTAGAATTTCATGGGAGACCAGGTTTGTGATAATCTAGGAAACTCATTTTCCACTGTGCAAAATTCAGGTACCAGTCTTTCTTTGCTGGAAATCAGTCAGATGTGGAAAAATAACTAAAACTTCTGGAGTTCTTTTAAAGCAAGACTAGAAGGTGATGAGTGCAAACTGAAAGTGTGAAAAAATAGTCATTGCAATTTAGGAAATATAGATGTAACTTTTGGACTAGCAGTATCTCATCTGAGTTATGAGAGCCCAGAAGTCACACCTCCAGAGGGCAGTTAAAATATTTTATGTGACCGATAATGACCAAACATTCACTTCCTGAGGCTGAAATATCTCCTTTGCATTAATTAGATCAGAAGTAACTCTTTCTCACAGCACTGTATTTCCATCACTGTGTTCTCTTTATATTTTGAACAATACTTTCTTTAAAAAAAAAAAAAAAAGTTTTACATTTAGAAACAAGCCAACCTGTGCAAGAAAACTGAAATCTTCTGACTATAACCAAAGAAAACTGCAAAACTAAATTGCAATAACTGCAACAAATCACTTGAGAGTTTTAAATCCTTTCACAAATGTCACCCTTGGAGGAACAGGCTGACCTAGGTAGGCATCTTTTCTGTAACTTTAAGATGTGTAAAGCTTTGATCCAAAACTTTAAGGAAATATGAGTTGCTCTAACTGAATTTCACTCTTCCTATCACCACTAGTTATTTTATTGTAATAAAGTAATATTAAAAAGTATTTTTTCTTATGCTTCATCAATACTTTATCAGTGCTCGATGGCTTTTGTACCAAAAGCCAATAGAAATATCTCTGAAAACAACTGTGAAGATTTTAAAAATGTGCTCTGTTAAATAGACAATACATTTCTGATACTGATGTGGTACAAAACACTGTATAATATGTGGAATAGCAGCTATGGAAAAATTACCAGTTATTTGAATTCTGTTGCTAGCCACCTTGCCTTATTCCACTGAAGAGTTAAAAGATAAAAGAATTCTGTAAGTAAAAGTTGTGTTAGCATTCTATCAAAACAAATTATGGTTTTGCAACAAGGTGCACTGTTTATGGTGTACTGTTAAGATGAACTGCAAACCTCAAGTTCTTTTTCACAACAGAGGTACTCCATGAAATAAAAGAAAGACTCAAAAAAAGACCAATTAGAAAACAAATGACTATGGCTGCTGAGGATATTCTAAAGCCAAAATAATGAGGATGAGTGATATACACTCTACATCCTGTAGGCATAAAAATTATTATACAAAAGTTGTCTCTATAGCAGATTATTAAAAAGAAAAAAAAACAACCCAGAAACATAAACTCCTCCAAAGTGGCATGAAAATAATTTCATTTAGAATCTAAGAATAGCATTCCGATTGAAAAATATCATGTTATTACTGCACAATAACACGAGCAGATTTCTACCCTTGCTTTATTCTTATTTCTTGTTTTCATCATTCTGACTTTCCTGACTTAGAGATTGGTAGTTTGCAAACAGCATCTAACCTTCTGAGGTTCAACCTTTCAATCCGCTAGAGGAGTCATTTTAATTAAAATGATAATACTTTCAAATGCTAGATTTAATTTTTATTTAAGCTGAGCACCATACACAGATTTTAAAGCGACAAATGATTTGTATAATATAATTTGATTTGTACTAATTTCATCCATAAACTTTAATGAAATATCCCAAATTAGAATCATTATGCAATGAAAAAGTGAAAAATAGTCATAACCAGGAAAGATTCACATGAATTTCTCCATAAATACAAGTTTCTTTGAGTGAATTTTATGGGAAATTATGTGTACCTAAGTGATAAAATAATAAAAGTGAAAATAGACTTCTTCAACTTTGAAATATTATGTTACAAGCAGTATTTTAGATTCCTAAAAACATTTCAGATTAAATCTTCATATTAAAAAGGGCAAATTTATCTTTCTATATATTGTACTATATATTAGTATCCAGTGATCTCAATTCTGTCATAAAACAACTGAGCACTTATATTTTCTGCTAGAAAAATTTTGTGGTAAATTACAAAATTAAGAAAAAAAGACCACCGTCTATGACTTTCTTTTCACTTGCACTTTGTTCCTATCAGGTGCAGAACACTTAGCATTTAGTTGTTTCCACGTCTCAGTTCAAAATGCAAAAATAAATACATATAAAAGTAAATTGAAGAACCCAACGGTGAATATTTTAATTTGCTGACCCAGGCATGGACACTGGCTTGAGATATACTGACTTATCTGCCATCTAGAACAATTTGAGCCTCTCATATGGCCATTAAACTTCTCAATATTTGTCCTTAAAAGCAATATATTTGTGGCTATTTCTTCCAAGTGAGTTCATGTTAACCATATCCATTAATGGAACAACAAAGACTTTTCTGGTTTTATGTAAACCTTTTTTGTGGAATTCCTCAAAATATTCAAATACAGAATATATCATACTTCTGCCTAGTAAAAATCCTTCACCTCTTTTTGTATAAAGCACTGCAACATTCCATATATTTGCCTTCACCTTCCAATGCCACTTTCCTGCAAGTTGCCTTCTGCAATACTGCAGACTCACACACTGAAAATCCTGGGTTGCTTCCCTTAAGAGCACATTTTTTCTGGCCAATAATTCCGCAGCTGAGGAATCTCCTTTAACACATGTCCAAGAACTTATATCTGGAAATTTATCATCTTGCTGAAGGTTGAATTGAGATCCCAGCTTATCGCTTTAAGAAATTATTGCTTCACTTGATTCTACCACTTTCAAATAAAAATGTTTTAATTTTTCAAGAGGAAATCTATTCCACATTTTCTTTTGATTTAATTAACAGGGAAATGAGACAGTATGGAAATCTGCAAATAAAATAACATTATTTCCTCAGTCATAAATGGTTTGAGGGGATTAACAGCATGCTATTCAATTTAACAAGATACATAAAGGAATTAACTTCAGGTCATCTCAGAAAACTATCTTCCAATATTTGAATTCAAAGGCAATGAAAAAATTTATATTCAGCCCCATTTTAGTGCCCAGGCCAGTGACAGCTAAATAAGAGCTTGCATACTTAGAGAAACAAAATGAAGATGCATACAGTGTGTATTTTTCTGTGTAGTTAAAAAGCTTCTCCTTCTCAAAAGAACCTCCTCAAATAATATTTCAGATAGTAGGGCTTCTTTTGGAATTGTGCAGTATAAGTTTTGAAAACACAGAGAAATTATTAGAGAGATAGTGCATCAACAAAATGACCCCGTTTTAGTATAACTTCTACTGAATTCATTCAAAATGTATCAGGTGAGTGTTTCTTTTTTTTTTTTTTTTTTTCCTGGTATTTTCTATGAGCAGGTTTTTACTAATACATGGTTTGGTTGGCACAATCTCACTCACAAACACTGAATAATTTCATTGAGACACTGCTGTTTCCAAAGCTCATGGAAAAAAGTCACACAAATTTAAATTTGTTTTGTAAATCTCCTGAGGAAAAAAAAAAAAAAAAAAAAAAAAAGTCTATACTGGCAGCAATTACTTTTCAAACAGAATCATTCTTGAAGTAGGTTTAGGGAAAAAGGTCTAGGCATTGTTTTCACATCTGCTGAAAATTTAATATCTGTAAGAATATTCTAACATTTCCAATACCTTACAGTTTTTCTAGTATTTTTCAGAATTTCTTTTTATTTATTTGATCTGTAATAGTTCCAGAACATAATTAATGTTTGAATAAATGCAGTGATAATAGAAATCGTGCAGTACTTTTGAGAAAGCAATAAAGTGCAAAGAAACAACATTTTTGAGGATATTTATTGCATTATTTCAAACATTATTGCAGAGCATTGTTGTCAAGGGTGATCTATTGTCCTTTATCATTCACACTGTAACCATAGTAATTCCTATGCTCGAAAACCCCCTTGCTTAAACAAGCAAAATAAACAACAATAATCCCGAGATAGTGATTGATCAGGAGTTCTAAAGTAAGTGTTAGCTACATAAAGAAAAACATCTGATTTTGCTTATGTAAATAGTGATCTGAACAGAGTCTTCAATAATGGAATCCCCTTAAAAAAACCTTGGATGTCTGATAAATCTATTGGGCTGAAGAGTGAAGAACAGAACCCCTTCTATTTTGGAACATTATTAAAATAGCCTAATTATGCTCCAGATCTATACAGCAGCCACATAATTTAGTGATGGGAATAACATTAGTGGGAACACACACCCAACTGGATCACCAATATAAACTAATTAATTTTTTTTTGTAGTAGCACGTATTTATCCTAAATTTACACTACAAAAACTGAAGTAATGAGCTGCAAGTAAATGGATTTCTACTTATTCTGTAGGAAAAAAAAACAAAGCATTCATAGTCTATATTACACAATAGTAATGTTTTAAAATATTTAAACTGTCCTCTATTAGAGAAAAAAATGCAGTTTTTGAAAGTTAAACTACTGTTATTAAGCATAACCAAACACAACACAATGCACACACAATGCTATTTTCAAGATTTTAAAAAATTCTAAATTTCTCATGAAAGCTAAAAATTATCTAACACACTAAACTAATTAGTAAGTACTGGCGTTGAGGGCAGGAAAGTGAGATGGGATTTTAAAGAAAGAAATAAATATGCACATCATAGGAGAATGTTGAAGAGAACAAAATATGTAATGATAGATACTGATCACACCAAGGAAAGCTTAAGGATTGAATCTAAACAAGATGGTGAACGTAAAGCTAGAATGAGTTTGCAGTACATTCTATACAACTTCATATCTGTAAATGCAATCCAGAGATAAATTCTCCCTAAGAGTCATTGCTGGAATGAGATAGTGGTGCAAATATGTTTTCATGGTTGAAAGACAATTTCCCTACTCCCAGACTTCCCTGTAGGTAGCTTATATAATAGTAATAACATATGAAGAAGGACAGAGGCTTCATTGCTATGGTATTATGTTAAAATTATTGTACTACGAAATGAAAATTCTGTTAGTTCTACATGGAAATTGATAATATTAGAAATGATAATATGCTCTATTAAATAATTTTAAATATGTGAAAATTCTCTCACTAAATGTGCATTACATCTAAGCATAGTGCAATTGTCTAGCACCTACATTATTAGTTGCCAGCCTCTTATGCAATGCTTTTTTCTTTATTCTCCATACCCTCCATTCATTTATGCAGCTAGACATAATTCACACACATCTTCTTCCAGCCAGTATACGCGTATACTTAGTGCTTAGCCAGGGTAAAGGAAATGGATGCCCCAACAGGACTAGCTCTGTAAGTATTTCTGATGTTTATTATTACAGTCTGTACATTTCTAGTGTTTCAATAAAACAAGGCAGAAGAAAAGATTTTTAAATTATAGAATGAGATGGAGAGAAGAGAAACTTAGTGTGATAAAGCTACTTAAATATTGAAACATCAATTTGACAAAAGCTGATATATACTAACACAGTAAGTCAGAAAAGACAAGTTGTCAAAGGTGGACATTCAGAGTGAAGAGTACTGAGAGTTTTCCTCATGACATTTTCTACCTACGTGACACTGAAATTCATTTTCACACAGCAAACAATAAAAATCAGTTACATTTGGAATACCGTACCCTTCAGTTTTACTACAAAACAAACAAACAAACAACATACATTTACATTTAAAATACCTAGGATTTGAATCAAGGTAAAATGTGCTAAGTATGCAACACTGAAAAATGTACTAAATACATCAATTCCCTTAGAAAACCCTCCTTTGTAAACTGGTTCATGCAGTCATTAGTGAAGAATCCAAATATGTTACCTTATATGTGAGTTCAGATACTGGGTACACTTCATGTTTATTGGAGGCTTACTGGAGGAGTATCATTGGCTGGGGTTTGCTGCACAAACTATGCAATCTGCAGGAAGAAGAACTGCCAGATGAAAAATAAATTGAGTACACATGGAAATGTTGTATATATATATATGTCAGAAATGCAGTCAGAAACCTGTAACGTGACAGTTTTTTTTATTATTTTTATTTTTTCCTAATGCAATATAGATACCAGTCAGTCAGTACAATGGACTGAGTTCATTTTGTACTGATTACATAGTGTTTGACATCAGTTTTTTCAGAACATTTTTTTTCTATTCCATGTTGGCCAAACAATTTAATGTTGTGCACAGTCAACTCCGTTTTAAAACCTTTCTTTGTACTTTATGATAAGCAAAAATGGGATGCTTTCAGAACTAATTTCTAGTGCATTCAAAAGTTAGTGTAAAAATGTTATCTCCAGTATGCCTTCTTTTTTTCCTAGATGAACTACAGATAGGTTCCTTAATTAAAGCTGAAAGGAAATCAGAATTTGAAAGGAAAGAAAATAAAATGAGAAAAGGAGTCAATGAAATGCTGAAAAGTTTGGTTTAGAAACTTGACTTTAAAGACATAAAGTCCTCTGGAATGGTATTTCAGGTGGTGAGATAGATCATTTGTGACAGATCTGGAGCAAGTATGTTACTGCACTATCCTTCATTGTTAGGAAGTCAGTCTGCTGCCTGACTTAATGAATAGAAATATACTCTAAATTCTGAACTTAAATACTGAAATCTTGACTCAGTTTCCTCCCTTCGATGCAGTCTGGGTTTGGTCTTAAGATAGAACTATAACCACACTTCGTCAGTTTAGTTATCCATACTAAATACTTTAATTGTATGAATGTCCAGTCTGAGAACACGGACTGGTTTACAGATATTCTGTGGTTTGCTGTTTCAATTATCACTCAGAGTTGAAGAGGGTGACCAGCTTCTTGAAAAAATCAAGACTGCAAAGTCCCAGTTGCCAGGAATCAGTAAGGCCAAATTAATTAGTACTTCTGAAAATGCATCCAATAACTTTTCTTGATGTGATTAAAACTCAGTCTTTGATAGGCAAGAAAAAATGAACCTTGACATGCAGATCAAAGCAGAAAGTAGTAAGAGTTTAGGAGATGGAGAGTTCCTGCATTAGATGGTAGGGGTTGCTGACTATATTTAGCATTCACTAGACTTACATAGTTATGTTTCTGGAAAGCTTTCTAATAAAAACAGAAACTAATAAATAACAGAAAAGACTCTCCAGTGGAGTTCAGCCGTGGATGGAGGGTGAAGCAGGAGCATGAGCTATCCTGCAGCAGAATCCATCCTTCAGTGTCTGACCAGAGCAGGACTGCCAACAGTCTGGAACATGAACTGGAACTGTCTGGCCATGAACATCAGCAGGCTTGAGGCTGGGTTGTAGATCTGGGAGAGTCAAGGTGAGGTTATGCAGGGCTGGGATCAAGCACTAGGGCAGGGCCTGAGCCTGCAAGCAATTCCCATGCCAAGGGCACAGAGAACAGAAAAGTTATATAGAAGAAAGCCTGGGAAAAAAAATCATTTTCCAAATAACTGGTATACAAGCAGATTAAAAACCACCCTACCATCCCACACAGAAGTCTGGTATTATTTAATTGGTTCTGTAACAACACTACTATACAGCTTTATTATATACCACTTAAATTTTCTAATACTATGATTCATACATACGTCAGTTCCTGTGTGTCTCTGTAACTTTGAGCAAGGATGGCAAGCTGCTAGAAAGCCAAAACAAAATATTTTAGTTTATTCTCTGAGGCATTTTTCTGATATACAAGTGTAGAAAAATGTTTTCAACTTCAATCTGTTATACTAATCAAAAATTATATTCCTGGAATCAATTTGATGACATTAAAAGCAACTCTTCTGCTCACTTTTATTGGTAAGTAGACATGTTTTACTTAGTTCAGGATAAAGCAGGATCTTGCCTCCTCTTCCGTACTAGCTTGGGAATGAGATTACACATGATTCTGAAGGTAAAATCAGTTTTCTTTGAAGGAATGATGAGAAGACAGTTTTCAAATATTATGTTATCTGGCTCTTCAAATGTTGCCATTTCAGAAATAAATTATGAGAAGCAGGTGGGGTTTTTTTGTTAGAAATAAATCAACAATTTGCTAATTAGTATGCTAAAATGAGAATAATGCAATGCAACTGCATATTGCAGAAATATGCTGAAAAGGTTGGCTTAGAAGGGTGACTTTTAAAAGAAGAACCTTAGAGAACCAATAGAAAGCACTTTCTGACTTCCTGGGGTGTGCTTGGTATGTCTCAAACACTTGCAATGCAAGGCCATGATAACAAATTAAAGTCTGATATCAGCAAATATGGTATCTCATCCTTTAAAAGGCTAATCCTGCTCCACTGACAAATTGTCCTACCCCTCCTGCAAGAAAGTTTTGGCTGCGAACTTATTTTTTACAAACTTATTGTGAACTAGCTTGTTCATGACCTTGCGACACTGCACCTACAAACTTAGCAGGAATATAAGGATGCCCGAGAGGGACTTCTGAGGTCATTTTTTTCTTCTTCATCTTCTTAGTGGTCACTGTTGCTGTTTTGATTGTGGGACAGCATTGGAACTTCTGCAAATAGGCTTTTAAAATAGACCAGTGATCATTCTTTCTTCTGTCTATTTTTCTGAATTATTCTTTCTCTGTTTTTGTCAGTTTTCTCTTTTAGCTCTTTTTCTCTCATAAAATTATTAAGTAATTGCAAGATCTAAAAAGCAACATCATCTTAGAAACTGTATCTCTCATATAGTTGTTAAGTCATAAAATTGTTAAGTGGTTGTAAGGATTATTTTGGTTCCTTAAGGCATAGTTAACCACCCAGTTTAAAAAGCACTGTAATATTAGAGTGCCAACATATTTGGGATAATTGTTTGTCAAAAGTTCTGGGATCATTGTAGTATATAGGTTTTCCTTAAAATTGATGATTTTGTGTGGAGCTTTGTGTATCATTTTACTTAAATCTAACAGAGGTTATTCACAAATATGGTCACCTCTTCCCTCCCCTTACAGGCGGAACGTGATAAGCACATAACTTGGAGACTCTTCCATGATACTATCAGAGCTGCCTGAAAGTAAGAGTATGACTTTTACTGAAAAGTGATACCTCACTTCCCTATCCTTCTATTTCAAGGGCTCAGCTTCTGCAAAATGCAACTCCATGTAATACACCTTATCAGGTATTTGATAATATCATGTATTTGTAATACACCTAATCATGTATTTGATCAGTTGAAATCTCTGATTTAATTTGACTCAGATGGAGATATGAACCAGTGAATGTTGCTGAATCTTTTTTACTCAGTGATATTTAAAACTAAATCAGTCCGATATATAAGAGCTTATTGTGGATGATGGAATGAAGCAATATATTGCGTCCTAGCTGTATGCTTTTCTAAAGGCAGGTAAATATTAGAACAGATTTGTTGTAGTTTTGAAAATACTAAATCAATTACATGAAAAAATATTTTTTCAAATTGCTTTGCACAAATTATGCAGCTAAGAGCTGAAATCTCGTTCATCAGTCTTAGATCAGAAACCTGCATCTGCCTATAACACAACTATCAAGAATTTAAATTCTATTTTTTATCAAAATTGAGACTGTATAGCAGAATGATCTGTACTCAAAGTAGGTACCTAACCACTGCTATTTACCACCAATAACACAAACGGATCTGTCGATTTTAGTTGTGAAACATATGGCTTTAGTAAGGAAGAAATGACAGTTGAGCTAAGTATCTTTGACAGAGTAACTCTAGAAGAAGAATAAAAAGTTACTTGCTTTGAAAATTGCCTTGCTTTCTTCAAAGCCCACACTCTTCACTTCACCCTCTGTCATCTTAATATCCGTGAGTTCTGTTTCATGTGAGAAGTTTTTCATGTCTTAGTACCTTTCAAAATTATATGAGATGTATGGCCATGAGCAACTGTCAGGATTAGCATTACTGAGCATAGAACATGCTATTTCTTTCAAGTCAGAGAAGCCAATTGCTATTATTACATTAAAAACTGACCATGGATTATGTATCTTCTTCCATCTTCTTTTTAAAACTATTAGTAGTGTATAATTTCATTATAGTTTGATTTGTTTTCTTAATATAAACTTTCAAATTTCTTCTGACTTGAAAAATTTTAAAATGCCTGGCTATGGATAATTATTTTTAGTTTCATCAGTTATTGAAGTTTATTGAAGCTACAGTTATATAGAAATATTCCTGATTCCTAAATACAGAATTTTTAGAACTCTATTTAGTTTTGATAGTATTCTCTACCTGAAAATTAAGAAGTCTCATGTAACTCTAGCATTTTTTCATATAATAAAGAGATCAGAAATTTTGTACACGATATTCCTACTTCAACAGAGGTTTACATTTTTCAGTGTTACTCACAAGTAGTCATCTTTCAAATCTGGTTACAAAATAGTGATAATTAAGATTTCAGACAGGAAAAATATGACTGACGTATTATTGGATATCAGCTATGTATGAGACATTAAAAGTGAATTATTATTCTGAAATGTGAAAACAATAGAAACATCACTTACAGCAGGATATTCTGTAGTGGGGAAAATATATAAGGACTTCTGAAAAAGTTCAGAGCCTAAAATAACAAATATATCATATTAATTTCATACTTAGCCTTGCTGATGATATGTGGCCCATCGATCCAGTCTCTCCAGATCCCTCTTCAGAGTCTCTTTACCCTCAAGCAGATCAACATTCCTAACTTGATGAAATCAACAAACGTACAGAAGGTACAATCAATTCCTTAATCAATACTACTGAAAAGGAGATTAAATAAAACAGGCTCCAGTACCTAGCCCTGGGAAATATCACTCACGGCCAGCAGCCAATTGGATTTAACACCACCCACAATGACCCTTTGGGCCCAGCCATCCAGCCAGGCAATGGCAGCTCCCACTATCAGTACAAGCTGGGGGACTAAAAGATTGAATGCAGTCCTGCCAAAAAGGATGTAGGGGTAATGGTACATGGCAAGCTGGGCATGAGCCAGCAATGTGCCCTCACTGTCCATAAAGCCAATTGTATCCTGGGCTGCATCAAAAGCATGGCCAACAGGCTGAGGGAGGTGATCCTGTCCTTCTACTCTGCAGTGGTGAAACCACCTGGAGTACTACGCCCGGATGTGGAGTCCTAAGTACAGGAGAGACATGGACCTGTTGGAGTGTGTCCAGAGGAGAGCCACAAAAATGATCCAAGGGTTGGTACACCTTTCCTACAAGGACGGGCTGAGAGAGATGGGGCTGTTTAACCCAGAGAAGAGAAAAATTCCAGGGGAGACCTGATAATGACATTTCAGTATCTAAAGGGGGGGCTATAAGAAAGAAGGGGACAGACCCTTTAGCGCAGTCAATTTTAATAAGGGGAATAATTTCAAACTAAAGAGATGAGATTTAGATTGGATATAAGGAAGAAGATTTTTATGATAAGGGTTTTTATGATAAAGAACAGGTTGCCCAGAGAGGTTGTGGCTGCCCCATCCCTGAAGACATTCAAGGTCAGGCTCAACAGGGCTCTGAGCAATCTAATCTAACTTAGGTGTCCCTCTTAATTGCAGGGAAGTTGAACTAGATGACCTTTAAGGGTCCCTTCCAACTCCAGCAGTTCTATGATTCTTTGACAGAAAAAAAAACCCATTCTTCATATGTTGATCATTGTATGGGGTGCAACCTGAATCATTTAACACAAGATCACAATGACAACTCCAGACAGAACATTTGAAACTATCTAGAGCAGTAACTGATAAAAGCAGAGTTGGAGTAAAAATTTAGGACCTGGTGCTCACTACTCTCCTTTCCTTGAGGCCTGTCCAGCATATCCAATATTTGCTTTTCTCCCCTTTGCTGTGGACAGGCAATTCCTCATTTGAGGTCTGAGTAGTTGGTGGGAGTTAAATTTACCTGCTTTGTTGAGTTCTTCTTCTCACACATAGTACCTATATCCTTGTTCCAAGATTTCATAGAACAGTGGATGTTATTTAAGAAGATATCCTCTCATGTTTCACTCCATTTAAGGTTATAGCAGTCTCTAGATTAATAGTTAATTCTGTAGAAAAAAAGCGTGAAATCTCCAATTAATTTCTGGCCTAAAAGCCAATGAGGTCTTCAGAAACATACTTAAATCTATAACAGACACATAGACCTTTTCAATGTACTGTTAATATGACAGATGTGGCTGTCTGTATAAACACTCTTCTTAATTTATGTCTTTTAGCAGTTTATATATTATAGCTTATAAAAGTAAATGTTGCACAAAGGACAAATAATCAGGTCATACAGACCATCTAATAGAATTAATGCCAGGAAAAGAAAGCGTAATGTAGTACATTGGCACAAAAGCTTAGACACTTGAGATCATGATTATATGTTTAGTGATGCTACAAAAATGCCTTTTTTCCTTATTGTAATATTGCTGAACATGTATAATTTGAGACCACAATAAGTATTTAATATGTTCTTGAAAACTGATGTAAATATGAGGAAAGAGATGCCGTTAAAACCAAGATGGCTGTATTATAAGCCACAAGACTTAAAAGGATTACATTTAGAAGGTTAAATTCAATGTCATTCTTTTTTCAGTCATGAATCGTAAAATCCATTTTGTTGGCTAGAAACCAGATGCAATTCAAAGCTTGAATAAAACATATTCATGTGGAGGGAGAGCAGGGGGAATACAGTTAATTTTTGAAAGAAGAATGTAATTTCATATTGTAGCAATAAAGATCCATGAAAGCTGTCCTTGGCAATTAACTAAATCCAGAAGTTGTGCATTGTTATTGCACAACCTTTTTTTTATTGCACTTTATTTCTTACATGCCACCTATTCTGAAAATTGCAATGCACTGATATCTGTCAGAGACTGTGAATGTAAGGAACAACTCAAGTGTTTCTGAAACATCCCCTATCTTTTGTGAACTTTTCTTATGAGAATCACAAAAGTCAATATTAAAAAATATTCTCTTCTGGGATGAGTAATAAATGGTGCACAACACTTGAAAGGAAAGATTAGAATAGCTTGGTTTGTATTAGTCTATCAAATGTAGGCCACATAGGATAGCTGTTCATAAATAAATCAATGAGAAAACAATAAGGGAGGGGGGGGGGGGAAGGAGGAGGGGGAACAGACAAACTAAAAGATAAGTAGTTAAAGTAGTTGTTGCTTGACACAAGAACAAAGCAATTCTGAGCACATTAAGGTTGTAAATTTGAAAGTTCCTAGTCGGGGTAATAATAAAAATAATTTAATTTATTTTAAAATAGGTCACATCATGAAGGAGTAATATGATAGCAGTAAGTGGGTTATTCTAAATGCCCAGCAGGTTGTTTAAGTGATTTCTGTGCCCTCAACCTCCAGTCCCATTTTTTTTTATTTTTTATTTTACATTTCTATTGATCTCAGTAGTTCTTGAGTTATGTCTGCTTTGAAAGAACTTGAAAAATAATTTACAAGAAGAGAGCATTCATTTTCAACTATTCCTAAAAGAGGTAACATATAATTAAATAATTAATTTTAAGCACTTATCTAACTACATTGCTGGGATTGAACCAATTTTATTTAAATAAACATATTCTCACACAGGACAAAATAAATTGCTCTTGTCACAAAAGTCTTCAGCCTACCGAACCATTTTCTGCACAACTACGTCTATCCAACAGTAAAATAATCCGTTTCATGGTCTGTTCTCTTCCTCTCTACATACTGCTAAAGATATTCTACTTCTTGTAGTAATAAGTACATAGCTGACTTTTAAAGAAGGCACAAGGTGTACCAAGATTTGACTCAGCACAAGAGCTTACAAACTGATAAATAAGCTGCTCTAAAAGTAATTCCTCCTATGTTATTATGTTGGCCCATGTCAGAGGCAGATGTTGGTTCAGCAGTAGAGGTTAAAACCTCCTGCTAACATTCTGTTGCATTTTGTTGGCGTGCAACAGATGGCAATGAGTGAGATTCCCATATCTCCTTATTGTTTCCCAGATGCTGATTTAAAAATCCTCTTCTCAATTCTGTGATTACCCTGAACCCCATTTCAAGGATACAGTTTAAATTTTTGCGTCTAATTTTAGGCAATCTGAACATGACTTTTATATCTGGTCCTTAGTGCCTGCTTGGCTGTACTCAGATCAAAATCTACAATTTGCATAGCTTCTTTTCTCTCTAGTGAATATGGTTCAAAATTAAGGAGGAATTATTTCCCCAAACGTTTTTTTAAAAGGGAAATGTGATTAATACTTCAACGCTATCAACAAAAAAATATTGTTTTATACGAATACTTATGATTTTAGACATGTTAACAAATATTAAGCATTTTAAATACCTTAGCACTATAAACATATAAGAGACTACATGGAAAACATCCATGAAGGACACAAACCACTAATAATGAGATGAGCAACGGGTTGAAGAAAACAAGGTCAGATTGTTCTTCTTCACTCATCTATATTTTAGAAACTATTGCTGTGTTCATGTCTGTGTTAAAGGTGAGACCTAGAAGGCCAGTGATTCTAAAAACAAATCTGTCATGCTATTGGATTGATATCAATGACCAGAATTTTGAGTGGGTCTTAAAGTCATGGTATGATAAAAAAGGGTATATCTGTAGAGGACAGACAACAAAATTGAAGAGTTTAATAACATCCTGATCTCATCTCAATCTGCAGAAGTGGAGAGGAAAAGTCAGGAAATTTTTTAGCTGTATGTGCTTAGTGTAAGTAAAGAATTTATGTACGGACAGGACAGGATTCAGGCATAAGGACCGGAGCCAGGCAGAATGTGCTGATATTAAATAGTTACATTTCTACTGAACTGCAAATGACATTGGTTGTTTCCCAAATGAGATTTTGGAAAAGGCTTATATCATCTTTTCTTTTGTTTCAGTTTCCAGGGCATTAAAATATAGCAGCATGTAAGCCCAAGCAGCGACAGTTTTATGAACAAGCTGGAATACATTAAAAATGCTGATATATACAATATCACCATTTTACCGTACAATATTGCAGTGACAACAGAATACACAGGGAAAAAAATATTTCCAAAGAAGTTAACTTCTCTATCTAGCAGTCATGTAAATGAATCTAATACTAAAGCATCAAACTGGAAGAGTGAAAGTAGGGTACAGCACGGGCAGTAGCACAGTGTCCCCAAAGCTGGCCAGCCAACAGCTCTCTTGTGTATGAGCTGCCCAGAATGTAACAGAAAGGAGTATTGGGCAATGCTAACCAGGATATCAAGTCTAATTATGTTGCAAGTGCGTTGCACTGCACACTAAGTCTCAGTCCTCTGCTGAAGCACGGATCAAAGCTCATTCATCTTCCAGGTCTTTTCAGAAATCTCTGTGCAGGCAGAAACTTAAATCTGTAGTGCTTAAAATAAGAACTTTAAGGGTTTTACATATCTTTATTCACTGAACTCTGCCTCTATTCCTTTCCTGAAGTGACAGATCCAACATTTTAATGAACTAGTTAATATTTAAATAAGATTTTCATAAGCTGCATAGTTTCTTAGACATGACAAAAATCTCCCTTCTAAGCCCATGAAATACATGACGCACCATACATGAGATTGATAAAATATTTTTTGTTTTATTTACTTATTTTTTTTTATACAAATAACTGGTCAAATATTTTTATGCCTATAATCTGAAGTAGCACTGACATAACATCTACTTAATACTATCTTGTTGGTGACTCTTTTTATTAATATTAATTTTCTCTTGTAAATTGAACATGAAAGGGCCAAACAAATCTTTCTACAATCTAATATTCTTCATTTTGTTCGACGCAGTTATAGTTTTCTAAACCCATGAGATGGAATTATTGCTGGTTCTCAAATATTGCACTGTTACTAAGATCCATGTCTTTAGAAGAGTAGAAAGGATACAATCAGAAGAAACTGGGACAGCGTGAGGATAAATCGTTTACACAGCAGAAACACAAATTCTATTGCTGTGCCCATTTTGGTTCTTTCATCCTTTTTGTCTTTAAATACTAAATCAATAGCAATGAGAATATGGAATAGAGAAAAACTTAAAGGACAAAAGATGGCCAGCTTAAAAGAAGCAAACAGCTGCTGCAGAGACAACATATACAGCATTCTGCTTGCTTTCTGCAGTAAAGAGACACTAACATCAAAGATTTTCTTTAGATCATTACAAAAGGAAAATAAATAAATAATCACAGTCAGATAGTTTTAGTGCTTCCAAGAATAGATAGAACAAAGAGTAACCAAAGATACAAGGGTTGTCTTTGTGAACAAGACATTTTTCATGGTTAAATTAATTTTTCATGTAGTAAGGCTAAAACCAAAGTAGTCTAATGTGGTTTTTGTTTGCTTAAACACTTTTATCAACTAAACTTAAAAGTCTAACATTATAAGTCAAAATATGATATCCTTGTTATGTTTTCATTTATTTTTCTGGAAAAATGGGTACAGATGATTAGCTCCAATTACTTCTATAGTTCTAATTTAAGCATGCCTTGACACAGTGTCTATGAAGAAAGTCTCAGAAGCACAATTATTATATTGCAGCAAGAGAAGAAAAATACTTTTGAGGCTTAGATGAAAAAAATAGGGAATCTTGTTACAATCACCTCTCTGAAATCATCTACCTTGTCTTTCTTTCAAAAGTATAAATACGGTGTAGTGCTATAATTATAATCCTACAGATTTAGTACTGTTTTAATAAAAATGAAAATATAAAGTACTATGAAAGCATCTTTAAGAAGCAGCAAAAGCTCTGAGGAGAGCACAGTTGGAAATTTGCCAGTGTTGTGATCACATTAATATTCAATAGAAAACTTACATTCAGCACATTGGTAATAGTGAGGTCATTTTAAAGAATTCAATGATACATTTTTCAATTTTATTTACTGTAATTACTGGAAAGCACTTCACATTTCGGATCTAATGTGCAGAAATTTGGTAGGTGAATTGGGGATGTCTTAAGAATGAGGCAGAAATTACCATGTGTTTTATTTTTAAAAACATGAATGGAAAGTTCTAGCAGTGTTAATAAGCCCTGGTTTACACTAAACCTTTCAATTTCTGTAAAAAGCAAATATAAATAATTATTTATTAAAGATTAATGTATTTTTAGTTTGTTACTGTTTGTAGTTTATATTAACTTACATGAATTAATAAACGGCCTAGAAAAGTTTTCATTTATTTCAGGTTGAAAGAGTGCACATACTCTTTTCAAAGAACAAACGAGGTGTTTCTGAGGTACTACTGGATGCAATAAACTATATCTCCCCATGCTGTATAATGACAGAAAGTATTCTACACCCTTATCCCTGAAATCAGACTAGCTACCTACTACTGCTAATATAGTATTAGAGGCATTGGTGAGAATGGCAAAGCTGCTGCTGATTTCAAGGGAGTGGTACATGGGTTAAAAATCAGTTGTAAGAGCCAAAATAACACTGATGAATATAAACATATATCCATTAAAATACATCTATTTGAAGAAAAGATGAACTGAACATGTGAAATATTTTGTTCTGATTGCTTTAAATCTGGTATCAAACAAATGCTTCTGTTTTTATTTCAGTTGGACTGCATCCTATATTACAGGGACTATCTTCATACACACAAATGCTTATTCAGAGGATTTGTACTCAGGCTTATGAATGCAAATTTGCCTGTATACAAAACTCACCACAGCAGCATCTCCATCTTGAGCTAGTTTAAATCAGTATGAGAAAAAAGAATGTTAGTATAAAACTTTCTCACTTTCCTGCTTTCTATGAAGAAATGTGCACACGTGGCTTGCTTTGTTCTTTCATTGAAAAATGTGTCAACAGTTTTGTCATCACAGTTTCTGTTCCATACTTGATATTATTTCACATTCGAATCTCATGAAATAAGTCGTGCCTGCAGCTTTGTTAACTCAAGCTCTTACAATCTAAGCAAATCGCTCCACTGAAAATAGTTAGCAACTGAATTAATTAATTCATCATTTATTAAAATGTTTACGCCTGGAAGGCTGGATTTGAGAGTCAGTTTTTCTTTTTCATATTGCATGCAATTGATATAATTGAGATGGGATGTGGATTGTACTGGATGTTACAGCATGACATTGGTCATCACTTTGGGAAGGACAAGCAATTCATTGAGGAAGAGAGGAGCAGGCTCTTACACTCAGAGATAGATTTCTAGATTTCCACTATCATATGTAACCATATCCTCCTGGCAGCTACTTGGTGTGAGAAATAGTGATATGGGCTTACAGTAGTAGAATCTGCTCATAAAAGTGAAGGCAGAAACCAAAAGCAAACTCACACAAAGCAAGCAAAGCAGAACTCCCAGATAAGCACCTGGACTCAGCACAACTGCCAGAGCAGCCATACAGCAGCAAATTTCATCAGCCAAGAAAGAGAAGTAGGCATTGTTCTTCAGCCCTGGACTTCTGATCGTTCATGTATACCATAAATTCAGATGGAACCCTATGTCCTTGAATAAGTAAAGATTACCATTTTGTTGTATGTAAGAAGGACTATTTTGATAAATACTTTCACTGAAGCTATAGTCTTCTGCTGTGTAGCGTTATACCCTTTATACTGCACTAATGATTACAGTTATAACGATAAGAAGTAGAATACTGTCCTACTTACACCACTTTTTTAATCAAAAATTTGACCGCTGGGAACTTATTTTTAATTAAGCACACCAAATTCCACAGTAACCCAATCAGACGCTGCTATAAAGTGAAAATTAATATTTGGAAGGTAGGATTCAACTGGCCAGGCTTCACTGTTCTTAACCATATGCACAGTAATGTTTTCAAAGGCTGTCACTTAGGAGGATACTATAGATGCTATTTCTTAGATTTGCTGGTAATGCAACATTAATTATACATGAATTCATGGTCAATTTCCTAAGAAACCCTAATAAAGAAAATGCGTCCATATTTTCTTCAGCTTGTACTTCTAAACTCTTGTATTTCATATCACTAATAAATTGTTAATTTTAAAAGATACATTTCTTGAACAATTGGAGTTTCTGGTTCATGAATCACAGCATCATATTTTATTATGACTTTATTTTTGTATGATACACAGTAGTTCTGTATTATGCATAGATGTTGTTTTCACTTTGCTGCTTACCAAGAGAAATGCACTGCATTCTTTCTTCAATGCCACAACTGCAAATCCTTAGAGTAATATGTGGAAGAGTATACTTTTCCCGGGAAAAGAAAAAAAAGATAACACAGAGCAATATGATACAAAAACAAACAAACAAAAAAAAATAGCAAAAAAACCAACAAAATCCACACAGACAAAAGAGCAACGTTAGCGGTAATATGTAGAAAAGCATCAAATATTTCCTGCAAAAAAAGTGATTTGTTTTCAGATTCATGTGTAAAAGCTTGCAGGATATAGATTGGTGCAATGCCATTTAATTTCATAGAACCGTGGAAAGATAAATATGTTTAATCCTGCTAAGATTCCAACCTTCTCTACTTCCTGCAACAAATAAAAATTATTATAAACAAGCTGCACTCAAAGTTTCCAGAAATGTCAAGCTGTTCAGTGTTCTCCAAAAAAGAAAGAATTGCTGGTAAGAGATCTAAGGTTCTTAAAACCTCATCAGTGGAGGCTGATGGAAGCAAATCAGAAGATAGTGCAACTAATGGTAATATTTAAAGGGAACGGTCAGATAGAAAGATATGTTTCAGAGGACCGCAATGGACAACACAACAGGACATGATTCTTATCTGAAATACTGTAACAAAACTTGTGGAAAAATCAACAAAGTCAGTGACTGACACAAAGTAAAATCACGGCATCTCTAGAATTATCATCTAATCTAAGAATATAACACAAAATGCTATGTATTGAAAGAGTTGTAAATGTTACACTTTTTCTTTGCCATTTTCATTATTAAAATTAAATTAATTTTAGAGAGAAAATACACTGCAACTTGCAAGAAGTAGAAATTAATTATATCTAGCAAAGATATTTTAGTTTTTTAATTGTTGTAACCTGTTTGACACCTGCGTTATCTGTCATTGTTCTTATCAACCAAAATTCCCTTTGGGGCTAAGAATATTTTCATCTCTCTTGGGCTGAACAGCTGATGAAAATTTAAGGAAGTGAGGCAACTCTAGACCTTGATACGACATTGTCTACTTCAGGCGGAATTTTCAAGGATCTTTCATAATGCTGATATTCATGAGCAGAGAAACAGCAAAATAGAAGTCATATATAGCAGTGATTCTACTGAGTATTTGGGGACTATACACTGAATGAGGCAGGTTTTGTTCAGCAAGTACCCACCCTCCATCCTCCCTTCTTGCACTCCCCCAATGGTCATGAGCAAAGATGGACTGCCTCACAAACTAGAATGGCACTTTTATCTACCTTGTACATGTTCTACACTCAATAAAACAAGACCGGGCAAGATGCACACACTGTCAGACCTAAGATATCTGACACAATAGAAATGACTCTTGCCCATGATTACTTTTAATTAATTTTGCTTCTTTTATGTCCCAGTTAATTTCTCCTGCATAGGAGTAGCTAGCTTTGTCAAATCTTTGCATATTAAATACTTCGATATTATTTGTCCCTGAAAAGCATCACTGGACTTTCCTTAATTCCTTTTCTTTGCACTTTTGTTTCTTTTCTGTAAGATTCAGCTTTTTCTTTCAAAAATATTCTCTTTAGAAAGCCAGAGAACTTGGCATTTTCTAATCAGTGATATCTAAATATATTTTCTGTTACTATCCGATCACAAATAAACAGTCTTATTCTGACTTCTCAATCCCAACATAGCCAAACTAGAAATTTAGCTAGTTTCTACTGTTTCTTAACATTACCTTATCAGACAATGTGCCCTTGTGCTTTGACTTCATTTTCACACTGCATTTCAAATCCTTTTGATAACTCCTAGAGCAAACACACAGGCCAGACAGAAAAGAAGATTAACCCTTCATCCCAAAGGGAAAAGAGACTTTGTTCAGATTAGCAGAGAAAAATATTAGTAGTCAGGGAAACTGAGGGTACTACTGTTTGAATAGAAGAGATGAAGTATGCACACAAGACAAATGTTACATAACCAGTACACATTTTCTGCAAATTCTACAATGGAACATACAATTTCCTTCACATAATACTCCATAGTTTATGCAGGGAATCTATACACCTGCAAATTGTTTAATGTGCTAGGATTAATACCAGTAAAAGAAATACAGAAGAACCTACCATCTAGTATGGCTTGTCTGGAGGACAGACGAGATGACAGAAGCTGGTTTCTCTGCTTTATGGTCTGACTTGACTTTGGGAATTGCCAGGAAGACCAAGACACTCAGAAAAATTATTCTGCATGAACTACATTTAGCACCTCCTGTTTCTTTCCATGAGTAAGTCGTCAGGCTGTGCACTTCTCAGTCTTGTTGCATCTGTTCAGATCTGTTTCCTGGAGCATGGAAAGACGCCAATTTTTGTGAAGGGTAAATTACAAGATGGAGGTACTTATGACTGTTATTCAGTCTCTTAATTGATGACTTCCCCTCAAGGGCAGGTTTGGTGATCCACATGAAGCTGGGAGTCAGTTTCAAAATAAACAAGGTCAGAGAATTTGATGGGAGAACAATAGATGCTTGTTGAGTTGGGAAGAGAGTAAACCCATATGAGGAAAATAATCTTAGTGGGAATAATCACCTACGACTATGTTTACACTAAGAAAAATACTCTATAAAGCATCAGCAAAAAAACAAAAAAAAAATTAAAATTAAAAAAAAAATCAGAACACCTTGCAGGCAGCAAGATGTTATTTAGGTGGAATTTCAGAATTGGTAGTGGAAGCATAAAAAGTGCAGTTCCTAATGTTTTTATTAAAACAGCTATCCCCTTGAATATACATGCATATAGTGGGAGATCATTGAAAGCAAATAATCTGAGGGCAGGGGAAAGCCTTCCACATAAGAACTTAGTAATATATTTTTTATATTGCATTTCTTCGTTTCACAAACTGCAGACAAACATAGAAGTAGTTGGAGATGTGAAATGTAAAAAATTTGATTTTCATTGAAAACCTAAAAGTAACTGAACACATTTGGAAATCCAGTGAAGTGGGAGTTAGAATTATTCCTCTCAAAGCTTTTACAATTAGAATCTGATTTATATTCCTGTAGTGCCAAAAAAGAAAAAAAGCCTAAGAATTGAGCCAGATGTTTTTCAGTCACAGAACAGTGACAGGTGGTCCCTGTCCAAAGAGATAAAACATCAACAGGGACATTTGGCATGGAATAATGAGCAAAATACAAGAATAAATGAAAATAAGAACGTAAACAGTAGTGGTAGCAAACAGCATGCAACTCCCACCGTTGGTAAGGCTAGATAAATGGTTGGAAAAAAATAAAAAGGAAATTCAACGGAGATTAAAAAAAAAAAAAAAAAAAAGAAAAGAACACATGGAATTGTAACAAAGCCAAGAAGGAAAGAAATCAAAGCACAGCTTTCAGCTCATATATAAACCTTACTTTCCTCTAAAACCTACTGAAACTTAACTCCTTACTGTGTGCCTCCCCAGTATAATTCTAGTTTCTGATAGAGGTGAGCTCAATTCACCCTCTTCCACCGTGCAACATTAACAAGCTATTCTGGATATTTTATCTGAATTTTTAGCCTACCCCCTTCTGTTTTCATATATCCATATATATACATATGGATATATATATATAATATATATATTATATATATATATATCATATATTATATATTATATATATATATTATATTCTATATATATTATATATATAATAATATATAATATAATATATATTATATATATGTAATATATTATAATATTATATATATTATATATTATATATAATATTATAATATATATAATATTATAATATATTACATATATATAATATATATTATATTATATATTATTATATATATTATATATCTATTATATATCTATTATATATATTATATATATATAATATATATAATAGATATATAATAGATATATAATATAATATATATATAATATAACATATATATAATGTATATATATATATATTATATATATATATATAATATATTATATATATTTAATTAGCTTATTATGGAAGCCTTTATGTAAAATTGATATATATATATATATCAATTTTACATAAAGGCTTCCATAATAAGCTAATTAAATTTTTTTTTTAATACCACATAGAGCAGGCTTCCACTGACACTTCCCTTTAATTTAAATTTATATATTTTTCCATGGATGTGAAGTTAGATTTGGCTATACTAAAGTTTGCTTGCATTCTGTGTGAATCAAGCTTTTTTTTCTTTTTGTCACCTGCCAACTTTTTTTCTTCAACTAAAAATGCTAAGCAGAATGAGACTGGGCATCAATCTTTGCGAGACCCAACTAGAGCTGACCCCCTCTCAGTGACAACTATCATTGTGTTTTGACTGCTGGTTTGTCAGTTTCAATACAGTCAATGCTCACCATGTTAAGTTTGTATCATTCTGTATTCTCAATCAAAATGTCATGCAGAAACAAGTCAAATGCCTCACAAGTAATCAAAATCTTATGAGGGTGAGGTATAGGCAGTGTTTTCCGAAACAGCTTCAGTGGATTATCCTTAATTATTTTACCTGCCTCTAACCTCTTTTAAGAGTCAAGTACCACATCAGCTATTCTACTTTCATCAAGGATTTACACATATTTAAAGAAAATTTTGGTATGTGTATTTACTCGATTCTAGTATCAGTGGAAAGTGTCACTTAGCTCTACAACTAAATTCTATTCAGAGATAATTGAACAGAAATTTTTAAGAAAAGGCTATCATTCTAATCAAAGAGCAAATATATTTTTCTTAAAAAATACATAAAGATATCCCATGTTCATGTAAATTGGCGTATTTGGATTAGGGGTCAAAAGACTAAACTATTTAGACAGCAAAAACAAACTGAGTCAATAATATAACGTAGGGAGCACTAGCCCCTAGAAAAGACGGATGTTAAAAATGTGCTAATTATCTAGGAGAAGTCAGTGACAACTTGGATTAACACACCAAAGATCCCTGGGTTTGTTTGTTTGGTAAAACACTTGGGGTATCCTGTCAGCCATAAGATGAGAATTATTGCAATAAAAGCAACATTCTGAACAACCTAGCTGAACCATTTTCTCTAGTATAATGTCTGTCTGCTCATATAATATCCTGTGTTTTCTTCTAGTTTGCTCTAGACGAACACATTTTCAAGATATATTTCTAAACTATTATGGCTAATATTCATTGTTTGACTTGGATGAGGAAGAAACATCTACTGTATTTTCGTAGCCATTATGTGAATAAAATCAAATATCCACTAGATATTTGCAGTCATAATGTGAGTAAGCTTGGTACATTTTACTATTATCAGTTTCTGCCTTTTTTTTAAAGCATCTCAAGGTAGAATTTGTGTTCTATTCTAGATGGCCATATACGAATAAACAGCAAGTGTTGTACCTTCATTCAAGAGGTCACAGTTTACTACGCACACTTTTTTCCATTTCACACACACACAAAAAAAAAAAAGAAAAAAAAAAAAGAAAAAACCCAAAAATACAATGTAGTTAATAATGGCAGTTACACAACCCTACTTGTTTATTTGTGCTGCCATTTATTTACAGGCATTTCATTCCACAGATGAAAGCAGTTTCAGTTCTGAGCTAGTGAAAAATAAGTTCATGAAGTTATGGTCTCCATGGTTTCATTACAGTGCCTGTAATCTGGTTTCAAAATTGCACTTCTGGGGAACACTTAGAGACAGAAGACACTATTATAAAACACTGTCAGTTACAAATTAAAAGAATGTCACCTTAACTCTACACTTGTAAAAGCTGACTTTGGAGTTCAGAAAACCAGCAAAGCAGGTATCTTTTACTGCATTGGTGTTTCTAATAGTAAATGCAGAGAAAGAAATAGACAACAGGACCACCATTAAAGAGGGGAAAAGTTCAGCCATGAGTATCTTCTTCCCCTTCTGTTCATGGCAGCTTTTTCCTAATTTTTCAGAGAACATTAAGGTAAGATTTTAGAAGATGATTATAACATTTTATATTATCATGCGCTGAGTGAAGTTCGAAAAATACCCATGTGTAAACTACATTGTTTTCCACAGTATCTTCCTAAAAACATAAAATACAGAGGCCATCTTTCTAAAATCTAAGGAATTCTCAAACGAATATATTCAACTCCTAAAATACAAGGCCTCTATAAACAGTTTATAAAGCACAGGTACAAGAAAGTTGATATAGGCAATCATTACAACACATCCTAGGCTCCTGGTCACCAAATATCAAATGGAATACCTGAAGGAGCTCTGCCGTAAAACAAACAGTTTGACAATACAGTCACAAGTAGAATGTCTTGTATTTTTATTCTTGTGTTTTTTTCCCCACTGTAGTAAACAGTGGAATAAAGTAAAGAAAGGAAAAGACAAACAATGCTTTTATAATCATATTTTGTGTGTCAAATTTTTCAAAGGAAATCCTGATTTACACAGCTTACAGATTCCCATTGTACACTTAAATACCTATTACAAGGAAAGATGTAAACTCTGAAAGCAGATAAAATAAGATAAAAATCAAACTGTATTTCTCACGAAATACTTTCCATCTCATGTTTGTGAATTAATTGATTCAAGGCTATTCCCTAATATAATCTTTTCTATCCAGATTATTTAAAGAACTACAGCAAGGAATTCTTAACTAGGTCATTCTATATTTAATCTAGACCCAGATTCATGCCTTGAATAGCTTGAATTCAACAGATTTGCAAGGGATGCTCCAAAATTAACACCTCCTATTTTATTCTGTTGGCCCACAGCATAAGCAGCCGATGTTGGTTGGATGGCAGTAGGGATTGAGCCTTCCCACCCATTAGCTGCTGAATCAGCCAATGGCTATGACTCTTGAAAACACAGAGGAAGCTCTCAGCAAGAATAGAACACTATCAAACAGTGTTACTTTGTTTTGTTCCTGCTCTAGTCTCCATGGAAATAAATAGGAAGCATTACTTTTGTAGCAACTTACACGCATCTGAATTGATCTGAAGCAATTAAGATTGGTTTAAGGCCTTCACGGGGAATATTTTCACTGGCAAGGAGTAAGTCCAGTCTATGAAATAATTCTGGAGATGAAAGAAGAAATTATTGACAAGATAAAAATGATATTTTATCTTCTGATTATTAATTTCGGATTTTTTGCATAATGTTCTATCGGTGACATATAATATTTGACCATACAGCCTGTGTATAGTCCCCACTGAAGCTCATGATGCTACACGTCAAATTAATACTTATTTCCACTTTACAAAGCTTCCATTCAGCAAAATCCCTAATACACATCTGATTTTAACTATGTGGTTAAAATCACTTCCTCGAGTTTAAAGGCAAAATTGAGGAAATTTAAAATTAATTGCTAAAAAATTATGTGCTTTCTAAACTGGACGTCTACACGGTCTTTATAGTAGTTAGAATACAAAATGCTTCCAGAGACTGATTAATTCCCTACAAAGATGAATCCTAATACAGGTGGCATTAGCTTGAGCTGCTTTTTTTTCTCCATTAATTATTGAGGGAGACTAGACAACAAGATAGGACAAGGTAATTAAGATGCCTTGTAAGAAAAAATAGTAGGCCCAAAAGTCTTCAATAGGGTTTAAATGATAATTCTAACCTGCTTGCCCTAGAAGTTATGGTAAAATTTCTACAGGCTTATGCAGAAGATGAGGAAGGTTAATCACAACTTGCTGACTCAGAAGTATTGCTAGTTTAAAGCTAAGTTGCTTGTCTTTAACAAGTTTTGTTATATTCTCGGTATCATGCTCCAACACAAAATACCACTATCAGAAGTAAAAAAAAAAAAAAAAAAATCTCTGCTCTCCTATTTCTGAGACTTAAATCCATATCGCCTTCAGGGACCATTAGATACCTGAAATCACTGCAGCCAATCTCATTTCTACTTTTTACCATTTTTAGTGGGTAGCTTGTCCTGCCAGCATTTGAGCTTTCTCTTGTTTTCCAGAAATTGCACTAACAGAAACAATTTTTCCAATTTACTTTATACATTCTTTTTCTCCCATTATTTCTCTGCTGGGTCTCTTCCACCATAACTTTCCTTTACAGAAATGCTGCTACCCAGTCTGTTTTGTTTCAGGCTATCACCATGGATAGTAGTACTCAGTATATAATTTTATGCTTGAGGTTTCACCTATCAAAACCTGCTGCATCAATATCTTGTCCTCTGATCATAATGTAATTATCACATTCAGAAATAATGACTTCACCAAGGTCTTCTCTTCCCATTTTCATTCATGAATAACTTTGGCTACTGTCAGAAGTTAATAAAAGAAGAGAGAATGGAGGCAACATTGCCTGATTGATATAACACTGCTGAGAGTGTGACAGGCCTGCTTTTTTAAAGATGAAGACAAGCCACACATTCACCTGAATCTCAAATGGGACCAAGTGTCCAGCATTAACAGAATTTCACAGGATTTTAAAAGTATTTCAGATGTTTGTAATTACTAACTGAAATATTTTCTGACTTCAGAAAAAAAAACAACCACACATATAATGTGAATACGCATTAAAAAAAATCACAGATTGTCTAGTAGAATAGATAGTTTTGTATATCATGAGAGGAAACATATATAATTACTACAGCTAAATAAATCTAGCAATCCATACTTCGATATTCTCTTTTTTTTTTCCCCAACAGTGGTTGGCAAGAAAAGTTATAGAAAAAGGCGGAAGAAGGAATGTAGTGAATAATTATTGAAAGAATTTGAACAGAATTCATAGTGTCAGCTTATGCAACCATGCAGGTGAACCTTAGGCTGTTCCAAAAATTTTCTTAAGAAGCAAATCAATAATATTTTCTTATTGTAATTAAGAATAACCCAATTTTTCTATGATTCGTATTTGCTTTAAGGTTCTTTCCTTACAGTCAGAGATTATTAATATATTATCTAGTTATCAATACCTGTGTAATAAATAGTTACTTGTCTTTCAACATGTAATGAATGCTTTTATAAACTCTATAATAATAAATGATATTCCTAATTGTGGTCTTCAAAACAAAGAATATATTTTTGTTTACTGCATTCAAAATGATGTGTACATTATCATTTCCTTATCATATATAAAATATCTTTAATTCAACAGTTTTGTAGAGCTGTTATTTAATATTCCCTCCGGCGGTTGAAAAAATGACAATTTAGATCTTTTCATGTTATTTTGATGTTGGGAATTCGCTTTTTTAAGTGTAGAAATAAATCTATACAACATTTCTTTCTACTATCATATATTTATGTGATTATCTAATCTGTGATTACAGTAATATCTGTGATTACACAGTTATTTCCAGAAAAACAACAATCTACCTGATGTTGTAGCTGCCTTTTCTCTATGAAACAAGTCTAGAACCAAGATACTGGCAGACTTCAGAATTTAGAATTAATGGGGAGATTGATAAAGAACAATACTGAAAACCTCATACTTAGTGAAATTAATAGAGTGGGACCTTAAAAAAAAAAAAAAAAAAAAAAAAGAATTCTAGCTGTTGCAGTAGTCCTATTATCATCAGACTCTTAGTCAAAAACGTTTTTGTTGACAATAGGCTAATTTTTATGAACTTCTTTGGCCTGGGACCTTTTTCATGCAACTATAATTCTGACATCTGGTAACACAGATAATATAATTTATATTCCTTATATCAAGGCTATAATGTAAGACATAGGAGAAAGAAATATCAGACAACAACAAAAGCCCAAAGGAACAATAACAACTCAAGGAAAAGGCAAAACCACAAAAATATAAAAAGAAGGCTCATGTTTATTTAATGAGTGCTCCTGATGGGAAAGAGAGCCAAAATTACCACTGACATTTTTGTGATTTTGACTTTTTAATTGCTTGTTTGTTCCCCTGGGATGCTTGCTCAGGCATCCGTTAGATTTTTACTAGCTAAATAAAGTGGTTGTTCATGTACTCCAGATTGCATTTGTAACTAGCTTCATTTCTTATTTGTTTAAGTATTCTTGGAGCTCTATGCTGATTTGAGTTATAAAGTAATGCTTCAAGAAACTAAAGTAATTGAACATATAGATTCTAATATATAATTAGACTGCACAGAAGCATAAAAACTAAATGCATACTGTCATACTAAAAGCCCACTGGTCATTTTGTACAATGCTTTATGCTTAAGAAATGGCAGAATCAAAAAGTCTGGGGGACTAAATTAGGCATTATGGAGATGCCATATGTATGGCATTATTTTTCCCTCTTACAGAGGTCACCTGCTAATTTCTAAATGCTAGAAGTTAAATTTCTAGCAAAATAATTTTTATTTTATTTTTTTTAAAGCATAATTTAACTTTTGAAATTTTTGCCATTTATATATTTGTGATCATCTTGTAAATACACAAATCCTCATTGAATCTCACTAAATTTAACACACTGTTGAAATGAGATCTGTCACAGTAGATCAACATTTTATATGAAAAATTCTACATATAGATTCCCAGGTTTCTGCCTTTGAATTTTATTGAATGTTGCCATGGTCTTGTATTATGAAACAAGCATGTAATTATTGCCACTTATCTATGTGTTTTCCTTGTGTTTTTTACTCATCTCTCTGCTAATGCACATAACCTTAACCTTTCCAATGTGCTTTCCTATGACATTTTCCCCCACAGCTTCATATTTTAATTTTGAGCTCCTTTTTCATTTTGAAACTTTTTTCAAAGTGAAGTAACAAAAAACCCAGTAAAACCGCAATACTGACATATAGACTATTTCTGATGATACTCCAGCTCCCTATATTTATTATTAGAATTTTTGAAATATCTATTGAAATGAATGTTTATGCCTTGCATTTTTTGAGCTGTGAGATTTACATTTCAGTCTCTTTTACACTCTACTTTGCATTTGCTAGTATCACATTTCATCTACTAAGTTTCCCATTATCCTGATTGAATATAGTTTTCTGAAGATCTTCACATCTACTTCTGGTCCTGGTTAGTCCAGCTAATCTTGTACCACTTGCAGATTTGTTGTCTCAGTGCTCAATTACTTTCCAGGAACAGTTCTTATATGAAAGAGAACTAATAACTATTTCTCACAGTGAAACTTTATTTTGCTTCAGTCCTGTAAGTAGTTTTTTTAATCCATTATATAATACTGTTTTTGTTAATTTTTTGTGGTTCCTTAGACTCCTGATTCAAGACTTATTAAAGATGCTGTGGAAGTCTACCAAAATTGTACTAATGAGATAAACTCACCTTATACATCTAAAGAATCTTAAAGGGTTTAGCTGTGTATTTTTTTTCCCTCTTAAACTTCTCATTACAAAAAAAGCATTCCAAACTTTTTATATGTGAGCTAATGTATGACAGTAAGCCTTTAGCTCTCTCTTATAAACATCTGAACTTAGAGAAATCTGATGAGTCTCAGAGATCCTAAATTATTATGAATTTCATAGATTTAAAAGATCAAGCAGAGACAAGAGGCCTTATTTATATCCAGCTGCAGGAGACCATGCAATGTAATGAGCTCATCCCTTATCACTTGTGTGGTTTCTCTGATATGTAATATCTGCTGTCCGTGTTTGTACCATAAGAAACTCGGTTTCTCTTCTGTCAGTTTATATCTTATTTGATATTTGAAAGTCTAACTCAGTTTCACATTTCTTGAATTTATGGTATAGCACAGACATGTTAATATAATCACACAAAAGAAAGCCATACATTCAAAAGGGGAAAAAAAAAAAAAAAAAAAAAAAAAAATCACTGAAAATTAGACTTTTATCTTTAGGAATACCAGAAACTATCCTGTTACTTGGTATGCCCAGCATTCAGATAGATAACTTCCCAGCCTTTCTCACAACTTCTCTTTCAATGCTTGTTGCTTTTTTTTTTTTTTTTTTTTTTTAAATAAATAATGATATATGGCTTACTATTTAGATACTTTGCTCAGTTTTACCATTTGCTATGCATGCTTTTTGACTAACCATGCTTTACTGGATCGTTCCTTCTGAAGCTTGTTCTTATGCCACATTTTGATAATCTACTTACATTTAAGGTGTTAACTACACAATATTCACTGCTGGATGTTTAACTGCTATCATTTCCTGAAGTAGCTTCTGAATTACTTAACCAGATACTGCAGGAATTAGCTTTTCAAGAAAAAGAAGTTCAGAAATTGTTTCTCTAAACTTTGAGCTACTCTACTGTATTATTTGTTTCCATGGGGGTAGCAGATGCCCATCATTATCAATATTCTGCTAGTTACTGCTATCATCTACTTCTCTAGTCCAGTCATCAACCTGACCTACTGAGTCCCATCACTAAACCATGTCCTTAATGCTATACATACCTATCTCTTCAATATCACCAGGCATGGTGAATCCACCACTTCCTTCTACAGCCAGATCACCCTCAATGTAAAGTTGTTCCTGATGTCCATTCTAAAGCTCTCCTTCTGTATGTCCTTGCATCCTTTTTTTCCAATATATTTTACATACATCGCAAAAGGAATTTATTTAAAGTGTCATAGTTACCTATTAAATTTTGGCTGTGGAATTCATGAGGTTTTTTTTACTTCTGATTTAAAATATATGTTGCATAGGATTTGTGTCTGTAAAACTTAAACTGGAGTATACAGGGGAAACTGGACACTGTTCAGCAGAGTAGCAAATGAAGGACTTTATTTCCCATTCCTGAATTACTTCAGAGTCTCGAGTAACCCCTGAGGAACAGCTGAAAAGGAAGTGAAGCTTGTGCATAAAGCATTTCTGCCTCCAGGGGAAAGAAAGCTCTTGAGAAACTCAGAACTGACTCCCTAGTGCTAGTTGAAGTGTTGTGAGAAGAATAAAAGGATGGTGGTACAAAAAAATTAATGGAAGAACATCCAGGCTCTGGCTACAAGAATCTTATACGTGAAGTACAGAGGTTATTTAATTATACCGAATTCTCCAACTAAGAAATAAATCCTGATGTAAGCAGTACCAGAATCAAACCTTTTCAGGAGTTTAAAAACATGATGCAATGAGTGCTCTAAAGATGGTTGAGAAAATCTAGAGGAATTAATTAAACAACATGATTTTGGATTTCAGAGTTTGAAAAAACTTATTTGAAATATACTATAATGCAACACTTGAATTCCACAGTGATATTAATGCAAAAATGAGCTAGGTCACAGCTATCAGATTTTTTCTTGTTGTCTCCTTCAGGAGCAATTCTTTCACCCCTTATAGCCTGCTGAGTCAGAAGCAGAGTGGAGAACATTCTTCTCACAGAAAGCACAGTTGATTTGGTAGCTTTTTGTTGTTTGCTTTTAATTACTGCTTCTAACTGGTTAACAGTGTAGTACAACAAGCCTGAAGAGTTTCTGAGCTAATGCACCATTATTCTAACTTATAGACAGAATGCATCAACAGAACATTAAGAAGAGTTTTGAACATAATTACTTAGCAGATTTTTTCTGGACAAACATTTTGTTTATTTTTACAAGAGATGTGGGTCTTTGAGTAACACATCAATTAGATTTTCGACTTGTTAGCATGTATATGTACTTAATATATTTGAGGTTTTAAAGTAATTTAAATAGTTAATTGTTATGGTTTAACCTGGCAAACAGCTCAGTACCATACAGCTGTTTGCTCATTCCCACCAAGAGGGGTGAGGGAGAATGTTAGAAATAAAATAGAACTCTTGGATTGAGATAAAAGCTATTTGCTAAGACAGAAAAGGAAAAAGAAAACAAACACGCAATGATAGCTGCAATGCAATTACTTACCCTCTACTGACTGCTGCACAGCTGCCACCAATGGACACCCCACCAGCAACGCAAGGCCTCATGCCTCAATGGCTAATGCCCAACAACATCCAAACAGCAACTATTCTTGGCCAACTCCTCAAAGTTTTATGGCCTTCCTTATGATGTCATGTGGTATGGAGTAACCCTTGGCCTAATTCAGGACACCTGTCTTGGCTGTGCCCTACCTGAGTGGCGTGGCCTGTGCTCCCATCATTTAGCAACAACCAAACCATTAGCTAAAACCAGCATATTAATGTAAAATGCTAGTGTAAGACTACAGTAGTACATGGAATGGGAAAATTTACAGGATTCTAAAGTAGTTTTAAATTAGAAATCCTTACACGTTCAATTGTGATTATCTGCTGGCTATGCAAAAAAAAAAAAAAAAAAGTTTATATGGATGAAATCTAATGATTAAATCTGTTAGCCATTTGTTTCTTAAAGAAATAAACAATAATGAACAATAATGAAACAAAAAATAACAAAACTCTTTTACTTATGATTTCCAAAGTTGTTAATGTATAAATTAGTTGAAGAAACATCATATATGCACAAAAATAGCAGCTCTGTTTCATTTTACATACACTGAATAACCCTTATGGAGAGTATAAATATTTCAGTAGCTGCTGCTGGCATCAGAGTTTTGCTGATTTGTTTTGTATGTTTTGTTTTACAGTTTGGTAAACATTTGCTGGTATTGGATATAATAATGGTAGGCATTTTTCTGAAACTGATAGCACATGAGAATTTCTAACTTGATGTAACCCATCAATTACGTTAGTGGAAGAAATCATTTTGGACACTGGAAGGTGTATAACCATTTCCCTCATTAAACACTAACAAGCTGGTTTTCAGACTCCTAATTTAATTATGTTGCTTATATTTTTTCCCAGTCCATTAACTATAATCCTAATAATCACATATCTACTTACGGCAGTCTGTCTTTTTTAGTTCACCTATTAGTACTCTATGCATTCCCCTACTATCTGCAGTTTTCCTTACTTTGTCAAACCTGTCAGCCCCATGTAAAACAGAGAATTATAAGAAAGTAGCAGTGTTGCACAGAGAAAGCTAAATGTAGGCAAACAAGAATGACTTCTGAATTTAGATCAGTAAATTTAGGATTCTGTAAATTTCCAGGACTGATGAAAAATTCTGGCTGTAGAATTGGACATGAAATGGACAGTGAAGGGGAATTAGACTGATCATATCATGAAAATACTATGAAAATATACAATATGAGACTATTTGAAAAGTGCAAAAGAAAATATTTGGAAACTGTTCTAAATGAAGAATGGGGGATTAAATATAGAAGATTAAATATAGAAGATTAAATATAGAAGATTAAATATAGACGATGGGTGATTTCTCTGATCAAAATCTGAAAAGATCCAAATGTATATGAGTGTCATCACCATTATTAATATGGTTACTGATCATATTTGTCTGTTAAAATGTTTCCTTTTTGAATATAAATGTATTTAGTAAATGATGGAGTGATGAAAAGCATTAAAAAAGAGGAAATCCACATGATAACCTGTGATCCTCTGAAAGTCAAAGGGCAGATGGAAATTTAATTGGAAGAAAATGGAAGCTTTAAGGTGTACTACAAAGACAAGAAAAAGCTTATAGAGGCATTGATCTTAGTAATCAGGAACAAATATTTTGTCTTTGGCAAAGAGGCAGGTGATAGACTGCAGTGGACCAGCAATGGCAACATACCAATAACAAACTGAAAAAATGAAAAAAGAGTTAAGTGATAGGGTAAACAAGAGCTCTGTTCTGAGAGAATGGGACCATATAACTGTACTGTAAATAAAGAGACTGGCTGTCACGGTACCTTCTGATTACTGGAGTTACAGTTTTAGGTGCCCCTTTGTAGTATAGAAAATCTAGCTAATAGTCCAAGAAGGAACAAGAAGAGCAAACTTAGCTTTCCTTGAAGACAGTGTTGAAATATCTTAGACCTTTTCAGCACTGAGCAGAAGTATGTGAAGTGGAGGAGAACTACTAAAGAATACACGTCATATGTGCCATGATGTGAAAAAGAAATTGACTGGGACTGTCTGCAATACTGAAGAATTACAGAGAACGTGAAAGAGGTGATTTCTAAACCAGAAATGAAATGCTCACATGTAGTTTCAAAGTGCAGGAAATTGGCATCAAATGCACTTTAAGTAGGTTTGGGGCAGGGGGAAGAAATGAATAGAACTTCTTAATTAATGCATGTACTAATTCATGATGATAATTTGTTGTGAAATACAAGTAATGAGACTTAGAAACATCATGTTCACATAAATACAAGAACAAGAATGCATATAAAATGCCAGCGATCATTCCCCAGTGATTTCGGTAGAATTGTTAAAACATTCTCTTGCTCAAAGGAAAAAGCTTGGCAGACTTTTAATATGATAACGTGATACCTACAATATCAGAGTTTACAGCGTTATCACATTACTTTTTTATTAGATTGGAAGATGATAGTTGATATTCTGTAAATAAGGGCATGTCACATAGGAAACAGTTGGAGTCTTCTCATGGTAGGAGAAGAATATTTCTAAGGCCATCCCAGAAGAGGCCAAAGTCAGAGAATATTGCACTTACTTAACTCTTGAAGTGTTTACTGTGCAAAATAGAGCACTAAAATAATTGATGATGGATGTTTCGAAGTTCTAATTTTATAATAAACACTGTTACTCAATATATTATTTTCTTGAAATAAGTCATCCATTTACTTTGATAAACTAATCTATGATCATATTGTGATAGTTGTGATGTAACTTTCTTACATCTACCTGTTCAAATCTTCACCCAATAGCTGAGATTTTGGGACTTCTTCCATCCCACCCACATATAGCAGCTAACTGAAAATTTGGAATGGTAAAATGAAAAAAGTGCTGGCCCACAAGGAGATATCTGGCACAAGGAGAAAGATTTCTTTCCAAGTTCCCCCTCTTTTTCCTATGGGGTTTTTGTTTGTTTCTTTGTTTTGGCTCTTCTGAAAAGAGTTTTTCATGCTAGTTTTTTGTTCTAGTGAAAACAAGAAATTATTTGGTGTTGCTTATGTGAAAAGCTCACACAAAAGATACAAACAGGAGAGCTTGAAAGCTCTGTCTATTTTGGGGTGCTGTTCAAGCACCTCAATGTTTATTTAGTTAATTTATATGTTATTTAGTTAACATCTTTGAAAAGAGAAGTTATTTTTCACTGAATAAATCTCTATGTTGAACTTCTTATCTCTGTATCTCACTTTTAACAGCTCCAACTCATTTGAAGAACTATCCTGGGACAGCAACAGATAAAGTTTCCAAGATGTCAACGCCTGGAGGCATCATACCTGTATAATGTAAGACAGTTCTCTCGCTCCATTTTTCCTGACATATCCCTTAGATGCAATTATTCCGTTGAATGGCGACGTTTGTGCTGAGGGAGAGTTCTTTTCTGGGCCAGCAAAACTCTAACATACAAATATAAAATCCTTTCCGGACGAGTTGCAATGCTGTCAGTGCACACAATTCTCTCTTTTTTTCCCTTAGGTACTGCAGACTCTACAGGATGGAAGTCAGGTGATGTGCAACAAAAATACTTGAGCCGAAGCTCACAGGGTACCTGCATTTGTTAGTTAATGGTTAAACAATAAAATATACACTTAAAGCAATAGCTTTTGTTAGATTCAATAATTAACTGAAACGAGCATTGCAGCTACTCAGCAGCACTCCTCCCTTACTGTGATTGATGAGGCAAAAAACAGTGTGTATTTGGAGCACAGCTTAATATTTGAGTGACCTAATATTGTTCCAGAATTCAGCTAGATATAATTTTATTTTCTATGTTGAAGAAACTGAACAATATTTTTTAATTAATGCATCTTGGATTAAGTTTCATGCTCTTTGCACAAATACGTTCAATGTGTTCTGTGCTATAGTTAGTATACATGGACAAAGGCTACTTTTTGTTTACATTTTATAGCATATTTTGGCAATGAGTAAACAGTGCAATGAATCAAATTAATGAAGAGGAAATACTTATTGTTCTGTGCTTTCACTGTAGAAATTTGGCTCCACAAAACTGCTATATTGAGAAAGAATTCAATTAATTCAATCAAAGTATTTCTCACTAACAGCTGTATGCTGGTACAGGACACACACATTACAGTTTTAACTGTTTAAGTTCAGCTTGCAGAAAGGTAATATTTGTAATGTTTCTCTAAGTGGTCTGACAATTAAGACATAAATTCATGGAAATTAAAAAAATAAATAGATAAAATAATGCAGAGCTGACAATAACAAAAGTTTAAAAACATCTGAGGAATGTTTAGATTTTTCACTACCTAGTACAAACATTCTTCAGCAAGAAGAGACAGACAGTTAATCCTGTAAGGATTAACAATTTTAGTAACCAAGTTCCCCAAATTATGTTTACTGAAAACATACTGTGTATAAAAATCTAGTTTTATGATCAATGCACTTTTTTTTGTTGTTCAGTAAACATTTGAGTTCTTTACTGAATGTGTGTTTAATTTGCTTGAGCTGAAACATTACCATTTGCCTTAGTGTGTCTCAAAAATGTGAAGCTAAGAATACTGAACTTTCCCTGTTAGGATCAAAAGAATTCAAACAAAATGTAGTTGGAAAAGTTTTGTCTAGGCAATCAGAAGTTTGGGACAGTATTTCTATGAAGCAGAAAAGCTGAGATGCCTATTGCAGCCTGATGAGTTATTTGATGAAGCACAAAGGCAGAGTAAGTCCCAGATGGAGTATTACCACCTTATATATCTCAAAATTTTAAATTTTAGCGCACCCTCTCCATCTGTTACATCTCTAACTTGTATGCTGCAGTCAGCAGCTGCATCTCTGACCAGATGAGATAAACTACATTGTCAAAAAGTTTATCAGCAGAAGTTTCACAGGAAGAAATAAGAATTCCAGGGCTTGACTCTGCAAGTTTGTGGCTCCATCTATGGAAACTACAAACTCTTCTTTTAGTTATGGATTTTGAAGTCTTATTCAATGCATTCACTGTCTAGCTCTCAACACCAAGACCAACAAACAAACAAGCACACACCAAAACACCAAGTCTTTAAAAGCACAGCAGTTTTCATTTCCAGATAAAATATTGTGAGAGCAAGCCTACATTCACTGGTGAGGATATGGATTAGCCCACTGTATATGCCAGTGAGGACATGAAGCCTTTGAGCATGGTCGCAACTACACGCCTCTCACTGTTCCCAATCCTTTTTTTTTTTTTTTTTTTTTTTTTTTTCCCCACCTTCCCTTTTCAAGAACAACAGAGTTCAGGAAGATTGTAGCCAGGTGTCAATTTCTCCCAACCTAAAAATGAACTGATTCCACCACTGTTATATTGGCAAACACTGCAGTCTATGAATACAGATCTATCATCAGAACTGGAGCAAAAAAACATTTTCGGGAATTGTCTCTGCTTCAGAACAGTGATAAGACTTCTTTAAGACTGTCATCACAGTATACAACTGTTAAGGTTTAAAGAGAGTGAATGCTTCAGCTAAACTTGAGAGACTGACAGACCTGAGAGGCTCTAGAGACAATCTGATTATAAGCTCAGGTTACTTATCATAAGTCATAATATCCAGTAGCACCTGAGCTGAGCTCAGAAACTTGCATTTCAGATATAGCATATGTTCCATTTTTAACTGAAAAAAAAAAAAAAAAATCTCTTCAAGAAGAACAGGAACTTGGTGGATGAATTATGACAATTTGAAACTTCTCTATCACAAATGGATTATTGGCCAACAGTGAGTCAGTGACCTATATGAAATACAATAATGATCTTAACACACATCACAAAATCTATCTTAACTCCAACTAATTGGCATCCCTGTTGGTACTTTCAGAAGATATGACAAGAACTGAATGAGCACTGAAAATGAGCTACTCCTTTTTTTTTCCTAGAAAGAGGTCTTTTAAAGTTGAAGGTATTTTGACAGACTAACATATAAAATCGTGCACAACTAATGTCTCTGCAGTACCTGGTCTCTGGTCAATTACAGTACTGGTTACAGAATTTTCCATGAAGCAAATGTCTGAATGTCCCAGTTATTTCTATTAATAAATGGGAAGAAATGCAGAAAGTATTAAACAATCCAGTACGTTATATATGGAATACAGGCATGGCTTTTTTATGTCTTCATGGTTGGACACTGGAGATGTTGGAAGAGTTTTTTCTTCTCCTTCTATTCACTTAGATATCATGTATTTAAAGTAAGTTCTTCATTGCTTTAGGAAATACTAAATAGGCATGTCAGTCTTTTAACCGATTGTTGTCAACTCCACTTAGCACCTTGGCTTTTTTGGGTTTTTTTTTTTTTTTTTTTTTTTTTTTTTTTTTTTTTACATCAATTTGTGATTTTATTATTACTGCAGGGCATATACACATCATTATGTTTTAGGGCAGCAGCTCATCATTATGTTGATTATTCAAGAACGATACGTTGATGACTTTAATGGGCCAATAATCCAGTAATGAAGGCAATGTAATGCCATTCAGTACTGTTGTGAAAGTATTCAGTACTCTAATCAGTACTGATATGATTTGCAGAGCTGTAAAGCTGTGCAAGTAGAATAATCCATTAATATATCTTTTTGCAGCACTTAGGGGCTGTTTCCTCTGTGTTTGCTTACATATGCTGGTTTTCATGTATGCAAGATTTCCTTGACATCCTGGGGACTTTTTTGATAATATGGTAATTTGTATATTATTTTACAAGTTGCCTACAACTGGGTTTTTATAAAACCTCATTGCTTTAGGTAGCAGCCATAAAACTAGAAGAAAAAAAGATATTTTTTTTCTGAAATGAAAATAAATTTTATATTTTGCCAAAGACGTTATTAGTAAAACATCATTCTTTTACATGAAGGTCAAAATAAACATAATAAAAGAATAAAACTGACTATAAACACCTATCATTACTTTAAATATTTGGTGTATACTTATCATTTCTTCAAATATTTGGTAAATGGAAAGGTAGCATGTAGATGTGAAGCTCATAATAGCATTTATTTCAATCACAATCTCCTCAGTGGCATAGCTATATGTGTTTGTGCATGTGAGATAAATATTTAACTAAATATGAAAAATTTCTCACACTAAAAATAGCACTGTACAAAATCATTCCATATCTATATATATGTATGTGCTTACAAATAAATGTGAAATTATGTATATCTATGTGGCTTACATACATATATATGGATATTCCTCATTACATTAGAATGACATTGAATATGGAATATTAATATATTTCTGTAATTGTAGTAATTTATGAGCAATGCAAATACAAACTATCTTTGTTCTGCATCTCAATTTCAGGAAAAACAATACTGTATAAAAAGATACTGCAATTTCGAAGTGTTTGCTCCTGAGAGATTTCTAATGTAGGAGCAAAGACTCTAGCATGGCTGATTTTTTTTAAGCAACCGCAAACATGAAGTAAAACAAAGTAAATATAATTGAGACCACATAGCCTAATAAAAAGACAACTATTTTAGAGATAACCTGAAACGTTACACAAAGATGAATGCTGGAGGAATAGAAGGGTGTAGCCTGAACTAGTTAAGTGCATACAAAATGTTTTCCAATGAACTGTCTAAAGAATTGCTGCTGACAAGGAGACGGAAAGACACTCTTTACCCAGAGCTCTCATTACTTTCTTTACACTCAGCTGCACAGGACTGAAAGCAATCACTAGCTGATCTCACTGAGTAATATTTTTCATGCCAATGTCCCTTCTGCAACACAGCAAACGTTTTCTCAAGGCTAAACTTGATCCACAAGCATAAATACAAGAAGATCTGTAGATGCAATCTATGTTAGCCATCATAGCTAATGAGGTCTTTTTGTTTAAGTTAATGTATAATGATAATATTCAATTTCTTTTCTTCCATTACTGTGAGCTTTTTTTTTACATACAATTTTTTAAATATTTTTTACATACAAATCTGAGAAAACCTGAGATAATCTACTGCCCAAATATGAGATTATATCAAAGTTAATTCACAGTTTTAAGCTTAAGTAAGTAAGCTTTAAGTAAGCTTTCTTATTTTCACCCAACAAATTTACCATTATGTTTGCAATGGCTTCACGTTGATAGGCAGCTCAACTCCACCACGCTGCTCGTTCCATTTTCTCAACTGGGCAGCAGAAGAAAATACCATGAGACAAGGCCAGGGAGATCCCTCATCAATTACTGCTGTGGGCTAAACAGACTCAGAATAGGGAGATAAAAGTAATTTATTGCTTATTACCAACAGACTAGAGCAATGAGAGCTAAAAGCAAACTAAAACCACCTGCAGCATAGGGGGAGCAGATGAATGGTCTCTGCTGCAGCGTGGAATTCCTCTCATGGGATGCTAACCTTCCCGAATAGATCTTGCGTGGGCTTTCCACAGGCTGCAGCTCTCCAACCACGTGGTTACATACCATGGGACCTATCAGGACCACACTACTCTAGCATGAGTCCCCAAGGGCAGCAGCTCCCCAGCCCTCCTGCTGTTCCATGGGCTGCAGCTCTGGCCTGAGGCTGCTCCAGTGGAGAGTCTTCATAGGCTGCATCCTCTTCCGGGCTGGATCCACTTCTGCACCAAGGGCTCCTCTGTGACTGCACATGGAGATCTGGTCTGTGTGATGACTGTAGGCTGCAGGGGGACAGCCTGTTCCACCATGGACCTCCCTTGGGCTGCAGGAAACTTCTGCTCCATTCTGGGACCACCTCCTGCCGTCCTACACTGAGCTTGGGGGCTGTAGGGCTGCCTCTCTCACATCTCTCACTCTTCTCTCCCAGCTGCTGCTTCACAGCATTTTCTCTCTTTCTTAAATTTGCTTCTCCCAGAGGCGCAACCAGTGTCACTCATGGCTCTGCTCTGGCCAGTAGTAAGTACCTGATGGAGCAGCTAGAGCTGATGCTGACCTGATGTGGGGCAGGTGCTGAGATGTGCTCACGGACACCCTCCACACCATCAAAACATTGACACATAATATCAATTCATCTTCTGGAATCATATTTAACTGAGAACTTTACAGCCGTAGTTAGATCATATACAATTCAGCTTGGGTTGCCTTCAGTGGGTAATAAATCTCAAAACTTTGATTTAACACTTTGTGAAACTTAGATAAAACCTAAACAATAGCCTGTTTTGTAGTGATGGTCATGATATTGTACTGCAGAAGTAAATTAGAAACATTCCAGAACCAATGTGTTAACAAGATGAACAGTTTCAGATTACAAAGTACTTATCTGGCAAGGCTGGAAAATCTTTGTGTGAGGTGATGTTAAGGATCAGTACAAAAATAATCCCATAAATAATTACTTTGACTAAAAGCTGCAGGTTGGCTTAGATGTTATTCATGACTCTTAAATTTACAATGTTAACACAGTGCAGCAATATAAAGTTTGACAGTCCCAAGAACATCAGGATTCTAGTATACAGTTTTCTGAAGATTCCACTGATTCCTCTTCATATAGTTCTCCTTCAGATGATTCAAAGGGCAAATGACACCAATTAAGTAAAACTTGCCACAATTAATCTCAAATTACCAATGCAGTAAGTTGCCTTCTTTCATGATAAAGTGAGAACATTTGCTTTTACTAATAAGATGAAGTAAATTATGACAATCTGCTAATGAAAAAAGATGGTTATAGAACCTTTTTCTCTACTAGATTGCTTTTATTCTATAATCAAAACATTTTGAAGAGATTTTGAAATTATTATTTTATATAATATAAAATAATTTTATATAATAATATTTAAAATTTATTAATTTATTTATTAATTAATTTATTTATTAATTTATTTAAAATTAAAAATTTATATAATAATAATAATAATAATTTCAATTTTTAACTATTGGTTCTCTTTCCTAGAGCATCAGATATGCTACTTAATGCATAAATCATGCCAGACTAAATGACCGTGTATTCAATGGTTACAAGGCTGGAGGAAGCACATTCAATTATTATTTTTTAATACATAGAACTGAGATAGGACTGAAAAGGAGAAAACTATCCACTGAGGTCATATGATATTTTTTGCTTCATGGATGTAGGTGATTATCTACAAGAAAAATAAGTGTTCTGAAAAGGCTGGATGAAGATTTTTTTAGACAAATAATATAAAAAAATTATATACACTGAAAGAAGATGCTGAGTGATGCACCATTATGTAGGTACACCATAAAGCCTTAATTTAAAAAAGTTAAAATAAACAAGAACAACAAACAGAATAGAAGATACAAACAGGAAAACCTTCAAAATGTAGAAAAGGAAGCATGAAGGATGGAGAAAATCATTAAATTCACTCATGAGTGAATGAACTCTGATGGTAGGAAAGGATTTGGAGGAGTCTCCAGGAAGATGGTTTGCTTATTGCTTTTTCTTAGTGTGCCTCAAATGGAAATGTCTCTAATAAAGCAAACCCCACAACTCTACATGCTGCACATCAGTCAGTTTTTCACACTACAAACTTGGCCAGTCTGATCAAATTCTAGTAGAAAGCATATGTCCCAGAATTAATTCAAAAGGCAACCAGCCATAGTGATGTGGAGATTTCTGCCAGTTTGCAAGGTATCTACAGGATTCACCTTTAGGTACGGTGATGGAACTAAACAAGAGTATTAAACAAGAGTATTCTAATGCCAAATTACAGCTGCATTCTGAATTATTCTGTATGCCACTACTGATTTAAGAAGGGATATCTGCAAAAGATGTCTCCCTACTTTCTTTTCCTTCCTATTTTTAGTGAATATGAGGCTAACTTGAGCTATTATTAATTACAAGAAATACTGAACAATCAGTGGGCAAAAAACAAGCTTTCACCAAATATACATATATTTCTCTGGGAAAAAAATCAGTAATGAAACCAGATTGTTACTATTTGTTTAATCTATAATTCCATTTGATGAAGAGTCATATCAGGATACTCTGACTTGATTTCTTGGAACCTGCAAGGGTATTTCACCACACAGGTAATTCAAAGAGATCAATCACTAATCTCTGTTGTTCATTCTGTCAAAAGAGAAAGGCATCCTAAACATATTCAATACGAAGCATTCGTTTGACACCAAAAGGAAATAAATGGTTGTGCTTCTTGTCACAGAAAACTTTTCTGTACATTTTTTGAATATTTTAAAAGTGAATTTTAGTTTGGATTGGTTTTTTGTTTTTTGTTTTTTGTTTTTTGTTTTTTTTTGTTTTGTTTTTTTTTGTTTTTTGTTTTTTTTTTTTTTGTCAATTTAGCTTCTCAATACACTTACAAAAATTTAATTCAGAATGGATAAAGATCAAGAAATTGGAAAAGCAGATTTTAATGTCTTTATTGATGATCTGGGCGAGGGAATTGAGTGCATCATCAGTAAGTCTGCAGATGAGACCAAGCTGGAAGGAAGTGTTGACTTGACTGATGATGGTAGAAAGGCCCAACAGAGGGATCTTAATAGGCTAGATCAGTGAGCTGTGGCCTTAACAAGATCAAGTGTCAGGTCCTGCCTTTTGGCCACAACAACTCCAGGCAATGCTACAGGCTTGAGAGAGTGGCTGAAAAGCTGCACAGAGGAAAACGATCTGAGGGTGTTAGCCCTCAGGTGCTCAGGTGAAGACTAATAGCATCCTGGATTGTATCAGAAATAGTGCAGCCAGCAGGAGGAGGGAGGTGATCCTTTCCCTTTGCTCAGTCTTGGTGATGCCGCACCTTGAGTTCTCTGTTCAGTTTTGGGCCTTTCACTACAAGAAAGACATTGAGGCCCTGGAGGGTGTCCAGAGAAAGGCAACAAAGCTGCAAACGGTTTGGAGCACAAGTTGTGTAGAATGGCTGAGAGAACAGGGATTCTGGAGGAGAGGGTACTCAGGGGAGAGCATATTATTCTTTACAATTGCCTGAAAGAAAGTGGGAATGAATCTCTTCTCCCATGTTACTAGTGATAGGATGAGAGGTAGTTGCACCAGGGGAGATTAAGGGTGGATATTAGGAAAAAAATATTCTCAGAAAGAGTGGTGAAGTTCGCAAGAAATCTGTAGATTTGTCACTGAGGAGCATGACTTAGTAGGCATGGCAGTGATGCACTGATGCTTGGATGAGATTATTTCAGTGGTCTTTTCCAACTTTAATGATTCTATTATTCTACTTTATGATTCTGTGATCCTGTCTTCAATTGTTGATCCATGTGTGTACTAAAGTTAAAATCTCTCAGCAATTAAATATTCATTCAGCTGATGTGGCATTCATAACTAATAATGGCTTCTGAAATCTACCAGTGGGCTGACTTACTCTGAGGATATTGTAAGACAAAACAGTATGGCTTAGAGACCCTGAGAAGCAGCTCTGCAAATAGCACTACTGAATAGTTGCACATATAACTTACTCAAAATTCCCAATAACTGAGTGGGGTATTTTTTCCTATTCTTCACCTTCACAGGGAAAATAGTCATGGTTATTGGCAGGAAATGAGTTTCACTTTCTTAGCTATGTCAGATTTTTCATAAGAAACATAGTAAAACTGTTTATCTGCTATAATGGCTATTTGTGTATCGGAGAAAAATTGTCTTGCCAAAAGCACTTCTTGATGTATTTTCCAAAACAATGAAAGCTTTTGATTAAAGACTCTTGATTAAAACAGATAAAAAACACTTTCAAGCTTGAATTAATCATAAAGAGTGCCAGTGTACAACTTCATCTGACTGCAATGTGCAAAAGCCTCAGGCAGTATGTGGAAGTATGTAGGGAGTAACGCAGTAAAGTACAGGGTAGAAGAGGATGTTGGAAAGGACCCTCTCATTTGGATGCAGCTCATGCTGTGTTGTGTAAGAATGCATCAGACCCTTTACGACTTCCTGGGGTAGTAAATTTTCATCCTGCTGACAACAGGAATAATTGCTGTGTGCAGAATGAAATCAACTGTTTAAAAGCTTAAATTCTATTTCTACAAGATATGCTTTCCTATTTCTTAGCTTACTTTATCAAAGATCCTCATTATTGTTATTACTACTCATGATAATTACATTCATTGCAAAAACACAGAAAAATTTTGCAAATTACATGTTATTAAAGTGACATAGAAATATGATCATTTCCTTGGTTCTAAAAGTTGTATATCCCACATTATCACTTGGATCGATTGTTGATTTAAAATTCTTTTGGTATTTCAGATGTACTTTAAGTAAAATTTCTGCAAAGGGGTCCAAGGTGTTAAAAGATACTATGCTAGTACTTCACTTCAATAAAAATTGCATAAATGAAAACAATACCTTCACTAATAAACAAATCCTCTATAAATGCTAGGTGAAGGTGATGTTGTCACATCTCCAATTTTACTAAAATTGAGGCTGAAAAATAACATCATACACAAACTGAGGGTGAAAAAGATGAAAACGTGAGAAAGTGTAAATATACTCTAGATGGTGATTCCACTCAGTCCCTCCCACAAAAATCCAACAGAAACAACCCTAATGGACCGTGTTCTGCAATTAGTTGCCCAAGTGGACAAAAGTATTTTTCCCCCTTAGAACATCCTAAAATTTTCTACACTTGCTCACTTACTGACCATCATATCAGAGCATAAATCAAAGCCCCTGTATCAGCCCAAATCAGCTTTTCTTGAATTTCATAATCTGCATAATATACTGATTTCAAAACTGTTTTCCAACACTAAGAAAAGAATCATCAATTGAGATAGGTCTTATGACACTTTGCATTAATTAATGTACTGCTCAGGATGTCCAATATGCTCTTAAATGTGCACAAAATAGAAAGTCCAGCAAGTTGAACATTATGATATAAATTCGTAATAAAACAATTTTTAGAAGTACTGTTATGTAGATTTCTGTTGTTAGCATGAGGGAAGCATTCCCGCTGTTTGCATAAGGAATATGAGGGCTTCCCATGAAGAAAGGTTCCATTCATCACAAAGACATTAGGTAAGAATATGAACGAAATTATTAATATATCTCAAACTGCAAAATACTAATGATGTGATACTGTGTTTCTTTCATACAAAATATCAAATTCTTGCAAGGAGCTCTTTCAAATCTGTGTCACAAAAACATTTGAAGTTCTAATTTTTTTGTCTAGAAATAGAGTTGAGTATTTTGGAGCTTCACCTTTTTTTTTTTTTTTGGACACAGTTTCATGAGGAATAGATCTGTTGCACAGAATAGAAATGTTGCATATGTCTTTTCAGAAGAATCAAAGAATCCAGCTGAAAACAGTGGCACTCCTTTACTTAGAAAATCCTTTAATCCTTTGAATTTGAATTATTTAGTGTATATAAGAGTACCTTTTCCCTTTAAAAATGCAGAAATCCTGAATCTGATTTATTTCTCTAAGTCTCTTACATACATGCTCTTCTTTCAGATTTCCCAGTTTATAGAGAGGTTTAGTCTTCTCCCTCACTTCACATATTTCCTACTTTGAAAGAAACAGAACTGGTCAGTTCTTTCACATCTTGCCAAGTTTTATACTTTTGGCTTTAGCAATTCTTTAGCATCCGCTATGATTTTCCAGACCATCTCCTTTTCTGTGTTGGACATCATTTGGAACCTCTAATGTCATGCTGTAAGTGGTGACAAGTAGAATAATTTCTTTGGGTCTGGATCCTATGGATCAAAATACAGATCCAATTACCTGTGAGGAAGCAAAATGTTGAATTGGTAGATTCAAATTTCCTTTTCTATTTTCTTTTTTTTTTCCTAGAGTGTTAACTTCTGAGTTAGTACCTAAGCAAACTTTTTAATGTTTACTCAAAGATATGCCAAATTGCTAAAGTCAGGTAAGAATAAGAATGAGGTTTTCCTTTGGATTTTCCTTTAGCTTTCTTTCTGACAAATAAACTATGCATTTCTGGAAAACAAGGATTGTATAATAATCTTTTTTCAGATTAAATACTACATTCAATCTCAGATTAGAAGTTGGAGCTCTAAGATCTCTGATGAAAAGTGCTCATACTAAATGCTAGTACCATATTGCAAAAAACAATCTTTAAAAATCTGTTTTGTCAACATACAGCACTTGTAATAAATGGATTGTTATTATTTTTTAGTCAATATGTCTCATTCTATGGCAGTTCTGTTTCAATCTTATATTTTTTAGTTGCTTTAAGACATAGTCATTCTTTTTTAAAAAATGAGTCAAAAAGTTTCTAAAACTGAAGTGTGAAAGCAGAAAGAAGTTCTGTTTATGTTGTATTCTACTTCTGTATTAGGATGTCATCATCTGGACATCCTGTGGGCACAGGTCTTCTGTTTTATTTCATATTAAACAGAACAACATGTTTTAATATTAGTAAGGACTACTTTTGCCAGATGCTGACGAAGGCAATAGGAAGGCATTTAATGATTTTAGCACTTTAACTGTATCCTTTCATCTGGTTCAATTTATTCTTTAAAGGAAAATTCAGTCTCTGCATTTGGATTACTGGACCAGAGACTTTAGTCTTTTAAAATGTAAAGTTTCTTAAAATTAATCACTCATCTGAAATACAGAGGTGAATTCCAAACCGAATGGGTGTATATCTACATACACCATCTGTCCAGCTTTATTTCCAGGTGAATGGGTAAAAACGAAAAGCCTGCTAAATAGCTAGGGACAGCTCAGTGCACAGCAGCTTATATAGCAGAGATATGATGATATACATACTCAGATCCAATATCATAAAGCATTGGAATCCCCTTGTGTAGGGGATCAATAAATCATTTTAAAAATGCACTTTTAAGCAAGCAGAATTTCATGGAAGATACATGAACATGTGGGTGCAACATGATGAGAACCTTAGAAATCCTGCTAATACCAGCACCAATTTGAAATAGACGCTTGGCTGATTACTTATTAAGAACAATTCACATATTTACATTCATTCTGTCTTTACCTTTGAAAATCTATTCTTTTCAAGACTAAGACAAACTTACACTAATAACAAGAATTGTATTGAATTGGGTGCCTTTTTACTTAAGTCATTGGTAGATAAATTTATTTCCCTGTCAGATAAATGACTGGCAAACTTTCTCCCAAAACAGCTCAGAAGAATTCAGTTAGTTTGCTGACTTATGATCACTATTATCATAAAGTGAAAATGTTATATGCCTAGCTTATGTTTTTTTTACTGCTTCTACAAAGCACAAACTTAGAACTGCTGTTTACATAAAGGCTGAACTCAGCAATCTGTTCTTAAATAATTGCTGAGAAGCCTTTATACTGCTTTATTCAAGGCAGATGAATTTTCCAGAAAAAGAACTACTGAAAGCCTTATTGCAGTACGTATAGGAAGGAGGTAGAAAAAATCCTGAGAGTGTGCATCATGGGTTATATTTTTTTCTCTGGTTTCTTGACTCATTCTAGAAAGAAAAAGGGGTTGTGTATTTTATGAGAAATAGTTATTTGCTCTGTTATTATGGAACAATCAAGAGTAGCTGGAAAAAGTAAAAACCATTATGATCTTCTCTTCCTGCTGTTGCAGATAACGTCAGTTATTATTTTGTCTTGCCTTTTCTTCCATGCCTCTGTCAGATAGGTTGCCACAACATATTATTTCATGTATCTGAAACATATATATATATATAATATTTGTTTTATCAAAGGTCAAAATGAGATGGAGGTTCTGCTGACCCTGCAAGAACAAGCCAGCTACAAATTTGCTTCTGAGAAAACAAGATATCCAGCAGACACTACAGGAGAAAACAGAAACCTGTGTGGAGACAATCCAAAGTCCATACCTGTACCATCCATGCAGTGTCGATGGTGTAAGAGCTTTCCCCCCTCAGACAATAGCTGAATGGAAAAGCTAAAATACTGTTTGCTTTATGCTACCACACAATCTTGGATGCAGATGCAAGAGAGATCAGGTCCACTTTCCCACAGCAGATGTTTTCAGCACCAAAAAATCTTCCCTTGTGTACCTTCTTAGGAGATTATGAAGGTCAAAACAAAATGATGTATTTCCCATTATCATATAACTAGGTGGCCACATACAGATTGTCCATAATAATTTCACATAAATCCAACTGTTCCCCAAACTTATGTTCCTGGAAGTTATTCTTTCAGTGTTAAACACCTCCTTAGCACATATGGATCTCTAGGAATATGTCTCCATGAGACTTTTTCATCACTTTATCCTCTTCCTGTTAGCAGCCAGGATAAGCAGCCTCTTATTCAGGGCAGCAAATGCTAAGTCTTCTCTTCAAGCTAAGAGAAGACAGCAGACCAGCAAGCAAGAGTTAAGCCAGTATTTGCTGGCCCAGTGATGACTTAGCAACTTCACAGATTGCTGTGATCAGATGATCTGGTTGGCAGTGAGCAAATTGGCTTGTCATAAACTAAAAGGTAAGCAAAGAAACTCAGATGAGTCATGCATCTTGGGCATTTCTGCATCTCTGGAAGACAAACAAAAACAAACCACAACAAAACAAAAAAATCCCCCCTCTCTTTTGGGCTTCCTCTATTCCTCTACTATTTAATTGACAGCTTACACAAGCACTCCACTCCTTTCCCAAAAATGAGCTCAAATTTGATAAAGGAAAGTGCAGATACTCTTCTTGGTGGAATTTTTTCTGGGAGGATATTAAAAAAAAAAAAGCCATGGACATTTAACCTGTGCAAATGCTTGGTTCAGCTGTGAACCGCAGAGTGCAGTAATCCCACACATTTCTCCAGTTGTCACATTGGTGCTATGGCTGTATTATAACATGTCTCAATAAAAAGGCAGTGAGCTTGGAATGAAAATGAGAGCTTAAGGTTTCCTCAGATTTTGTGTATTGCTTGAATTCCTAGGTAAAAACATCCAAAAAACCTTGTGTGTCCTGGAGCATTTTCCAGCTACATTTTTTGGTCTGATGAATATTCTCCTTTGTGTCCCGTGTACTCTCAGATAACCCTGCATGTAATAATACTACTGCATCACTTCTGAACTGCTGTAGTCAGCACCTGTTTCCTGCTTTTTCACTTTGTGCTGTTCTAAACTAGGACATTTAGTTAATATTTGTTCTAATTTCTTCTCAGGCAGGGCTGCATGGTGATGTATATAGCATGCTTTGGGCTAAGAATTAGGCCAGTCTTCATTTTCTGAGCTTCACTATGCAGACTCCAGTGCTTATTGGGAGAGGGCTTTCTGTAGCAAGGTGAAGTAACCATCTCACCCTGTGTCACAGGGGTATTCCTGGGAGTAGAAGCAAATAATGCTAACAGCAGCTTAATATTACTCCTGCTATAAAGTTCACTACTTACCTCACTTATTTAAAATATATTTATATTTTGGATATAATAAATATATACATATTCAGCCTTACTCTTTTAACTAAAGAGATCATTGTAAGTTCTATACTCTGGTTAAATGTACTGTGTATGATGCAAAGATATTGTCTGAAGTTATTTTTCCCCGCTTTAGTAGTACGAATATTCTTACCCAGCCTTATAAATTTATTTTGATGTGTTTCTTCAATTGAAAAAAGCTGCAGCATTTTTGAAAACTATTGTTTTTTACTAGTCTTTCCAGCTCCAAAAGTGATATTCTCATTCTTTTATACTGCATGAAAGCATTTAACTTGCAAACACAGCCTCTCTCACTCACATAGCAGCTGATGTATATACTTTGGAGGAAAAAAAAAAGGAAGAATAAATGACAGTAATGTTTTTAATAATATACAGAAAATATTTCAAAACTGGCCATGCATGAAGGAAGTGTAAAGAAGGGGACCTTAAATTCAATCTACTGACAGATTATAAACTAAAACCTCCTTTTATGTATCTTGAAGAAAAAGCTTTGTAATTGTCTATGCCATCAGTTGTGACAGTATATTCATATACTGTGATAATTCATATATTGTGACAGGATATTCATTGAAATCATAGTAGTACCAAATAATTGTCAAGCTTGGAATTATCTGAAAGTGTAGTGTTCATATATTCATGAAGTAAAATTTGAAGCCTTCTGTGTGTTGTTGGGCCTTTTCTTCATTTAGAAAGGCAGGAAAATAAAGCATTTGAATAGTATGTTAGTTATTTAAAAGAAGAGAATAGAGCAGAATACTTCTCTAGAAAGAATAGGTTGGTTAATCACAGATGATTATTCTTAAACAGTTGCCATGTATCTCTGTGGTACACTCACATGTAGTGAGAAGATATCTGTAAACAAAATATAAAGGTTGTTGGATTCACTGCAACAGTGACAACTGGAAAACAAATGACAACTTGAATTTCAGGCTTTTTGAAGCACAGTAGATTGTCAAAACTGAACTCCACATCTCCATAAGAGGAAAAATACAGGAACAGGCAGTAAAAGACAGCATACGCAGCTGCCCTGGACCTGGCTTAGAGTTCTCTAGAACTGAGATGAATAGTTCCTTAACACCCATTCAGTACTTGATTTGGACAGTTTAAAATAAAGTAAAATTAAAAATATATATCTTGTGGATATGACTCTAAATCTCTGCTGATCAAAGATAGATTTTAGTTGATCTAAAGCAATAAAAATAAATTAACCCTTGACTTTCACTGAGGGAATTATGTATCATCACAAATATGTTTCTGCAGATTTTGACAACTAAAAGCCCATGTGTCATTAATATTAATTTTTATTTGTATTTTTGCTTTGCATCTTTGATAGCTAATTTACAAGAACCTAGCTTAATCTTCTTTAGGAAATAGATTTTATTCAGAGAGAGTAATATATAGCTTATACTTCCTTATATTCCTGTTCTGTTAGAGAATTTTACATTTCAGAGAACATTTTCACACACTGTCTCAACTACAAAAGGGAGCACTATGCATTTACCTTAAACTTCCCAACATCACTTTCTATATTCTGCAGACAGAAACTGGTCAATTATAAAATATAAGGCATGCTAGAATGGAGAGCAGAAGAATGTGAGTACACCCCAAATAAATTTTCTTTTCAAGGAAAATAACTTTATGCTACAGATCTTTCATAAGACATCTTTAAGGGTCATAAAAATGTTTGCAATCCTTGACAGCTTCTAGAATCCTTTAGGGCACATCCTAATATCTCTCATGACCATGACAAGCAAATTGTTGGTAATTACCAACCAGATCAGAGAATTGAATTGAGGCTTCAATTTTCCTTACTTTGCTGTCTTGTCTTCACCTCTTAAAGAAAGGCATCATCGCTGGGAAACTTCATCTAACAAAAATCTGTTACATTGAAAAAGCAGCTATGACCTTCAGAAAAGAGTTAAGACTGTTTAAAATCCTTCAACAATTCTCAAAGAATTCTAAGATTTTTATCTTAGCTGTAGCATTAATGTCAACAAAAATCAATACAGAATATTTGTCACTTAGAGTGTTTTAGAATAACACAAGCATTTATGAAGGATGCTGAATATAATCAAAATGACAAATGGAGTTTGCAGTTCTCATAAAGCATTACGTTTCGAGGAGATTCTAAGGGAAAAATTAGGTCTGCATTAATACAGTCAAAACTGATTCTGACAGTCTAACAGACAGTTTGATGCAAAGCCCTAATTTGTTCCTACCAACAACAAAAATAAAGTGACACATTCATTGTTACATGTATTGCTCTACACTTAGAGGTCCAAAATATGCTTACAACTTCAACTTCCATTTACTTCATAATAGTAATCACTTTATTAATTAGGATACGTTTTTTCTAAATAATATTCTCTACATGTGTGTTAGTACATATATTCTTTGATCGCTGGAGGGTGAATTCAAAGGGCAACTTTTAGAAAAGAGTCTTTGCTGAAAAGCTTTAAACTGGCAAAAGTTTACTTACCTTACTGAAAGTTAAGTCCAACAGGCAATTAATGGGATGGCTGAAGAATGACCACGTGGTGTCAGCACAGGGTTTCTCTATGCAAATACTTTTTTCTTATGACAACCAATTGTTGCCAACCATAATTGAAAGCCAAGTGTTCCCATAGGGAAAAATAATCTCCCTGATATTTTCACTTCCAGTATTTTCAAGTCTCAACTTACACATTCATAAATAAAAATTAAAAAATATATATTTGACCTTGACTGGCATGTTTGCTTTTTCAGGCCTAAACAATTTTGACAACAGATAAATTCATAAATGAATTCAAGATGTATCACAGTCTTCAGCTTTGACAATGGAAATATCTCTGTACTCATGAAATTATACAAATTAGTCTGCTACTGCATAAACTGCAAATCTGCAGATGAAAGATATATTTTTTTTTGTGAGCCTTGATTGTTGACGGGACTTCAGTAATTTTTTTCATTTCAGGAAAAAATACTTTAACATTTTAGTAACCATGGGATTTGTCATAATTTTCATAATCCTTAGAAGTTGCACAGTTGTCTTCAAAGTGAAAAAGTTGTGTTTGAATCTGCCATTCAGTTCAGAGTCTGTGAATCTACCAACAAATTCTTTGAACAATGTAATCCCTTTAGTGGTCAGAAGTGAACCTTCAGAAAGAAGTGTTACCATTTACTGGGAAAACCATTTCTAGGGTATAAAGAGATGTCAAAGAGAAAGATGGAGTAAGAATGCATTTGCCAGTTCTGTTTCACCTATGTATTTTTGTTATAATCTCTTTTATGGAACGAGATGTCATTACTAAGTTGTATGTTGCTCCAACATAACCATCCATTACAGAAAAGCAGAAATAGCACATTCCATTAATAACAGATGCAAGGTTATATAAAGATGTAAACATATTGGGAAAGCAGTGCTTCAGGCATAGGTCACATTGATCTATTAAGTCTTGAAAGAGGTTTGAGACCTGAAAGAATAACAGTAATCATATTAAGCAGAGCTGTATTATCCATGCTTAACTCAGTAATTCTCATTTATAATGCTGTAAAGAAATTGATTATTTGACATATTAGACACAGAGTAGCATATAGTACATAAGATTTGAAATGAGGGAATTTACTGAAAAAAAATATCTAAGACTCCAAACTGACTCAATCCATTTGGTTTAATAAATACTCCACTCAAATCTTTCCTTTCTTACACATTACTAAGCAGTTCCTTCTGTTTTACAGAGAAGAATGCACACAGAATTCCCCGTCAATTTGTTCTTGAATCAATGGTTATTGCATCAAAATGTGCTTTGATAAATAAAGACCCCATATGAGCTGGAATAGCTTTGTGGAATGTTGTACTATTGATGGCTGGTTTCTCTATTTTAAGAGGTTGCTAGGAGAATTCCCTTTGCTCCATGCTGTTCTTTTTTAACTTCTTCCTTACTTTTCCATTTATCAGTTCTGTTTCTCTAATTTTGCATCCTTCCAGCATCCCATTTTCTTTTCACCTATAACATGGTTCACAAAGAGTCATTGCTTTCAGCCACTGTGGGCATATACAGTGCTATGCAAGAATAATATACATCAGAGAAAAAACAGAGTCCCTGCCAAAACCAGCTTGAAGTCTTAAGGATCATAAATATATTCATTGATGCTTAGCAAAATTTCTTGCTTGCATACCAGGCTTGAAGTGATGGCTAAATGACTAGATTTGGACATGAGATGGAATTTTTTCTCAATAATTTAACGTACTCCTGCATGGGGCTAGTTCATTTCTCCTGTCAATTCTAACATTTTATCATTAAAGTACCTTGTGTCATAGGTGTCTGACATCAGTCTCCCATAAATTTTAATAAATTAACACCATTCTAAAGTGTCCTAAAATCTTATTTTGAATTATAAATTATCCCAGTATTTTAAATTGAGACATAAGAATATTTGAAATGGTTTTTTGGGGATGCTTTTCCACCCAACTATTACTATATCTGAAAATAAGATACAGCAGTTACTTTGCTTTTACACTTTAGTGAGATACAGCTTGTTCCAAATGCTAGGAGTTTTACTAGGGTAACAGGATTTCTAAAATAAGTGATCTCCAAAAGGTATGCATTATTATTCCTGATTTTGCTTTTCAGATACATATAAAATACTCAGCTTGCTCTTTGGATTTGGTGGGAATACCTGTCTTTTCAGCAGATTTCAGAGATGCCATTTTCTTTCCCAATAGTGTGACATATTTAGATCGCTATCCTCTTCCTTAACCATTGTGATTTATTTCAGTGATTTTTTTTTTCTCTGATATTATGAAACTGATGAAGCACAATTGATATATCTTTTGCCCACTAAGAGAACTCTACAGCTAATCTGGGTGAGAGCTGATGATTTTTGGAGTGCAGAAGACTTCATCGTGATGATCAGATAAGTTATCTGGCCTTACAAAGGTAAAAGAGAAATTACTTGACCGATTCTAATCTGATGTAATTGAAAATTGTATGTAATTGAAAATGTGATGTAATTGAAAGTAATCAAACCTCATTTGATCTGCTATGAAATAATTCATCGTTATTTAGAATGCTTTACATAGGTTCAATTCCTTCATTAATTAGGAAACATTTGATGTCATGAAAATGATATTATTATTTTTCTTACATTTAGATTTCACTTTATTAAGACTCTAAAAATAAAAGTCTACTCTCCATACAAAATTGATTTACCTTGTTATCCTTATAAATCCACAGTCAAAAATTAAGTCAAATCATTCATTATGCTGAAAGTAATAGAAACTTATTTTAAAAAGTGTTTCCTCAATTTTATGAATACCTAACAGAGGTTTAATAAAACACAGGAAATACCAATAACAAATCTTCTTTAAGTAGGTCATTTGGATGAAGAAAGTAGAGCAATATCCTTTCACTGGGTGAATCCTGTGTTAAGTAATATTATTAGCATTAAAGATGTTCAGCATATTAATAATATATATAAGTAGAACTGACATTTCTCAGTAAAGAACCCTTTTCCAGTTAAATTATCTTACTTAACTATAGTTTCTTTATGATGAATTTCAGGGGAATAATTCAGCCAGAATAGATAAATAATTTCCAAGAAAGGACTATTGGAAAGCATAAGAATATTTAGAAAAGGAAACTGAGGTTATTTAGTACCCTACAACTATTAGTCTACTAAAATTCATGCGCTTTATAATGTTCCATTTGTCAGAGCTACACAAATCTCAAAATAATAGATAAATTTATCAGGTTTTAAGTAAATCCCAGAGTGTACATGAACAGAAACAACAAAGCATTTTTCAGACTTGCATGTCTCTGACTATTGCCGAAACATACATTGGCAGTCTTCTAGGTTTGATCTGCTTGCCTTTGCTCCACATACATGAGTGTAGCCTCATCTCCTCTTCCTGTACAGCCTGAAAGGTGTGTTAACCTGAGAGTCTGTGCACACATGTTTAGCATGCACAATAAAGCTTGCTTAATTATTCAGAGATGCTTTTACTCCAGCCACAAAACTTTATCTCCCAATCAGATTTCTTACTGCTTATTAACTAGAAGCTTCCTCTCCACTTCCTTATTATGGTAGCCTCCAAACTGGAGGAACAAAGATCTACATTGAGAATTCCTGACAATAAACAGAACTGATTTCCTTTGGTTTCTTTGGAAACTTTATCATCTACTACACAGACATCTCAGGTCTCTTGGAAGACAGAAAATTCACACTAATTATTTTTCCCTTCAGTATTATCATCAAACAGTTTTTGATTCTCTCTTATGTAGTAGCCAGATGGTATCACAGAGTGCTAAGTGTATGTATTTTAATGGACTTACGAAAAGGCTTAAACTCATGTTCTGAGTTTGGAGGTTTTTAAAGTAAATACAGGTTTCCCATATGACTTTGTATGACCTGAAGTGAACAGCTCAGGTCAGCATTCAAATCTGTTTATGTATAACTGAGACACAGAGATAACACAACCTGACAGATGTGTAGCAAGAGTTGATTAATGCAACTGCACTAGCTTTGCACCCTACTATCAAGCAGGATAAACAATATAATCCTAGGCACAAACATGTAAATCTTGTGGTGCAAATGACGTCGTTGATGATGGTGTTGCTCTTATGTGATTTAACAGAACAAGGCACAACAGATTCAGGTTCTACAAAATAGCACAAACAGGGATAAAAGAAATTTTTATCATCATCATCACACAGCTTATCCCTGCTGAGTGTTTGCTCAAGGCAACTGATTAAGGAGTAAAAACCCTGTCAGTTAAGGTTCTCAATTCTTCAGCAAAGGTAACTTTTTTGAGACTTCAAAAAGTGATGCTTAATTCCCATGGGTTTCGCTTTTAATAATCTTGTCCAAAAACTAAGAAAAAATAGTTTTTTTCTCCCATGCAGTCTTCTATATGTTGTTAGGAAAAGCAGTTTGAGATTGCTTCAGCTATTATAAAAAAAAAAAAACAAAAACATGCATGTCCCTTCACACTCAGCCTTGGCTTCTTTCTAGTATTGCTGCATCTACAAGGTTTATTATTAAATTGTGTGATTCATTCATCAGCAGAAAAACACTTCAAGCTGAGAAAACAGTTCAGGAAAAAAAAAAAGCCACAATTTTTTTCACCATCTTAGTCCACTTTCCCAGTGCTTCTGTCCCAAGGGACTCCTCTCAAAGCTCATTGCCAAACTGCAAGGATGTTCTAGGAAAAGGTTCACATTTAATTCAAAGAGTTCTCTTTTTATCCATTACCATGATGTTTTCAGCTATGATGAAAGCCATGTTAGATTCAAAGGAATGATTTTCTTTAACTGTTATCTTGAATCTATTCTACTGTGATTGGAGTTGCTAAGAACAGTTGATAAAATTGGCATGCAGACTCACAGGATTGAGATGTATTTTTAAAGATATATCCCATTAACATACACTGATGATTTTCCCCAGAGGTTTTCATAACAGCTTTCAGATGCCATGAATTATTTGCCTCTATTACCATGAAGAGGAGACTTAGAGCTTCTTCAGTATAAACAGCACAGAGGCATCTGTACAATCAATCTTCATCTTAAATTAAGTGAACATCCAACACTCAAAGTTATTTAAGGTGAGATTCTGGTTTTCAACCTGAAACTAATCTTCACAGATTATTAATATGTTTAATCTCCACCAATCTTGGAGGCACATCAAATTTGGTAACCAAATAAATAATCTTCAAATAATTTTGAAGGAAAGAATACACACTTCTAAGAGGTTTTATAAATGGAGTTAAATTGAATTCAGTTTGCCTATATAGCTGAGAAAGTGACATGCTACTGTTCATTTTCATCTTTACATCTTGTAGGAAACTGTCACATTTACATTTTGAACAAATCTGTAAGTTGCACTTACTACCTTGTCTCCAATACCATCTAAGCAGATCTAGTATTTCAAATTACCACAAAATCAAGCTTATTGCAATGAGAAAAGTTTTTCAATGTTTTCTGCTGTCCAAAAGAAAAAAAACAATGACAAAATCTTGCATCATAAGCACATATACATCAGGACATATTTTGAGGGTGCACATGAATCGTTAATGCTTTTTGCTCTGCCTATATTCCCTAAGGTTCACTCTTATTGGAACTTTAATGATAATTACTATATCCCTGTTGTAATAGACATAAATGACAACCCCTAGAGGATCTAGTACTGGCATTTATAAAAAAGCCTACTAGATTAGCACTTTTAACCAGTGAATTTGATTATAGAATCATAGAGTCACCAAGGCTGGAAAAGATTACTTCTAGATCATGCAGTCCAACCATCCACCTATCACCAATGTTTCCCACTAAACCACATCTCCCAGTACAACATTTAAAAGTTTCTTCAACACCTTCAGGAACAGTGACTCCACCACCTCCTTGTGCATCCCATTCCAGTGCCAGAGCACTCTTTGAGAGATTTTCCTAACATCCAATTTGTTTCACTCACTCACTCGTTCATTCTCTCTCATCAGGACTACATCGCTGAATCCTTGAAGTCCCAAAGGTTTTTCCAGTCCCTACTCTGCTGCTGCTCCCAGTTGCTCTTGGGCATCACTAGCCTGAACCCCGGAGCATCTTAGCAGCCTACTTAGGTGGAGGAATACAATCAGGTTTCTAATTGGTTTTGCCTCCTGGCTCCATATTTGGACAGTCACCTAGAAGAATCCACTTAGTTCTTTGCTGCCTATTCAGGGATACATTAACCTAAAGCACCAACATATATACGGTCTCAAATTCTCTAGAAGAGGATTGTCAAACTGTAAAACCATCCAACATTACTGTAGAAAATGGGGAAAATAACACAGGATGAGTTCTAACCTTCCTTAGGACTCTGCTAACCTGTATTTTCCTTATAAATTCATATATATGAGCACAAATGGATGCCTTCATATTATTATTTGGCTAAGCAGTTAGTACTGACTTCAATGACAACAACGATAGGAAAAACAAACAAACAAACCAACCCCAGATAATTAGAAGAAAAATTAGACAAAAAGGAAGTGGGGGGGAAAAAAAAACTAAAAAATTACCTAATTATTTTCTTCTTGTATGTGTTTTTATCTAATTTGGAGATTAACTACAGCAGTAAAATATTTAGCAGAATACTTAAAGGAATTGAGAGAAACAGTATTTCAGCTGTATGTCTTTCCACAGTATTTATAAAAAGAGACAGGGTCCTTTTACCTAAGTGAAGGCACAATATTTATATTCACAACTCGGTGTGTGTTGCTTCTTCTGTTGCTCAGGGCAGGCTTTCTATGACATACAATTCAGTTTCAAGTGTATCTGAGCTGCCTTTGGTGTAAAGTTAAGCAGGGTAATTCTGGTCCATATTTGCCCATCTCTGATCACGTTGGAGGAGATTCCAAACAACTTTTGCTGATATGGTGTCCGTTCAATAACTTGAGAACCACGAATACTTTAGCCATGGCTCTCACACAGCATACCAGAGACACTTCGGCTAGCAGCTCCCATGGGATGGGAAATTCTCGACAATTCTGTAAACGAAGCCACTTAAAAGTGGCTGATAGACCCCTTAGTATTATTTAGAGGTATTTAATACAAACCATTCCTGGTTCTCAATTTACAATGAGCAGACAGAGGGAGATTACACAGAAAGGAAATGGATTCCATAGCTCACAGTTGATTATTCAGGAAGAAAGCAAAACATTCAGATCATTAAACTAAACAAACAACTTTAAACCAGAAACGGTTTCAGCTTGTAATTAAGGTGAGAGACAGGATATTCTAAAAGCCCTACACACATGGGAAAAAGCTTTGCGGAGCTTCAAGCCCTACAGAAGATAACATTGCAGTGTGTTGCTTAACTTTACATCTCTGACGCAAGAACTGAAGGAACAATTCAGTGCTGTCTCTGGGGCTCTACTAAGTATGAAGTCTATGTCACTGTTAAAGCAAGAGATTCCTTTCTTTCCAGCAGTGCAGCAGCAGCCACCATCAGAAGCCCAGGCTACTAGTGCTTCCAGTGATTTCAGTGGAAACAGAGGCATCAGTTGTAGAGAAGTAAATCTGAAATCTGCAGTAATGGCAAAGGAGAAATCGCTATACAAAACATTTATGTGCAATGACTAGCAGTGCTGACACAGGCCAGGGAGACAATTTATTCACCAGCTTTGAGTTTCCAAAGGCAAAAAGAAATAACCCACCAAGCAACTTCAGAGAGGCAAATGTTCTTTGCCCTTTTGGAGTAGTAAAGACAAAAGAGACAGTGACTGATGCAGTACCTCCCAACAGTGTCAAAATGTCTTTGTTATCAAATCTGGATAATTCAAGATACTCAGCTACGCATACATGTATATACACTAGCTTACTTAAAACTGTAGAGTTAAGTACTTACTGCACTTTGACTCATACTAACAGCCTCACCAATGCATCTTTTCTACACCAGAAAACGAAACAGGCGTATCTATTTGTTCCTTTTTCTCTCGCAGCAAAAAAAAAAAGCCAACAACAAAAGCACAGAAAAATAAAACCACGCCATTTTGAAAAACAGTGGAAAGGATACTAGATAATTTGACATGTGGACAGTGTGGTATTTCAGGACTGGGATTTAACCTCCAACAGTGGGGTCAGCAGAGCCTCCAGCAGGTACGACTCAGAGTGGCATTCTCTTAGGAGCCATACATCCTCTGACAGCTCATTTTGGCAGCTCAGTCTCCCAGGGTTTTCAGGTGATAGGAAGGGTGTGTAAATTCCAATTGAGCTAGTGGTGTGAATCTGCAACACATTCTTTTGCATTAGGAAATTATTCTATCTCATAAAACATGACTATTTTAGACAGTTTTATTTTACCTACTTCATTCTCTTTTTAGCCAGTTTTTAATTTTGCTTGGACAGCTGGTTAAAATGTCAATATAGGACGGTTGCTCCAAAAGTAATGCCTCCTATTTACTGCAGGAGTGGATCAGATCTCTGAAGACCAGTCTACCAACTATCTCCATATTATCTAGTCCATTCACCTCCTTCAAATCCCTCCATAAAATATTTCTCCCCCTGCAAAGCCTTTCAAATTTAACCACTGTAAAGCCTGCAAAATATCCTCACCACTTTTAGTATGTGTTGTCAGTTTTTAATGTGTCTGAGCTGTTTTCACTTGTGTTTGATCTATATTGCATACTTTTTAGAGTAAGCTCTGTTTCCTTTTATTTGTTTGCATAATGCTAAGAACACACTCACCACTCAGTCAATGATACAGTACATATTAAAATACTGTCATTTATCACCACAGGTTTAAGATTAAATTTCTTGAAGGAGATGGGCATGTAGAGGAAGTTTAAGTTTACTGCTTGGGAAAATGCTAAATTTACAGCCTGAGGGTGGGAGATGTCCTGTTTTCCCAGGACAAGCACATCTTTCCTCATATTGCAAATACACATGGTATTTTTCCATGTATTATATTTTACTTACTCTCCAGTCTCACGTAGATTTGAGGCTACTACATTTTATATACTTTCAAACCTATTTCTACTCACATTAAAAAATAATTTGGTCCATTAACATCAGAGCTGTGCAAAAGCCTCACAATTATCCTGGAAATTGAATGAATGAATTTTATCTTTTATTATGACCTACATTTGAACTCCATTTACTCAGCTCCATTATTTTCCCATCTCTGTTTTTGGAGAAGCCAGAAAACCTCCCATCAAGATTATGAAGGAAAATTTTCTGTTGATAAAAAGGTTTGTTACCCAGCACGTTACTGAGCTGCTCGCTCACCCATTCTAACCTTTCCCAGAAATGTAGAATTTTATCCAGTGTTAACAACCACATCTTTGGAGCAGATTTTCTTCAAAGAAGCTTTGAATTTACGTGCAGGTGATTCAATACAGAAATAGCTTCTATGACCATATTGCTTCTTCTTTACACAGGTATAACACAGGCGTGTTGTTCTGTAATCAAATGTTTTTCTCCATAATTCAATGATACTCTATAAAAACTGAATTTCACCAACATCTAATGAAAGCCTGTCAGACTCCTGGTAAGGGAAAATGATATTCCAGTACCTGGTGTAAGTCAGGGAGCAGAAGAGGGGATGGCCATTCAGTGTAAAAGCATTAGTTCAGCTCTTAGCTTTAGTTTTACAAAAATTTCTAAAATCCAAAACGACCGTCCCAAATACAACTGAAATAGGATTTAGAAATTTACCAAAAGATTGTACCAGAATCAAATTACAGAGACTGCTCCTACATTGAATGTCCCACATTTTGCTCAATAAGGAAGTTTCCTGAAAAGGGAAGATCACTAAATACCTATATCTTTGGACCTGAAATTTTGCATTTCTAATTCTGCCTCAGCGACACGGGAAATAAAACGTTCAAAGTACAAAGGTGCTTATATAAGGTATTGGAGATATTGGCATCTCTTCTGTTGAATCTCCATTCAAAGACTGTGGCAAAAGAAACACTCAACTGTCCCATGCCTACATGAAAATGTCCTTTCTGAAAGAAGTGAAAGTTTTGCCATTCTTTTCCTGTGTAGTCTTAGCATCAGTCACTACAAAGAAACAAGGAACTTAACTGTGAGCTCAGTCACACAAATATTTTTGAAAAGCTTTCAAATTCAAAATAGATGGTATTTTCTGCAACTATGGGAGCCATACCTGCAATGAGAGGGCAAATTCTCCCCTTGTGATTATTATTCAAAAAGATAACAATCAGAATTTGAACATTTAGTTCTTCTCATTTGAAATACCTAAGAATCACAATGGCAGAGTACTTTGTCAAAGAAATGATTAGTTGCATAAATACAATTTGAAGATTTTAAGATGTTTTATTAAACTTGGTAAAGGTTTCTCCTATCTTCTAGAACCAAAATCTAAATATCTGCATGAGTGTCTTTTGATCAGAGACTATACTTACAGGACTTGCTTTACACAAGCAATGTCCTGCTCTTATATTGTCATATATCTAGTTTTAAGGAAATACTAACTATACAGAAAGTGTATAGACAAATTCACTATGAAATAATGTGCACCTAACTTGTAAAAAAAAAAAATGCATCTATGTTACCAGTAGTTACGAACATGCATCTGTGTAACCACTAGTAACTGAAATAATTACCTTGGACTATTGCAGACGTCATTCTCAAGACTATTGCAGCTGTTATTGAAGATACTATCACAATGCCCATTATGAAAAAAATTCTGCTTATGTCATGAGATGCCTGTTAGCTTACATGACAAATTCTGGAATTTGGCGTGGTTAAAAAAGAAGAATTATTTAACAGTAAATTGTCACTAGAATGGAAATCCATATCCATGGCACCATTATTCCTTTTGTCATCACCAAACAGATGGGAGATCAATGAAAGGTAGCAGTTTGAAGTCAAATTTTAGATTCTGTTCTTCTCACTGCTAACACAACTTAAGTCTCTGAAATTGAGAAAAGCACTTAGCTTCTCTGCTCAAAAATCTACAAATTAGATTGCTAGTTAACAACCTCATTGAGTTGTTAAATGGTAAGTCAATAATGCATGTGAACTCTTGAGCAATATCTCAAATTGGAAAAGCTTCCTATAAAAGTATATAGCATAATCTAATATAGAGTCATGGACTTGCAGATAATCTTCCTACCAGAGATTTCTGCTCGCTAATTAATCTAATTGCAGAAGTTTATGTGAAATACCAAGATTATGCTTGTTTAATGATTTATGTATTTCCATCTGCAGTGAACAATGTGCAGTTGTTTGTGCACATATATTTATCAGTGACTTCTTACGAAAGTGCCATATAAGATCTTGTTTGCTCTTCATAGAAAACTTCCCTTTTTATTTCTATCTTCCCTGCTTTTTAAATACGGTTTAAATATTGTCTACTATTCTTATGGGAAGATGCCATTATTATGCACCACGCTGCTTAAGTTTACTCTCCAGTTCCACCTGAAAGTGATTGCTTTTGTATACAGATGGTGCAGAAAAGATTTAAATTTCCCTGAGGTTTCTTCTTTGAAACCCAGAAATGTCTTCCTGAAGATTATTTGTCTGCATCATGGAGAGAGCTAATTAACTCTCATCTGAAAGCATTATTATTTTACTAGCCAACACAGTGCTCTATTCATACTTTTTATCATCTGTTTTGCAGAAGGTTTGTCAGCATGGTTCATCTCATACCCATTCTATTCATAAATGATAGAAGCTTGAACTCCATAAATCAGTTCAACTAATAAAAATGAGAGACTGATATTAGGCAGGCATACAGCAAACATCACTCCATAACCTTTCTTTCATGGCCATTTTTGTCACAGTTGTTCAGTGGAATGCACTTGTTACTACAACTCAATACATCTGTCTTATTTGAACCTAATTATATTTGCAGCCATCCAGCTCCTGAAGTTCACTCACAGATTCCCTTATTCTGTTTATCTTCTCTCACTACAATATCACTAACATCGGAAGACTGACAGATTTTTGTATAGTAAATTAGCTTAAAACAAACAAACAAAAAAAAAAACAGTATTAACTTCTTCCTAAGCAGTTCCTGCGTCTGACATCAAATGACCTAATTTTTAAACATTTTAACGATCATGCTAATTTATATTGTAGATGCTATTGTACATCTTTGTTTTACAAAGATGCTTAGTTCACAAATTCATCCAACTCTTTAGTACATGCTCTGATTTTCCTTAGTGTTTGCAATATGTGAAATTATTCAAGCATATATTTTAAAGGCGCAGGTCAACAGCTTTGTTTGGATCTGTGGCATCATCTTTTGTGGAAAGCTTTTTCTATAGACTCCACAGGTTGTTTTGGGCTTGAACATCAAAATGTGTGCTGTAGCACAGCAGTTAATAGATGTTTTCTTGTCATATACTGACACAGAGCAAAGAGGAAGGGATCATGGTTAAATTTGCTGCTGTTGTCCTTCCAGGATCACAAGTTCATGAGTTAAAAAGTCATATATACATATATATACTCATATATATTGCCACTTGCCAAACATAGATATCACAGGTATACAGAAGTTTATTAGAATCTTGCACATGCATTCCAAGTGATACATGGCTTCAGTCTTTGTTCCACCATGAGAAAAATCATTTTTAAATCACTTGCGACATGCTTCGGAGAGTATGATAATGCACTATATAAAAGCAAGGTAAATCTACACCTAGAACTTCTCTAGCATCCTAAATAGCTAATGTAGAGGTACAAGTTGAGCACATTGGCCCCTAATCTCCTGTGTAATAAAGGCATTACAAAATGCAAGAAACAAACTCTTGAAAAACTGTCTTTTTTCAAGACATCAAAGCTTCCAGAATGCTACAAGAATGCATTACAAATATATCCACTCCTTCACATAGACAAGAAAGATTCCAGAGGAAATTTCTAGACAAACAAAACGGATAATGTAGAAATGTATTTAACACTGTGCATACAAAAACTTGATTACCATTAATACTGATATATTGAATGATCCAGTATCATAGCAATGTGAAAATGTTTAAGATCTTCCAATTCTAAGAAAGCTATAATTATCCTCTAAAGCAAAAGATGTACTGACCATATCAGTGACTACTGTAACTGCTGCAGTTAAAAAAACCATTTCCCCTCCCATTTAGATTTTCTTCTAGTTAAATTTGCAATCCATTCAGCACTGCATTGTACTCAGTAGCAAAGCTTTTTTTTAATTAAATATATATTTTCTCTCCAAATGACAGAAATACAGGAAGGAAAGAGGAGAGGGAGATAGAGAAAGTGTTGGATGAGGGCAACAGGGGAAGGGAGGAAGGAAGAAAAAAAGTAGATTTACTCATACTGATTTTCCTGAATCACTACTAATTTGTTTCTTCACTAAATAGATCATTAAAGCATTTTATCTGTACTTCTACAGAGATATAACTACATAGATTGATGTCAAGGTGTAGGAAAATCAAAAGAATCTCAGAAAAAACTTTCATGAAGTTTTAGAGCTAATAGAGGTTGCTGAAGACTTCTTCACATTACAAGTTAAAAATCTGTGCATGCATCACAAACTGCAGATCAAGGCAAGAACTATAATTAAACATCTTAAAGTTTCTAATTGCATTTTCTAGAGAAGTGAAAAAAAATAAACACTAAAGTCCAGCATATTAATTAGCCCCTTTTCCCAAAAACATACTTTGTAATACTGTCAACAAATTATGCTATTTTAAGATAATTACAAAGTTAAAGATTTGTTAAGAATATTGTTATTTGCATTTTGCATTATGAATGTCTTTCTGCAAAGCAAATGTTATATATTTGTAGACCACATTTAAATCATTATATTAATTTTCTATGACTTTAATATATAAATAATTCAAGAGGAAATAACTATATCCAATTCTTAATCAGATTGAGTACTGAACTGAAAAGTCTGTGGGAGTTTTGGGCTTGTTTTAATGATATAATGAGAAACAATCAAACAAAAAAAACTGGTTAAGAACATTATTTCTTAGATTCACTACACATGGTTTAGTATCTATTAAAAAATTGTTAATTGTTGTAAGTATTTGTTAAATTTTAAACATTCTAAAATGAGCAAACTGCAGCTTCATTGGTGAAAGCAAAATAAATTTCATCTACGTTTCCTCAAGATACAGTAACCTCTAGCCCTTTGCATATGTTTTTCTGAAGTTTCAAAACTGCTGTTTTGCTTTCTAAATATGGGAGTTCAATTTTGTTCAGATTCTAAAACTACAGGAAAATTATATTTTGATATTATTTGTAAATCTATTAACTTCTTTCAGATAATTGCTTGTTTGAAGCTTTCTGTTCAAGATTTTATACCATATTTTGGTAATAAACTTTTTCTCTGACAGCTCTGGAAATCAGCTTAATTGATTTGCAGTGTTATTGTATAAATTTTGTCCTTGTCTCTACTGACTGTGAGTGATGTCTTTTTTCTCTCTTCTATTTGTATTGCCTGCTTTACCGTTAACTCAAACTGTGACACTTTGATCTCCAATCTGCTATGAGATGTTTTGCATTACGTAATGCTGGGACCTATCTGAAGTCCTGAGAACAAGTGATGTAAATCTACATCCCTAGGTATGATTCCAGCTTCAGGTTCAATATATTTAAATATCCATATCTTACAGAGAATTCCAATCTTAACCCAAAGAAAGGTCAGTCTATATTTAAAACTCATTTGTTTCATTCACATGAATAATAAATCCCTTCTTTAAGAACTCAACTTCAAAATTTGAAAAACTGTTTCTACAGACTTTTCTGTTAGTTTTTTGTTTGGTTTGGGGTTGATGTATTTTTATGTTATTTTGCATATTTTTTCATTTATTTGCTTTTATATTTTATATCTCAGGATTCTGATTAATAATACCTAATGAAATAAGTCAAGAAAATTTATTCTTAAACAGAATCTAAACCATCTCTGGATTTGCACCAGATATTATTTGAACATTTTAGCCCTTGTAGATTGCTTCTTCCAAGAGAGCACCTAGTTTCCTAATGTCACTGGTACTGTTTTTTAAACTCAAAAAAATATGTTATACTTTTTTTTTTTTTGATTGTTGACCTAGTGTCATGTGATCACTAAAAACCAATCTGCTACATAAAAAAAATAATTTAATTGACAAGAGAATATTATTTAAAAGAATATGAGCAGGAAGGCTGAAGACAAATCCCCTCTCCACAGACATGTCAGCTGTAAAAAGCTATGCTAGTCTGGTCATAGAATTTTCAAGATTCACCAAAAATTGTTGCAAAAAACTTAATTGGACATGTTTCATAATGGTGACTAATACAAAAGTTACAATAGCCCAAGGCCTGAATATCTGCATTTACTGAAATATTTTGCAACATGAGAGACAAAGCTGAACTAAATATGATTTAGCAATCTCAGAGTAACCAGAACAATATAACTTGACTATATGTCTGTGAACATATATTGTAAAAGCCAGCTGGTATCCCTGAGTACGTCAGTGTAAGCCAAAGATTATGCCACTGCTACCTGCAGTAGTGAGGGAAAGACTGGCACAGATACTGGAGTGAGACATTTCACGACTGGATGATGAAACATAAAATGTTTACTATGAACAGAAGATAAAGGGAATGAGAGGCTTATTTAAGAAAATGGAAAGAAACAGGATGTGGAGCTAGGATGGGCCACAATCATGGCATTTTACATCATAGATATGAGCCTTGCAACAATGGGCATGATGTAAGTAAAATTAATACAGTAAATTAAAACCATCTGATATGGTGGTCCAAAGAGGATGTGGAAAGAAAATTGTGCTGGAACCTGGCTGTCCCTAACTGACAAAGCAGTTCATGTTTCCATTCAGTTTTGAGTGAAGGTACTCTTGACATTGTTCTGATTTATACAAGGGCACAAATAAGTCACCTATGATGGACAACCAGAGGAAAACAGAATTATCATTTTTTCCAGACACACCTCTAGCAGAGTTGGACAGATTCATGGGCAAGGGTTCAGTGTGGAGGTTTTTCCTGCTGTTTGCTATGAAGAAGAAAAGAAAACACAACTAGGAAATCCACAGCAAGGAAATAGTGGCCCTTGATAGAAATTAAAATTTCTTTAGGACACAGTGGATTAAAAGTCACTATAGACAACACAAAGAAACTATTCTCTATACAGTTATCAGTTGTCAGGGGTAAATGATAGAGTTTTGTTATTAACAGAGCAGCTATTTTTATTCTAAAAGTAATCAGTCTAAATAAATACAATGATATTTTAAAATGTCCTTGAGAAGTAATCCTTTTAGAAACAGGGTGATACAGGTGTCATAATTTCAAAAGTTCAAATTTCATGCTCACACTACCTTGAAATACTGTGGGTACTGAAAACATTCTTACTCTTTACTCCCTGTTGCTGAAACAGTTATAGGACACAGAAATCTGTATTTGAATTTTAATTATCTCCTTACAAATTCAATTCCATTTGCATAATTTTCTTTACTATTAATATCATACCACTAAACACAACTAAGCTTAACAGTAACACAGAAAAAAACAGCATTAAGTGAAATGGAGTTTAACAGTAACTATTACTATTCTGGGACCTATCTCACCAATTACTATTAATATTTCACTACATTTCCTTAACAATGAAAGAGCAGAAAATGGATTAGAGCTCCCATTCAAAATAAAGTCAAGCTAATTAAAAAAAAAAAAAAAAAAAAAAAAAAGAAAGAAAAATCAGTATTAATTCCCAGGGAAAAACTGCCAGAGGCATATTTCATATTTCACAGGTGGAAAACACACTGGAGGTTTTCAGCTTTGCTAATGTGAAAACCCCACAGAAATAGGTTGATTATTTCAATATTAAATAATACCTTAAGTCTTCCTTCTTATCTACCTTTTGCAGCAGATGCCACAACATCTAATGAAGAGAAACCCAGTGATTTTATTTTTCTAAGTCAATTTTAATGTTTCCTTTTATTATAATGTCTATTAGACATTCCTGTCAATGCATAAAGTGATTTCACACTCTCATTCACTCTGAAAGTATTGTGCCATTTGAAACCTTATATCTACTGCTATTAGCTTCAACATTGAGCCTCAGTACTTAAGGATTGTACCTCTAGTACCACTTCACAGTTTGTCATAGTTCTAGTCATCAACAGATGCAGATTGGATGAATGAAATTGCTGAAGGTGAAGGCTGGAAGATACTGTCAGAAGTTACGAAAGAAAAGCCACATATATCATCCATCTTAAGACAGCAGCAGTTTTTTACCCAAGACCCCTTGTTAAGTTAGAACAGAGGGAACAATGTGGGAAAAAAAGCCCACACATAAATATGAAATGCTAAATATTGCTGCTATTGATACCTACAAACTGGTGTAAGGCTGTGATGCACTCACTGTCAATTTTATTTCTACTAAAAAAGTTGATATGTAAGAGATATAAACAACAAAAAAGTCACGTAAGTCATGATTGCTGCAAAACTTTGCTAACAGACTTAAGGAAAGAAGGTAACTTCATAACATCCATTCTCCATGAAAAATTTTGACATAGCAGTGATATTAAGCAAGGTTTGTCTTGTGAAGCTAGTTTCTACATCATGCTATCTTATGAGGACTCACTCTGGCAAAGTAGCTTTAGTGAATGTAATGGAGTATAGTATCTATCTGAGGGCAGTTTGAGAATCCTAGGAGGTCAGAGGATCTTTCATTTTTACCATCAAAAGTATGTTTCGAGAAGATATAATCTATATTACTATAAATGTCCTGGTAGAAAGTTGTTACCAATCGTATTATTAAACTCCATCATGTTGTTAAAAATAATAATTAAAAAGCTATAAGTAAAAATGAAGGAAGGGTGTACACATTTACTTCTATCTGAAAAAACAGCTAATTTTAATAGTGACTGCCTCATGGGAAAAAAAAGCCATGGGGAAAAGCTGTAATGAAATGCATACTTGGAAATCAAAAACCCAAAGTATACATTTCAGCACAATTTCAAATCAATTGTTGTTGCATCATTATTGAAAAACATGAACTAGTTTTCTCTATGACAAATTTCCGTGAAACTCTACAAACAATCCACTTATCATAATTGAAGTGTTAGGTAATGAGCATCCATCTATCTGGGTACAGTGACATTGATTGTATTTCTTCTGCAACTGCAATAGAAGTGGCTGAGAATATAAAACTTCTGCTGCGTGTGTGCCATAATAACTTTATTTATTCTTTTACCTTATCTTGGTGCTAGCCTTAGAGTTCAAAAAATCCACTCTACCCTGGAGTATACATGCATGAAGACATGTTGTCATTGCTGACCTTAAGAAGCAGAATGTCCTCTCACAATGGCCCACAGTTGTCATTTTCTCTACAAAGAAAATATTTATAAATAAAGAAGCCAAGGAAAAAATGATTCTGTTCTTGGCTGCTTCCTATCTTTTTTTTTTTTTTTGTCTCACTTCCTCAATTCCTTTCTACATTTCCTCTTTGTCTTATTTTTCTTTGATGTCCTTCTCTTTCACCTTGATGTTTTTCATTTCTTAAATGAAATGACTTTTTTGAGTAATGAAAATGGTATGTCTTTAATCAGAATTATTATATATAATTAATATAATTAAATGTAGTGTCATGTCATATATATTGATGAACTAAATAACAATTAATAGCGAGAAGAAAACTTTGAAAACCATCTTGTAAAAAAGTTTCTGGAATTATTTCTTTCATATGAATTTCATGAGCCATAAGTTACTTTTAAAGCAAGGTTATAGAGTTAATGGTACAATTAAGTAATTTGAAGCTACAGATTATAATGTGAAACATCTTTCAAATTTTATTACAGAGAGCATACACAGCATACTGCATTGACAGAGCTGCTGAATTTTTTCTATCATTCAGCACCCATAAGAAAAATCTCTCTGCTTTCTTCTGACCACATACACACCTTTGCCCCAAAGCAACTTGCAGTTGCTTTTTAAAGCACTGTTTCTCAGCCCATTAGAAAACCTTTTTCCAAGCTCGTTTCACTAGTACAGATGTTAATGAAAATTGAGCATTCTATAATTTTGCTTTTTAGCTGACATTTAGCTTCAATAAGTAGATAATCTCAGCAGCACTAAAAAAAATATGGAGGGTGAAATTGAAAGAAATGAATGCTGTTCTTTAGCATGGATTTCTTTGTGCTCTCAGTTGTCTGCATTATACTGTATTACAGTACACTGCATTCCCTTAACCCTGCTTTCCCTCTGTATGTCTCTGATTGTATAGTGATATCATCCACACTAAAACATCAGAAGGAGGCAAAAATTAAATATAATAGGCAAAGTTCTTTATAAAGAAGGAGTTGACTAAACAGAAGGAGCTAGAAGCAGTCAAATCACAGATCAAGAAAATATTGCAACAGAGAAAATAGGAGCAATATAGCCTTTTTTGATTTAGAAGACTGATAGGCAATGCTATACATAGAAAGTGGAGAAAATGAGACTTCAAAACACTAGGGAAAAGAGCTGAACAATTGCCAAAACACTGTGAGTCAGTTGTCACAACAGCACTTTACAGAAAGAAATGCAAAGAGAATCAAAAGGCAACAGGTAAAAAAATTATCCCCTTGATACTTTGTTTTTGTCATTTTCTAACTAACTAGCATACAGAAATACTCTTCCCCTTCCACTCACCCCAACAGTTGTATAATTGTGTGACAGAGGCTTCTCAGCTTTTTATTTCAGGTTATAACAATCAAGGAATTCTTCAGACTGTTAAGAACTTGTCCTTCTTATTTCTGAGGAAGGACATGTACCTTAGTAAAGCATTGTCTGTGTTTCTTTTAATTGCCTGCTAAGGGCATTATTTTTGAACTTCCTTTAATATTTTTTGACTGGAGTTTCAAGGAAAACAATGATGTCCAACATCCCCCTAAGGTATAAATGAAATCTATTAGAACCAAAAAAATGGGTCATTGTAAGTTTCTTTAGAAGGAGCCAAACACCCTGCTGGCACAAATGAGCATTTTTTCCATTTTAATTTTGGATTAAAGAACCTTTTTGGAAGGAAATCTTAATTTTCATGGTTTTTTAATCTGTGAGGCATATTGGTTGTTTCACATAAATTAACTGCTTCTCATCAAAATCTCTCTAGTTACATTTCCAACATGATTTCATGGCTCTAGGTAAAAAAAAAAAAAAAAAGTTGCTACATTTGTCTTAAACAATAGTGTCTACATACATACACAGTTTAAGGAGCTATTTAATATCAGTGGCCACAAGTAAGCCTACTGGGATGACAGGAATCTAAGCAGACTGATTTGGTGGATCAGAATAAAAAGCTGAGCTATCAAAGTTCCACAGAAGTTATAATCTAGCTGATTAAATGCTGATTTGGCTCTAGGCTCTGACTTCTGATATCACAGAGGCAAGCCAATTTTCTGCCAGCTCTGCATCACCATAGCTGCATTGAAATCAATGTATCAAGTTAATGTGCTTCAGTTTAGTAGAGACCTGAACCGTCATTTTTATAAGAACTGATCTGAATGAGGGGCATTCTAATTCATCGTGCACAGATAGAGGTTGTTTTTACATTGCTAATGAACATAACCTCCTATTCTCTTCCACTTTTCAAAATATCTTCCCTTTTTCCTTCCTTAGACAAGTTCATTTTTCATATACAGCTGATACAACTTCTTTTCACCATTAGGGAATAATCCATCAGCACCTGTGGCAAGCTAAAAAAGCGTGCTAAACACAAATATAAATATTTGCAGTATTGGAAGTTTTTTACTGTGAATCATGTAAATGCATTTAGAACTACTGACAGCCCTTCATCTACGGTCAGTTTTCCATCAACTTCCCTGGGAAACTTACATGTAAATAAGTCAACCTCTACTACTGCTACTCAGTCACCTAACAGCAGAACAAGGATCTGCAAATCCATATTTTGAGTCCCAAGCTCAATTACAACAACATGAAAAATGTTGTCTATTTTGTTGAAAATAAAAGCAACTTTTAAATTCATTTCAGCTGTATCTGTACTCTCCTAAACATGGAGCAAAATACATATAAGCAAGCACTGGATTCATACAGATGTACTCCAGTATGTCAAAAGCCATGAGAAGGAGAAATAAAAACTGAAGTTCATTTGAAATTAATTTCACACATCTGTGAAATTAATAAGAGTACAAAATATTGAGTATTGGTCATTTTTTCATTTATTTAGTGGATTTTTAAAAGCAATTACCAATACGGATATTCCCCCGAAATCAAAAGCCAATACATAGCAGATTAGCTGTATTATTTATTATAAAACAGTTGAGCAGAATGTTGAGAAAAGGATCTAGATCAAGTGCTGATGCTACAGTAAATCAACTTTTATCCTGCACAGTTTTTATTTCATCAAGGAAGTTTTGCCTTGCCTTGCAAAATATTCTATAGTTGATTTGAACAACTAATAAATATACTGTGACACCTGTACAATTTATTATCTGACAAATAACCTATCTTTGTGTCCTTGAACTCTCATTATCTCTAGGTCACCTTCTACACATTTGTCTTCTCTTTCTCCACTGACAAAGAGGGCCTTATGCAGGATCTCTTATCAAATTCTTCTATGTTTTAAAACATACATATAACAATATTTTCATGTATCTAATTAACATATAAGCGTATTTCCTATTTTCATCTACAATGCTCAGAAAAGGGTTAATTTTTCAGGTTGACCCTAAAACTGTTGCCACAAATGGGAGATATAATTACACAAAAGCAATAGAAAATGAAATTTAGCTTGGTTTGGAAACCTTAACCAAAACTGGAGGACTTGATTTCTAGACCTCACCGACCACCCTAAATATATATAATTGATTTGTGAAGAGGGAAGGACCTGAAAAAGAGCAGTTATGAAAGCACAGAAAAACTGTGCAAGATAGCAAGGAAAAGCCAAACCTGAGAAAGTATTCCAATAGAAAAAGGTCTAAAGAATTCATCACACAGTGTCATAAACAGAAAATTAATTCTTTTTATAAAAATATATGCATTTCCTTACAGAAGAACAACATTATCTGATGTCAAATAATCTGAGGGCGATGATTCAAAGCTATCTTTTTCAAAATGGGGAAAAAAAAAAGCAGTGTCTAAATTAGTAAATGCTTACTACCTTTCTTCTGGAGTTTACAAACTGGTTCTCTGAAGTGTTACTCAGTGCTTACAGCAAACAAGTAGAACTTCAGCAATGCCATATACCAAGGTTTCCCTCCATTTGGACTTTTCCTCACTAAAAGAAAGTGTACTTTCATTTTTAAATCCTAAAGAAGTGGATATAAGACATGCTCAGTAAAGCTGACATGTCCTTGATATGCCAGATTGTCTCAGTATATATTACCACTGACATGCTTGCGCATTGTTTTCTTGCAGTCCTTTGGTAAATATGATAGTTTAGTTACACTATGATAACATTGCCACTTTCATTATTTTTGCAGTAATTTATTAATGAGTCAGGTCAGAGGACAGGCAAGCAGGATAAAAATCAGTTGCTGAATTTCTTGGATGTAAGAATTACTAGGAATAAAAACAGGAGAGTTTATTTTCCAAAAATAACATTATTTAAATGGCATTCCAAAATGTACGTACAATAGTATGTAAGATGAAAGGATAGTTTGTTTAAGAAGGACAGGAGAAAATAAAAGTGTTCTTTCCATATTGAGAATTAAAAGAAAAAAATAAATGAAACGAGTAGGGAATTTTAAAGCATATGGTTAATAATGAAAAGGAAATAATATATGTTAGTGGGAATCCAGAACAGTCAAACCAGAAAACATTTATGAACAAGTGGATAACACATCTAGCAGAATAAGACAGGATTACCCAGATTGGGAAAAAACAAACAAACAAACACAAAAAACCACCATATTTTAAGAATGTGGGGGAAATCACAAGGATATAAGTGAACAAAGCGTGTCAAATCAACTTAATTATCATAAGGATCAGGCACTGGCAATCATTTTGGTTATTCCTCACTAAAGAGGGGAAAAAAAAGATTAAAACCGTGAAAAAGGTCATTAATACCATTTGAAATGACTACTCTTAGGAGTTTAATTGCAGAAATACAGAATGGAACACTTTTTGGGTAGCGCTTGAGCAGATTTAGGGTATTACATAAGCTTCAGGACATGCTCAGAATTTCAATACCAACATCAAACTTCAAGAATAACCCAGAGGATATGGGAAATTCTCTCTCTCGCCATTTAGAACTCAAAGAGCCTTTACCATGTTTTGAGCTGTCACCTCAGAAAAAAATATGAATCTCTTCAGTGAAGTTCAGAAGAGAGCAACAAGAGTCATCAGACATCATAACTCAGAAGAGAGCTAGACTGGATATAGCCTGTCCGGCTTTGAGAGAAAAGGTAGATCAATGGCCTCAAAGTATGCAGTAGATCTCAAAGAGAAAAGAAAATACTATTTTCTCCTTTCCAAGATAGAAAAAGAAGTATACTGCAGCAAGATTTCAGGGCAGACCGCATACAGGAAGAGAAAAATAGCAAGGCAAAGCATAAATTGTTTGAAAGTCTTCATCTTTACAGATTTCCAGCAGTAGGCCAGATGAATATCTGCCAGAAGGAAAATAAGTACACCTAGAGAAGTGGACTAGCATTTCCCTTGCCTTCCAATCCACTTGCGCTTGACTTCTTTTACTGAATCTGAACATCAACCTCTTACGCTTTGCCTGGTAACAAAGCAATTAAAAGTTAACTGAGGCTGTGCCTGTAGGTGCAGTGTACAGAGATTGACATAGAATGCCATTCATTAGGAACATTGCTTAACAATAAGCAGGTTTGTCCACGTTCAGTACAACTTGAACAAGAATTTGAATTGTGTTCTAGTAAAACGTGGAAACTGTTTGCTTTCAGTGGGAAATAGAAACATAACCAAATCACTGAAAAACATTCACGTTTTCTTACTGAAGTCTAGTTAGGTTTTCATCTAGTTCTTGCTGTGTGCCTTTTTCAGCTTTCCACAATTCCTGTACTGCTTATCAAGAAAATTCAAACACAACAGTTATTTCCACTAACAACAACTCTATCAAAGGGAAGTACCAGATGTCTACAGTCAAGTTTGAATTTATAATCTATTTTTTACATAGGTACATTAATATATAACTTTTGATTTTCCAACTTTATATCATATGTTCTTAAGAATGTTAAAGATAGAAAAGTACCTAGTCAGTTTTGTACATATATTCTTGATTTTAGAAGATTGATGATACATTTCCATTGACACAGTCAAGAGGTAAATTCAAATGATGCTAGAAATCACACACTAGAATCATCACCAGTTCTCCAAGTGAAATCTGGCTGTTGCACCTCTGTGCCTTTGATGCAACTAATTTGAAATCAGTGCAGGCATTTCTTCCTAAAACTGGACTAACTCTGAAAGACTCACAAAAAAGGATTTAACACTAACCAGCAGCTCCCATTATAGCTTAAGTGTTAGCAATTGCGATGAGTCAGTATTCCTCAGTCAGGGATGTGTAGCATAAGGACAATCATATCTGCATGATATTATCACACCATTAAGTAAATATGAAGCACCTATCAGTGGCTGTTGGTAGAACAAGATATGAAAATCTCTGAACAATCATTCTGTTTCTTGTATGCCCAAGCTCTTAAGCACCTAGCCTTCAGCAAACACATCACAGAATCACAGAATCATAGCCATACCAGCCCACCCCTTGATTCTTACCCCCAAGCTCTCCACTGCTACACCACTCTCCCCCAGGTGGAGTTCAACACATTCTAGCTGCTCTCTTACATAAAGAGCAACTCCACCACCCTGCCTCACCAGCCGATCTTTCTTAAAAAGCACATAGCCCTCCATGACAACATTACAGTCATGCAAGCTGTCCCACATGCATACCGACCAGAAAACTCATAAGTGTATGCAGAAGCAGCACAGAAGAAAACTGACAGCTTTGGAGACAAATTTAGACTCTTTACTAATATATGAACATGTTTATAAAATTAAACTTAAGCTTCAGTACAAGATACTGTTGCAAATTCTGTCTTCTTGAGAATTTTAAAATTGGTTTGATTTAGTTACATACACCATATCCATATGTTGTGGTAATGTGTTAAGAGTCTTCTTCTCTAGAGATATTCAAGGCCCTCCTGGATACCTACTTGTGCAACTTGGTGTAGGGAACCTGGTTTGGCAGCAGGGACTCAGGAGGTCCCTTGCAACCTCTATGATTCTGCAATGCTACTGAAGTGATCGCAGATTCTTGATGTGCATTACTAGTGATACTATTGAAAAACTTAATTTTTCCCACTTAATTCCATATCCATCTTAATTTGACGTACTTCTGCATTTACAACAACTTCTAATGCATTGCAGTTGTACTTTTATGATGTCCCGTTATGAATTTAGCAGTGTCGTCTCTAATGGTCAGTTCCTGAAAACAATAGGCCTCATTCAGTAGATAAGCTTATCAGTAAAGTTACTGTTTGGGTTAACAACTTTGAATACCATAAATGAGAATTTCTAAATCTCCTGGGATCTCCTAAATCAAAGGAAAAGAAATGTACTTTTCATTGCAGACCATGGGTTCAGCGAACATATTTTGAAGCTAAGGATTTTGGCAAATGAGTGAATTTTAACTGTAAGAATCACAACCAACTTGTTCCTGCTTTCAGTAGTGTGATAATAGCATTGCCTCTCTTCTTTAAGAGGGCAATAAAAATACAGACTGGCAAGATGTTTCAATACTTGCTTCATTTTGTCATGGGCAGGAGGGAATGGAGTCTGTAGCAGACACGAACTGCAGCTTCAGAAAGAGAAACTATTCCTCAGAGGTACTCCAGAGAAACAGCTTTATTTAAAGCTAAAAAAGTTAAAGTAATTTTCACTTTTTCCATTAGTGAATCTTACCAACTTCTTAAATCTTGTGGTGAAGGAAATGCAATTTCCTATTTCATTTTTTTCAGGCTTGCTTCTGTACATACAGCATTCCTGTTGTCTGAAGCAAAATAAATGATAGTCACAAAAAAGTAAAAAAAGAGTTTTGCTGTTTTGCTTACTATCTTTCAATTGTCTGAACCATATATTGCTGAAACCTAACAGCTTAAAGTCATTATCAGAATAATTTTGTTCAATTATAAAAACCTTAAAAGTTATAAAAATATAAAGATTTAAACGATCTGAAAAGTTTAGAAAATTGATTTAAATTTTACACACAACCTCATATTATTTTTCTAAGCTCTCCTTTCCCAGGAAATTGAAGGTGAGAGGAGTAGTTGAGTTCAAATTGATTTCTACTTTCAAATAAAGTTTCCAATGAAAATGGAAGATTTCAAATGAAAATGCAGTGTTACTGTTAAATCCTTAGCTTTAGTTGACATACATTTTTCAAAATAAGTGAAATCAATGGGGCACGTATCATAACTATAATTGTTACAGAATTTGTCCTCCAGTTCTATTGCATCTTTTCTTACAGAAGCTTGACAGACATTTGTTTACTAGTTGGACACAAAAAAAATGAAGAAATACAGAAAGAAAACAAAAGAAACATTAATCTTAAAAATTGAAGAATCATAATGCTGCCTATCAGAGAACTTTATCAGCATAGTCAACTTTCCTTACTCTCATTCTTTTCTATTACTAGTCCTGCATAGTTTCAAATTTGATACATGGATTTCCACACGGGAAGATGTTTGGTCTTGTATAAAGCCTCATTAAAGTCAATAGATGTCCCTGGGCATGCTAGATTCTGTCCACAGAAAGCACAATTTTTGGATTAGTTGCTTGCAGCAAATACCAGTACATTCAACTTTGTAATGCCTAAAGCAAGTCATTTATACAGAAGCGGTACAATTTCCAGAAAGACTGACAAACCAACACACCCAGAAAAGTTGTTGTGAGCAGCAAATGGTTTTCAAGAAAGTAGATATTATGTATCTGTAAAACAAATGTGAAAAAAAAAAAAATGGAGTAGCATACCTCATTCTGAAGTCCACACATCAAAACAAACATTGACAGACTGAAGAGAGATTTCAGAATACTCCCAAAATCTAAATGAATGCAAGGAGAGTAAATAATTAACAAGGCAAGTTTACTTAGATCATTAAAAAAAAGACTGAGATTATTTCATTGAAAAAGTGAAACACCTCCAGGAAAAATATAACAGCAACTCTTATCTATAGGAAATTGATATTTTAGTAGAGAAAAATCTTTTAAAATGTCTAGATATTAAAAATAAAGGCACACATATGCCACTAGTAGAGCTATCAGCCCTCAGCATAAATTACTGAGGGAAATGGCAGTTCTCAATCTCTTGAGGACTTCATTTCAAGACGGATTGCTTTTCTTTATATTTCAGCCAAACAGAAAAGAAGTGGTTTAACACAAGTATAATTGAAAGAAACTGTGTGGCATCTGAATATATCATCTGCTGACACAGACATTTCTACTCTCTAGGGTTTCCAAATTTATGAAAAAAAACTCACCAGAAACTTGTGGCCTTTTGCTTCTATACTGTATCTGGTATACATGAATTTTGAAAATTTACTCTTTAGGCAGAATAATGTTCCAGAAGATATAAGCCTACTACACACTTCAGAAGAAAACAGTGAAATGATATTTGGGATACTAAAAAAAAAAAAAAAAAAAAAAAATTTAGTGGTAGTTGAAATACATAATTCGTATCTAAGTTCTAAATAGAACTTAGAGTTAACATATTATTTAATTTGAAACATATTTTGAAAGAAAGAAATTGAGGTTTTGACACATACACTGAATGCCATGAAAGACTGAAGTGACAACTGCAGTACGCAAATTCAGTAATTATTCCCATCTTATTAAACCCATCTGTAATTCAGCTAGTCTCAGGGCTACCTGAGAGAGATCACGCCCATTGGAGAAAGCCTGCTTCAGTATACAATGCAAGACCTGTGGAAGGAGGCAATGCTTTAATTAGACTAGCTGAGGCTTGGAGTCTTTTCAATCATCCACAGAGACTGCCAACAAGGGAGTCAATATTATCAAGTATTTTTGCTTTTTTGTTTTCCTTTTAAAAACAAAAGGCATTACTTTGATTTCAAGAGCAATGGAGAAATGAGAATGTCTTCATTCTCAGGTGCTTGTTGAAGCCATCTAAGCTGTAAAAGCAGCTTAACCAAACTCTTGCTGATGAAGATTCACTGACACTGGCAGGGCTTACACCTTGAGGCATTCCTGCTTTATAGATATGCATAGTGCATGTGAACTGGAAAACAGCTGAAAAAAATGGCTGTGAGGCCATCTCAGATGGAATATGTTATCTGTTCCATTGTAATGATCCTCAGCACCACAGAAAAAGAAAGTTCCCTTTAAGCTCATGAACAGAAAGTAACTATTTTGTCAGCTACTTAAAGGGCTTTCTCACAGATTTGTTGTACTATAGTGTATACTTATAAACCATTTAAGATGAAGGACCAATGAACTCTCTGCTCCAAGATAACTGTTGACTCTTGTGCTCTTTCAGCTGTGAAGAACTCTTGCCTTTAAACATGGACACTGCATACACCTAACAGCCATGGTCAGGGAAGTACCTAGAGCTCCACCTGCTTCATTCCTCTGAAGTTTCAGAAAGTCAAGAGGACAGTTGCTGCTATAAGGGCATGCAGGAGGCAGTTGCTCATTAGGTAGAAGATAAGTTTGCTGGTTCAGGAGAAAAAACATCAGATGTGCAATATCCGAGAACTAAACAGATTGAGGATATCCTTTTCTAACTTTATGCTTGAAAAAAAGAAGGAACATAAATTCAGCTCTCTTAACTTCCTTCACAGCTCTTCAGCTCTTCATTCCCTTTAGCCCTTCTCTTTCCAGAGTTCAGACAGACTCTGGACTTCTGAGCAGATAAATATCTCTACCTACATTACTGCAAAAGGGACCTCTGGAAAAACTTGAGCCAAGGAGAAAAAGGAGGAAATATTTCATATAAGTAAAAGCAAATGCTATCAGACTGAAACATGGCTTATTAAGCATGCAGGTACACCGCTGCTATTAGATCTAGTTCAGAAATGCAGATCTAAATATTTTCCACTGCAAGGGATACTGGTGTTGTGGTATGCCTCAGTGTTTTTCCCCCACAGGAAAATTTTACTCCAGAGATCATATTCCACAAAGGACAGTAACACAATATGTCCCAGAGGTTAGGATACCTTCTAACTAGCTGATGCCACTTCAGCACTTTAAAAAAATTCCCATCTGCCATCTGTCTTTGCTTTATCCCTCCCATAGGAGACAATGTCTGTTAAATAGGCCCTCCCCTTGTAAAGTCATCCCTGTGAACATTGCCTTCATTACTGTATGAATTCTGTCCAGAATGAGAATAGAACTGAATAGAACTCACCTTTACTGCTGTCTCCATTCACCTTGTTAGGAGAAAAAAGGATCACTACAGTATGTTATTCAGCATTTTTCTTTTTCCAAAACATTTTTCTTAAAGTAAAAAAAAAAAAAAAAAAAAAAAATAGCAATAGCTGTATTGAAAAGATTGTTTAAAATAAAATTACAAAACTGCAGTGTGATACAGCAAGCTTTTTCAGTAGGAAAAAAAAGCTTGAATGTTTTTGAACTCAAAAATAATTAAAATCTACACTATGACATTTTTTAATTACTTCAGGTTCAATAATGTACTCAGTATTACATCAAAGAGGTCTATAAAAGTCCCTCTACTTCCCCATGTCGTCCTACACAGCCACATCTTTGGATATCCAGACCTGACAAAGCTCCATTCAAACAAGATGCTGAGTTTCTTTGTTGCATTCAAAACTTTACTTAATCTCATGTGGGAAAAGTTCCCCCCCCCTCCCCCTCACATAATAGTCCTTGAGGTGGAGAAGCACAGTGTGGGTGGCTCACTGAGGCCATTTTCCCCAACACCTCTGTGCTGCCATGAGCAGCTGCCCACAGGACCCCAGCTCATGCAGGAGAAGGAAGGAGATTGTTCTGCTCTCAAGGGAAGATCACAAAGAGATTTGCAGAGCTCTCTGAGAGCAATGATACAGACAGGGAAATAAGGACACAGATTGATCTCAGTACGATGACAACCTGCTCCAGCATTATCCTTAACTTAGACGTACTGCAGATTTAACATTCACCGTTCCACCCTGTAACTCTTCCTCAGTTCTATAAAAATCATTTGGTATAAACAATCTAGAGGATCTAGTGTTTATTTTCTTCTTTCTCTAAGAAAATTTAAAAACAACTTTAAAAAAAATAAGTTTAACAACAGAAAAAGAATATTTTGTTTACTTGTCAAATGACTGCAATAATGCCATAGTTTGAAGAGTAAAAATAAGAAAAGTAGTAAATTATGGTGATTGCAAATACCTGCAATCCTTCCTGAATATCTCTGAGTCTAAAAAGAAGTAGAGAGGAGGGGGAATTCTACTGTTCCTTCTGTTTTGGCAGATAAAGTGTATTTTGCCTAAGTTCTGACTAGAGAAGTTCAGAATGCAACTCACTACTTACAACATTTCTTTATCTGGACATATGGAAGAGCTAATTGAATTTTGAAAAAAAAATTCTTCCAACTGCCAAAATAATTAAAACAGCAAGGATTTAAAGACTTTAAAAAGCAGTACCAATTCTTATAGAAGGTCCAGCAGCAACTAAGCTCTCTAGGAGATACAGATTTTCAATTTCCTTCTGTTAGGGGCATTCTACAGATTATTCTACAGATATTCTACAGTGTTTCACTGTATCCACTAGAATTTTCTTCTCCCTGTGTTAAAGTCCTCCTTTAGTCAGAAGTTGTTTAATTGCCTTTGTCTTTATCTCTGAGTGGAACTGCCAGAATACAGAAAACTTCCATTCTGGTGAGGAATTAACTCACATGGGAAGAAAATGGGCCAAAATAACCAAGAATTCTAGAGGAATAGATGGACCCTGTTCTGAAATAAGATCCTCCAGGTTTTTTTTGTTTTGTTTTTGTTTTTTAAAGTGATATTAAATAGTTCTGAAGAAATCAGTGAGATCACGAGGACAATTTTTTTTCATAAAAGGATCCTGTTCTAAAGAACCTCTATAAAGACATTAAGGATTCAAGATACAGAAATGATTATAAAGTCACACAGAGATTCAAAAGATACATCATTCTAAAACTGCATTCACAAATAAGTATGGTAAAATAATTGCCTCCATTTGTACCTCACTTATAGGCAGCATTTGTTAAAAAGGACTTTTAGTAGATATTACAGTTGATATTGCAGTTGGAATGATTATCATAGTGAAAGTAGGAAAAGAAATAAACAGGAAAGGAATACTCACCTATAGCCAAAGATCTAGGTTCATAGGAAACACACCACAGAGAAGAAATCTCCAGAAAGAGATTCTTTCCTAGTGGCAGTCAGCCTTTAAATGGGGTCTAGCATGGGGGCTCCACCCTTTCCAGTCACACAGGTGAACTGCTTTCACCTGTGCTCCCATGGCTGATTCAGTCCTTTCCACAGGTGATCAATTAGTGGTTCAGGCTGTGACTCAACTGTTCCTATACAATAGATATTTGACATAAAAAGCTTTATTTTTTTTAATGATTTAATAGAATTATATTTTTTTTGTTCAAAACAGCAAGAACAGAAGAAGTCTGAGTGAATATTTGGCTGGGGCTTTAGCTCAGCCCAAGCACAATTGTCTCTCTACATACTTGAATAGAAAAACATTTAAAGAACATTTATTAGTTCTCCTTCAGAAATTCAATTCACATTAATTCTGTATATTTTACTGACTAAATTAAGCTATTTCTATAGATCCCATACCCTGGAAGGCTTTATTATGAATAATGTATTTTAGATGTATTCAAATGAACAGCTAAAAATTGTCACTGTAAAAAAAAAATTTAAAAATTTTAAAAACATTTTAAAAAAAGCAAAACAGATTTCTGTTTTTATCTATCACTTTTCAGAGGCAGTCAGAGACATTCAGAGGAGTTCCCCTCATTTACTGGTGGTGCAGTCTTACCAATTCTTTGGTCTGGCAGGACGGCTCCTGGGGAAGGGTTCATCAAATTTTTTCCACGAGGTAGAATGACTCCTGCAAGCCTTCCAGCTGGATTAGTGACCTTGGTCATAGCATGCCAGTGTCCAAGGTCAGCTCTGTGCCTACAGGCATCATTGCCCAGCCAAAACAGACAGATGGTCATGTGGGGTCAGGTATGGCAGATGAACTTCACTGTCAATGACAAACACACACAATGCAAGATATGAAATATGTATTTTCTGAAGTGGAAATCAATTTGGGAAAACAGCAGTTGTTTTCTCCTATAAAATGCTAAATATCACTTTTCAGGCTCCCAATTCTTCAGTTTTGTAGATATCAGTAAAACATCCCATTTACTGGAAAAAAATCTTGCATAAAGTGGGAGTAAGGTTTTCTCAGAGAGAGAAAGAGACTTGGCAGTCAGAATGTTTATCTGAACAAGTTGTTATACATGAAAGAGCTTCCTCAAAACTCACCGCCTTTTGAAATCTCAAACTTACTCAACAAAAACATACAAAAACATTTCCAATATCAGATATATGTAATCCAATATTAATTAACGATAAAGAACCTCAGTCATGAAAGATTGTCTTCATTGTACTCAATAGGAATTTAATGTATTTTAATATGTGTTTTTCTGCTTCCATAAATCGAAGTTGCAACGACAGTGAATAGCTGCAAAAAGAAATTTCACACCTGAAAGTAATGCAAATGTATGTGTGGTAAAGGCAGCATAATTTAGAATTTCTTATTCTGCAATGAAACGGAGATAAGTCACCTCACAGTGACAGAGAAGTGCAGATAATTGAACAGTAAGCCATACTGTACTTTGTATATAAAAATCTGTTACGTTGAAGTCATGTGACAAAGCAAAACATATTAAATTAATTATATTTTCAGATAGAAAATGCTTTTACTTTCTAAAACACCTAAAAATTCACTACATGCCTCTGAAAATCTCAGTCATTTTGTGTACTTCAGTTTGTGACATTCAGAGTATGCATCTTTACAGATCTACAGTAATCTTCTGGAGACAGTCTCCAGTAACATTGGAGACTGGGATAAGACATCAATTATCTGCTTCTTCTTCTCTTTCCTGTAGTAAATACCATTTTTCCCCCAGTAAACAAAAATTCCTGAGCTCTTTTACAAACTGGACAACAAAATAAGGAAATCATTGCATTAGCTTATTTTTTTTTCCTAGTCACCTTTGATCAAATTTTGACGTGTATTTCTGACTGCCAATTTGTTTGGATGAGCTGATCAAAATGCTCTTCATTTTGTGGTGTGACAGCTGTGCATGGTCAACTAAAAGATGGCTTGTCTTTCACATCACTAGTCATGGCCTCACTGTGCTCACATTCACTGTTTGGCCTTCACAGCTGTTCAGGAAGCATGAATGAATGTCAGTGGGTGCCATTATTTCCACCTGAAGGAATTCAGTGACACACCTTTTGCTTCATATGCTTTTACATGCCAGGCACCATTTTCTCAGACTGCCCCTCTGCTGCCATCTGTCACATGGCAACAAAATATTGGTGTAAAGGTTCAACCTCTACTGCCATATCACCAACATTTGCCTCTGATTTCATGGCCCAAAATTATAAACAGGAGGCATTACTTTTGGAGCACCCCTCATACAATAAAATGTTTCCTTACAAATAGAGAAGTAATTGCATTAAGCTATTTTGTGAAAGTTCAATGTTTGAACAATATTTTGACCATTTTTATTCTTACTGCATATCAAACAGACTCTAATCAAGGTCCTTAGAGGAACTAAATTCATAGAGGAGTAATTCTAGAGGAACAACACTTATCAAAAGATTATGCTACATTACATCAATCCATAAATGAAAATCCATTAACTAATATTAATATAACATCTGAGTTTGCTTTCTTAGACCATGAAGTCATTTAAATGCATTTAAATATTACATTTCAAAATTTAATCCTCAAATGCTAATTAAATAGCACCGCTTGTTACAAGACAGAATAAGGATGAAAGATCTTAAGTGAGATTACTATTATCTCCACTGTGACAAATGACTTAATGGAGCATTTCTGATTGCAGGAAAAGCATTCCAATGACCTCTGAGTGTATCTGATCTATTTGAAACAAATAGCAAATTAAAAAACAAAACAAAACAAACAAAAAAAACCCACACACACAAAAACACCTTTCCTAGTAGAAGAGAAGCATATAAAAATTTAAATCATTTATGAGTAGAAGTTCATGGAATCACAGAATAGTTAAGGTTGGAAGACACCTTTGGAGATCATCTGGACCAATATATCTGTTCAAGCAGAGATAGCTAACACAGATTGCCCAGGAAATTGAGAAAATTAGAAGGGCATTTTTGAAAATTATTATCTCTTTTTTTTTTTTAATGAAAAACATAAACTCTGTGGGAATAAAGCGGTTTTGTTAAAAGACCCATAGTCTACTTTGTCAACAAAAAGTGGCACGAATAAAAGTTTTTATGAGTGCTGCAAGCATAAGAGCAGTTTCACTAAAATGCCATTTCAACGTTTGCTATTTGATCAGCTTTGAGTTTCTAGCAGCCTGTTGCAGCTTCAGAGAAATAAGTTGTGTGAAGTTTCTCTAGTTTTGCTGTGCCAAGTCCATCCATAAAGCCTGAGCTCTTGTTAGAGTGCTTTATGGGCAGGATTATCAAGAAGAGGAAGAAAACAGCCAGTGAGATACCACAGTCCGCCAGCACTGGAAAACTAGGAACTGCTGAGGCTCTGTGCACCCTAACAGGGTGTCCCCAGGGGTTTGCAGTGCTGTCTAAAGGAAGTGACTGCTGCTGGCACCTGAACCTTGGCACTCCCTCGCCTGATCTCTGCTTGCAGGAGTCACAGGCCAGTCCTTTGATTCATTACAACAGAAAAGCCTGGCAATCTACCCAGCTTGCCACAATTTATTCTTCTTGAAATATTGCCTCCAGAACAAACTAACACATTCTGTACAGAGTGAATATGCTTCCACATAACTAATGGAGACTTGCAAGATTTATTAGAAGGCAGAAAATGTTCCTTTCTGTGCTGATCTCACTGGATATTAAACTTTCCATGAGTCCTTTGTCATATATAACATTTTTCTATTCACTGAAGAAGTAGCTTGGCTGTAGCAGAGATGCATTTTAACAGTGCTGTGAGAAAGATTTCAAAAATTTGAAATGAAGAAATAACAACATACTAATTGCATTAATTTCTTTCTGCATTTGATGTTCACTTTGTGTTGTATCTTCAGGATAATGAGAAAAATACATGTATTTGCCAACATAACTATTTAATTGTCTCACTTTTGGATTCAGCATGCTTACAGAGAACTTGCACCCCGTGGACAAGAGAATGAAATGCAAGGAAAGAAATAAATGGAAATATCTTGGTGGGAAGGCTTGAAACAAATATTATACAGGTGAATCTGGTAACAGACACTGATCAAGAGAGAAATAACTAAGCAACAAGTTCTGGACAAAAAACATTTGCTGCTTTCTGCTGCATATTTGGAAAAGTTTGTTAGAGGAAAAAGAGGCTGCACCAGATCAGAAGCATAAAGACAATTTTCTCTCCATTCCCTCAGTATGAACCCAGACTAACTCAGTGAAAGATTTACAATGGTAGGCTAGTGAACAACATTTGATCCACAAATTAGAAGATATAAATCTGAGTTAAAGAAAAGAGAAATAGAGCTGACATGTGTCATAAAGGCAAAAAAGGAGTATTTTAGATAAAAAGAAAAAAGAAAACTACAATCTTTCAATTAAACAACAACAACAAAAAAGTTAAGTATCCTTAAATAGAAGCAGCAAATTATGCAGTACAGTTTAGCAAAGTTTCCTAACAAGATATGTGAACAATTCTAAAGGACTGAGACAAACAGAAACAAAAGGCCTAAAAATAATAATTTAGGAGGACTTCTGAAAAAGACCAATCTGCTTATTACACTTCTTTTTCTGGTGAACCTTTTTTTTTTTTGTAATCTCTTCTCTTGCACAAGCTCTTCACTTTTTGTTTTTTTGTTTTCTCTCAAAGGGAAAAAAAAGAAAGAAAATAACATTGGAGGTGACAGATAATTATTTATGTTTTCTATACAAAAATTATTTAATTATATCACTGTAGAAAGCATTAAAAAGCACATTAAAATGTACAAATGAAAATGGCTGCACTTATTTTCTAGAAAAAATGGAGACAGGATGGTGAGAAGCCCAAAACATAAATTAAGGTACAAGTTATATGCAGAAAATTCAATTTTTCACTTTATAAATATTGTACTGTTTTGCCTCTGGCTGCTGTCCAGCTGTAAATTATAGTAGCCTATATTGCTGTTTTTAAAAAAATGGCCATAGATGGCCTATACAAGATTAGCAGAAGTAACAAGACCTTTAACCAGAAGAGAAAGTCAGTCAGTTACAAAAAATATCAGCTTTCCTCTTTGAACTAGGGTAATTTACTTGGTAAAAGATAGATCCATGTCATGTCTTATTTTCTTGACATTTCAATATTCATTCGTAGTCTTCAGCGCTATCAGAAATTCTCACTGACCTTTCCTTGTTTTGGAAAGGGATAGATTCACTGTGAAAACTGATGTGGTTTAATTAAATGCTGTTACATGAAAATAGAGTACATAAAGTAGCAAAAAGGTACTGCAGTGGACACTGCACTTTAAATTGACTAACAATCATTCATTAAATATTTCTATTTGCCTGTCCATCTTTGTATGCACATTGTCTTCATTTTATACCTAATTTGTAAAGTCTTGGCATTTATAGAAAAATTAAAACAGTAGGGGTCTGGCCAGTAACCAGGAAGTTTCTTTCTATACTTTATGGCAGCTATGAGGGCCCACTTTCTAAAGCTTTTGTTCATAACTTGAAAAAATAAATCTCCCACTGGAGAGACAAAAATGAAAAAATGGAGAAATAGTAAGACTTACAGCTCAGCCATTTTATTTCAAAAGATGGATCTCAAAGTAAAGCATAGAATACCACTGTTAAGATCACACAACTTCATACAGTAGATTTTCTTTATAAAAGTTGTCCTTCCCAATCATTAAATTAATACTCTTTTGTGTCTTAAATCAAACTAAATTTGTCAGGTCATGGCACAATTCTGTCTCAATGCATTTCTGAATACAGAACAAGTACATTCCTATTTAGAATCCTTCAACTGTTCATTAATATAAATAAAATTCATAATTAGAAATGTACCAAGATAAAAAAGAAACAAAGGTCCTGTAAAAACCATTAAATGTTTCTATTATCCTGTGGCAGTAAAAGTTCACTGCTAATTTTCTTACAGAGTAATTAAAGGCAGATGCCTGTCAAGGCTCAGAGAAAATTGAGCAAATACTTCAGTGTGGATGTTCTCTTTTTCCAAGCCAGGGACAAAAGCAGATACAGACTTCAACAGAAATCAAAAGAAATGCATTAGAATCATTTGAAGAATCATCTTGAAATATTGTGAAACTTCACAAAATGTAAAATTTCACTCATATGTCATGATGTTATTCTTGATAGAACTAAGTAAAATGAAAATGACATCTCGGTTGTCACAGATCAGTCCTAAACCAGTTAATGCCTGACAAGATGCAGAAGCATGTTACCCAGGAAAGCTGTAGATGTCTCATCAGTGGAACTGTTCCAGGCAAGATTGGATGAAGGTTCATGCAACCTGGTCTAGACGAAGATGTCCCTGACCATGGCAGGCAGACTGGAAGTTGTTAATCTTTAGAGGCTCTTCCACCTCAAACTATTCTATGGTTTTAGAATTCTGTGTAGATATCTATCAGACTCTACTCCTGGTAGAGTACTCCTGGTCCAGGACTCTGCCCTGGTAAGACCTCATCTGCAGTACTGCATCCAGTTCTGGGCTCCCCAGTACAAAAAAAAAGTACAAAAAAAAGATGGTGAAGGGCCTGGAGCATCTCTCCTATGAGGAAAGGCTGAGTGAACTGGGTCTGTTCAGCCTTGAGAAAAGAAGACTGAGAGGGGACCTGATCCAGGTCTATAAATATCTAAGGTGTGGGGAGCAGAATGGCGAGGCCAGACTGTTTTCAGTGGTGAGTGGAGACAGGACAAGGGGAAACGGCTGGAAACTGCAGCATAGGAAGTTCTGCACAAATGTGCACAAGAACTTCTTTACAGTGAGGTGACGGACCACTGGAACAGGCTGCCCAGGGAGGTGGTGGAGTCTCCTTCTCTGGAGATGTTCAAGACTTGCCTGGACGCCTACCTGTGCGACCTACTGTAGGGAACCTGCTTTGGCAGGGGGGTTGGACTCGATGATCTCTGGAGGTCCCTTCCAACCCCTACAATTCTGTGATTCTGAGACACTGAGAGGGTGATTGCAGCCTGGAATAATCTCCCTAGGGCAGTGATCGCTGACTCAAGAAGCATTTGGATAATGCACTCAGATATAGGGTTTGATTTTTGGGGTTCTTGGGTAGAGGACTCGATGATTCCTGTCGGTCCCTTCCAACTCGGGATATTCTGTGATTTTATGATTTCTGGGATTAATCTGTACAAACTGGAAGACAGAATCACATGTATATTATTTGCCCAGAACAGGTGAATAAATAAAGTATACTTTATTTGTATTTTATTTATTTATTTATTTATTTATTTATTTATTTCCCTGCAACATAGCTCTGAAATTCATAGTACAAGCAACAGAAGGCATTTATTTAACTTCCAAACATAAGGCTATAAAAATGATGACAGCTTAGAAGAAGAAAAAAATATGCAGAGAAATATTCTATCTGGCCAATGTTAATACATAGCCAGTATTTACTTTGTATACATAATGCAGTGAGAAATAAATTAATTGACAGATGGCTTCTCCCACTCCCTCTGCATGTTGTAGCATGACTAGGCAAACAATCTAAATCAGTAGCAGATACGTGCTGTGGAAACACTGTGCAGGGGGAGTTAATTGCTTCTGTCGGAGAACTAAAATGCAATTTAATTATTTATTTTGGAATTATAAACAGCAAACTGTGAAATTATCATTACTAAGTTAAAGGTGACTCTATGTGCATCTTCAAGAGTAATCAGTATAAAAGCTGTGGAGGCAATCCAAGCATCAGTTAATGTCAGCTCTCAAGGTTTTGGGGACAATCGCATAGGCAGATTGTCCTGTCTTGTAATCTGTGCTTCCTTCATCACTATAACTATCTTTACAGCTGTCGCTTACTAACACTAATACATTAATTTCCAAGTCACAAAAGGAAAAAAAAAAAAAACTAGTCTACAACTAGTTTAAAAATACTGAGTCTACAATTCAGTTTAAAAATAAAAAATTTGCTCTCACTTGGTTTATTTTCTAGTTCAGCGCTAACTTTTCTCCTATATCAGAAGAATAGGTGCTGCTGGAGCCACCTGTCTTTCAAGATGACGATGAACCTAACAGAACATATCCTTTCTCCACGTTATTCTGGTGATGTGATGTCTGAAGACATGATACACACCCCACCTGGAATGCAAGAAGGAAGTATATGGAGTTTTTCAATATCTAAAGAAATTCACACACTGAGAAATGCCCAGATGAGAGAGGAAGCATCAAAAGGAATTTATTTCCTATGTCAATCATGCAACATTTTGATTACTCTTTTAAGTTGTCTGCCCTATACAACAAAGTCTGTACCATTCCTCCTTGCCACTACCCTGCTCAGTGTGCAGCAATGAACAAGAAAGTAAAGTTTCTTTATTTTCCATAAAACTATTTTAATATAGATAAAATTAGATGAAAATAAATAAAGTATAAATAATAAAATACATTATAAGTAGGTAGAGACTGGTGAAGAAATATGGTAAATATTTCTGGCATGGTGGTAAATACATATCACTTTTAGAGTCTTTCTTTTCAACAATCTGTGCATAAATGCACCCTGTAAAATATGTTTTCACCATACAGAACAATAATATACTTTTACACTGGAGTTCAAAGTATTTTATTAGATATTTCTGTGATTATAGCAGCAGAACTAAACTGAGGGGAAAAAATGCATATGAAAAGTTGACAGACTACTGCTGTTACACTGCAACTACAGTACTACTAGTGCATATGAAAACAATATTCATGTCAGATATTATGGTTTTAATCAGCAGAAAATTAAGAGAAGACATTCTTTGCCAAGTAATTTACTTTAACTCACTCAGATACTTATTTATGAACAAAGACCACTGAACGTAGAAAAAAAAAGTCAAGAATTACAGTAAATAGGAGCATACTTTGCATTATGTTCACTAGAAATAATCAAATGCCTCCATACCAGCAGACTGTTGGCTTATTCAGTATGGGACTCAAACTGCATCTCACTCCTTGCTACTCAAAAAGTTATTGTCTGGCTTACACAGTGACAGAAACAAGATGCTATTGACAGGAACTGTCAACTTTATCAACTCTATCCACTATAATTCAAATTCTTTTCTTATCAGAAATACTATTCACTGTCATTTGGCCAAAAATTAGTCAACTTAAAAGTGGTGACCAGGTTTATTTAATTCTAACTTCATTTTGGATTGTGAACAGTTATATGAAAGAGAGATATATGCAAGAATAATGGTGATTCATCTCTTTAAACAGTCTTAAAAAGTAACAGCACTTTGAATGGTCATGGTTTTTCAGATAGTGTGCATTTATTACCAATTAATTAATTTATTCTGGTAATCAGAATGTTGAATATTACTTTACAATTGCAAAAAAAAGAGAGGTTTTATTTCACTTTTTCACTGCTAATAGCCACAATTATGAAGAAATGAGTATTGAAACAGATTTTGTAGAATCCTGCAGTTCTCAGTAGAGAAAAATGTCATCCAAAATACATTACACCAGGAGAAAAAAAATGAACACTATAATGATAAAGAAAAGAAATTGCCATTTTTCATTGGCAGTCCAAGTGTTGTCCTTAGTCTCTGCAGAAGGCAACACAAGACAGTAAATTGTCAGTGTTGTCTTATTCAGAAAGATGAAGGAAGAAAATGAAACCAAAAGAGTTCATTAGACTTTATGAAGGTAAGTACCATAATATTGCAATTTAATCAGAGTTGGCCTCTGACTTCTCATCTTAGAAAAAAAACCTTTGTAGAACAAAAATCAACCAACTATGTAAATGTATTATTAGGACATGGGAGAATTAAATGTACAAATCACTATGATAAAATTTTTGTATAATATTAAGCTTGAAACTGTCTGATATTCAGTTTCATTATACCACCAAAACAACTTCCCTGATGTTGGTCACAGGCTACTGTCACTCTAATGTACAAATAAAACTTTTTCTGTGCAAAAATCACACAGGCAGGGTCTACTGCAGCCAGACACTTGTGGTGACATTCAGTTCCGTGCGGGCTGCTGGAACTTGGCAGCATTTGCATATACAGAAGTGCTGTTTACCATCTTATTTCAAGGAACATGCTTTATTGAGGCTGCTGGAAGTATGTCTTCTAACAGTGATTATGAAATGAAGCAAAACGAATGTGTGTGTTGTTTTTGTGCACTGTGCAATCTTTCACAGAGAAACATTCTGTAGAAATGTTGTTGGAAAATACAGAAAACCCTGTATAGGAAACATGTACAGGAAACCATGCATACTTAATGTATGCTAGAAAAAAAAAGTATATCTCAGAGTCCAGTAACATATTTCAATGTAGACATAACAGTAGACTAAAGAATGAGGTGATAACCTAAAAAAATGGGAAAGTAAATACAATTCATAAGAGTAATGGGAACAGAATAATTTCATACTGAAGATAATGAACACACGGAATAGACTGTCAAAAAGGAAACTCTGGATTTTGCCAGGAGATAGATGAACTTCACACTAAGCAGTTAAACTTTGAAGAGAATATGTCAGAAAATTGGAAAGTGTAGTTACAACTTTTCAAAAAATATATGAGCACTACACCAAAGAAGCTTCAAATCAAGGGTAAAGAAGGGGAGAAGAAAGATAGAAACAAACCCCCCAAAAACAGCTGCGTGCAATGCTGGTATTGCTGTGTTGTGCTATGCTGGAAGGGAAAAGCCTGGGGAATTTCATATTTGAAAATGAACTAATGAACAAAATCTATGTTTTGATCAGAGTGTTTGAAGTCTAAGTTCTAAGAAATATCAGCTCATAGTCTGTATGTTCAAAAAGGAAAGGAGCTGAAATACTTTATTTTCAAGAGAACATTGATGATACGCAAAAATCTGTTAATATGAACATTTGAAGGATGTTTTAATTCATAAGAGAATTTAGGAATTATTTACAAATATTGCACTTAAGAGGAAGATCCCTCATCAAAAATGAATAATTACCACATGTAACCAAAACAGTACAAAGTAAGTCAGGAGAGAAAGACCACTTGTGAGGTATCAGAAGTTAGAAGGTTCCAACTACAATAGATAGAAAAGATTAAGGTTCAGAAATGGGACAACTATAGCAGAAAGACTGTTAGAAACTTAATATTGCAAACATTATATGAAAACTATGAGTTCAACTGTTCCGGAGTTTCCACAGCATGGAGCCACAGGCCACAGATGTCAGGCTAGTTGTGTAATACACTAGCAGAAGTATTTGAAGGACAAGTGCTACACCATATTCCTACATAAATATCAATAGAACAGTACTGAGAGTGGTTACAGACAATCTTAGACTATGAACTACTTTCAGTTTATTGTATTTTTGACTCATATTTTGAAAGGGTGTCTATTACTTGATGGAAAATAGTGATGATCAGCATACGCTTCCAAAGAGGGAACGCTCCTAGCAGCCTCTGCAGCTGTACTGCACAGTTACTTGGGGCTGATGGGGCAGGCATCATCATCTTCACAGGGACCTCTAGTGCCCCCAACCAGGTCTGTGCTCCCACATCAACATGTAAAATTAAAAACATTTTTTAAAAAGCAGCACTGGAGAAATGACAGCAGAAAATAAAAGGAATGCCTAACCTAAAATTTAGATGAGGTCGTTTACAAAGATTAGCAAAGCACCTGAAAAGAGGCTTATAATTTTTTCCTATCAATACATCAGAATACATTTTGATTCCCATGAAGGCTCATTGAGACAAGGAAATGGATGCAGTATGGAAGCCAGTACCGAAACACACAGTATGAAACTGAAATTTAAACTGAATTTAAATGTGTTACAGAGATTAATGTGATAATGGAGAATATAAAGAACATCAAGATAAATAAAAACTGTTACTATAGGGATCATTTTGTGAAAGAACATAGGAGAAAATAAACAAATGTGAGTGAAACATTTAGCAACAGAGAGAATGAAAATAAGGACCTTCCTCTTAGGACTGCGAAGCAGTGAAATTTGCATGATTTCTGGCATACTAATCTAGTGCTTGCAGGAAATATAGATAAGTTCAAAACAGTCACAGGGCACAGTACTATCTTCTGAAGAAAAAATTAATGAAATTCAAAACAAAGCAGAATTAAGCTGTGAATTATAAATTATGGCTTTTCTTTCATCCTTTGTTTTACTAGTAGGTCTCAAACTTTTATCCACAAGAAGTGTCAGTAGTTTCATCCTGGAATCAAGCCGTTATTGTCACATTTCCTTCTTTCTCTCCCTCCTTATTTTGAAAATCAGAAATTCCTATTCAGTGAGAGGTTGTAACTGTATATTAAAACAAAGAAAACACTCTTAATGGTTGTGTGATTTTAACATAGCAATACAACATAAAATCAGTGAGAAATGAAATACTCAAACCTAGATGCTGAAGTCTTCTCATGAGGAACATGCTGTGCTTCTTCTTATAATATGGGTCTAAGCCAAGGTGAGATTCCATCAAAACAAAATGACTTGTCAGAAAAAAATTATAATGGATAGATAAAGTCTCCTTCATTTTATGTATATCATGAGCACAAGCAAATATATTTTTACAAACCACAACATCTTATGAAAAAATTAGTTCAGGTGTCACTCTTGTCATGACCATAAGCTATTCACAATCTTATTTAGTGGAAATAGATAAGTGGTACATCTCATTTAACTTTTTAAGAGAAACATAAATTTTAAAACTGTCCATGCTCTAGCTCTTGAAAAAGCAGGTCATGATTGGTATAACCAGATAATATTGGCAGATGCAAAAAACAGAATATGTTTCATATAAGCTCATTGACTACATTACTGTAAACGTATAACCTTCTAACACTTTTTGATTTCATAAGATACAAAGTAAAATACAGAAAGGCACCTGAAAGACATCACATTCACCAATATCAGGCTATGTCAGGGACGAATTTGTCCTCTGGCTACCTGCAGTACAGATTTATTGGTCCCCTGTGGCTGGTTTTTAGATATGACTTTGCCACAGCATTAGTCAATGAGCAGCTGATCACTGTTGCTGCACTCTTGCTGGAAAGGCCGATTTGGAAGTCCAGTTCCAAAACTGAAGTAGACAAATATATATGCTTTTGTTCAATCATATGTGTATGTCTTTGATCCCCATAGAACTCTTTCAATATCTTAACTACTCACTATTTTAAAGTAATCTGATATTTTTGCATTAAATGCAGCCCATCTTTCCTTGATACAGGCTGTAAAAAATATAACCCTGATAAATGAATTTTTAATACATATAGAGAGGAAATTATATTAAAAAGTTAAAATAATGGTATGAGCAGATAAACAGCATGGATTGAAACAAAAACAAATAGCAAAGGCAGCATATCTTACCAACAAATATTACTATACGTTGTTTGTTTTAGCAAGACTTTTTCTATTGCGTATATCTGATTAGATGATACCTATTACCCTCAAATTCCAAAAAGAAATATTAGGTATCCAAATACAAACAATATAACCAAGGCACAATCTGTATCAGAAATTAATTTTGCTGTTGCACCTGAATATCTATCTTACAGTTTATTAACAAAATGTGTTTCCCAGTTATTCTGCTAAGGACATTCTTTTCTTTACGATATATGTATATATATATGTTATACATTTTATTATAGGTTGACTGAGAGTTAAGAAGAAGTAAAAACACAAAAAGTACACATTAGTTTTGTGATAGAGAATTTTGTATTCTTACGCTGTTTCTGAATGAACTATTACCGAGTGCTCTCTATTAAATCTCATTGACAGGGGCAGTAGAAATAACATTTAAAAAAAATTTTTTTTAAATTACAGTTCATAGTTTCCTTAAATTTCCAGAAAACAAATGCTTAAGGGTTAAATATTAGGGTGTTTTTGTATTTTGGCACTGAAGTGAAAGCACTGAAATGCATGAAGTAAAGCATTTATGCAAGCTCAGTAGTAACTTTCCTTTAGCAACAGGAAGAATAAATTTGATATCTTATATGTTTAAGGTTAAAAGCATCATTGCTCAAGTGAATCAACCTCAAGCATTAGGAATTCAGATGCTACACCACCATGAAAATGAAACAGGAATAGTAAGAAGAGTTTTGAATACAATGGCATTTGCAACCACTGTCCTCAGCAAAAACTATAATTAGTATTCACAAAAGATTGCCAAAGATCAAAAGGGATCATAGGGGAAATCAATGTTTATTATGTTTATGTTTTGGACTGTTTCCTTCTATCTTCCATCTCCTGTTTCTCTTTTCAATTTTTATGTTGTGTAAATTACGTGTCTTTATAACTTTACAACCTTCAGTAAGCCAGAGGATTGATCCAGGTTGAATTAAAATAAAGCACTTGTTCACTCTGGCCTGAAAATTAGCAACAGGAGTCAGTGTGTATATTCTAATGGTGTCTTTTATTTCCATATTGCATAACAGTATGCTCTTTTACTTCAGTACCTCATACCAGTAGCTTCAAATAATTTATACTGCTGGGATCTTGATTAAAAGTAAGAGTCAATTTTTTCCACATTCAATTTTAGTATAACAGCAACATACCATCATGTACCATCATATGACATATTCTGTATGCTCTGTAACAGGAGTTACAAAAGCCCAGATGAATGGTTTGGCAAACTGCATAGTATTGGACTGTGAGGGTTGTCATAGACATGACCTCTTGTGTCAGATGGAGAGGGAAGAAGTCAAATAATATCTAGAATGGCTTGAAACTAAACATTTCCTGAAAGGTGAATGAATCTAACAGCATGACTCCTCTTTACTTCTGTCTCTGAGGATCTAGACATACTTGTATGTTCCTTAATATTTCACGCAAGGGCAAAAAAATCCTGTTTTTAGAAAAGATGAAGCAAAATCTTTTTTCATTCATTACACTATGTATATTTACAACATTTTGCAGAAAAGGCAGAGTCTGGAATCAAATACATTACACTAAAAGCATTTGAGAGTGATACAATAATAACTAAAAACATGAAGAGGGAAACCAAGGAAATCCCCAGCAGAACTCAGTGGACCAGGAATTATTAAGGAAATAAAACCAAATGAGTTTGCACTTGCATCTCGGATATTTTCCTTCCTTTCTTAGCAGCTGCCACTAAGCTAAAATGAAAGATGTTTAAATGTATGCAACCAAAAAGTACACAGCCTCAGCTGCAGATACAAATCCTGTGCATATAAGGAAAGGGAGTGGAAGACTAGCTTTAATCTAATTTTCCAGTTTTCTAATGCTTGTCATGACAGAAGCCAATATGAACCAAAACATAATTCAAAACAGCCTGGAAGGTGATTTAAAACTGAACTTGTTTCAGAAATCTCGTAGACCACTGTGCCATCTGTGGACAGGAATTGACAGAATCTAAGCACTTAGCTTTTGGGAAAATATATACTTCCTACATGCTGCTGGGAAAAAACTCTATTTATGAGGTATCTAAAATAAGCAAGCTCAGCAAAACTCAACCAGCCAGCAGCCAGTCCACTATTTTGGTATCACAAATTCATTTAGAGAGTGGGATAGTAAGGGGGCACATGGAAATTTTCATATTACGACAGCTGTACCTGACACCATGGTTAGGACAGACCTTCACCACAGGATCTGAAATTTTCAAGTACAAAGGAACACAAAAGGTAGCTCTGGCTGCTTTGCCAGTACATAGACAATGAAGAATGGATGTGCAATTCAGCTTTCTGCCTGGGCATTACGGCACTGAGAGGTATAAATAAAGGGGAGGAAAGAAGAAACATTTTGATTTTTGGTTATATTGTAGTTTTGCTCTGTATATTAGAATAATACACTTCTCATATTATAATAACACCATTGCCTGTATTTAGCAGTCTGCCCACAGTAGAAGATGAGTAACAGGATTAGAAATATCTTCATTAAAATTTTATTTTCTCTTTGTGCCATTTTTCTCAGCACTTTACTGCTTTCCCACTTCAGTCCAGGATAATAAAAGAATGGGGTACCTCTTCCCTATCCAGCCATCCACCTGATACTAAAGGGATAACAAAAGACTGATTCAAAGTCCATTTAGAAAATCAATCAAAGTGGATTTTAATCTATCCTCAAAGACTTACAAATCAGTTGGAAAAAAAAAAATATCAATACATAAATCCAGATTCATAGTTCCTTTCAGTAACACAAATAGGTATACATAACAAGATTTTTAAGGGGATCTCACAGCTCTTACCAGGAGGCATCAGATGGGATTTTCAAAGGGATCTAAGTATCTAATTCTCATTGGTGCTTATCTGCATCCTTGTAAGCCTAAGTACTATTTTTAATCCATCCTTTGATCATCAACTGCATTAAGAAACTCTCTAAAGCATACAAATAGCTGATAGTTATTCATTCAGAATATGGAGGGAGCAGTGATCAGGTAGGAAGGAATAGAATAAGTAAATCAGAAGACTATGTCATTTTAGAAATAATCTCCATCCTCTTCGTATATCATGAGCAAAAATCTCAAGTAAGGAGAATTTCCATAATTATTCTCCAAAACAATCTTTAGATAATTTAGGCATAGACCCCCCCAAAATGGAATAGTATAGCTAATATTTTTCAGTTACAGCCATCCTAAAGAAAAAAAATTGAAAAAATATGTTTCCTGTTTTTATTCAGCCTCTTCCAGTAAATTTAGACTACTGCAATTTAGGTTGTAAGCTCCTGCCGAAACATTTAAGAGAGATTTCCTTCACATGTACTTCTTCTTTTCATTTGTTGTTGAGAATATTTTTATCTCATTCTGCGTTTAAACAGCTGCAGATATTATTTTTTTATCATAAGAGAAGAAATTACTCTGCCAAACAAACAAGCATCTTCATGATAACTGCATTTATTCCTTAATTTTTCTGTAGTGCACCTCACTTCCAAATAACATTTGAAACTGACACGCCAATTGCTATACATTTCTTACATGTGAGGAATTAACTAGAAGAAAAAAAAAAACAAGTCCCTTTTAGAACAGACTTCAACTTATTTTACATAATTATGAAACCTTTCTCAAAATTCACTGCATCTGACATGCCTGTTTTCTTGCTGCAGCCTTCAAGACGAGAGTTTACATTCCTGTGGTCTCAGTGAGGTTTAAATTTGTTCTTTCCTCTTGTTTTCTAAAAGTTATTCCTATTCCAAAATAAAGGTGCTTTCATCTAGTCTTTTTGTGGATAAATGACTGCCTCCCCAAAAGCACAATTTGCACTGCCTAGGAACTTTATTCCACAGAGTTCATTTACCAAATGCATTCCTATCACTCAAGGCTTTAAATATGCTGTAGGCAGGACAGAATATCTCTAAAGGTTTCTATGCATTGCTTATTCTAAATAACTTTTTCTACATAACTTATTAATAACTGTTAGATACATCCAGTATCTAGCTTCTGCACTAATAAAGTGAAACTCATCAGTATTTTTTTACTCAAAAATTCAAGCATAAATAACTGCTGCAAATGAGCAGGTGTTTTCTCAACTCAGTGATAAGCTGTATTAAAAATGTTGCCTTTACCAAAATCTAGTATCATTTAAGGCAAAACAAAACCAATTTCATGGCAATGTACTGGAAAAGGGAAGAAAATAAAAAAGAAATTTGTTAGCTTTCATCAGCAACATTTCCTTTTAATTTGTATGTATGTAATGCTAATGCTTTGTTTTATGTCACCTGGATGTAGATTCTGCTTGGGTAGCCAATTCTCTGGCAAATAATCTCTAATAAAAAATTGAAGAAAATTCTGGAAGCAGACAGCAGAAACCAGTTTATTTAACATGTCCAGTACATAAGAAAAGCAACATTAAAGATAAGGGAAAATGTAATGAAAAAAAATCACATCCACTTTATTTCAATTAAGAAATATATTTATTTTCAATTAAGAGCAACTTCATCAAACCAAATTTGTGAAGCAGTAAATAAGAAAAGAAGATATGCAATAAAACCTACAGTCCCAGCCCTACCTTCTCCTGGTTTTATATATTTGTAAAGGTAGTTCTTGAATTACTGAACAGTAGTAATTTACAGTATTTTATCAAACATTAAAGGAAATCACAAGTTATATCAGAAAAAAACATATTTCAAAGTAAAAATAAAAATGACTATTATTATGTACATGATATTACATTACTTTTTGGTAATCTTACAAAAATGCTTATCTGATGCTCATCAAATATGATACAATTCTTCCTTGATATTTTTAGTATAATCACATATGTTCTCATGTAAAAACAGAAAATTTATATTCCCTAAATTCAATTTCATCTGTCATCAATATATTATAAAAGTATTTTTCTCTGAGATCATCCAGGTCTCATCTAAAGGACTGAGCTTAGGCACTGGAGGAAAAACAGCTTGTTCCTTGTGCTTATAATGAGATGATGTACTCCATTGTTATAGGATTAGCAGAATTAGTAGCGGATTAAGAATATTAGAATTAGTAATTAATCTATAATTGAAGGATGTTTTAAGAACTTGTTAGTTGACTTACTTTTGTGACTGATTCTCTTATATTGTCTCTGGTACTGACTATACAAATCTTTAAGCTTAGGCTTCAAAAAAAAGCCACGCTTTTATGTAATTGTAAAGGCTCTTAGGTATCTAATTTGTGTGTTTTTTGATTCAAATCCAGCAGTTTCTCCCATCTTTCAGAATCTTAAACCATGCTGTAAAGTAAGAAGGAAAGTGATACTCTTATTTTCCTCTTTTTTAATCAAATACATTACCTGAAATGATTAATATTATAATCTAAAGCAATAGTCTAAATATCAATGAAAATAAATTAAATCTCCCGTATAACCATCAAGAACTTATTTTCTATGTAAACCACTGAAACTGTGAATTGGAAAATAATTTACTGTTGACTGACAAAAAATCTGAAAAGAAAAACATGTCTACATGGACAATGCCACCTGAACATAAACGATAGAATCACCATGAATTTTAAAAACAGCAGGGCAGTATAACCAGGCTAAACCTTTGAAATACGTGACACTTTGCATCAACAGCATATGTGAATAAAAATGACAGACAAGTATTATCAACTTTAGCACAAATGATCTGATACTTAGAAATGAAGTAAAAAAGATGCTAGCAAACAGAAAAAGCTCAACTAATGTTACATTCTGGGCAAATTAATTCCTGAGGTGTCTCTAAATAGAAAATATATTGATTTAAGCAATGAAATAAACCTTCTTTGCAGTGGTCATAGTACTTAGTCAACTTTTTCTGCTTAAACTACTTGTAATGCCTGAGTCATTGATAGTCGAGCTAAAACCAGAGTCTCACAGGCTGCCTTGTCAATTCAAGGTACACATAAAAAGATGAACAGACTAAAACACCCCATTTTACATTAGAAAGATGTCACAATCCTATGTCACTTCTAACATATAACTTCTTTTATTTTTTTTCAATGGAAGGGGAACAGTGACACAATAACAGTTTGTCTGGTATCAGTCTGCTCGACATGCCTTGGAAGGCACAGTGGTGTGAGCAAAGGCAGCAGCATGGTCCCCCCAGGAGGCACTGGCATGCTTCATGATGACAGTCCTTGGCAGCTCATCAGTTTTACTCAGGAAGTGATCATCCCCTTCCAGCAACCAAACTAATTTGTTCACTATTCCAGCTTTGAGATTCTCCACCCTCTGGCTTTGTTCTTTTCTCAGCTACAGAGGCGACTAGACCAAGTTTGCATTCAGAATAGACTGTGGTCTAACCACACAAACTCAAGAGAAGGGAAGTGGTGACCTTGCCAAGCACCATCTACAGTGCAATTGTTTACCTAAGAGCATGAAGGGAGAGGGATGGCAGCCTCTGTTCCTTGATGATTAAAGGTTTTTCACTAAACTACATAAATATCTGTCAAATGGTTTTACAGGAAAGCATGCTTGACTGATATTTTTAAAGATTACTCCCTTTTAATGAAATCTGTCTCTCATTAAATTCATTCAGATGAGTTTCCAGCCTTTCAGAACAAGCTTTGAATTACCTTCAGAACAGTGCTTCATGAATGGAGAGCTTTTGTATATTTCTTCATTTAAATTTTGATCAGTTTGAATATCATTTCTGTGACACTTCCTTAGCTGATGTTCTGAATTAAATTACATTGATTTGTTTCTACTTGCCATTATGTATGCAGATGCAATTGAGCCATAACATTCTAAGTGTACATTGTGAAGTACAGCTGAAATAAGAAACTTAGCAAAAGTAATCCTCCACTAACCTTGCCACAACAGAAACTGCTTTTAGTTGAAAAAAAAAGAAAAAAAAGAAAACAACCCTTAAGAGATATTTGAAGGTCAAAATTTTTCTGTTAAAAAAAAAAAAAGCCAGGAATTCTGTTGAAACTTCTTTTCCGAAGTCAGTAGGAGCTTAGTGCTTGAAATATCCCATATATGCCAAAACCCCTGATCAATCAATCAATCTATAAAATCTGCAACAAACACTTGTTCCCAAGACCAAAATACTATTTAAGCTATTTGTATGCTCTTTTTTCTTGTTTAATTTTCACAAATAGTTTTAAAATAGCTGGTTATACCCAAGATATAGATATATATAGATTTACCCACAAGAAATGTTACAGTTTTAATTCATGGTAACTATTAATAATATTTGTTGGAAGTAGCTGTTTGCCTCAGTAAAAGTGAGAGACTGAACAGCAGATCACCCTTCATTTCTGTGAAGTGAAAATGAAAGCTTTCACCACTACTGAAGCCTTCTGTCATTTTAGCATGGTGTTATGCACTGTTTGACTGTATCATTTAGAACAGTGTTAAATATATCCACTTTTAAATGCCTAGGCTGTGCTAAGAAAAGAAGAAATGGACAAAGAAATCATTACAATTCACAATCATATAGTGTTTAATTTTAACCTATCAGTGCAGTTGCAGCAATCCACATAATTAACTACTATGGCTCAAGACAGGAGAAGGAGGCTTAACTTGAAACTGAGTTTGAGAAAGGAATGCCATTCTGCACACAAGGACTTTCTGCCAAAATAAGATGGGATTCCCAGGAATATCTTCTTATGGCACTCTGAGAACCAAGGAAGCAGACACAATCGACAGATAGTTGCTTTTACAACTGAAAAAAATTGAAAGAAGCCTGCAAACTACCTTGCCTGGCATAGAATTCAGCAGCTTTTCACTCAGTCCCAAAAGAAATCCTGTTAAAAATGATTTTAGGTGAGATGTATTTTACAAACCTCAGCTAAATCATAGAAACTACAAGGCCTTATTGTCATTAATTTTATTTTCCTTTCCCCCCCCCCTAAGTATCAAGCTTACAGTACAGCTCTCTGAGTGCTGCCTAAGTCCACATGAATGCCACAATCATTAATCATGAACATGACAGCAAAGCTCCTTGGAGCATGGATTGTACCTTCCCTTGAATGCAGTGCAGGCATACAATGAATAATAGACAGTACTACAGGTCCTAAATGTTTTGACTTCACTATGTAATTGCTCCAGGTATAAAAGTTGTCTGTTAAACATCACACCATTATTTTATCTTTTTTAAATTTGTGTAGATATACTCTCTCTTCTCCTGTAGTGAAAAATATCAACTATCTGTAGCAGTTATCTTTCTGGCTAGAATTAATTTCTCAGTTTATTTAGGAAATTACTTTAAACTCATCCCTCATAATTAGAGGAGTCTTGGTCTTTGCATTCTCTTCTAAACATCATATAATTTTGAAGAGATTTTCTAACTTAGCCAGTAGTTCTAATCTTGGATGCTTCATTTTAAATTCTGGTAATGTATTCAGCTATCTAAAGAAATCTACCAAGATTCAAAATATTATCCTAAGGTAGTAGACAGTACATCACTCTCCTGCTTTTCTCCTCTTCAATAAATACAGAAAACTTTAACATGATGAGAGGGAATAACTCAAAATAGTAACATGTGATCCAAGTACTGAAAGGAAAGTAGTACTGTTGTTTAATAACAGTGACCTGATTTCAAGGGAAATTTCCCATTAATTACATTAATCTGGTTAGAACATATTGGCAGAAAGAGATTCCACAGAAAGGAAAATCACAGAATAGTCTGGTTATGAATTGCGCATGAAAAGTCCAAATAACAAAAGTGAAATAATAAATTTTACTTATTCACAGGTATATAGAATCTTTAAGAGCAGGCAGTCATAGAGATATAATTAACATATTGGATTATATTATATTCTTTCAAATCTCAGTTCTTCACAAAAAAAGACACTATCTCTCCTTATGACTATGTAGATTTGGTTGTATATACTGATCTCCAGTCATTTATTTTCTACAGTGAGTATATTACAACAACTGAAAATACAATTCCTGTTAAAAAAAAAAAAAAAAAAGTTGTAAAACTTGCAATAATCACATTGTAGATTGCTCAAATCTTGACCAGAACACAGTACATACATATGTCCAGTCTAATCAAATACCCCTCCTTGATAAATCTGTAGGGACAGAAACAACTGTACTCCACAAGATAAAGATATTTTTTTTTCCTTTTCACAGTGGTGGCAGCTCAGATGAGAAGACAAAAACTATCTGCCAATCTGGAGTCAAAAACAGCTAAACAAAATTTCACAATTCACTCCATAACAGCACTTCCTTCATTTACTACTACTCAGATTGTTTGTTTTCTTATTCATCTGTCATTCAAAGCTTTCCATGGTAGTTGTGCCTAGTTATTTACATGTTTCTTAATTACATTATGTTTTGTATTAGGGCCATCGCCTCTACTTGTCCTTAGTAATCTATGTAAAATATAGGTAATAAAAAATAATTTTTAATTTAGATTTATGCACGAACTTTTCAGTAATACTGTGCTAAGATGAAGGAACAGGCTGCACCCCAAGCTGTGGATGTCCTGTCCCTAGAGGTGTTCAAGCCCAGATTGTATGGAGCACTGGGCACCTGGTTTACTACTTACCTAGAGGTTGGCAACTCTGCCCATAGCAGGGGGCTTGGAATTTGATTCCAGAGGTCCCTTCCAAACAAAGCCATTCTCTGATTCTATGTTCAAAATGTAACCATTTCAGAAAAAGCATCTTCTCTAAGTTATATAATTACAGTGCCCGTTAATCATAAATGAATGAATGAATGAATAAATAAATGAATGAATAAATAAATAAAACAAGGCTGATTATCTGATGTGCTATCACTCTGCAGCTATGCCATTCCAAACTTCTATCATCAGTTTTGGGAAGCACTGTATCATATAAAAATTTATTGATTGCTTATTAAAATTGCTACATTAAAAGGTTAGCAAGTGCTTAGTTTACGGAATTTAATTTTATTAAAAGAGGCTTTTATATATTGCCATCAATTTTTTTGCATCATTGTGAAAAATAAACTACTATTTCACTGTGATTACATTACCACCATTTAAAACTTTCAGTTTTTTAACTGCCTTATCAACCTGGCATTATTCAGTCATCATTTCTCATGATCTCCATGTACCCATGCCTGCAAGCTGCAAGCCATAGATTCCTACAGTAAACAGGCTGTGACTATCACCTTATTTTTTCTTTTAATTGCTCCTTCTCCTAGACATCATTGCTGTAAATTCCCAAATATTGACTAAAAGTTCCCCATTGTATTAATACTGCTTTTCAGTGGCAGGTACTGTATTCTCATTATGGTCACAATAAAATCTACATTTAATCTTCCCACTTTGGTTAAACCATCCTTAGCACTAATTATCTCTGTGGTAACAGCCTTATAAATCCAATACAGTTGTCTCATTTTTAACTCCCAGAATACTTTAAGACTAACCTACACTTCTACCCTTGCTCCTTCACCTATTTTAACTATCTTTCTATAATCTCAAAGTATCCAAAAAGTCTCAACATGCCATCACTCTTGCTTTCTTAAAATACTTTCCAACATTAAGTTCTACTGGAAATCTTATTAAAAGATAGCAATAATAATGTTGTATGTATACAAACAGGCACAATTTTTAAGCTGTGTAAATGTACAGCTAAATAATTAGTTCAGTAACAATAATCTGAGTTCCTTTCCATGCACTCAGTCCTCATTTCCCTGTTCTATAAAAGAAAGAATTGAAAGAATTATATATAAATTATTGTGTTGCGGTCTTGTTTGAAAGAAAAAAAAAAAAAAAACTGTTTGCAAAATAATTAATCATAGATTAGAAAAAACACGAATGTTTTAGTAAATGGATTACTATATGGAACAGATATTTAGGTAAATAATACTTCCTGTATATTCTCAATTTCTAGAAATGTTCAGACTAATTTTTATGCTTTTCTGAAAGCAAACATTTTAATCTGCAGTTAACGTTCTGCAGATTAGAGAAGGAATTACACTACCTAATAAATTAATCTTATCTTTAATTTTAAAAACTTAGTGGATATTTCCTCTCCAGATGTAATCAGCATGATAGTCTACATACAGCAGCTACATTTACGAAGTGTTCAAGAAAAAAAAGTACAAGCTATTAAAATTATTAAAAGTAACAGACAGGCAGACTTTGATGCAGTTCACCAGCTTAAGATACAAAGAACTTTTCCGAACTTGATAAAAAAAAGACTAATTTTTTTCTGTCTTTGGATAGGAACATGCAATGCCTACTAATAAAATAGCTATTTTTAATTACATTTATTCAGTATGTTTTTCTTCATAAAGAGTTTTTACATAGAAGTACAGAACAAAGTCCTTAAGAATTCCTAGCAGTACATTATTCACACAAAGTTCAGCAGCAAAATCAGCTGGTCATGTCTAGGAGAGAGAGATTTCAAAATGGTTAGCTACAGGTAACCTCAGACTTAATTGTGCAAATTTTATTCAGCTTGAAGCTTCAGTCTCTCCTTTCCACTGGTAAAATAAATGGAAACATAAATCAAACTTGTACTAAATATCTTTCTCATTATTTTTGACTCCAATATCTATAGAAAAGACAAACTGTAAGGTTCTGAAGGCTATTCAGAACTAGTTTGTTAGCTCTGAGCTGTTATTTTAGTTTTGAAATTAAATTCTATTGAAAGAGTACAACGTGAATAATGTGGATAAGTATTTCTCCTAATACAAAAAACCTTTTTCCATCTTGCATGATTTTTCTAATTTACTGAAACAAATAACAGGCTTTTGCAGAACTTATTTTGCAGCAATTTTTTAAGTGTCATAAACTACTAAAGCAAAGAAAAAAATGCTGTAACATCTTTCAAGAACAACAACAATTATATTTTGTGTCAGCTTTGCAAAATGTCTTTCACCAGTCCCAATGTCTTAGCATATAATTATGTCATTCAGTTTTCATGTTTGTTTTCATATTTCTTTACAGCGCTTGCAAAATAAAAATTTAGGGAATTTCACAGCTGATGAAATCTGGGCTCTAGGACAGTGAATGAAAGAACTCCCATCAATTTCATCAGGGCCCAGATTGTTAATAATGCCTTTCATAAAATATCACCCTATTAAAATTAAATATAAAGAAGGTATATTTAATTAATTTCCTTCTTCTAAAATCTTCAGAGAGTCATTGCACCCCACGTCCATTTCTCCAAGGCTTGGAAAGACAAGTCCCACAACTACTCAGGTTAATGGCAGAATCCATATTACCTCCCCTGTTATTGGAGAGAAATAATAACATTTTATTTAATAATGCACATAAAACTGTTATTTCAGCCATGGTTGTGCAAATAGCTCATTTTAAATGCAAAAAATATATTCAAGAAGTTATCAAAGGATATCTCTCTCCTTTTTTAATTTTTGCAAACAATGAACTTGAGGGTATAAACAACTCAGTCTCTGAAAAGTCTGAACAGTTTTAGACTTATTTAATTGTTCTTAATAATTCTCCCTCAGATTCATACTTTAAGGACAAGAGATAGTATCTTCTGAAATTTTGACTTTTCCTTCACAGATAAATCACAGAGAAACTGTATCTTCTGTTTAATTTGTCACTTTCTTATATATCACATTATTATACACGTAAGAAATTTTTCATGTTCTTTCCTAAAATCAAGATCAGTCCAAGTATTAAGGGGAAACATTTGTGCAGAGTATCATCAGGAAAGCATAGTGAGTATACCAATAATAAAATTTAGCTGGAGGCCTAGAAGAAACTCACGAGGCTAAATCCTACCCTGTGCCAAGGTGTGCTGGGGAATGATGATGTTATGCAGAGACTTTCCATTTTAGCGCATCTATACAAAGTAGGAGCAAGGCATATTTCCTATCTGCCCTGAAGCACACAAGCACACAAGAAACTAGAAAGAGAAAAGTTTAGCTTCTTGTGTCAGCAAAGGAAATAATGCTGCTGCTGCCTGGGAAACATCACTATCCCATGTTCCCTACACTGCAAAGCAAATATTTTCTACTTCTTTTACCAAAGAAGAAATTGCTTTGGCCTTATACAGCTTTGCTGCTAAGTCATATATACTTTTCTACTCTGAGCCTGTCTATCTGTAAATAAAAAAAAAAACGGAAGATTCCTAGTCACAGGTTGAAAAGCTGCTCCTCACTGTCCCTCTCTGCTCTTCAGCACATTCGTGTACGTACAAAGTACATTATCTCACATACACTGAGATTTCTTTCCCTTGTGCTCAGTTCCTCATATATGCATTACACTATATATATATATATATATATATATACACACACACACATATACCCTGGACTTAATTAGCATACGCATACAGAGGAGGAATCCTTTTTTATTTACCAGTCATATTACTTTTTTCATGGCAAGTTTATGTTGACTGTATCAAAACAGAGCTGGATAAATCACTGGAGCAATTATTAATACTCTTAACTGAAACCATGCATTTATCTCAGACTTTCTGCTGATGGATATCAAAACACTTTCCAAATGCTCTAACTATATACTGTCAGTCTATATGAAACTGTTAATACTAGTATCCCATGCTTAAACAGAAATGAGCACAGGGATACTAGGTGACAGTAAGCTGAGCAGGAGGACAAACTGCATTTTACATGCATTAAACACTTCATACTCAGCCAGTAAAAAGAGGTGAGTCTGCTGATATATTTTTAGCATTGGTATGACCTCAACTTGAAAACCATGCACAACTCTGAGCTCCACAATATGAAAGGGACTTGAAAACATTCAGAGCAGGGCAGCTCTGTTAGAGGGGGTGGAATGCACATGCAGTGAAGAGAGGCCATGGACATATGGATTGTTCAATCTGGAGAAAAGGAGGCTGAGAAATGACCTCGTTGTTCTCCACAACTTCCTAAGGAAGGGAAATGGAGACAGTGGTGCTATCCCTGATCACCAAGGACAGGATGCAAGGGAATGGTACAAAGCTGCACAAGGGAAGTCTCAGACTGGATGTGATGAAAAATTTCTGTACTGTGAGTGCAGTCAAACACTGGAAGAGGCTTCCTAGGAAGGTGCACTATGCCCCATGCCTGTCAGTGTTGAAGAGGTGCTAAGACAATGCCCTCATTGATGTACTCTAACTTTTTGTTATCCATGAAGAGATCATGCACTTTGATTTGATCCTTGAAGGTCATTTCCATCTCTTCTGTTCTAGCCTACTCAAAATACAGAAATTCAAGAGAAATAGGTTGTGATTAATTGGTCAAATGAATTTTTCAATGATTAGAAGAATAGTTTGGAATACATGGAAAATATTATAGTATAGTAGTATCATAGTCCCAAAGTAAACAATTCTACCTCCAATCCTGAACTTTACCTTTAGATGTGGAGCAGCAAAACATACATTCTTCTAAAAAGAAACTGTTCAGTATCTGATTTTCAGGTCATGAACTTTTTATCAGATATATTGTTATCGCCAATGATTCATTAATTCTATAGAGCTGCATGCAGTTTCACATTCATTATTTTACCTGTTCTGAACCAGAAGTTGCTAGGGTCAAAAGCTTTTTTTTCCCCCCAGTGTTTCTAAAAACAAACAGCCTATGAGATAAGGTTGTACACAACAGCATTTGATGTATTACATCTCACTTGTATCTGACAATCCTTACTCCCTGGTGATGCAATTCTTTTCTAATAATTTAGTCTCAGTCTATTAAAAGACAATTACAGATAATGCATCCAGGCAAGTGGTGAAGGATGTCCAGAACAATGCTTGTAGAAAGGTTATCAAAACACAGTTTGCAAAAAAAGAAGTGTGCTATTGACTTTTTAATCATTTCAGACAGAGAATGTTATATAGATTTTCTAAAGGATTGAACGTAAGTAGATGAGGATGGAAATGGATTTCCCCCTTGCTACTTCATATGTCACAATAGTAGATTTTCATTTATTCCTTTACTGTGAAGAACATGGGGATCCATTCAGAAGTCATCTTACAATCATCTTATAGACTTGAGTAACTTTAAAACCTATCCCTATGTTGAATGTTAACAGATAGTATACTAAAAAAATACTGATGAGCACTTACTTCCATATTATGCATAAGAATACATCAGAAGTAGTCTTTGAAGCTTTTTTTTTCTGTGCTGCCACCATCATCAGAGATTTCATGTATAAGTTGGCCACTAAGCTGGACCTTTAATAGAATTCTGCTACAGAAACTTTTCTTGTGAAGTGGGTTAGGTTGCTTTTGAGAATCTGGAAAATAGGGAAACTCAAAATCTTTTATTTGTATAAGAATTGGCTTAATATGTGGTTTGCCTAATTAAGACACAGTTTCTCAGAGAATTTTACCAAGAATTAACTGGAAACCATTTACAAGGACATCTGCTCTAATAATTGCCTTCCTATCTACAGTCCCCATGACAACAATGCAAGTTGCAGGGAATTACAAGTTCACAAGGCACATCAAGTGAGCACACACAATAAGGGAACTTAGCAAAATAAAGCATTCAAGCAGCAATGTGCATTAAAAAAATAAATTTCAGCATGCATTTATAGAGAATGAAGGGGAATGAAGCCAGGAACAGGGAAACGCTGAGGTTATCCATAACATCTCCAAAAATGATCTAACACTTTCTAATGTTCACTTGTGGATTTGCTCATTGTAGAATTTTGCTATTTGTTTTTGGCTTACAATAGTTGAACAAATCAACACTTTTCATTTCTCTTCTGTACTGTAATTTCAATAACACATATGCCACAATCAAGATGGTTCAAGTTGACAATTCAGGAGTGGATTACTGTAAATTTCTTTGTACACATTAGCACATTGATAAGAAATCCTGGTTGTCACTGCAAATGGGAGCCTGAAGTGCGTATCAAAGTAAGCTCTAGTGAGAGTTTTTTTTTTACTAAATCTCAGATGTAGCAGTGGCACTGCTGCTCCTTTTCCTATAACCTCATTGGGATCACCTCATGAGGTGTCAAATGACATTTCTTTGAGAAGTTGTTTAATGTAATCTGTGTGTAATTGCCTTGCATACTTGATGCTCAGCTGGTTCTCCTTTCAGAACACCTTACAGAAAAAGTTACAGCCCAAGTGACAAATACCTATAGTAGCCACAGTAATGCAGCTTCAAGAAGCAAGGAATCCCTATTCAAGTTCTATTGCCTGTTACTACCTAGTAGTAGCAAAGAAGTGATTTTAAATCAGTTGGTTGCAGGCTTTGAAATCAAAATACTATTAGGACAGCACCGTCATGCTTGATGCACATGTAAATCTGAACATGAACACATGTCTAAGAAGGAATAGGTTGGGGTGTTATATAATCATACAACAAATTATATCCAAAGGAGCTTGCATAATCACATAGTGGACTTTTGATGTATTTTTCTATACACATCACAGACTTTCAAAGCTTCAGTAGGGCAGAATCTCTTATAAGCAGCCTTAGGTTTCAGGGAATTTGCCTGCTAGTTGGATTTCTTTCATGACAGCAGAGAAAAGCAAACCAGAACAATGTATATATGAATAGTGGCACCATCTCCACTACAGCCTCCCAAGAAATTAACAACACAGAGAGCACACAAAGCTCCAGATTTTCACATTTCAAGAAGTTTAAATAGAGAGCTCCTTGATCATACTTAGCTTTTGTGCTTAGCCCCAGATATTACTCCTCCCTTCACTTTGAAGCGTTGATCATGAAGTTGGAATATGTTATAAATTCTTCAAAAAAAAAAAAAAACATTCCTGGATGTACTGTTGACCTATAAAAATACAGTAAATGGCTGAAAGATTTTCATTCAAAATGTTTTTTTATCACACATTTATAATGCAAAAAAAAACCATAGTGATATAAAACACAGTCTTCCTCACACAAATAACTAATAAAGTTAGCTCAACATCTGAATGTGGAAATGGCATCAAATATGATACATACACACGTTAAACTCACCACTGTTGCAGTACACTAGTGTGTTTCTAGCACAGTGCCACAAACTCAGATGTTTACAGTGTCCTGACAAGGTTGTTTGACCACTGTCCCAGTGCATCCTGCTAGGTTACAATTTGTTGGCCACAGATGACCTACATCCATTAGTGTGGAGAAGAATTGCATTATATATCCGATGTAAAAATTAAGTATATTTTTAATTTATCTGATTCTGCAGTATACAGTTAGAGTGTATATGCCCATGGCTCCCTCTTCTGGATAAGCTACACAGGAAATAAGAACTACCTACATATAACTCAATAAAGGCAATCAAATAATAATAATAAAGAAGCATGTAGAAAGAGATATATAAGAAAAATGAAATTTTAAAGTAATATATCGTATTCATATTTTATTTTTCAATTTCTTTCAAAAAAGTTATTTTTATAGACTATTTTACCTTAAAAGAATGATTTTAGCAAAAAAATATTGTAAACAAAAACATATATATGTTGTCAGAAACATGCAGTTGTCAATGGCTTTTTCTCTTGATTGTTCTTTATCAATGAGTTGCAATATTATCAAATAACCTATATCCAGTTGAATGAAAAAAAGGACAGACTGGAGTTACAATATAAAATACATGAGTGGATTATAAAAAAAAATATTGGCATGAAGTAGCACAGGTGAACAGAGAGGTGTTTGCTCCTGCTACTGGTAGAACACATAAAAATGAAAAAAATTTTGAGAAGTCAGATGAAGAGAATTAATTTTTGCAAATCCAACAGAAAAATTTTGTTTGGACCAAGTTTTTTTAATTCATAGGTTAAATAATTTGATCAACATATTTCAAGAGACATTTTTATTGAAAAATTATTTTGGAGTAAAAGATCAACTGTTGGTACTTAGCATGTGTGCGAATACAAGAGAAACTGTATAGAGCAGCAGCTGTGGAGCAAGATAAACAGCATGAGAACCAAGGGCACCTCTAGAAGAAGGAATGTCTCACGGCTCTGATTGGATAAGCGCCTGTTGAAAAGCGTTTTGTAGAATGCTCTGTTGACATATAAAGGTGGATGGAAAGTCGTGGGGCAGATGGGAAAGCTAGAAATAGAAAACTTGTGAAGGTATATAAGTGATGTGGGAACTTGTAATAAACGATTTGGATCATTCGCATCTGAGCCTGTGCATCAGATGCTAAAAGCATGTATAAGGACCGATATAAGCAAGGCATCTCAAAATGTCGTTTGAAGGCTACAGCTTCATATTCTTAACTTTAACTGTGGGGGGCTGAAGAGGTAAGCAGAATTTAAATGATTTAAGTAAAATGATATTGACTGGGTATTCCATTATAAATAAAAAATATATATAGTGGATTTAGAACAAAGGGGATAAAAATTCACAACCCAAATACAGCTTAGGAAAAGATAATAGTATAAATTAGCTTCAACTGCAAAACTGCTCTCTCATTAGGAACATAATTTCTTAAGAGTGCTAATATCTGAAGGATTCGAGCAGATGAGTCAGAATTTCCCCTCACATAATCCACAAGATATAGGATATTTCCTTTGTGTTTTTGATAGGATAAACCAGTGTAATTTATCAGGCAAGGAAACCCTGCTCATCAGTATTATCTGCAGAAAGTTTTCACAGAAGAAGAAAAAAAAAGCACTCTGGAGTACAGATTTAAAGGCCTATATGTAGAGCCTCAGATTTCTTTTTAATTTAGATCCTCAGATTTTCAGATTTTATAAGTTACTTAAATTTTCTTTCATAGATCTGAGTACTCCTCATTAGACTATAAAGCTACACATTCAAGACAGAAATGCTGCTAGACAGAAAAGATTAATTCTTTGAATTTCCTTATTTCATTTCTTATTTTAATAACTACAACAATATAAAGGCACTCCTTTTTTTCCTCATAGAAACATTGGAAACAAGTTCATCCAAAGTTTTTCAGAGAAGTGCTTTCAAGTAATTTGCAGTGAAACTAAGCCAAGTTCATTACCTTTTTAAGGTCTGCTATGCAGACAAAAACTAATAAAAACACAGAACATAAAAAGCATAATTTAACAGTGAAATAGAACTCTAGAAAAGTTGAACACAAAATGAGAACCGCTACATAAGCAACATCAAAATATTGCATGATGATGGATAAAGATGACATTTACAAGGTTCTGTAACGCAAAACGGTAACGTTTACAGGAAATTAATCTAATATGGTAGACATATCATTTCTCACAGAGTCTGGCTCATAATTCAACTGCCTTCACCTGACAAGGTCAAAATTTACCACAGCGTATACTAGACAACTGTAAGTTGAAAAGGGTTTCTCACATCTTAAATCAGTTCTGCATAATTTCGGATATAAAAATCTGACTCTGTGACAACCACAGGGTCTATCACAGCTATATAAAAACTCCCCAAAGCTTTTGATTAAAATACAACAAAGAGAAGAAAAACAACTATCTGATTAAAAACTCAATTCATAACTAATTTGAATTATCAGCAAACAAGTACACAGTTTCCAAACAGTGGTAACACAAAGCAAAACCAGTTCTTTCTTTCAGCATATCAGTTTTGTTGCAGACCCAAGTTTCAATTTTATTAAAGGTATGATCAGTTTCATACATATAGAACAGTTCTGAAGTGCATGGATTTTAAAAATCACCACATGCTGCATATACTAAAACATAGCTACAAATTTAGTTCCTATCTCTTCCTATGGATTCTTCCAAAAGTGTGATAGCAAACAAAGAAAGAAAGAGAGGAAGGGAGAAAGGGGGGAGAAAGGGGGGAGAAAGAAATCAGGTTCAAGATTAAATTTAGTATTGCATTCAGGTAGAAAATATTTGATTTGAGTAGGGGTACAATCATAAGGCCACTGGAGAGGCTTTCTCAAATTAGCATTATTCTTTAGGACTTTGGAGACCATCCAATGCTATAACTTTCAGTATTGGTCTACTCAGTAAAAAATTCACATATATTTAATGGGATCAAGTATTAAAGGGATAAATAATTGTACAAATTATTGTTGATATTATTATAAATGACAATTTACAATGATTTCTTAGTAAAATATATCTATTCCAGATCAACTGATTTCAGCTTTAGGTAGTTGCTTCTTTTCAATTTGATAGGTTACTGACTGCTCTACAGACTACTTGCAAATTTACTTCTACCAACAGAGGCTCAGGTTCACAAAATTAACTATGAAGTTGATTCAAGACCTCATTCTGCATTCAGGTTTCTTTGGTAGTCAGGCATTATGGCAGACAGCTAGCAGAATGCCTGTGTAGTGATGATCATAGAATCCTTTAGAATTGGAAAAGATCATTAAAAGGTCATCTACAGTGAAGGTCATCAATGAACAGGGACATTTAGTGCTAAGCCAGGTTACCCAGAGCCTGATCCGTCTTAGCCTTGAAAGCATCCAGAGACAAGGCATCGACCACATCTTTGGGCAACCTGTTTCAGTACCTCACACTCTCCCTATAAAATATTTTTCCCTCACTTTCAAACTAAATCTTTAGCCTTGAAACGTATCCCTCTATTCTATCACAACAAACCCTGTTAAAGAGTCTGTCCCCTTCCTTCCTGTAGCTCCCCTTTAGATATTAAAATGCCACTATCAGGCCACCTCAGAGTCTTCTCTAAGCTGACCAGCCCTAGGTCTCTCAGCCTGTCTTCATAGGAGAGGTATTCCATCTTTTGGATCATTTTTGCAGCCCTCCTCTGGATGCACTCCAGCAGGTCCCTCTTATTCTGTGGACTCCATATCTGAACACAGTACTCCAGGTGAGGCCTCACCAAAGCAGAGTAGAGAGGCAGGATCACTTCCCTCAACCTGCTAGCCACACTTCTTTTGATGCAGCCCAGGATACAGTTGGCCTTCTAGGCTGCAAGGGCACATTGCTCACTCCTTTCCAGCTTCCCACCTACTTCCCCCCAGCTTGTATTGACAGCAGATGCTGCATCTACCCAGATTCAAGACCCTGCATTTGTATTTGTGAGGTTCACCTGGGTCCATTGCTCGAGCCTGTCTAGGTCCCTCTGGATGGCATTACATCTCTCTGGTCTGTCAACCACACCCCCACAGCTTGGTGCTGTTGTAAACTTGCTGAGGGTGTTACTCAACTGCCAATGTTATTGATGAAGATGTTAAAGAATATTTGTCCCAGCACCAATGCCTGGTGGACACCACTCATCACAAATTCCATCCAGACATCAAGCCATTGACCACCGCTCTCTGGACTCAATCCTGCAGCCAGCTCTTCATCCATCCAACTCTCCACTCATCAAATCTCTACAATTTGTAGAGAAGGATGTTGTGAGACCTCATGTCAAAGGCCTTACTAAAGTCCAGATATCACATCAGTATCTCTTCCCTTGTTCACTGATGCAGTGATGCTGCCATAAAATACCACTACATTGGTAAAGCAGGATTTGCCCTTGGTAAAGCAATGCTAGTTCAGCAATATCAGCCTCAGGAGCCTACCATAGCTTCCAAGAGGATCTTCTCCCCAATCTTTTCTGGCACAGGGGTCAAACTGAGAGATTGATAGTTCGCTGTGTTGTCCTTTTTACCTTTCTTAAAAACAGGTGAGAAGTTGCCTTCCTTCCAGTCACCCAGGACTTCACCTAATTGCCATGACTCTTCAAATATTATCAAGAGTGGCTTGGTAACAACTGAGCTAATTCTCTCAGGACTCTGGGATGTTCAAATTCCTCAAGTGGTCGTGAAGCTGATCTCCACTTACAGTGGGAGGGACATTGCTTCCCCATCCCCCTCCTACCTAACCAAACATTTGAGATGTGTGATGAGCAGTTATTAGAGAAGTTACCAAGGCAAAAAAGTTGTTAAGTATCTCTGCCTTCTTGTCTGTTGATATCAGCTTGCCTGTGTTACTCACAACGGGGGCATATGCTCCCCCCTAGACTTTCCTTTCCTGGTTGAGGTCCCTGTAGAAGCCTTCTTTGTTCTTTCTGGAATCGCTTGCCAAGTTTAGTTCAAGCTGGGCCTTGGCTTTATTGACTACATCCCTATGCAGCCTAGCAGCTTCCTTATTCTCTTCCCACAGTACCTATCTGTTTCCACTGCCCATGCATTTTCTTCTTACTCTTCAGTTTGACCATTATGCCCTGGTTCAGCCATGCCAGTTCAGCTCTTTCCTTCCTTTCCTGACTTGCTATACCTGGAGATGGCAAGTACTTGTGTCCTCAGGAAAACTTCCTTAAAGACCTGCCAGCTCTGCACTCTTGTCCATGAGGATAGCTTCCTAGCGTGTTTTGTTGACTAACACTCTGACGAGCTGGAAGTTAGCTTTCCTAAAATTTAACATCCTAATTTTACTCTTTGCCTGTTTTGTATCCCTCCAGACCATGAACTCAACTGCAGTCACCGCAGACCAGGCAGCCCTCAGTTCTGATGTCTTTTTTTATTGTTATAAGAAATACATGCTTATCTGTAAATAAATGCATTTTAAAATGTAAAAGTTTTTCATTTGTAATATTTCAAGATAAAACCATCATGGTTTATATACTAAAATTATCTGTCAGTGCTTATTGTCTATTATTTCCTCAAATATGACTAACACAAGAATATTTTTTACTACCTCAATTAATTTTAGTTTTCCTAATACTGTCTGAAAATGTAGGCTGCATATTCTTTATGTAACCTGCAAGGAAAAGGTAAACCTTGGCAAATGCCATTCTTCCAACTGCTTCTTAAGATTGGTCACAGCAGAGCAGGTTAGATTACCTCACTGTAGTTTTTGCTCTTGAATCTTAAGACTTAAATATGACAATGAAATACAATAATGGGAAATGCTGGCTAAATGTTGAAAAAATGCTTCCAACTTGGATCAGAAGTATAGCTGCAGTCAGAGTGTGCGCCTTCAATTGCCTTGGTGTTCTGAAATTGATTTGCATTGTTATAAAATAGAATTTAATAAGATAACTCATGAAAGAGTTAAATCAGTGATTTAACTGTGCGACCTGCTGTAGGGAACCTGCTTTGGCAGGGGGGTTGGACTCTATGATCTCTGGAGGTCCCTTCCAACCCCTACAATTCTGTGATTCTGTGATAGCTTGCTCACTACTACCTGTTCAGTAAATGAAGTCCAACGCAAAGTGGCTCTACAGGATTCTCTCTTGGGGCTGGCAATACTGACAGAATTGGATGAGCATGATGTTAGTTCCAAAGGCAGCTCAAATGGCTCAGGAAGCAGACTTCCTAAAGCAGGAAGAGATAAGTGGTTGCAGAACAACTGACTAAGTAGTAGCAAAAGATATCGGAGCTGTCATGGATGCACAGGTACATCTGACTACTTTCTTTTCCCTCTTTTCAATCTATTGGAAAGCCTGTCCAACAGTAGAATTGATTTCTAAGCGAGAAACTACCATTAAAATCACCTATCATGACCTCTTTCAGCAATGCTAAAGATGCACATTCGTATATACTGAAGCCAACAGTATAGATCTAGCTAAAAGGTTTCCAGTTCTTATTTAGAAAAGATGTAGAGTTATTCATTTCTCCTGATAGCTTGTTAAAATGCTTTACCACTTTTCTCATTATTTATTTGTGCCTATTTCTAAATTGTCTGTGAATTCCAAGCAATGCTCTTCTTATGCCTGTCTCTGTTGAATCATTTTTAATGCTATTATTCTTCAACCTAGAAATCTTCAAAAAACAAATACTTGATTTTAGTTTAACAGTTTTCCAAATTACTTTGCTTTTTTAGGCATGTCTTAATGGAGGCTGTACTCGGTTCCCCTATTCCCCTATTTTCCTTTACAAAATTATCTTCATTTTGTCTCTGTTCACTTTGTTCCATGCAAGATAAATTAAGCAACCTCTTCTGTTTTAATACAAACGTAAGACTTTCCCCAGAAGACAGGGTGAAAAACAGCCTCTGGCAGGCTAATGGAAGACAGCAAAATAGCAAAATTTTCAAGAAGACACCTTCAACTGCTGTACTGGAGAACTGCAGAACACGAGACCTTACGTGGCTGACAGACCAGTAATGCAAAAACTTCATTGGGCTGCTAGTCTCCTCAGTCTGCAAAAAGCTGTAATTCACTGCCATGCTCTATTGTGGCATTCACAGCCTTTGGGGAAGATCAGATCCCAGTGTTTCCCAAATTTAGCCAACAATTTCAGCTCAATTAAACTATAGTTGTTACTTCTACACAAGATATATCATTCATATCCATGGGTAAGTTATAATGTGATTTTCTCCTATCATCTATCAATGCTATTCTACATGAAAAAATACTGCAAAAAAACAAACACATACACATTCATTTGTATAAAAACTACTAATCCAATTTGACACTTCATAAAGTTTTCTATCCTAAAAAGCATCCAAACAGATTATTTTATTTTTTATTATTTTATTATTTTTATTTATTTATTTTTATTGTCGGAAAAAAAAACAATTTTTCTGTGCATATTCAGAATTCACTGTGTGGCTAGCATGAAATCTTATTTAACCTGCTATGAAGAGAAGAGGAAAAATAATAATACAATAGCATACACTGCAATCATGCAGAACCTCAATAAAAATCTAACCTAGTAGTTCATGAATAACCCATTGCCTGATATGTTTGAATATAAAAGCTCAGTATGTTCAAAACCAAATATATTAATACAATCCAATTTTTTTTTTTTTTTGAATAATGTATGAAGAGAAACATGGCAAAATTTCCAAACATTACTCACTGTAAATAGCCCATCTCTCATGTAGTTTAAGAACAAGGTAAAGTGAAATAGAAGATAAGAAACAATTATTTGCTGCAACTAGTAAAATGGCACCTAATCTTCATTACACCTCACTTTAAAATTTGTGGGTACATGTAAGAACTGGAAAGATGCCTTCAGAAGGTGTTAGATTAAATGCAACACCTTCTTATCCAGCAAACAATCTGGAAAAAAATTTCTTCTTCCTAGAGATGTTTTAGATATTTATTACATCTGCAGAGACAACTAATAAGTGAATGGAAATATCATCATTTTCTCCACCAAATACTGATGGGCTGTGTATTTTAATTAAGTCCCAGCTGTCCTAATCAATTCTTACCACAGGAAAAACAAAATAAAAAGCAAAAACAAACCTATGCCATGAGCACAACCTTTCTGCCTTCATAAAATTTATCAAATACTATTAACTCTATCACTTTATAAATCCATCATTTGGATTCTTTTTTATCTTCTTCAAATAGTGCTTAGTAAAAGGGAACATTTTTTTGTTGTTGTTGTTGTTTTTACCTATTCTGTACTCACAAGCAAGTCTCATTTCTAGCCAGTTTCTGTATCCACTATAAAATACAAAAATCCACTCATCTTTTTTTTTCCCTGAAGGAAGAGTAACTTTCTTTAAATATGATAAATTTCAACCCGGTGGAAAACATCCTTACTCCATCTCAGTTTCTTAAATAATAGGTTAGGGATGATAGTACTTACATCTATAATCTAAGTTTTTCAGGGACTACACAGTGTAAATTAAAACACTGCAAGTGTACTTTCAAAGAAATCACTGAATTTATGAAAATCTTTCAACTTGCACTAAACTCAACACATGAGTACTTCATACATACATAAAATCTTCTTAAAGAAACTTGGTATGTGATTGTGGAATTTCCCAATATTGTGGCAAACCACACCATAACTATTAATCATAATTTATCCCAATCTAGGTGATGAGCTTTGATATCAGAGTGTTTGTTGATGATTTTTATCTTCTTTGTCAATATGATTATGCATAATTTTCAAGAATCTTTTGTCAATTTGTCATCTGCTTAACATCTAGGCACTTGCAAAAATGTAAATAATTATATAAAATATCCTCTGGCAATCTGCTAACGAGTGCTTTCAACACCATGATCAAGCTAACTTGCTAACATGCTAGCATCATGCATTCACTCTATGTGTTGCAAGCTTTCTGTGGCTCATGACATCCAACCTCCTATTGTTGATCAAATGAGAACTTTGCATCACACATCAATCAAGTAACTGACACTGAGCTATGAAAAGGCTTTCATAAAAACAATATGATTTGTTGCCTGCCCATCATCTTGCTCTAGTCATCTTTTTGAAATATTTATCTTGATAATGATTGGCTAGCTCTGATATATTAATAAGACAAGAATTCCTGATTTCACTGTGGCTGTCTTGGTCTGCACATTAACATGCAACATTTGTCCACTTTAAAACCTTCCCATAAGATGAATATGTCACTTGATGAAATAGCTTTATGATCGAAATCCTCATATAACAAGTTTTTGAATTTATCAAAACAGGTGCACAACAGTTAGTACCTTAATTTGATTGCATTCCATTTAAGACATGTACAGTAAATTGCAGTGAAGTCAGATCTGCAAAGTAGTTGAACTGTGCAGTACTGCTACATAATCCAGTGTTTTTAAGGTGTTGCATCACTGTCAACATTTTACATCTTGAAAACCTTAAATTCTTATTGGTGCTGAGAAAGTTCTGTGGTCAGCCACAGAGATATATACCCTTTGTGGGATATAAATTAAGAGAGTGGCTCAAAAGCTCCTTTTCTTATTTTCTCAGTGGTAGGTGGACACCACCAATTTTTGTAGCAGAGCTGCTCTACCATGCTGAAAGACGCCCTGTTAATCCACAAGAAACCAGAAGTTAATGATAATTAAAAACAATAAGCTTGCACTCAAAGTTATGCTTGATTTACAGAGAGAATTTTTCTTTTGGAAAGAATTATAGCAAAGAGCTGAAACGATGCTAAATCTAGATAATCACTTGAGTATGGGTGATGGCCTTTCTGTCAAATCTTTCCTTCTACTTATCTGATTTAAAAAAAAAAAAAAAAGAAAAAAAGAAAAGAAAAATATAGTCAAGTAGCACATTGTAACTGGTACTGCTAATTGACCTGAGGGGATACATATAAACTTTATCCAATCCCAAGTTCTTCAGAGTAGGAACATTTTACTTTTTCTAAAGAAAGGAAAGGAAATACAGTTATAACAGATAACTTAGCTAAGGTCAGCAGTGCAGAGACAGACCACACAGATCTGGTCATCTGATGTCTAGTTTGATGCCTATGCTCTGTAAACAGCCCTAGATCATTTTGGTCTTTTGGCTGCTGTTCAAAAATGCAAATGCATCACATTTGCTTTCTGGTAGCACTGCCAAGTTTTCATCAGCTGTTTTTTCCTCCCTTCTTTTGAATACATTTTTTCCATAAGCATACTATGTTGGTTCTTTTCTGTGTTTATTTTTCTTCACCTCAACAAGTAAATCCCACTTTGATGTTTTTTTCTTATACGGAACAACGCAAACGTCTAACGATGGAAACCTTTACATTCAAATGTAAATGTGATTCAAATATTCAAACACTTTTTAATTACTGATAGTCTATTTCTTGCAGTTATAATCTGGAAATAATGGATTTTCTTCTCCCCTTGAACTTTTTTATACTCTGTACCTGCATTGAAGTAATTGCTTTTTACTGAATGTATTTTGTTTCAACACTATTTTAGAGAACTGTGGGAATCCTATGTGTTTGAACTTGTACTTGAACTTATACTAAGATGTATTTACATTCAAATTTACCCCAGGCCTAGACAACTATCGAGTGCACTCCTTAGAGCTTCAATTTTCAAAAGTAAATAAGTTGATATGTATTTTATCTTTTTTCTTTTTGTCAACATTAACATTCCTGATACATTCGTAAAGTTTTTTGTACAAAGTCTTTTCTAAGTGATAATCTAATAACCCAAGTCATCGCTTCATAAAGACAAAGATTCATCGTCTTATCACCTTGATACTTACTCTAAGATCACTTTCCTCCCAGTGTGAGGTACAGACATTTATGAAACATCAACATTAAATGATTAAATGCACAAAGGGTTAGATTTGCTATGGAACCACTTTCATAGAGGAAGAACAGTCTTCAGAAAAGCATAACAGAAAACTCTTTTATTCACCAATGCTTATTTATGAGTTTAACATCTGTTCTTTATAATGTAAGTGACCTGAATGCTTTCTCAAGGTACTTTCCCAATACCTTAGTTGTTCAACATGACACACAACATGTAAAATATTTTTCAAGCATGACTGACTTAGCTTCAATTTCAAAAATATCAATTCCTATCTGCTTCAAAGGAACAACTCATCTAATTTCAACAAAACATTAACTAAGGTTTTAGCCAGAAGAAACAAGGTTCTGAACAAGCCATCATAAATCTAACCATACATCTTGACTAAGTGTTAAATCACAGCTTGTGTACTCAAAATACCTTCAACCTGATTCTATATGAAGGTAGATTTTAATATTTTTATACCATAAATTCTAAGTTATTTTAAGATCTGAAGATTTATATTATTGTGTAATGTAAATATAAAATCTATTAAGATTTGAGGAAATATTTATGTTCAACTTATAGATTATCATTACCAAAAGTTTGCAAGAATTTAGGGGAAAAAAAAGAGAAATAGGATGATTTGTTATGACATTCAAGTACCAGAAAGGACCTTGAAGGGCTTTTCTGTTGGCCTGCTTTCCTTGCAGTTACTGCTCTTAACAAGGAACCTCCCACTTTTTCTCTTCTTAGATGCTTTCAGTCTCCACGGCATCTAAATAATTCTCAGCCATGAATAAATGACTGCTCTCTTCAGGAGGAAACATTACCATTCTATTACACACAAGTTAGGCTACCAAAGTACAAACACATGAAATGCAAATGAGCAGAATATAGAATAAACCTATGCTTACATTCTAGATACATAAATATTGTAGACATACTTGAGAGTCACTTGAAGAAAAAGAACGGTGCTGTGAAAAATGCTGTATGAGATCTCAAGCAAAAGTCTGCAATCCTCCTGTATCTGATTCTGTTATCTTCTGAATCTGTTTCTGTTATCTCAGAAAAAAAAAGTCATGGACAATTCAAGACTTTCACTAGCAATAATTAAAATCAGCTTTTGCTGGAAATACATGCTGTGTTGTGTACTGACTTGGATAAATAAAAATTTGATTCTCTTTCAAAAAAGTTGCTAGAGCTGCAAGGAAACATGGCTACCTAGAAGACTGTAATTTTTGCAAGAAAAGGGTTAAGGATAAACAAGTCAGAAAAGAACACCACTTCTTTCTTTAACATGAAGTTTAGTAAAATATCTTTTCATATCACCGAGTCAGAAAATAGAATCTGATATACCAACTTATGCTTTCAGAGTAACTTTGAGAGTGGAGGAAGGAAATTTTTCTTTTAAATCTCTGGTTCCTAGTGCAAACAAATCTTCTGATACTCACCACCCTCAGTATATTTAGCTGAGGTCTAGCAGTACAGTCATATCCTAGAGAGAGAGAGTTCACATTGCAGCCAGAGCTAATAGCTTTACTATTGCCTAGTTACTATGGTGCACATATTTCATACCCACAGCAGCGCAAAACTACTTTGAGGCTGAATGAATACTCCCAGTTATTTAAAATCTTGTCCATACATGTATGAAGTTCTGCGTAATATTTACAGCTGGTGTTTTATTAACATAATTTTTCTACGGTAGGAAAAAGAAATTCTTAAGAATCATATCTCTCAAAAGATCCAGCATGAATAGGTTTAAACAGTTACTACCACAACCATAATCAGCTCCAACACAGAATCTGGATGAAGACTGTTTAAGTGACCATAAACTGTAGCCTACCATTCTGCTTGTTACCTTTCTTACAGAAAAGTAATGATATTTTGGTCTTCTTTATGACTTGCTATGTCAGATCATAATTATTTCTAAGATGTAATTAGCATGAAAAAGACATTGACAGTTTGAGGAACTGTTTTAATCAAATTGCTTTTTTAATCAAAATATTGTAAAATGCAACCTTCAATAAAAGTGCAGTATGCTCTATATGCACTATATTGCACAGATTTTCTTTTCAGTAAATTACATCAGTATATTAGTGTTGTCACCAAAATGGTTAAATTACAAGTTCTGCATAAAAACACAGCTAAGAGAGATTTGACTAGTAATAATCAAGAAAGGAAATCAGCCTTCTGGAAGATATCTCCATGTAAGGGAAAACAGAACATATGAAGTAGTATGCACTCCAAAAGTATACTTTGGAAAAGCTTGCTTAATGCTGCTGCTTCACAGACATCTTTATCAGACTGTGTTCTTACACATATACAAAGCAAAAGCAGAGTATCTGTTCTCCAAAAGTAATAAGAAAGTATATGGATTAATGGATGCAAGTGGATGCAAGTGAAGAGTCCTACACCTGAAGAGGAATAATTGCATGCATCAGTACAGGTTAAGGGCTGATCTGCTGGAAAAAACTCTATGGAGAAGGACTGAGGTGTTCTGGTAGCCACCAGGTTGGCTATGAGCAAGCAGTATGCTCTTGTGTCCAAAAAGGCCATTGGTTTCCTGAGGTGTGTTAAAGAGTGTGGCCAGGAAGACAAGGGAGGTGACCCTCCCACCCTACTCTGCCCTGATGAGGTCACATCTGGAGTACTGCATCCACTTCCGGGATCCCCAGTTCAAGAAAGACAAGGATCTAGCGGAGAGTCTATGGCGGGCCACAGAGGTTAGGTTAGGGTCCTGAAGCACCTCCTGTATGAGAAAAGACTGAAAGACTTGGAGCTGTTCAGGCTGGAGAAGACTGAGAGGGAATCTTGTCAGCATTTATAAATATCTAAAGCATAGTGTAAAATAGATGGGAGTCTTTTCAATGGTGTCCAGCAATGAATGCAGACAAGAAAACCAAAAGTTCCATGCAAATATGAGGAAAAACTTCTTTACTGTGAGAGTGACTGAGCACTGGAACAGGCAGCCCAGAAAGGTTCTAGAGTCTCCACTGGAGTTACTCAAAATCTGTCTGGATGCCTTACTGTGTCACCTATTGTAGGGAGTTTTCTCCAGCAGGAGACTGGATGATCTCCAGGGGTCCCTTTCAACCACTGTGATTCTGTAATAGCTCAAGTGACAATAACTGAAAAAGAGAAGGATACAAACATTGAATTGCTGAAATCCATTGAGTATGAATAGTGAAAAATAATCTGGCTTGTCACATTTACTAACATCTCATTTTATAATGTTGCTAGGCAAACATTTGTAAAACGTAAAATGTAATGGAAGACAATTTCCCTTTTCAAGCACATTACAAAAAGTGCTTAAAATGTACAGAACGTGTAAGGAGACAAGTGATATCTTCAGCTTTTAAGTCAGAATGTCACTAGGTTTTAAAATGAAGAAAATCCCACGAAATTTGTGGGTGAGTTGTGGTAACATGCATAAAATTTAAGTTTTATTGACAAAATATTCTAAAATCATATTTTGTTTTCAAATAGGGGTACGCATCTGCAATGGAAATTGGAAACAAAATTACAGGGATGTGTAGGTATAATTTATCCCTGTAGTACAAGGATAACATATACATAAAAGCTACAGATTTGTAATATATTAATCTAGTACACCATTGAAGTCTATATTTTCTCTGAACCAAACTTGTATGCCATCCCTCTTGCCTCATCCCCAAAGGCATAAGAAGGTAAAAAAGGAAATGATTGCATAAAAATGACAAAAACAGCATTTCATTTCACAGAGCTGTCTGTAATCTCTTATGGGCAAACTGGCTCTGAGTGTAAGGTCATACACCCAGATGCTGTAAATTTGTGCAAGTCACTAAAGTCAGAGTAGAAGAATTGATAAACATCACTGAGGATCTGGCTTTCAGTCATTAAAATGCCCAAAGAGAGAGTTAAGTGGTAAAGTTTCAGGGATAGATAGGGTTATTTTACAGCCCAGTAGTTACATTGTTTCAGTCTGACTACTGTTAAGAAAAAAAGAAGAAAGTAAAAATCAATACCAACTTCATTCTCTATAATTTAGCAGCTTGGCACTGTTTTGAATACCTAATATTTAGGCCATGATCTTAACACTAATTCAGTTCCTTCTCTAGAAGATTTCATACAGTCATTCAGTTCTCAGATTATCACAGTATCAGTTCTTGCCATGGTTAGATTTCAGCGTTAGTTTTTTGGGTTTCTTTTTAAACAGTCTATTGGTATTCAAGTTTCTTATTTCATTTGCTCATAGAAAGTTTGAAGACCTTCATTGGAAACAAAGAAAAAGAATTAACTTAATAATGCTATAATGTGAAGGAAAGCACAGTAACAATAGTGGAATAGCAAAGCCTGAGGCTGCAACAAGTAAGCATATACAGTAGCCAAGAACACAAAACCAAAGAAAAAAAAATCTGCTTACCATGAAAGGCCCCAGATAGGCAGCAATCCCCAGCAAAATACTGTTGCTCCCCCTGCCAACCCTTAAATGGATCCTGGCTCCACCTCTTCTGGTCACTCAATGCATTGATCACACCTGAGCTCCCCTGGGTTGACCCTGCCTTCCCACCAGGTGCTCAATTACTGGTTCAAACCATGACATCGCACATCTACTACGACTTCCCAACGAAAAATTTCTATTGAAATGATTCTCTTCTGAATGATTTTTTGTTTTTCAAATAAAATTACTCTCCAATTCAGCAGCATCGTAGGAACATTTTTAAAAAGTTTGCTATTTTTGCTCATGTTATCCACTGTATCAGAATTGGCTCTTCTGAGAACTAGAAAGACTCGCTTGAGATTATATTATAAAGTCAATGAATTCTTCTGGCTGAATAAATTAGACAAGACCATCTGATAGTGCCACAGATGTCCAAGGAAAAAGAAGCGCCTCCTATAAACGACTTTCTGGAGCAACCATATGCTCCTGCCCTGCAGTTATGTCTCATATTAAGTCTTGCTTTGAAAGAGAAATCTTGGTATATGCATACAGTACAGTGTACAGCCTGCTCTGTCACAGAGACAACAGTTACTTTTCTATATCTTATTGGCTAGAAGTCAGAAATGTCAGAATCTATTACTGTAGATGTTCAGATATCCATACCCTCTCTCAGCTCCAATGTAAAACATATGAAATGCCAAGAATTGAATTAATGTGAGCACTTACTTTCCAAGTGGGTAAAGGAATGTAGAAATATCAATTTTAAAATCGGGTTTTTTTGTTTTGTTTTGTTTTTTCCTTAAGAATAGAATAGGGAAAAGCTATTACAGAAGAAAATTATTTATATTGATTTCTATGAAGTTGGGTACATGTACAAATAAAAATGCTTGAAGGTGAAGTGATACATTATCTCACTAGAATTTATAGGAGGGAGAGGAGGTTCTTTGCAATCTATATACCCAGCATGAGATTAAGAAACAACGGTTCAGATGTTGGTCCAACCAGTTTGTTATAAATCTTAACTAGGGAGATGGGGAAGGGGAGGACAGACACTGTTATGAATTAGGGTAATGGGGGAGAGAACGAGGACGATAGAAAGGATGGGAAAGAAGAAGCAAGAAGTCTTTATAGGCAGCAAGAGGGAGATAGTCACCACCATGGATCCAGCATGGTTCATAATTCAGTCATTGATCTTCAGCAGTGGTGCATCATCAGGCGTTGTTGTTCCATTCAGGATGATGGTGACCATGGAGATGATGGCAACTTCTCAGTGGTACTACCAACATATTTATAAGTCCAAAGCTGTTGAGTCAGCTCTCTTTGGAGTGACAGCTTCTGGCTCTGGGATCTCAGCAGAAACTCCTTTGTTCATATCTTCCTGGCCTTGCCAGCAGATAAGAGGGAGCAGGGAGGCGCCAACTTGTATCTTGCCTTCACAGGATACAGTGGTATCATTCTCCAATCTCCCATAGCAATCTGGAGTTATTTGGTCACAGGCTAGACCTCCCACCAGTAAACAGTTCTGAGCAATCTCTTCTGAAGGCAAACAGCTCCAAATAAATGCTTTCAAATGTAAAATAGTCCACACAGTGATGTTGATTGCCACATGGAAACACCCATCTCTCTTTTCCTAGACTTGTATCACAAGAAATACCTCAGAATGCAAGCTTTGAGCAAGAAAGCAAAGAGGATTCATACACACATAAAAAGCATTATCAAAATTCTGGACTATTTAGAAGTCCTTCTCCTTCTCCTGGGTGCACTCATTTACATAACATTTATGTTTCTGCTGATTACATTTTTCTCTCATTAAAGCAATCATTTTGTTAATATTATTTTAATAAGAAAAACCCAGATAAAAAAACATCTGGTCCAAAGAATGCCAGCCAATTCCAGTTACCACCTAGTGTCATATTCCCATCCCCTCCCTCAGATCAGTTCAATTGCTGCATGGAAAAAAAGAAAAATCACATTGACTTAGTCCTTTAAAAAAAAGAACATTAAGTTCTGAAGTTAAACTAAAGAAACAACTATTAGAGATAACTGAAAGAATCAATTTTTATGGGAAATTATTTACAAGGTGTCCTTTTAATATGTTCTCTACGTTTCCTAGAAAAAAAATATATCTAAGATTACCAAAGATCTGAAAAAATTTTCACTTTCTACACTGCTTGGTCATTTATGTGGCCTATACATTTGCACCCACACATGTTCACCAAGGAAAATCACAACAGTGTCTCAGTGACTGAGGTTTGACCTAAAATTGTATAAAAATACTGTTCTGCCCAGTGCAAGCCAGTTGCCACATTACAAAAAAAATTGAAGTAAATTTTTTAAGAGATATTACATGTAAGAATAGAAATTTGTTCCACTGGAAAGTCAAACAGTAAACAAAAAATGGTCAAAGAAATACACATTCTTTTTCAGTAACAATCCAGTCAAAATGTGTCTCAATTTTCACTGAAGAAAAATTGCATTTTTCTAACTTGTTTTCATTGTTTTGTTTTCCATTTATTGTTGCAATCAACTTCCATTCCTTTCTTTTTCTCTCCTTACCTGTTCAGCTTGAAACTTACTGCCACTTACGATTCCGCTTGCTTTTTCCCAGGGACTCACAACTCTTTTCTCCCACAGTCTCATAGTCCTACTACATACTTATTAATAGCAGCTTTTTATCCATACCAGTTGCTGTGACAGACCTCAACAATAGCACCATTTCAAACCAGAGCTTAAACTAAGTCAATCACAGGCTTTGATTGTCTTTTCCTTAAAGCAAAGTTAAAAATTAATTTAAAAAAAAAAAGAAATCTGGTTGCAAAAACATCAGTGATTTAGTGACAGAGCAACTTTTGCTAGAATCAACTGTGAAAGTAATAATGCAGGCATAACTATGTTCATAATGTCCGTATCGATTAAGAATTGATTAAAAAAAAAACCAGGATACATCATTGCTGTTAAACCTCAGGTGAGTGGACTGCATCAGGAAGTTGTGAGATATTTCTGTGTTTTGTTGTTATTATCGTTGCTTGATGTCCTGCTCTTTCAAACAGGTAGGGTATGATAGAGATGTATGATTTGAAATAAGAGAAAATCAAGTTAAACTGATGCTTATTCATTCATGTATATCTTAACCATAAAGGCAACAGTACCTCCAGCAATTTTGTGAAATCTGGTTCTTTTTTAATGTGTTACATAAGAAATTGCTGAATTGTCAATAACTTAATATTAGAGACTGTATCCTATGACAGCTAATTCTCAAAGTGAAACTACAAAATGAAAATATTTCTCAAGATAGTGTCGTAACAGTTAAAGGTCTAATGAACCGTTTGGTACTGCAAAGTCATCCAGATTTAGAGAATCAATAAACGTATCTTCCCTTGAGACTTTAAGTACAATTTAGCAACCAATGCAAAGCAAGTGTTATTCTGATTTCATTTATACTGGTATAACAGTAATCCCACAGGCTTTATGTAAGCCCTGTTTTACAAAAATAAAAATGGATAACCCAAGTATAGTTTTGCTAAATTCATCAGCCATTTTTCTGGTTTATTCTCAGTTTTAAACAATGAATCTTACCATTTGTTTCAGGCTTTGTAAGTAATTTTATGAAAGCAAATTTTGAACTGACTTTAGATCACAAACTGATAATTTAGTATATATGTGTTTGTGTCAAGTATCTTTATCATATCTTTACTTTGGGAAGATGAACATTTTTAGGTGTTTTACCACATAGAAACTCTATTACTATCCACCTTCTATAGGATGTAGATCACAAGGTCCTCTGCTTACATACAGTAAGTGTAAACAACTTGAACAAAAAGCAATTGGGAGACTTTAAAAGACTACTGGGTGAAATTGTTTCACTTTTCTTCCAGGAAGTTTATCTTCAAGAACAACTGTAGGTGCAAATTTTTGGAGTCTTCAAGTTATGAGTGACATTCAAATTCATTGCACTTATATTTCAATTAGTAAGTTACAACCACAGTGCCTGAATTAACTAGTTAGTGATATTTTTCTTAATTCATCAGACGAGAAATATTTATTCTAATTCTAAGGATTAAAAAAACTTCATAGTTTTGTTTGTAGCATGTTTTACATGCAAATGTTGCTCACAATTTAATATCTTTTCCTGTAGTCAGGATAATAAGTAACTTTCATGCACACTTAGGTTTAGAGCTGAAAAGCAGAGAGGTTCACCTTCATCCACAATGTCAGTGTATTTTCCAGCTTATCATTCAGACTGTGGAAAGCAGTAAATTTAATACTGCTACAGTAAGTAATTTCTACTCTATTTCTACAGGGATGAACCTCTATCCTGTCAAAGGAGTGAGAAAGATCCTTCAAGGTTACTTTTTGACCTCTCATTAGTTTGGGTGTGACTTTAAATTTATTAAAGTGCTGACAGGAGAAGGAAGTTAAAAAGTACTATGAATAGCATATGTTAATATTTACCCATAATGTTCACAAGTGTTGCACTGACTGCTTAAGTATCCTTCACGTATTGTTAAATGATAGTTATGCCCAAGGGCTGTGTTTGATGTAATACTTTGATCAGCAGGTGGTACAAAAAATAGAGCCGTTTTTCTAAACAGATGTTTTCAGATAATCCTCATAGTACATCTATAACTATGTTCTGAGTCTCTGCACATATACACACATAACTCCCATTTTTACTAGTAGGCTCATCTAGAAGAGTTGTCTTCATCCTTCATTTACTTTGGTTTGATATTTTATGACCAAGGAAGCAATTTAAGTATTCCAGTTACAGAGTATAAAACATTTTTTAAATTATCTCAGTTATCTCAGTACCTCAAATTATTATTATTCCTACATCTGATAGTTTCAAAATGAAGAGGAGATTAAGAGCAATTTATCACTAAGATAGATTTATTGCAAATTCTTACCAAGAGTATGAAGTCTTAACAACTTAACAGTCTAGTAGGTAACAACTGTTACCATCTAGTCCAGTAGTGAACTATAATATCAATTTGTTCCTACTGTTGCAATATTAAACTCAGACAAACTGATGTATACAAAGACATGTCTTCACTGAACCTCCAGTTCCTGTACTGTCTTTATTTAGATGAAGTTTGCTGTAGTAATGTCCAGAACACCAAAATCTATACAAAATAAATATCAAAACTAAGATGAATAGTTTATCTATTTGAAATCTTACAGTGGTTGTTAAGTTGCTTGGGAAACACTCTAGGAAGATATAATTTTCAAGATCCATTACCCATCTTATGCAAAATAACAAACTATAAAATATATATATTTCAAACAGAACTGTTTCTGAGCTTCTAAAAATGCATTTCAAGCAGCTTGTTTGTAAATAGCTATGAGTCACTAGACGCTTGTGAAATATCTTCAAACAATTTCTGAATTTATTTTACATGAAAAAATCAAATCACTTATTCTTTGATGTTCTTCAAGTATATTTTCAGTGATTTTATGGTACATTTAGAAGGAGCATAAATGTGGGTTAGGGTATAAGCAGTTATGTGCTCTTAACTAGCTAAGAATAAAGAATAAGGAAGAAACGGGAAAAAATGTCATGAGCATCTAATTTTTGTACAAAGTTAAAAATCCTGGCAGACTGAGCAATCATCACTACTACTTGGTCTGAGCTACTGCATTTGCAAATCCAAATCTAGCCCAGTTACAGTACTTATGAGTTCTTGAAATTTCCTTCTGAATTTTAATGCAAAATAATTGAAATAGTTTACCACCTACATAAAATACTTTATTAGCTTGCTATCACCACTGCTGAGATGCACCACTTACCACCTCACTGTGCCAACATATGCAAAATTATTATTATTAATGATTATTGGCTTCATATACTCTTCCATGTCAGATGTCATTTTGTCAGACTGCCTCTCTGCTGCCATCTGTTGCACAGCAACAGAATGTAACAGAATTCTGGTGACAAGGTTCAATCTGTACTGCTGTATCACCAACATCTGTCTCCGAGGTGGTGGGCAAACATGATAAAATGGGAAGTATTACTTTCAGAGCAGCTTTCTTAGTATCTCCAGTACTGTGTCAAATGCAATTTTAAATCTACAGTACACTTACAGCAGTTGGCATGGGAGAAAGAAGACAGGAGTTCTTGAAATAGCCTCTGGCTGCCGAAGTTAATAGATGTTGAGAATTAAAGTATATTTTAGACTAAATAATCTGGCCTACATAATGCAGATTCTTCTGCCTTTTTCATTCAAATTTTCACTTGAATCTAACGGGCCAGAAACAAAAAAATTTGGAAACAAACAGGTCATTCTCTGCCACTCCAATAGAAATACTCTTGCCTAAATGTTATTTAACCCTTACTTTCTTCTGAACATCTATTTTGCTTAGAATTTAATGATGAGACTCCTAAATTTTCAAGGGCACCAGAAGAGTTCCACAGAACCACATAACTGGCATTTAAGTGAGCGCACATGGACTTGATGAAGTACTTTAGGATATACAGTTATTTCAAAATAAATTTCTGTTCCTGATTATTTAAATATATAATTCCTTATATAATTCCTTATGTTAAAGACACATTATTGCCATGCATGTACTGTACTGAAGATAGTTAAGAGTTAGAAAAAAGTTAATTATCCTCATTCTTTTTATTATGTCATTACACTAGCATCTCATTACTAGACTGATGGGATATTCTCATATTTTCCTTTTGAATATATATTTGCTATCTACATTTAGTTAATGCACTTTTCAATTGTCCCATCCTGTACCTTATTTATCTCTTTGTTAGTACATTGCTATCCCAATACTCAAAATAAAATAGGAAAAAGAGAAAAAAAAAAAAAAGAAAAAGTAGAGAAACCACAAAGGAAACGAAGGATAAATCCTGTGATAAAAGACCAAGGGAGTTGAATTTCCATAGTTTAGAATGGCAAATTCTAAGGGGATATTATCCACTTTCAACAGTATACAAATGTTCTCATAGTGAAAGTTTGCATGACAAAGTAGAGTCATTCAGTCTCAAGAAATGATAGGCAAAGAACAATATCTTGAAGCTTAGAAAAATTTAGGCAGACATCATGAAAATACTGTTAACAGTGTAAACAGTTGAATGATGGTATCAATTGCAGTACAAGGAGGGATTGTGATGCTTTCATTAGACGCATTTGAGAACAGCTTTAATTAGAAATTACAGGAACAATGAAATAATCTAGAAAAATGCAAATGACAAACTAAATTAAACTTCTTTTTTGGCCATGAAATACTATTTATTCAGTTCCAAAATAATTTGTTCCTAAAGTACAACTTCAATTTAAGCAATATGATATCTCAATAATATAAAATACAAAAAACTTTTATAATAAAAAATAGAGCATTTAAAATATTAAATAACTTTCTCTTCCACAGTTAAAATGGAAAATCATTATTAACGAGCAATATATAAAAAACAGATTGCACAAATAGAAGAATCTTAGGGTTTTGTTAGTTTATGAAAGAAAAAATTGCATTAATTGAAGACTAAATTCAGTAAACTGAAGCCAAATTACTGTCTCCAGAGAACGGATAAAAGCTGGTAAATCCAATCATAAATCACAACTATATTAGGATTCATCTTGCTCTATTTTACTGGAACTACAAAAGTAAAACCACAGTATAATAACTGCACATTGGAAGGACCTAAAGACTGAATCATTGATCCCCTGAGATATTAATGTATCCTTCATATCAGTGCTAAGATCCTTTGGCTTATGCTGAACAAAGCTTCCATTTCCATTTTCATTTCCTTTACCCTTGCCCTGTGCCTAACAGCTTTCATGCTCCAGAGCCATCATTTTATATCACTGTTTAAAGTATTTTATTTTTCATAAAAAGACAGTAAGATATTCAGCTACCTCATTGACCTTAATACAAAGATTTGGTGGGTAATTCATATCCCTTGTATATAAAGATCAGTAACAACGCAGAGAAAATATATCAAAAGGTTAAAATAATATTACTAATGTTTTTTTCACTTAGTCAATCCAAAAATTTTTGGAATGATTATAAATATCACAGGCTCACCCACACTTATACATTTTCTTCTCGTGTCAGCACTGCTGATGAGATCTACTCATATTACAGAAATAGAGCAATATAGAATTTTCCTCAATTTAATTTCAACTACTCAAGTCAAGTGGCTTTTCATATGCAGATTTGGTCAAGGATATTTTTTCTTTAAACAGTGATTTCTTTAATGACTATCCTTGATGTTATATAATACCAATGATAAAACAATCCATCTTAAACAAACAAGAAGAAACAACAACACAACTAAAAGAACTCAGAGTTCTTTTAAGATTACATATTTTTAGTTATTGAATGGATATCTCGTCTGTATCTTCTTTTACAATCAATGGCACCAGGAGTGAAAAATAATTCCATCTAATGAATATAAAGAAATCAGTGCCTAAACATTTGTGGGGTGGAGGGGAATAATTAATAAATAATTTTTTAAAAAAACAACCTCTAAAACCTAAGTCTTTAATCGTTTCCTATATCCACAGATAATGAATCCTAATTCATGATGATGAGTTCTGCCTTGCTGGCAGAACCTAGCAGTTTTTCATTGTCTCTGAAGGTAGCTGTGAAGGACACAAAACTAAAAGGTGTTGTGACACCATCCATCTGGAAAAAAAAAATTAAAAAAAAATAGCCTTGTTCTCTGAGATTGTTAATTAACCTTTTTTTTTTTTTCAGCCTTTCATATATTTCAATCACTGCAAACCTAATTTTTATGATAGTTATTTATTCCTACAAATCATTCTGAAGGTTTTTACAATATATGTAAAAATATTTCAAATTCTGTTTCTTTCCAATTTGCAAAAGGATTATTCTTAGCCACTTATACGGCTATATTTACTTACAAATCAGGTATCCTATTGCCATCTACATTCATAAATTGTTACAAAAACTATGTCTCAGTAAAATGAGAATACTCCAGAAATTTTGTCTACATATGCTATATCCACATCTAGATATTTGTTTAATACCATAAATGTAGTTTCATATACAAAAGCATCCACAGTATTTATCTCATTTCACATAATGAGCTAATACACAAATTATCAAGATACTACTATAAACAGTGAAAAATAAATGTTCATGAATTTTTCCAATAATGAATAAAAAATAGTAATATTCTGCCAAAAGCTTGACATTGATCCTGAAAAAATAATTTTATTAACATATGAAAATGACCTCTAGCTTTAACTGGGCTTCTTTCAACTTAATATTAAAATGTGTGACCTAACTTTCATATGCATAGAACGTAATTAAAATTACTGTATTATTAATGTCACAGATATGAAGTACAAGTCTTATGTAGCCTACTTAGAAGTGAGCTTCTATAATAAAAAAAAAAAATTGCATTTAAAAGGTTTATGTAACTTCTAGCACTAAACAGTATAATATAGTTGAATGCAGTTCCTATATATTTGAAAGTTGCATAGAAAGTATTTTATATATTGTTGAATTGTCAACAGAAATTAGTTTGTAAAAGCACAACTCTATTGTTTTGACCAATTTCTCACTACCAGCAAAAGAAAATAACCAATTGAATCCAAGTAGATAAATTGATTGCTCTTCTCTAACTAGACTATCTCATATCGAGTATTAAAAAGCTCATATCTATACTTGTCAATTTTCTAAATGTCTTAATTATTTTGATCTTTTCCCCCCATTTTTCCAGACTTAATACATTTCCCTCTTAAAACACTTTTTCCATGCTAAATGATCCCAGATTTACTGTAAAGAGAGGTAAAACATGTTTTCAAATATGCAGAAATGATCTCATCTTTAATTTACTGGTGCTGATTCTTCTCTGATACTTGTGGAATATGGTGGAAGAGCCACTCAGGCAACTGTTGATCATTTAGGTATGAAAAATATATAATAAATCAGTACATGGCAGAGAAAAGAGGTTTTTCTAGTTTTCTTGATCCCTTTTAAGAAGGGAACAGGTTGTAACTGCACCATGGTAGCAATAGTCTTACAAGTGAGCTAGAAAGTTCCAAAGTTCTGAGTCCTAATCACATCTACAAAGGAGAAGCACTACACGCTTGGGACAAGTGGCTTTGTTTGCATGCCTCAGATAGCCTACAGATAAGTTCAAACTCTTAGTCACAGATTTCTAAAGAATACTAAGCAGATTCATTGTTCAAAGTAACATTAGACTTGCCATAAACAATTACTTCTGCAAGGAAAGCTGCTTTAACTTCTGTTAAAGTTAATTGTGAATGTTTATGAAATAAAAAAAAAAAAAAGGAATTTCAAAGAGAATCAAGACTAAAAGATAATCTATTATTCTATGAAAAGAAAAACCACAAGTTTCTTAGGAAAAAATTCAATATAGGAGTTATTTATGATAAAATTAGCTGTGACTACTTAAGCCTTTTATGCACCATTATTTTGTTTATTTGTACTTCTGCATAAGATCTTGTCAGAGAATGTTGAATAAACCAATCACATCGTTTTACAAGATGTATGAGGCCATGAATAATACATTTTCTTTACTGGGGCAAGTGATTGCATTTGAATACAGAGAGTCTAAGATTTATGATGACACGATGCTAACTTCATTTCCTTCATTCTTCCAGAGTACATTTTTTCACATTCTTTGTCAAATCTCATTTACTTGTTCTTAAAACAAGTCAATATACAACGTACGAGGAATATCATCTTGCCTGTGTATAGAGCATCCTATTACACATAAGCAAAGTGCCTTGTCGCTGTCAAGAAATTTTCTGTCATGGCAAAGGATCTGAAAAGGTACAAGAGACAAAATAATGTAGATCAAAGAAACTGTTTTGATAGTTAACACAGCTGAAAGCGATAAAGACATGAGCATGTCTGTAATGAAAATGCAGACATCATTATGAACAAGGAAACGATAGTGCACCTAGTTTTCCATCCCTGAACACATTATGATTTAGTCTAAGGCTTATTCAATAATCCTATCCAAAGCACTTGAAACAATGCAAGTAAAAAAAAAAAAATAGCACTAAATAAGTTGTCAACAAAAGAAATTCAGGATGCTGGAAGTTAAAAAACATACCATGCATATTAACACAGACAAACTTCTGAATATGTGATGAGGCAGTTCCAATCCACAAGGAAAGCCTACAATCTTCCCCAGTCTTCAGGAGCTGGTGAGGCTGAATGTGGGAAGTTCATAAACACTCGTACAACGATTTCAGTGAGAGTTTTAGTTCTACTCAAGACCAGAACTGCAATTATTTCTGTTACTCATATCTACAGGAAAGAAAAAAAAAAAAAAAAGACTGCGTCTTAAATGCACTCTTGTCTTTCTTGCAGTACTACAGAGTTACACAGCAGATAGTAAAATCCATACTAAAATTCCAAAATTGTTTTTCCAATTATCATGTTATTTTAAATTCAAGTGAACGTGGCAAAAAAATATCTTCTATGTAAACCCAATGGTGTCTTGAAACAATCATTTCGTGATCTGAAATATGTTTTGCTTGTTTTTCCTCATCATACATTACTGTAAGTATTAATAGAGTACATGAGTCTACCCAGCCCTCTGGTAATGCATCCATAGCACTCTAATTACACTCGATTTTGTAGCTACAACAGAAAAGTTAATAATGCTCCAGGACAGGATCTTTTTCACTCAATGCCACAGTTTTCAAAATTACCTCTACATTATTTAGTATTCAAATAAATAAAGAAATGCCTGTTTCATACACTCTGGCAAACTTCCAGCTGCTTCCTAGAGCAAATCCAACATTGCTTCCATTTCTGCTAAGCAACTGGTATTGTAATTGAATAAGAACACATATTGTGTTGTTATTGGTATTATTCTTAGTGTACTGACTACTGCTGTAGTCAGTAGTATTGAAGAGCTCTAAGCTTTTCTAAAGGATTTTCCAAAAGTTAATTAAGAAGAGTTTGCAAGGGTATACAATCTATCTCATCTTAAAGGCAACATACTTTTCAAAAGCAGATATAGAACAGGAACTGAAGATGTAGGCCATGATTTGTTGACATGAGTTTTAATTAAAAATTCATTCTGTGGAAACCTGTTTATAGATTATAGAATGTTACAGTAAGATCTAGCAAAACAGTTCTATGGGGTTTTTTTGTTTGCTCCATCATAGTTACATGAATGAGTATTTAAGTGTTCCTCTGACAAAAGCAAAAATATCCTAGCAAGTTTTCCAGAGAGATTTCAGGGTTTGTGGCTATCTCAAAAGTAAAACGGGTTTAAGAAAGATATTCAGAAAGAAGTCCACTGAAATGAATTTTGAACTCCTGTATAAATTCAGCAGCCAGAAAATAGCAGATATCTGCAGTTGTTCAGACTGAGAATAACAAGCGATAAATTACATAAAGGCACAAATTACTCAAAGATTCACATTATGAGATATGAAAGATCTTGGGGGAATGCCAAGATTTAAATAAATCTGAGAAATAGTGTTAGAGTTAACATTGATATAATTAACTGTCTTTTTCTTTCTTAAATTTACAACATTCCTTTCTTCCACGCAATTTCTTTTCTCATTCCAAAGGTAGTTCTTATAGTGACATCTGTTTTAGTTGTTGATCATTTGTATAAAAGCACTGATGAATTAAGGTTAGCTAGATACATAAACACGAGCAATTGTCATAGCTCACCATTCCCTAGAAGTAACATGTTACATCACAACTTAATCAATAAAAACAGTTTTCAAGTTTAATAACAACATAATATTTTCTGAAAATGTACCCTAGTGCATAGCACGAAGCTATTTCCAAATGATTTAACAGAACAAGCAGACAGCTTGTTCTGGGTACCTGTGCTGAGACAAAGTTACAAAAGCTGTGATGTGACATTACTCTTTGTTAACATTTCCCCATGAGTCTTCTTTCTGGCATCATTTGAGAAAAAGTCATTTAATGTTACTGAATCTATTTGCACAGAAGTTTTTTCATGTTTATGTTACCACTGAGGCTATGTAAACAGAAAATATGGCTGAGCAAAAAGCAATTCTAAATATCAGTAGCTGCTGCATATTACTGACAAGGAACATATCGCTGACTCATCCAATTGTAACAAAAATATTGTATAGTATTTGAATGAATCTAAACTGTTAGTATACAAAATACATTAATTATTACATATTCCTGACATAAATAGTTTTTTTCAATCTTCAAGAACAAAATTGCCATGTTATTTATTTATTTATTTGTGGCTTAGAGGAGAAAATCCTGATGTATTAAGATTGCTGTCAGAAAATATTTGTTACCAGAACATCACGTATCCCATCTGAAGTCTACCCAGTTTTCTTTTAAATATGCCTTTTCTGTGCTACGAGGGAAAAGGAAAAAAAAAAGAAGGAAAAGAAACAAAAGAATAATGCAAAAGATAAATATAATGAAAAGTAAAAATTAATGAAATTTTTCAAGAAAAATTATCATGACTATAATTTTCTTTTTCTAAAAAGTCAATGTAAATATTCTTAAAATATCTCTATAGATATATCACTTATTTCTCACTCTCCATGCACATTTGATAGCGAGTTTTTCTACTTCCATTTATGTTTCTTTCCCTATAATCCTGTATAATTTACAGAAGACATTGTTTTTAAAACAGCTGTTCTAGAGGAAATCTTTTGGCAAGAGACAACAGCATATCTCTGAATTAAAAACAGTTTATCTAGTATTTTTTGGGCCATATGTGAAGAACAATCTGCGGAGTCCCAGGTAGATGAAAGGGGAAGATCATGGAGGGTATTTAGTCATTTCCACTTTGCATGTAAGACTCCATAAATTTTCCCATAAAAAGCAATTCTCTTACCTCTTAAGTAATAATGAAGCTATGAAAAGATAACTTCTCTAACTGATGTTTTCTGTATGTTCTGCTTATCTGAAATACAGTTCTGTACTATTTTTTGTCTAAAAGAAATAATCTCACTGCTCCATATGTAGTTAATTTGCAAAATAATTTTGCAAAATTTTCAATATCTTCTTTGTCCTTTACTTGAGACATAAATTTTAGCAAAATTTTTCATATTTATTTGAAAACTATTTTGCATTGGGATAGCATAACATAGCCACAAGAAAAAACAGTACTCCTTTCCGCTTCTGAGCATGTAAAGAACAAGGATAATCATGAATTATGGAAGCACTCTGCAGCTCCTTCTTTAACAACATGTACTGAATTTACAGAGACCATGAAGCTATACATCAGCCTCAGACATGATCTAATAATCTTTAGAAGGGAAAGTGACGTTTAGCAACACCAGCTATTTAATTTCAAAAGGAAAGAAGCATCACTATTCTGAATACAAAAAGAAGTTGCCATTCTTGCATCTAGTTTAATGAGGATGCCATCTACATGTGAACAAAACAAATATATTTAAAAAATGAAATAGGTTGTTTTGACCTATCATTGTACAGTTTTAAATTTTGCTGCTAGGAAAAGAACAACGATATTTATATATTTCATGTTAAATTCTGGAAATACATTTGTTTAAATACTCAGAGGTAGAAAAAGCAGAATTGGATGAAAAAATTTGGAATTTAAATACATATTTTGCAGTGAGATTATTTCTTTTAGACCAAATTCTTTTAGACCACATATTTACATAATATTTCTACTTAAAAATATATGCATTTGCATTTAGAAGACTGAAATGCTACCAAGTAATCTTTTTCAATAGAGAGAAAATTCTCAGCAGTTCTATTATTATAATATTGACAAAACGCACATTCAATGAAACTGAAAATAAAAAAATATAAAAATAAGAGGATTATCTAAGTATGGGACCTGCAAAGGATATTCTCAGGGTACCATCACAGTCTAAGCCCTGACCTATGAACCTCACACTTGACACTCTGGTTGGGGCATTCCAGCCAATTTGTTTCAAGACTTTATCTTTTCCTCACTGTTTCAAGTTACATCATCCCAAATAACCGAAAGCACTGTAGGAAGCATAGAGCCCTGGACAGAACTTGTGACCTTCTTTCATGAATCTGGAAAAGAAGTGGATGCTATTGCTGCACTATTTGTAGGTTTATGATGAAATGGGTTCCAGAAAACAGGTATCAAAAACTGATATTGATTACCTGCTTATCAGCGTCAAAGTAGAAGTAAGAAAGATTGAGTTGTTATGCAGAAACCTGTATTAGAGGGCCGGCAGAATATTAAGCATACGTCATCTGAAAGTAATGCCTTCTAATTGTTTCCTTGAAAACTACAACAGGTAGCATAATAAAAATGTTGGTAAAAATCATGAATGAAATTTTGATACCATGAAAAGAAAAAGAATGTAACACCACAGTTTTTCAGTAGAAAAAAATAGAAAACTTAGCTGTTATCAAAGAATCAATATTAAATGTCTATCCATGTATTAGCATTTCAATTGTAATAGTAATGTTACCACGAGAGTATGCTCATTATTTGACCATTGACAATGAGTCCATACAATGTTTTATTAAGACTGAAATGAATCAGGATCTATGCTCTGTCATTATCACCATGACATCAGCCAAGAGTAGTGCTGTAGTAGGATTAGTAGACACAGCTAAGAACAGGGTTATTGTGTTAGAGATCAGATCCTTGGCCCTTCATTTTGTAAAGCACTACAAAACATGAGAAAAAATATAGGTCTCTCTTCTGTTAAATACTTGTATTTAAGTTGTGGATAAATCTTGGATCCCAGTAAGATTCTATAAACCTTCAAAGCTCTCAGGCTTATTTTTATTATTAGCCACAATAATAGACCACCATTCATTAGATTATTCCAGTACTTAAAACAAGGATGTGCTTAGTTAATTTGCTAGAGTACTCCACAGTTCACCTTTTAGGGCCATGATTAACAGCTTCAGTCATTCATTCTCCATACGTCTAGAATGAAGTGAAAAGGGAATTATATTACTTTCTCATTTATTGTTAACAGAAGATTGCAAAACTGGTATCCAAATTGAAGATTTTTTCTCAATAATCAGCAAATTCCTTTGCATTTTGTGCACATGTCCTCTTTTTTCCACCAGATATCTAAGTGATGATTTATCCTCCAACAAAGCAAATTCCTCTTATCCTTGAATTTTCATCTTTGTTAATACTCAATTCTTCATTATATTGGGTATTTTTAATTAGCTTTTAGATCTATCAATGGCAGATTTAAGCGCTGTTATATTTTCATTCCTTTAACTTGCAAAACATGCAAAAAATCTAAATGGCATTACTCATTATATGAAGTAATATATATATTATAATATATATAATTATAATATCATATAATATATGATATTGAATATGATATTATATGAATATAATAATAATTATAATTATAATATATATATTATAATATTCAAAGGGTGAACTAATTATATCGGTGACAATGCATTAAATTTTTTAATAAACAGTACACAATTACCTGTTCAAACAGAATTTAAAAAAATAAAATGAAAATAAACTTTGACTTCAGCAAGAGGTAACAACTTTCTCTGTCTTAAGACATTTCAGACATGAATTGGAAAATTATTCCAAGTTACAGAGCAGGCAGCCCTATAGCAAAGAATACACTTCTATTATCAAGCCCACACAAACTACAGCTTTTCTTACTTAAGGAAACTGAATTATAAACACATATCCATCAGCAATGAAAAAAACATATATTATTTCTGCTTTACAGGAACAGCACAGAGGGTATACTGAGTTGTAACATGGTGACAGACTAAATGCATTGGTGGCCTGATTTCCACTTCACCTATAAACACCAGAGGATGACATTACAACATCTCATTTCATCAACGCAGGTTTATAAGAATATAAAAATTTGTTGCTTTTTTTTCTTAATGTAATGTAGAAAATGTCATAGTATACTCACAATTGTGCAAAATTACATACTCTGGTATCTGAAAATGTAGCCAGAAATTTCAGACCACTGTAAGACCTAGTTTGTATTTTTACCTTAGTTGGTTTGAAGCATAAGTATTTCAAAATGCTCCTTATGCCTTCATTACAAACACATTGTGGAATGAAAGGAAACGCTGAAATAGATTAATTATTTAGAACATTTAAAATGTACCCCACTGAGCAAGTATACCTAAGATTCCTGCGTCTAAATACATTATACAACGTTAGTACATTATTACAGTGATGTGTAAGACACACAGACAAATATGTAAATGAAAGGTGAACTGTTTCAATCTTTAATATTGATGAAAATTTTTTAAGATAAAAAGGGGGGGCAGAAATAAAGGGAAATATCCATTCATAACTGTCCTACAATGATATCTGAGATTCTATCATGAAAAATGACACACAGCATGTGCTCCTCATTCAAATATACAATTTGAGATATACAATATACAAAATGTATCTGCAAGTATTTATTCTCAGAAAGTAAAAGCTCAGATTAAGGATTATAAAATATGTATATTATTGCAGTGGTCAGAAAACTAGTTTCAAGATGAGGAGAAAAAAATATTTCATTTACGTGCAAATACGTGTTTATAGGTATATATGTAAATAATTCAACGTTGACATATCTCTCCTAATTATAAAACTGAAGCATGTAAGCAGCAGTCTTTTTAGGACTCTGATGCTTTCTAGCGCATCAATCTATTAAATAGAAACATGGAAACAGAGTCATCATGTTCAAGAGTGGAGATGATACTCGTACTAGAAGATAGACCAAATAAGGTTGAATGGTGCAACCTAATTCAGGTTTTACTGTTTACATGAACAGCATAGCAGATGGTAAAGATGTTTTGTTGTATGGAAAGATGCAAAATAATTACGCTTGGAGCTTGAAGACAAGCTATACAATTTGTAGCAAATGGCCCAATAATTAGCACACTGATCAGGAAAACAATCTGAATGTTATTACAGAGAATAATTTTAACCAGCAATACAAAGCACAGTAGCAGTAAAAAAAAAAGGAAAACAAAACACTAATGTGGTAATTGACAGACTATAATAAAAGACAACATAATGCTATTGCTATTAGGTGATAGAGAAAAAAACATACGTGGTACTGACTACTTGGAAAGAAAAATCAGCTTTTGAAGTAGGGGGAAAAAAGGGTCAACAAAATGATATTAAGTCTCAAATATGCACATCTAAAAGAGTGAGTATTCAATGCTAAGTGTATGAAAGAAATTATGACAAAATAAGATGCAAGGGGAACTTTCCTTCTAGTCATATATTCCTGATTCTAGGTCTAGAAAAAGAAAATTCCATCATCTGTAATCCAAATTATACAAGTGATCCTCTTGACATCATGGTACTAGTTAAACAATAGCTTCAATATAGCAATCAATGTCCTAAGAGAATTGCATTTTATCTCCTTGGAAAAAATAATAAGCAAATAATAATAATATATAATATTATTATATAAATAATAAGCAAAGTTTCCTAATCTATAAAAAGTCATTAACCATCCTGATTGATTCAAATCTCCTCATCCTACCACAAAGCACTGAAAGTTAAGAATAAGATATAGCTAAGTGTACAAAAAAGTTATGCTCGCTTTATCCACAGTTGATGACCATGAGACAAAATAAATGATCTTTAAATAAATGCAAAAGCATATAGATACATCTAGCCCTTTAGTCTCCAAATGTTTTCAAGCTTCTATTCCTGTGTTAAAATAACTGTCATGCAGAAGATATGTACTAGTTACATTAGCAGTATAAATAAAATAGTGCTTCTGGTCTGGCGTTAATAAGAACAGAGAATAATACTACTCAGAGATCAGGCTTAAATGAAATGCAGTAAATCACTTTCAGTAATTCAGAAAAATAACTTTAACAATGAAAATTCAAACAAGTTCATCTAAAGGCAAGAAATCTTTATAAGGATGATCTGTATGTTCCACTGTTCTCATTTTTTCTTCACTGTAAGACTGACTTTTTTTGGCCTCCTTAAGGACAAAGAATTCAGCTACATTTAACAATAAATTTTGATTATCCCAGCTGCACTGAAGAATAGCTGAAATGCTTAGCATCAAAACAAAACTTTCTCAAAATAAGTTTTTTTAAAAGTTATTGTCATTGACCCTTTACCATCTATTAGCTTCAACATTTGAAAGCCTTTTGTTTTTCTGCTTTGTAGGAGTAGAAAAGTAAGATGACTTAAATACCCGTCTGGTTAAAAGAAATACAATAGTGCAGACTGTGTTGCCTTCACTAGCTTTATCGAGAGTTCAATTCTGATAAAGGTCTGCTTTTAGCATGCACGATATTCTCAGTCAGATAAGAAAAAGTTGGTGTGGAAGCTCTTTTTTACCTTGCTCAGCAGAATGCAACCAACTTTCGTTCCTAAAAGGCACAATTTTAATTGTCCTAAAAGGATGATTTTAGTGCGAACAAAAAAATTATTAATGTAAAATTTTAAGTTGAAAATATTATGTACTAGTTAGATTAAGCCACATCAACTAGTGTAGCAAGTCAATTAGAAAAACAAATAAAATTAAAATAAAATTAAAATAAAGGTTAAAAATATGCACTGCATCTCATAGTAGCAGATTAAAAACATTCTAAGAGGCTTGAGTCATTCACAAGTGAGTCCAGAAGTGGACTCATTCACAAAGTGATTTTTATTCAAAAGTAGCTGAGTACTGCATCTGTCCTCAGAAGCCTTTTGCTGTACAGATCTGCCACTAGATAACATCTTTCTCAAGTATGAGAGAGGGGAAAGAAGAAAACTGATAATAAAGAAGTTACAACAAATAAACAGCAAAGTGATTTTCTTGCTTCCAAACCTAGTGTTGTACCTAGAAAAGGGATCAATGACAAGCTATGACTCTGCATAAGGAAATGAGGATTATCATGGATGAAGCACACCAGGGATCTCTAGGTTGCTTCTGTGCACCATGTGGCATTTCATGATGTAATGCAAATGCCTTCAATGCCTTTATATGCTTTGAAAGTGTCAACTTTAAGTTTCCATTTGGCCAAGTAATTTGATTACCTTTGATTAACTAAGAAAATCAGTGATTTTTTTTTTTCAACTAGAAAAATCTACACTCAGCAGAGATTTAAAAAAACAACAAAAGCAATATATTCTTGGATTATTTAAGATAAAATTATGTAAGGTACACAGGAATATACATACTTGGTGCCTCAATCTAGACAATAAATACATGGGAGTAAGAAAAAGTATCAGCTTCCAAATGGAAAAATGAAAAGCAAAACAACACAGGTACATTCATCACCTGCATCATTTCCCACTCATAATTCAGTCTTCCGCAATTTTCCTTTCCAGAAAATTTATGGACTTAGTACAATCACTTGCCACATGATAAGATTCATAGGAAATCACTGTTCTCAGCTACAAATTAATATTTTCAGATAATTAAAATACTCAGAAATTACCTTAAAAAATACTATTTTTAAGAAACTGCTGTAATATAAAATTCAAAGAAAAATGTCACTTTATAATACTAGCCTCATTAAACAATTCTTAAATGCATTTTTACAGTCATCGCTGCATAGATATGCAGTTAGACTACAACAATAAGAACACCAGGGCCCTTTATTTAATCAGAAGGGCAAAAATATTTAGATTTCAGTGGTCCATAAAAAAGAATATAAATTATTTATCAGTTTTAGACAATTTAACTGTACTTTAAATGCTTTTCCCTCAGTGAAGCAAATTTAATCTATTTCAGAATCTCCAAGATAAAACAGCTTAGTCAACAATAAGTTTAATTCAAAAACAGAATAAATATTTGTATTTTTCTTCTGAAACAGCAAGCTTTTAATCATATCCTAATGTCCCCCTAGTCTCCCTTTTGATATTTATGAGTGCATACATTTATTATGAGATCATAAATTTGTAGGAGAGAATTCAAAGTTGATTTTTGAGTATATTTCTTGTTATAAAAAGGTAAACAACAATACTCTCAAACATTTTGAAGTATAACAATGTTTTCTAAACTTAGTAGCCAGAACTAGAAAAGGAAAAAAAATAAAATCTTTGCATAGTATAGAATGCACATTCATGGCTTGTATTCAGATTTTCAAATGTGATTTAGTAAGAACGTTATCTAGCTAATATATCTAATGCCTTTTAACATTATTTTAAAAAATAGTCAAGCTACACTTGATCACTGCAAACAGCTCTGTATCACAAGCAATACATAGTCCAATTACTATTACTCTGAAAGACTACCATACAGCGCGTTAGGTCTGGAATTCTTAAGCCTAGGAAAAGAAACATTTGATGCATCTTCTGACGTAAGGACAATAATTTTGAGAATTAGTATTCATAAAGTTGTAGACTCCCTAAAATATCAGGTAAGTTAGCCTTGTAGAAGATCACTTAAAAAAAATGACAAACTTTGCCAGACTCATAAATTTTTTTATTTTTTAAATCAGAGTCCAGGTGCCTAGAATTGCACTAGAATTGTGTACTGGGGGAAGCACCTCCCTATGAACAGAGGCTGAGGGAGCTGGGTTTGTTCAGCCTGGAGAAAAGAAGGCTGCAGGGTGACCTCATTTTGGCGTTTCGGTACCTAAAGGGAGCCTACAAAAAGGAGAGGAATCAACTCTTTGTAAGGGTTGATAACTGCAGGACAAGGGGAAATGGTTTTAAATTGAGGGAAGGGAGATTCAGGTTGGACGTCAGGGGGAAGTTCTTTACAGAGAGAGTGGTGAGGTGCTGGAACAGGCTGCCCAGAGAGGTTGTGGATGCCCTGTCCCTGGGGGTGTTCAAGGCCAGATTGGATGGAGCCCTGGACCATACTAAAGCCTGCTTTAGTATTAAATGTTGAGGTTGGTGGCCCTGCATGTGGCAGAGGGGTTAGAGATTCATGATCCTTGAGGTCCCTTACAACTCTGGACATTCTGTGATTCTATACTTTCAATAAATTTCGATAGTCTGAATATCAATTCAGTAGCTCAGATCACAATACCATTTTTCAGACTACTTCTGAAATAATATACTACTTCTTGCCTTATGTACCTGTTTAAATATGCTGATTCCATAAAACTATAAGTTATTTTCTTGTCAAGTTTTTGTCTGTCACACTTTCTTAATTAGATTTGTTGATTTCTTGTAAACAAAGATGAAATGTCTTGTTCCAGGCACAGTTAATGGTTTTTGCAGTCATTTGAAACTGGCGCAGAAGTAATTTCTCATAAGCTTCAAAGATGTCTACTGATTCACTAGAATCACTTTGCCGTTAAATTTATTCTCATCACAAAAGAGAGTAGGCAAAACATTTACATCTAAATCACAGAGAAAAATATTTGGACAAATTTTTTTTTATACAAAATTCTACTGGTCACTTCCATGGAAGAATTACAAAAGTGATAGTAAGATTCTACTGAGAAATTTATTTAAAATGTATTTGATCAACTTCTCCTACTTTAAAATTGAAAAAAACTATTTATTGGTGGACTGGCGGACATATTGTAAAATTTTTACTAAGGAAAAGCAAAAGAAAAAAAAAAGCAAGCTTGATTTCATATATAAACTGATAAATACCATTACAGGTATCCTGAAACTTTCCAGATTAATGATAGATAAGTGTTGAAGGGACTGAGGAAATTGATTTTAATCTAACAGCGTATAATAAGAAAAAAGAATTATCTTGCAACATATTTTTTGTAAAACACTTGCATTGTGATGTTTTCCTTACATTTAACAACATCAAAACTAGGGTACTTTTAATAAGCAAACTACTTAAACAACTTTCGCTCTCTCTATATGAGTATTTTTGAAATGATCTCTTGAAATATTTGCAGAATAAATTAATCAATCTATTTTTTTCACCGTTTGTTCAGATTTCATTAACAATAAGGGCCATCAGCCAAATTCAAGATGTGAATAGAATTTAATTTCATTACCACTTCATTAATAAGAAAATAAGAGCTGAAGAGTCTGCCAAGGTCTCACAAGAGACTGTGAGGTGGGCCTAATAGCCGGTTCCTCTCTGCCTCCTGGTTAGCTTTTTCCAGCCACCAACAGGGAGGGAGACTGGATGTGCAAACAAAATGCAATTCTAATAGCAACATCTGGAAGAATCACATTTTGTTTCCCAATCATAGTGGGAAAAGTTTTCCTATTCTTCTTTCACATTTCTCTCAGAAAAGATTTGATTATTTGAGGGCACATGATATTTGTTTTCAACGCAATCTTTTCCAAAAACAAAGCACAGGCAATTTTGACCTATTCCAGAAGAGAATAAACCTAATGAGTTCCTAGGACAGGCCCTTACATTAAACACTTCAGAGTTAGACTATACTCCTTTATAAGGACCATGCCTTCACTCATTTTATTTCCTTCTTTTCACTGCAATATAAGGACCTATGAAACTTTCAAAGACTTGTAGTAAGAATATAGCATTCTCATTGAGTTCTGTATCTTCATTCGTTTAATATTACTATAGAAACATGCAGAAGTGATCAACTTCACACAAATTGATGTAGAAATCTTAAAAAAAAAATAAATAAATGATATAGCTACTGTAAAAAAGTCGATTAAAAGAAAGCAGATTTCTATTCCAAAGTTAGATAAACAATCTAAAAAAATGGAATTCAAATTAACATTTGGGAAAAAATGGTCTTAGATACTTGTATATATACTTGTTAGATATTTGTATGTAATACAATACAAAATAAATACAATATAAAAATGAGGTACATATACATAATTGAATTTTAAAATACTTCAATATTTTCAAAATATTATTGATCTATGATTAAACCAAAATACTAAGAAAACAAATACAATTATTCATTTCAGGGAAAACTTCAACTTTTGAAAAGCTAATAAATAGCAATGTTTGAAAAATCATTTCTGAATTCAGTAATGCCTTAAAAAACTTCAGTAAACTACCTCTTTAGAATCATGCGGTAGCAGTGTGGACTGCCTGCCTAATTATCAGTTCTGCTGCTGCAGAATAAGCATGACAGACTGAGATAAAAACATTGTGTTATTTTTTTTCACATCTGTAGTATTTATCTGTTCATTATTATTAGCAGGAGATATTTAAAATCTCAAAGAAATTGGACTGCAGTGTGTAAGGAAGAAACAAAGACCAAATTTCATTATCTAGCAAAATGAAATTTAAAGATAAGAAAAAAATTCCCACAAATTTTAGTAGCTTATGTGGGTGAGTCAATCAGAACCCACTTGATCTCTTTTCTGTACTACATTTCAACATTACAATTTATACTACATGTTAATAACATACTAGTTAATATTGCTGCCAGTTGTGTCAAATTTCATTGCAAATGTTTGTGTGGAGAGCAGGAGGCTAATCAGTTTCTCTGTGCTCAGTAGAGAAGGAATTGTTTTGTGGTATAATAGGTAGCTGGTAGGACAGGTTTGTCCTTTACGGACACAGTGTTTATGGAGAACATGTAGGTTTAGGTGTTTCACTAGAAACTGTTTCTTGAAGATTTGTGAGGCAAACAACAATGAAAAATGCTGAGACACAACACTAAGAAAAAACAAGGCACAAATATAAAACCATAGGTGGTACAGACCATGAGAAAAACCTCAGAGAAACTACAGAAGAGCACTAAAGAATCAAATTCCAGAAAAAAATATACATATTACAAACAAGCGCTAAATAAATTAAGAATTATGTAGTTCTCTTTGTGTTTTTGGTCTAATGCTGCTCTTTTGATCAATTCTAGATTTCACTTTGTGTGAATTTTGAAATCCCTTTGCACAGTTGGAACACTTTCTGCTTAAAATTGTGTAGAATACCTTCAGAATCTATACTGATTGTGGTATAAAAATAGATAAGCAATCTTTTCTTTGGAAAAGGCTGCTTATTACTTAATGTTACTCTATTTTAATTTTTTTGTAATTCCATTAAAATGTCCATTTATTAACATTCTTATATGTAAAAAATATATTCTTTGTTTCATTAAAATGCTGCCAATGTTAAAACTCTATTTTCAGGGACTTTATGATGAACTTTTTGGAATAGTAATGACAGGGGCAGAAGGAGGCAGTGAATATTTTAATGGACAGTTTGGTGCAATTTGTTTTGACTTTCATTAATGTTTCACATAAGCATGTGTAGCCTGTTCCTCTGCATTCTGCTTCCCTTTCTATGCCAACTCCAGAGAGAACACAAGACTGAAAGGTATCCTTGTCTATATATTTAGCTAAGCTTGATAAAATAAGGTTAACCTACACATGGATTTAATAAAGACCTTGGGAATTCTGGCATAAATGCAACAAGATTTCATCTGCACACAGCATTTTCCTTTTGTTATTTTACTTAGGCAGCCCAAGTTCAGAACTCCAGGTGGATGGATTAATAGTCTTATCTAAAACATAAATATTACTAAGGAATTTGTATTCATTTCTTTAGATTGACAGAAGAAAAGGAAATTATTTTCATAGCCTACTATCTGAGGTATCTTCTTGTTCTTATTATTTGAGACAATTTTTTTTTTACCCAGACTCATTATCTGTTGCTTATCAAACTAACCTATCATTCTAGATTGTTGGGTTTCTTTAACACTTGACATTCTATTTCTTGGCTTTCAAGTCTGCTGTATAAAATGGACTCAGGCTCGAAACATCATAAAACATATGATTATTGTAATGGATCATCAGTGCTAAGCAGTTTTTAATTAGGAGAAGATGCTCCATGACAAAGTAAACTTGTCAACCCTTTAAAAAAACGTAATGAAGGGCTGAACCATGGAAGTCTCGTGATTAGATTTACTGTAAAACTATAATGATGGTGAGAACCTATAACCACTGCATACATAATCAATGCAAGACTATTCTTATGATAGGCTGAGAAAGTAGAAAGGATTAGTTGAGGACAGACTTCTTCACCATTAAATTTAGCAAAGATTGTTCGACCCTAGAAGCATCCTATGGGGTTTATATTTTTAATTAAGTTTTAACAGCTGTTCATGCAAATTCTCCTCTAAATCATTATCAAACATGTTCTAAAGCCATTCATACATATAGCTAATTCATTCTGTGCCTGACAATCCTTCTGCTGAAGCAGTGTCAGCAAAATAGCTGATTATACTAGATTTGGTTAAGGTTCATTTGCAATTTCTGATTAAACTGCTTTTATTGTATCGGATTGTAATGCTAGTCGGAATTAGCTAGATGCTGAAACATGACCAAAACTGATCACAGAATGAATTCTAAGAAGATCAGACAGAAGTATAAAGGGGACTAACCTGCAGTGTGTTTGTTAAGATTAGCAACAGAGCAAAACAAACTGCTGTTCACAGGAATTGTAATTTTGAGATTTAATTTTACTCAGAGGTAGAACTCACAACAGAAGTTCAAAGGCATGACTTTGTGTTTTAATTAAAATTGCACAGGGCTCCAAGGTAAACATTTGTAATTCATGCTTAAACAAAACGACTTAATTCTGTGTTCAAATATAAAACAGGATCAATATCCTGCATAACATTTTTCCCCTGTACCAGCAGCAGCTGCCTATTCTGAACATCAGCAAACTCACCACTCAGTACAAACCGGGTGGATCGGTGACTGAGTATCAGACAGCATTAAGAAAAATCAGATGAATGTGCTGTAGGCAAATTCATGTTACAAGAAATAAGACAATTCTCTTCATTGTTTTTATAAATCAGGATATAAAATAACAGCCTCCTGTCAGGATCAGCATTTTTTAAACAAGTCATTACCTTTTTCCTTTCACTTCAGGCTTAGACAAAACCACCAGCAGCAAATCATCATTTAAAAGGAAAAACCTTTTATTTAGAAGTGCATGGTTCTTGTCTCAGTCTGCATTGTAATGCACAACATTAACCTGAGTAATTGGAAAGGTGTAAAATCATTTTTCTCCTCTATTTTCATATAAATTTCCAGTGGTTTTGTCCATAATCCTAGGATCACAAAAGAAAAAGGAATAATCTATGACTTGGCAATAATAAGCACACAATAAAAACTGTGCGATACAAATCTTTGACAAAACCCTAATGATAATTAGGCTGTTTAATTAAGCTGTCTCTAATTAGAGGTAATCTCTCTGTAAACAAGAAAGGAGGTGCCAAATGTACTGACTTAAAACAGTTCACTGATAACGTATTAAAAGTTATGAAACTGTTTCACTGTTTCAGTATGTTCACATAGCTCTGAAATTAAGAAATATTTTGCAAAAATATGCTGCTCAAAGTTATTGCTATTTTGATTTCAGCTGTCACAATAATTTCACGGAGCACCCTACTGTTCTTCTCTATATATAAATTCCTGTAAAATACTGTATTGAGAGATTATGATTCGTCAGAAAACAATTGTTTCCCTTCCTAGCCAGTTTTCAATTCTGTCTCAAACAAATAGTTTTTGTTTTGTCTAAAAAAAAAAAAAAAAAAAAATTTATAGAACTTTAAACTAAGCAAGGTGACCTCCAAAGCACCCATCATTTAGGAAAAAAACACACCTGATGCAACCACTGTGATATTCTCTGTAATTTTTTTTTTTTTTGAAGACCTGATTCAAATATACTCCAAGATTTTATTTTCAGCATGAGAACAGACTTTGATGATCTTGTAGTGGTAAAATGCTGTGTTATTTATCAATCAAATGCAGAGGCTGACATTCTTTTCCATTAGCTTCTCATTAGCTTGAAGTATTACAGTGAAAGAAAAAAAAAAAAATCAGTAAAGAATTCTGACATACTTCATCTCCATATAGGTGAAAAGAGATTAATGAAATTTACTTGAGCCACTTCACTGTGGCTTTCACTTCAAGTGTAGTAAAGCATCACATTCTCCTAGCCCATGAAAAACCCATGTGTAGGTACTGAGGTGTAGGTGTACCTCAGCAAAACACTGTCTTTTAATGTTGTGCCAAATAAGCATACACTTTTCTTGCCATACAATGGGTTGTACATACACTGCCATAATTCCATGTTGCCTCATCACCATTTCAGAAATTTTGTTTCCCTTTAGTCCTTCAAACGTAAAAATTAAATAAGCAATAAGCTGTCTTATCAATATTAAACACGAAAAGAGATTATTAGAAATAACTTGTGATCTAAAAATGCTAAGGACTCAATGGGGTCCCCAAGTCTGAAATTGACGTGGCAAGCAGAAAACCTAAACTATGTGTTAATGGAAGCAACAAAATTATTACTGCTGACTTCTTTCTCTGCTACTGTGGTCTTAATATGATTTAAAAAAAAAACAAACAAACAAAAAACAAAAAAAAAGGATGTCTAAGCTCAAAGGCTCAACATAGTTCTGGGATTTTATTTTATTTGGGAAGTATAGCAAATTTTCTGATTCCTACAAAAGCGAGGATTTACAGCAATCTCCGTACGATGCCCTGGAGGCCCTTCAAACCATTGTAAATAGCCTTGGAACAGAAGCAATTGTTCTTATACTTCAGAACCTTTATGGAGAGAGCTTGAATTAAATGAAATAGAAACACCGAGGAAAAAAATCCAATTTTCTAACAAATATAACAAGCATACCAAAAGCTAAATCTCACAATCAGTGGATTGAAGAGATCAGTGGATGAATTTCCAAAGATAATGTTGATTTTAGTAATATTACACCCAGGCCTCAGGGAGGTTAACAGGAGAGAAATGCACTTGAAGATTACAGAAAGATCAGTTTTTACCTGATGCATCAATTTAACATCAAGTAGCTCAGTAGCTATTTTCAGGATAGTTATAACAAACTGCTCAACTTACATTAGATGTAGATAATGGAAATTGTAGCAGATTTCACTTCAAGCAAGACATGGTAGACAAATATGTTGCTTGGTAGTGCTGGATGAGGAGGTGAGAAAGAACAAAACCAACAGCAGCAACAAAACCCTGTAGAGAAACCAATAGCAAAAACACATTCTAGAAAATGATCAAAGAGAGAAAAAAGATTTGTACAACTACCTGTAGGATAAGTACTGCCTAGAGAATATTTGGAAGGGCAATCAGTGGAACTAACTTCTTTTGAGTCCTTGAGGATTTTTTTTTTTTTCCCAAACAGCAGAAAATCATCAAAAATAGAAGCACAAATTTCCATGCCAGTCCCCAAATCTCAGATAGCCATCTAGTTCCCATAAAAGTCCCTATGGGATTTCCTAAACACACTGTTAGCAATAATTTTATTCTTTCAAAACCTCTTCATCTGAAGGGGAAAATAAGAGAAGTAGGGAAAAATCACAGTAAGCTTTTGGACAAGATAAATATCACCCATTTTGTACTGTTTTTGTTCACATTTCATCAATCTGTTTGGGCATTTCCTAAAACTGATAAGTAGCTGGAAATTGCCATTCAATTACTTGTTTCCATCCTACCATTTCACTTTTCTCTTTGTGTTTATTGGTTCCTTTGCAGTGCAAGCATTGCTCCTGTAGTACAGACAGTACATTTCCTAGGCTTTACCTGAAAATATGAGAAATAGTATACAGGTTTTTTCTTCTTCTAAAAGCCTACAAACTGTTTCCACACATGGTAGTGCTTTTGCATAGGGACAACGTGGGATCTGTTACTATCAAGTATAAGCCTGTACTATCCCCTATGAAAGAATATAAGCCAAGTTAAAGCTTTAATAATGTTATTCTTGCCTCACCCTCCACACTCTTTAGCTAGTCTTTGGGGCAGGCAATGACTATGGCAATCTGTCTGTAAAGGATTGGTGTGTTGTATTATTATTCCACCTCACTATCTTTCATACTTCTCTCGCAATTCGAACAGTGTTTATGTCTGTCACTTGTTTAGCAATGTGAGTACATCGCATTCTGTTCATCTCAATTAGAAACATCCTGTGACTAAACATATAATTTGAATTATGCAGCATTTAGTCTATATAAGACTACTGTTGCATACCAAATATCCACTGTATAAAATGTCTTTCCATTGTCCTTTCTGATAAACCAACATACACAATCTAAAAAGGACACGGTGGAGAAATAACATCACATGGAATAGAAGTTCAGGCATTGAACAGAATTTAACTCAACTGTTTAAACACTTCACTGCAGAAAAATTAGCTACATGAAGCATCAGACTGCACAGAAGTGTCAAACTGCGCAGATGGCAAAGGAGGTTCCTTTAATGCACTATAACAGTTTTTGTCTTACCTAGGATACAAAATAACCTTACAATTCCTCCCACATTTTAATGAAATTTCAGAAAGCATTTGAGAGTCTTTTGCAATAGTAAAGCAATAGAACTGGAGAAAGGATGATTTTTCAGGAGGGACTGAAACCTAATTTGAAACTTAGTAGCAGGATTGTTTGTGTGTTTGTCTGAAACTCAAAGAAAAATTTTGATAAAAGAAAAGGACCAGCTGTCAAAAAATCTCATACTGTCCTGCACACACTACAAATATGCCTTGTGCCTAGAAGCCATCCTCATCAAACAACGCCAGCCCAGCAGCTCCTAATGAAAAGTAGGCAAGGCAATGCGATGGCATTCCCTATGACAGCAGTGTTTTCCATCTTTGGCTAATTTTTCCATGATATTCTTGCATTTTTCACAGATTCTTACTGAGAACGTTCCCACTGCCCTGCCTCTGCTACCTGAAAACTAATGAGCAGCACTAGCGATAGGTGTGCAGCTGTGCTATATGTACATCTCTCAGTACATTCAGTAAAATTCCTGCTTCTACTAGTTTTCCCAATTATCACAACACGATATAGATTCACAAATATATTAACTCACAGGATACTTACTGTAGAAGCAGACTAAAGCAGACTACAGCTCCTGCCACATGCCCACGTTCTGGTCTTGGAGACTTGGCAGTTTGCTTAGATACTGATCCAGTCTTCAGGTACTTTCACTCTACAGAATCTTTTTGTTTGTTTTTCAAATGAAACAGAAGACATTTCTCCTTCCCCTTCTTTGTTCAGCTTCACTGAATTCTGGTAAATCTGAGCCAGATCATGCACGGTATTTTCTGTTCTTTTCCATGTAGAGTTTTTTTGGACATTGTTTTCGTTGGGTTTTTTCTTTCCCTACAGATCTAAATGAAAATTAGCATCCGATTGTTACAGCATTAACAATGTTATGCTGTACATAAACATAACAAACATAACAGTCTAAAAGCATAGACTAGTAAGGATGTAAGCATAAAATGAAGAAATACTCAAATTAACAAATATACACTCGATGGTGAAGCACAAGTGCCTATTCCTGTAGAGCTATCTCTGTGGGGAAAAAAAAGCCTTGACATTGTAGGCCAAGATGCTTTCAGAGCCACATTCATGAATTCAATGTTTTGTAAGGCAGAGGCACAGAGCCGATGATTCGCCTGAGCTTTGTTTGGAAGAACATTCTCAATTTTCCAGAAACTGCACAAGACATCAAGGTCATTAAGGTTCCTTCTATGTTTACCTGCATTTAAATAAAACCATAGTTTGGCTGAGAACACTTACAGTGATATTAACACAGAAGAGCTATTATGATAAATCAAATAATTCTTATCATACTCTGAATATTATAGGAAAAATATTGGTATGCTATTTTCTCTTTGAAAAATAGCTTTTTGGGATTTAGATTACACAGATAAAGGCAAAAGTTAGCAAGATCATCAGGCAATTAATATATTTTGTTCTAATGTGTTCAACAAAAGCTCTAGAAAAAACAAAGTACAATTATTATTATTATAGAACACGCAACTCATTTCAATAATAAGCCTGGTGCAATGCAATTTGATGCAACAGTGACATGACAACCAGGAGGATAGTACAATGTATTACAATCCCTGCTTTATAGCGACTTCAGTATTTCTTTAACAAGATATAATAGTAAATGCAGAGAAAACTATTATCCTTTCATGGGTTCATAAAATCTTTGTGATAGAAGAAGAAAATTATAAAGCTGAATAAAGCTAAATTTCACAAAGATCAGAACCAAATTTTTAACATTACAAAAATTACCTACTATTTACCATGTATAGAAGTCCTTCCAAGTTGCAATATTTACACTTGTATGCTTTGTGCATTAACTAACCCTTGGACAGATTAATTCCATTATTTTTTTTTTCTTAAGTCATTGTCTATGCAATCCAATACAAGCCAATCCATAGGCAAAACTAGCCTGTCCTCTGGCCTGCAAGATTCTCATGAATAACAAAGCAAGTTGCTTTGGTTCTCTGGCAGGATTTCATCTGTCACAAGTACTTTCATTATATCCTATTAATATTATATTATTTATTTAAATTTATATTATATAATATTATAATATTATATATTATATTATATTAATATTATATATTATATTATATTAATATTATATTTAAATTTATATTATATTAAATCTGCTCACATATATACAGTTTACATCAGTATAACTAAATTATCATCAAATTATAAGTTCTTACTTTTTCTACCATTTATAATACACTAAAAACCATATTTGCAATACAGTATCTGGTGACAAATCTCTGCAGCAACATCAAGTTAAACCTGTGTAGTCAGATAGTATTAACTGAACAAAAATCCAGGTAAGCTACAAGCCTTAAAGAAGCTGAATTGTTGCCATCTTTCAGTATTGCACTTTGTTATTCAAGTGCCCCAAGCCTATTCACTTACGATTTCTAATACGCTTTCACATCAGGATGATTTTCCATTACTTCATTTCTCTAATAATACACGTTCATCGCTGTGGGTTAGTATTAAAGAAAGAAATTGACCTGAGGAGATTTGAGTTAAGTATTCTACCCAGTAGCCTTGTAGAAATCATGAAAAAGGGATAGACTCATGTCCTGAACACAGTCATTTCATTCTAATGGATTTTATACTGAATTATTTTCTTACTAGATGTAAAGGTTTATATAGCCACTATACAAGCTAAGCACATAACTGAAAGATTAAGAATAAAGCTATAGCTCTGACAATCATACCTGCGTTCTGCTCATATTAAGAAATTAATTCCTAAAATGGAAGAAATATTCTTTTAAAATAGAATAATTAATCAGCAACAGTAAATTTTATATTAATCTATAGCCAGATTTCATTGATCAATACTTGACTAAATGAGACTCTTTCGCTGACTTATTATTTTACCTTTTTTAGTTTCTTTTTACATGGTTCACTGCATTTATTTTTTTAAAAATTGAATTTTTTGTTTTTCCTTTTAACATATATTGCAGTCTCTCCAAAATTTCTGAATTTCTCTGGCAAACTGTTGAAAATATATGGGGAACAAAGGAATGGGGGAAAAAAAAAAGAAAACTATCATTGAAATTTCTTGTGGGAACATTTGAAACGTAGAGGAAAAAAAGTGTGTCAGTGCATGCTTTTATTTTATTGCACACACTTCAGACTTGTCTACTGAACATGACAGTTCTAAACATCTGAACACTCATTAATTGCGCTTATTTTTCCCGTAATTTTTTAATCAGAAGCTGTTAAATGCTTTTTCATATTCATCCCTTTCATTTGAATCACATCCTTTACTTTGAAATAATTTACTGGGAGAAATTGTACTGCTTTAAAGAAAAAAAAAACAACATTCAAAGAGTTTCCAGGTACCACATCCTCTTTCAATTTAATTATACCAAAGCCTTCTCAACCGATATTAACTTGGTAATATGATGGAATTATCATTATCACTTAAACTACCTGATACTCGCTGGTAAACTTTCTCTTTCAGTACATGGTAGCTGAAGTTTAAAAACAGATGGTAAGACTGAATATGCCAAAACATAATCATAAACTAAATGAGATGTGTTTATAAGTATACAGATTGCTCTGAAAGTAATGCCTCCCATTTATTTGGTAAAACTACTCAATAGAGCAAGTTCTCAGCTATAAAGAACTATTTTCAACATACCACCAGTAACCATCCATTTTCACGAGCAGTAAACAAGAGCCTGCATGCAACCCTTAGAAAAATCTGCACATGCAGAGGTGAGCCACTCACGCTACTGCTGAAATGCACCACCCAGCCCCATTCATGTGCTCACATCCACTGTTTAGTCTCCATAATCATTCAGCAAACACTGATGAATGTCAGTAGGAGCCATTTTTTCCACTTGAAGGAATTCAATGACACACCTTTACTTCATCTGCACTTTCAAGTCAGACATCATTCTGTCAGACTGCCCCTCTGCTGTCATCTGTCTCACAGCAAAATAATGTAACAGCATACTGATGGAAGGGCTCAATCTCAACTGCCATACCACCAACATCCACTACTGATGTCATGAGCCAACATAAAATAGGAAGAATTACTATCAGTGCAGTTCTTGTATATAGTCATGATGAATTAGCTGTTACCTGCACGCAAGAAATAAATTCTATTTCAAGCTGAAAATATGAACTCTTATGGAATCTAACAAAAGTGCAATTTATTATGAGATAACAAAAAAAAGTAATACAAAATATATTTTAGGATTTCCATACCTTCTCTATAGTGTTTATTACTCGTCAATTACTTGGAAAAATGACTCTTCATCCTGAGAGTAGGGAGTGCCAAAAGCTTAGACTGGTAGCAGCTGCAGATACTGTTTCAGAGTTGTTTTCTTCTGTCATCCAGCTGTTTTTCCAGCAACAAACTCATACCAGTTACTGTTTCTGTATTGTATATAAAATCCCTGGGAAATCCATATTTTCTGTGCCTTCTTGGTTACCAGCCAACTCATTTCCTGCTCTTGAGATATTTGTGTATTAACAAGATTTGCTCATATGTTCTGAGTACCAGATTCAGTGCTATCAAATAAAGGTTCTGAGAGGAACTGCTGGCATGAAGCATTTTTTTCCTGCATGTTTGAGCATATCCAATGCATGCATTCCATTCTGGTTAAATACAATGACCTTCACCCTGACGATTCTTCTCAAATGAATGGTCAGTATTTAGGAGGTGGCTTTTATCATTCAGAAGCTGAGTCAAGCAATACTAATTAGGTGGCGTTGTTTAATCTTTTTTTTTTTTATTTAAGAAATGTGAACAGCACTAATACAGAAAAAAATATTTAAAATATAATGAAAGGAAATTATAAATGACTACTGACAGTGAGAAATTTTAACTTGCAGTTAAGATGCATTGGTATCCGAGGTAGAGCTCTGTTTCTAGCAAGAGAGGAGTGTCTAAACTTCAGTTTGTTTCTAAAAATCAATAGTTTTAGTGAAAAATTTTGGAATTTTCATAAACATTAGGAACATTTGTTTCTTTTTTTTTCCCCTCACAAACCTATTACAAAAATATATCAAAAGAAGGAGTAGCCAATAAATAAAATAATCATTTCAAGGTTTTTTGTTTGTTTGTTTTTACAGTTGTTAGTAGGCAATAAAAAGAATGGAAATTTTTCTCTACAGTAGGATGAATTTTTTTGAGCAAAGAGGATTCAATGCATTTAATGATCCAAGATACTACAGTACTAGCTGTCTGAAAAATATCAGGAGGAAACAAAAACAAGATCTAGAACTGCTGAATGAAGAGTGAGAAGGTGAATAATAATAATGAGAAGAAAAATGAAATGGGAATAAAGAACAGACAGAAAGGAAAGGGCTTTTATTTTAAATGAGATTGTAATGCTCTGCTGAAAAATATTGGTCATCATAGTAATCCTTTTTATAGCGAAGACTTATCAAGCTCTAGGCAGAAATAAAAATATTTTCTATTCATTATAAAAATAATACAGTGAATTTCATTAGGAGTGATTGTTTCTACCACCTGCTTCTAGTATTTAGTGTTAAGATTTTATAAATTACTCAGCACCTCATACTTCATGAATAAATGTGTCAGAGACAATCTCAAATGACCAAAAAAACTTGTATATGTGTATATGCATATACATAAAATAAATGTAAAATACTAACACTAAGAAAGCATAATATATTACACTTACGCTTCCTTATTATACTTTTTTAGTTGGTGGTTTTCTTTTAACTAGACCAAGTCTTTACTCTGCAGCAAAAGGTTTCATTAATTATAATAGAAAGATAATCATCTCTTTGCTGCAAAAAGAAATAGTTCCCAAGAGCAACTTCCAACTTCAACTTAACTAATACGTTCTACCTGACATAGCAATTCAACAGACTGTGATACAAGTGAAAAAAATGCACTTAATTCATCACTAACTCAGATTCCCACCGAATAAATGATAAATAACTGAAAGGCACTTAAAAAACACAAGATTGTTATACAGGGACATTGTATAATCAATGAACACACAGGTGTTATAATTAAGAAATATACTAGAGAGTTCGGCTAAACAGGTTATTACACCAAAAAAGAATAGGGAGAGGGCTTACCTCTGGGCTCATGTTTGAGTTCACTGAAAAACTCCAGAAGAAGAAATCTCCAGAAAAAGAACCTTCCCCCTTGGCAGTCAGCTCTTAAAGGGAGTCTAGGAGAGGTGGAGCCAAGCTCCACCCCTTCCAGCAGCACAGGTGAATTGCCTTCACCTGTGCTCCCAGGGCTGACTCATTGCTTGCCTCAGGTGATCAATCAGAGGTTCAGACCATGATTCAGCAGTTCCCATACAGCCATTTAGTAGCTACACCTGGAAGATGGTAAATGACAACAGCAGAACTTATAGTTGCAGGAATTCAGGTGAAGTTCTGAAAAAAAAACAACAAAAAAACACTGAAAAAAAGAAACCAAATGCAATTTCAGAATAATAGAATAATCACACATAGCATCCATGATCTACTAAATGTCTGAATTTTGAACTTCAATTTCTATTTTGTACCTGGAAATAAATACTCCTTTCTCTCCCATTTCACATCCAGGTGCAAATGTGACAAAAAAAATCACTAGTGATTTCTAGTTTGATAGCAGTACTATGAGCTACAGGATGACAGACAGTAGTATGAAAAAAAGTATTTTTCACTGCAAATGTACATAGTTTTACTTAGTTAATTTAATTTTAAAAGCTCACCCTTTGCTATTTTTTTTGAGCTGTAAAGAAAGGAAGGAAATATCAGTGACGTGTTGTATTACTACAAGACATATCTAAAAGGAAAGAAAAAATGACAGTTTTCCCTTAAACTGCTTGAAGTCAGTAAAGTCACTTATGAACAAGTTAATTAAAGCTTTGAATAAAAACTGAATTCAGAGCCATTCTTCTCCTGTCCTCTGCTGTCAACAGAAATTCAGTCCATCAGTTGGTAGTGAGGAAAGACAATTGTAACTGAAATACAGCTTATCAGTTTTATCCCTTTGTTTTGGTACCACTTCTATTACAATCAAGGCAATAGTCTCAGATTTTTAAAAAAGAAAAGCTCATTAGAAAAAAGAAAAGAAAAGAAAAATGAGCATAAAAAATTTAATATCAATCAATTGCTGTCAGTTTTGTCAGCTGTTTTTTCCCCCCTCTCTCTCTTGTGTTTTTCATAGTGCCCTGAATTGTACAAGGGGTTCTGCATCCCCAAAACTATTTAATAATGGCACATTACCTAGCAACTAGGTTTAGCATGCTAATTTTTTATTTTTTAAATTTCCTTTGGAGAGTTGAGTGAGCCCTGTTCTAACTTCTGCAAATGGTGATTAATTCAGAGCACTTGAGAGAACCACAAACTGTGTCTGAAAAGCAATTAGAAATTAGGTGAGTCAGGGAGTTTCAAGTCCTAATTCTGTCTCCTTTCTTTCTCCTCCACCCTGACATGCTTATTTTTAGCCCTGTTGGAAGCCTCATCATAATTTTTTATTACAAATAATCATTGGGATAATTAAGATTACTTAAGATTATTTCATTTTTTAAAAAGTCCATAATCTGAAGACACTTTCATAGATTTTATCATAAAATATTATTTATGGAACATTCTCCTTCTAAAGAATCAAGCAAAGAAATCTCAGTACAAAGATTTTAATCCATCAGTGTTGCTCTGCCACTTGCATATTGTTCAGGTGAGCAAAGCAACCAAAAGGTTACAGAAAGGATGCTGCCAATAGAAAGTCCTGATGATGCACCAAAGTCTTTTAGTTCTCTTTCCTCTTTACTTTTACAGAAGCACAGACCTCATCAGACATTACTGGAAACAGAAAAGATTACTTCTCTATCAAAGCATTCCATGCAGCTTTAACTGTTAAACATAAGATGGAAGAAGCAGATTAAAGCCTGGGAGTCCTTTACAGATAAAACTTTTATACATATATTTGTATCCATCATAAAACTTAGCATACAGAACACTGGTAGAAGGGATATATATATATATATATTCTTTAGCAGTTCGCCTTTAAAAATCAGTACCTTATGTTTTTGAGCCAGTTCTGCTGTGAAATCAATGGGTGTATCATTAGTGCAACTCAATATGTACATTTCTTCTGCACTAGCTTGATGAGTCTCCAACTGCAGTTGCTAAAAGCCAAAGATTCTTGAAGTTTGTTGAAATATGAAATGTCATCAGAAAGGCCATTCGAACTCAGCTCTGAATAATCAGTAATCCTGGGCATGTTTCACACTGCAGCAGGTATTGAAAAGGGCATTGCCAGACAACGGATGACGTGCAAACAGAGTACACTTGAGAGAATAGCACTAGAAGTAAAATGTTGTTTTAGACATCGGACACACCTGCCTTCCAGCTCCAGCAAGGCAGAGCATACTGCACTTAATTCACACATCCTAATCAAGAAGGATACATGCACTTCTTTATGGTGCTCAGTTCTATCTTTCAGATACTGAGAAGGATTTAGAACATAAGGTATGTCCTTTTCTATTCTGTGCATAGGGTGAACACGCATCAATATCTGTGTAAAATGCCTTCATTGAGAAAACACAGTATTTGCTTTCAACGATAGTTTTCATGGATCCTATTCACTCCTTTACTGTTGATAGGAAAAAAATAATAAAATTACATATATGGGAGAGATGGTTTTGTTATCTAAAAGTCAAATGCACATTTAAATGATCATTGCTATATTGCATATACTTATTTTAACAAAAGCCCACAGCAATGTGAATATACACACACACCAGGAGCACATACTGTTCTTCTACAAGTCCACATTCCAAGAGAATTCCAACAACAACATAATTTTCAAAAGTAGAATTTTCTTGTAAATATTGAAAGGCATACAACTGAGTAATTTTGGAAGAACAAGTCTATAGATATTTTAGTATTCTAATGACTGTGTTACCAAGGAGTTTATTACCATTATATCCATTTAATTAGTACAGATGTTAATCATTTGATATACATTAAGTAGGATTTAAGGATTACTGGTATCTTTTTAAATGTCAAGGATCACAAAATTACATACTATCTGTGAATAAAATTTCTCATCATAAGTGACATTCGGAGGTATTTTTATTTGGTTTTATCATTAGTTACTGTTGCAAACAAATCTTATTAATTTAATTCCTTGTTCATAATATTTGCAACAGAAGAAATGGACAAGGGAAACATGCCTCCTCATCAGCCTCTTGCCAGAAACAAACAGCCTTTTCAGTTACCTTGAAAAAAAAAAAAAGGGTAAATGCTGTTCAAAGTACTCTGGCTACCTATTGAAGATGACTGAGGAGCAGTTATGCCAACTGGAATTGATAATGTTGAGTAGGAAGAATGTGAACATCTAAAAATAATAAAACTTTGTCGTTGACTGCAATAATAAGATTATAAGCTTTTTCATATTTACATTTAGATTCTAGAATTGTTCCTGTTGTCCTTTAAATACAATCTGTCACAATACATAGCATGTTACAAGGACCCACATTATGTTTTTAATAAGGATTTTTGATGATAGATCTGTAGCAAGAAAATACATGTGGACATATTCACATACAAGACCAGGTATTGTAATTCCCAGGGGAATTACATCAATTAAAATATATGCTTTGATGCAATGATATATTAACATAATTCTATAAAGCAATTACTGTAGTAACCTACCCAAAGTAAAAGCAGAAGCATATTCTTTCTTCAACAGAAACTGTAATCATGTAATCATGTGTTTGTATATATTTTCAAAAGAAAGTAAGTTTGTTTTCCACTCTAAATTTAAATATAGTTTTTCTCCTCTGGCCTCAGTTCTGTAGCAATTTGGCATATAACATTGCCATGTATGAATCACCTGTTGAGTAATCCCTTAACATAAGGTAGAGCATGAAAACAATTTATGCAAATGAAATTCAAACAACAAAAATGTGTGCTTAAAGAAGTTACTGTGTCATTCACAGTACATAAAGTCTGTGATTAATTGTCAATATAATTTCTCCTTTGCCCCAAACAAAAACATTCTGTACTTCTCTGAAGCAAAGAGATCTTCAGTGAATAATAATCAGGTAAGTGGGATTTCTGCAGAAGTTGGAGTATAAAGGAGTAGGGTGCATATGGTCCTGCAGCTTTCCAGCTAAGGAGAACATTGGGAGGAGAGTGAACTGGAGGCAGAAAACAACTCTGAGAAATGCTCATGCGCCTTTGAAAAAGGAGTGAACATCAAGAGGATGAAATGTGCATGGGCTTGCGTCAAGTGTAATACTTCACCCAAGAGAATGGTGCTTGTCCACGAGCAAATAGCACAGGCCCCACATAGCCCTTTGAGGGAGAATTTTAGCCCCATTCTCCGAGTTTTTGGAAAAACTCAGAGAAGGGCATGGGTACACTTTCAAGTCTCAGTCTTATTAGTGTCCATACAAGAGCTGATCACACCTACCTGGCAGATCCAATCCTGCTCAGAAAGGGAGGAGTGAGGAGGTTCAGAAGAAGCATCAGAGGCTAGCAGATGAGAAATGGAGCCAGTGCATTTAGTTACATTTAGCACTGAGGACATTCTTCTGGGGAGAAAAAAAAATAAAAGAGTTTGCAGCATTGGAAACTACTTTTAAGCAGATAGACACTTCTGGGATTCCGAGTCCAGAGAGGACAACATACCTACCAGGGCAGACTTAAGAAGGAGTCAGCTTGGAAATACGTAGGAAGAATCCTATAATCCTTTTCTCCATGTGTATTAATTATAATTATTCAATTTGTCAGAAACCAAGAGCACTTTGGACAAGAGGCAGGGAACTGATCTCAAGTGTAAAGAATCAAAGTGTTGACAATTGAAATGAACAAGGTTGACAGTGAACTTTATGCTGACAAAGGGAAGGCTGACAGGCACAGAAGTACACAGGACTTAAGAACATTCGTAAAGATGAAGACACAAAAAATTGTATATCAAGAGAAGGTTAGGTCAGGGCATAGAAATAATCAAATATGGAAATAGGAAACTGACAAATTGCCATTTTAAAAGAGTGCCAAGAATTGAAACTACTCAATATTATGCCTGCCACTTTTTAAATGCTGGAAGCCTAAGAAGAAGAGAGATGGACAAATTGGAATGTGTGATCCAAATTAAGATATTAATATACCAGACATGTCAGATGCTCATGGAAGTCAGACAATCAATGTAACAGTATGAGAGTAGAATACAAAATATCCAGGAAAGACGGAGCAACCTGAATGATAGCAAGAGATCTCCACTATCTTAAGGTTTACTGTCAAATCGAGTTAACAAATCAACCAAGAATCAATGAGCATAAATTTTGTATAGGGTAAAATTCCAAGTCTAAATTTAAAAAATATTATTTGGGGTTTACGTAACGGCCATCCCACCCAGACTGTATGCAACATGCTCAGGAAATCAGTAAGGCAAAAAGAGGAAAATAAATTCTGCTGGGTAACTTTCACAGTTCTGTAATCTGGACAAATGTCAGGACATCATCATACAGAAAAAAAAACTTGTAAATGTTATTGACATGAGAGAATCTTGAATCAGAACTGCATAGTATGTGTGATCTAGTTAAAAATTTCGGCACTTTCAAATCTCTGATTTTAAAGCACTAGCTTTGTATCAGTAGCAACAGAATCTTATATTAAGCAGATCTCAGGAGGACAGACCAATTGTGCTAAATATCTAAAACAGAAAGAATAGAAAATGGGGAAGGTTTAGAATGGGTGTAGTGATTCCAAAGGAATCAAAACCAATTCTGCCAATACATCATACACAACAAAGCACTCATGAAATCTTGCACGATCAGCTGGTACCCAGGGTATAAAAAGACATTGAGAAAGCATTGAAGAAAAGCCAACTTAACCGTTTAAACTGTTATTAACTTTGAAAGCTTTTAAGGAATATTCTGATACTGTTCCTCTTTGCTTTCAGGGGACGGGTAGCTGGAAAAGTAGAGAAAGAGGAAAAGTAGCAGAGATCTGCTTAAAGCTGAAACATCTGTGGAAGATGTTATGGTAACAAATAGAAAGAAGAAACATTAGCAGATCCCCAGAACTGAGCCTAACTCAAGGATAAAAAAACCTACCTACTAACAGTAGGTAACAGTACGTAACCTCACTTATAGCTGTAGAAATTTCCAGCTCTGAAAACTTGCAAACTTTGACTGAATATTGAGGAAAGTGGTATTATACATGTTATTTCCTGCTCTAGCTGCCTGTGGCCTCTGCTGGAAACAGGTTTTGGCTCTAGAGACTTTGTTATTAACTGTTTGGGCCAGTTATTTCGTCCATTGTTCTATCCTGAGCAAGGAACCCTAAATCTACTGCAGGAACTGACTGTGATTGTATCCTGTCCATAAACTGAAAATTTCAGGAGAATTCCTGATATAGCATTATCAACCTGAGGACATTTTTCTCATTTTCCATATTTATAAAAAAAAATGAATGAAGTTTTAAAGTTTTGTCATCATTACTGTTCTATACAATGAAAAAACTGTCACCAGTTTCCTTTCAATTTTTTTTTTTTTTTTTTTTCCTTTCAACTATGGAGATCAAGCAGAACAATCATTTGTTTATTCATATCTTGGAGTTGAAGGTTAAAAACAAACAACATTCAGAAACTGTATGTGATACTTTGACTATTCCCCATGATTTAACTACACACCATTAAATATAATTTAAATAGCTCACTGGCTTGCAGATAATTACTTCACAATATAACCTTTAGCATAGCAATATTTGAGCTGGATGCTTTTACATTGTCCATTAAATAGAGAATACATATTCTGAATCAAGATGCATTTATTCAAGAGCAATGAAGTATTAATGATCAGATGTTTTAACTATTGAAATCCGACTGGGACACTGTGTATTTTGGTTACACAGAAGGTGATGAATGAAAAATGAGTGTATGTCATTTTAAAGAAACAAGGATGAAGTCAAACACAAATGCATAGAATGCATAAAATCTCATTAGAAAACTAAAAATGGCAGCAAGTTTGTTCTGAAAGTGAATTGAAAGAATTTATTATTGCTTCTATTATTTAAGTGCATAGTGGAAGGGATCAATGAGGAAAGCAACCTGAACTATAAAGAAATGATAGAAATTTATACATTGGAATAAGCCATAGAAGAAACATTAAATTATTTATTTTTCTCCATATTGACCAGAAATTTAAAAGTGAAGGAAGACAAATGCAATGTGCTCTTCAGTGGACAAAAACCAAATTAAGCTGATAGTTATCACAGGAGGAATTCACTTTTTCTTCTCTTCCCACCATAAACAAACAAACAAACAAAAAAAATTAATAAGAAGTCAAGGTAGGCAGATTACAGAAAGCTGTTTCAAAGCCATGTAATAAGGATCTAACGTCTTCAGATATTAGAATCCAAGTTTAAGTGGATCCAAATCAATCTCAGTTACTGAGTGAAGTAATGAAGAAATACAGGCGTAAGATTTACCTACAACTAAAATATTTCTAGCCTGAATAAGTTTAATGCCAATTAAAAGTGTTATAGATAAAAAATGCCATTATTTCCCAATCCTCTGCCTATTTGTGTGAACAGATCACAAAAAGGTCTCTCTTCCCTGCTACAGTTAATAATTACTGGGAGGTTTGGGGAATTGGCAGCCTGTGGTAAGCATCCTTGATAATACTCTAAACTGCTTGGTAAAAGGATTTGTTTCAAATGCCACGTCATATATTATATTAAGAATTCCCTTAGATCTCAAAGAAATAGTCTGAATTCAAGCTAGTTCTTTCAGATATAAATTTGGGAAATAAATCCCTTCAAAGCATGACAAAATTAAATAAAAAGCAAATATTTCACAAATCCAGAACAAAGCAGGAGAGTCATCATCTCAAAAAAAATACCATGGGGATCTTGGTAAATCAAAAATATTGTCTTGCATTAACAGCAAACAGGTAACATCTCTGTATTTTAGGTGCAAGCTAGAATACAGATACGCTGTTCTGTTTGTTCATTTCTGCTTACAGATTTCCTTACATAGGAAATGCAATGTAATGTTACAGATTACCCTTACACAGTGTTCCAAAGAGCATCATATGGCATAAATTTAACTTTAATTTATTAATAAGTAATACTGCTCAGCTATGGTACACAAAATCTTAAATCCCAAAATCTGTAAGTAACAAAATTTTTACCTACCCTTTCTTACACTAACAATCTTAAAATGCTACATCATCTATCCTGTTTCAGATTCTTCATAGAAATAAAGGCTATCAGAAGTACCTTAACAGACCCAATGGGTACACTGGCAAAAATAACAAAACTGTTCTTTCTAGTGATAGACTTCAGACTGAACAGTGTGGCAGTACAGAAACAGAAAATGGCTAACCTCTAAATAGTTTAAGAGCTTTGCAAAATCCAGAACCAATCTTCTGACAAAAATCAGAGATGGGTTCAGTGCTAAGAGTCATTTCTTTCTTTTCTCTTCTTCCTTTTCCTCATATACAGGTATGACGGTTGTGTTTGCTTATTTTGCTTTTGCTGTTTTGTTTTGTTTTTTACTTCAGAAAGCATGCTGTGATGATAGATGGCTTTAGCAAGTGTGTGTTTTAAGTTCTTTACCCTGTCATACATTTTCACTTTTTTCTTTAGCTGCACAGCAATATAAAGCCAGCTACTTGTTACAAGCTTTTTGTAAACCTGTTTTTCTCTACTACCCCACTGGAATACTGATGTCCAAAAGAAGAATGTACAGTCCGTTGTCTTTTTATGTTTGCCAGTTCTTCTCATTTCAACTGTTGATTATAAAACTGTGTCAAACAGCTCATCAAGGAAAGCAAGATTATGCATATTCATACTACATCTCAGTAAAGACAATAAATGAAACATAATTACAGAATCACTCAACAGATTTGATGTTATTACATCTCTTAAAACACTAATTCTAAGGAGCAGCAATTATCTAGTTATTATTCCCTTAAGAACACAGGAAAAAAAGTATAAAAGAAAATATGTTCACTTTAAGGTAAACACAGCCTAGCATATAGAACCAAAAACAAAGGATCTGGGAAAAGGTGGAATGATATAGCTCAGAACAGTGCATCTAGGCCAGCCCTGTGGCAAACAATTTAATAGAAACATGCTGTGTTAAGAGGAGTAGGAGTGGGTGCTGCAATCATGATGCCGGCCTAGTCTGAATAGCACATGTAAGTAAATTTTAGATGCCATTAACATTTTGGTGTTTTGCATTTTTTCCCCCCTCAAAGAAAAACCTGCAATGTGTGTCATCACCATTTGCAGGCTGATTGTAAACAGCAGAATTTCACCTCCTTTAATGAACACACTTTGCTCTTCTGCACTGAGGAAGGTTTTGATGCATTATGGCAGCATTTATTACATTACAGCAGTGTGTCACTAAGGAGGCAACACTTGGACAATGCATTACATTAAATAGATCATCTAAAGAAAAGTGAAAATGTTTCACGGTTGTCTCTGGAGCTATAAGACAACTTGATTACCCGGGTTAATTTAAGCAATATTTAGGTATAGTATAGAGTACTTTATAGCCAAGTAACAAGTAGCTGCTGTAGTTGTAGACTGCAGAGCAACAGTAACCAAGTTATAATAATTAGATAGCGGTTACACCAAATTATTTAAACCTATCACCATGTACTTTTAAAGTATTAAACAATTAAACCACATTAACAGTGTAGTTACAACGTTCATCTCCTCCAGAAACGCCAAGCTGGTAAGCTACAATAGAATACTTGAAAGACTCACAAATACCTCTACCTCTACTAGTTGATGCAAGAATCACAAACTTATTTATCAGAAAATGAAATAAACAACTTTTGGACCACAGAGAGGAAGCTTAGATTTTAGCATCTCTAGCTCCTAACTGTGACAGTGTAGATTTCACAGAATCACAGAAACACCAAGGTTGGAAAAGACCTACAAGATCATCCAGTCCAACCATCCACCTATCACTAATATTTGTCACTAAACCATGTCCCTCAACACAAAATCCAAACGTTCTCTGAATACCTCCTTGGAGTTCTGTGGAGGCAATAGTACAAAATTATTCAACCTGCCAAACCTATCAATTGAATTAGTTCAGTTCAAACAGTTGAGCCTCAAACAACACTTGCCTTTGTACTGACGTTCAAAATATTTTTCAGCTGTATAAGCTGGATGACTGGACTAATAATGAGAAAAGAAAAACACAAATAAAAGTTGCATAGATTTCTAATTAACTTTCTCACTAGCATTTGCATCTAATGCTCAATCCCTGAAAATTATTCTTTCAAATTAGAAACAGTATATGTTATCCAGACTAGATTATTCACTCATTATTTTTCAAGCAAAATGAAACAAAGCCAGAGTTTGGTTTCTGTAAGAAAAACTGTATATCTTAGAAAATACTAAACCTCCTAGTCCACAGTCACATTGCTCTTTAATTCAATACCAATACACAAATAATTGCTTCTATCTTTTGATCTTGTCAAAAATAACACCCACTGACAGGTCACTATTGAAAAAATGAAAAAAAAAATCAGACAGCAAAGGAACTGTGTTTTGTTTTTGCGCTGGTTTTGTTTTTTTTTGTTGTTTGTTTTTGTTTTTTTTCCCTTTGAGTCCTTGCTCTTATAAACTATCAGACAGAAAACAAAAACCTGGAAAAAGAGAGCTATCGTTAGTGATATTGAGATGGTGTCCAGGGGGTGCTAGTTTACAAGAAAAAAAAATTGAAAGAAAGATCAGTTCTGGATTTGACCTGTGTAATGTGTAAAGTTTACCAGATCCTTTAAAGGGATTAAAGAACTAACAAAAACACGAGGGAAAGATTTTATTTTCTCAGGTAGTTTAGCTAAAGCTTTACAGTCAAGAATAATTGCAAATATAACAGATAAGATGTAATAGTTAATGTTATTCCCCTCCAAACAGTGCTAGTGAAAGGAAGGGAAAATATATTCAGACAGTAGGATGAGAATTTAAGATAGATTGGTTTTGCTGCAAGACAGAAAAAACTACTTGCAGTGCTCCCTTTCCCATAATGAATGAATCAGGAGTTGAGTGCAGCTTCTGAAAGTACCCTCAAAGATTAAAAAATATATTTTTTAATGCTACAAATGGGCCAGAAATAAGATTATATCACTTTATAGCCTCAGAATGCTGAATGCACTTCAGATTACAAGCTCAGCAACCTGCACATATACGATTTTTGTTGTTCGTCACAGTTTAGCACCTTGTTTAAATTTATATGTAAAAATATTGTGAACTAAAGACTTTTTACAATTCAGCCCAAAAGTGCAATTTGAATAACAGCAGCATGTAAGTGTATATTTTCTTCTGCATCTCTAGATATTAAACATCATTCAGCTTCTACAATTAACTAAAATGATGCTAAGATCGTTGCAATCATAATGGCAGTAAGAGAAATAGAATAAAAATAGAACAAAGTTATAGATAGCCAATAAGACATGGTTTAAGATGCACTTTAATGTTAATCATCTGCTACAGTTTCAAACACTGACAACCTAAAATAAAAAACTCCAACAATGCATGAAAGAAAGGGACTGAGATAAATGACATCCTCAATCCTTGTTTATCACTGATGTGTTCTGCAGCAAGTTAGAGCTTTTCTTCATGACAGAACAGTTTCAAATCCTCACAGATACCTTTTTACTGAAGATTTTACTACATAATATTTCTGTACTAGTACAGCATTCGGCTCTGCAACTCATCAGATTCACTGACATTATTCATGAGAATGAGGATTCCTCGTACAAGTGAAAATTAAAAGTTATTATTTCATTAGCCTGAAGCAGGATGTTGAACTATCCTCTGAAACCCTAACTGATGAAAATTCTTAACAGTCTGTTGTTTCTTGTTTCTTAAATGCATCAAGGACAAATGATGAAATGTTGGCAGGACAACAATAGTAGAACCAATGGAGTGTGAGCAAAAGGTAGAGATCTATTTGTTTTGCTTTTATTTTATGTTATATGAACTTCTGATCTCTTCCAAACTAAACATTCTTTAAAGTCTCAGTAGCTATAAATAACAGCCCTCATAAAAATACTGTAGAATCTGAAAGCACTAAGTGTTTTGCTCAGCTTGATCTTTCCTCATGTTATTGCATGAATTTCCATGCTGATCCAAAGCTTACACAAGTAACTTATCTTCAGCTGATTTGCATTCCAGGAAAAAAAAAATCCAGTTTTGATTTAAACACATCAAAAGCAAGGACCAGTATTTCCCTTGGAAAATTTTCTGCTACTTAATCATTCTGAAATAAATGTATGTGGTTTACTCATACAAAGCTGTTCATAAATATAGAAATATTTCAAAAATTTACAAGGATTTAGAAAAATATTCTTCCAATTTTCACCTTCAGATCAGCAGGGAAATACCTAAATACCTTAAATGAGTTTTGAAAGACTGTTGGAAATCTTGTGTCATGGAAGAAAAGCCTTGTTGTCATTACCAGAAGTTTGTACAGACATATCAGGTGGCTTGGAAGAAATAAAAACATCTTTTCATGTATTATAATATAGAATAGTATGTGAAGCAAATTTAGCATATATATCAAATATTTAATATACTAAATATTGATGTTCTGAAAACATATAGAAAACTAAACAAATCATTGGATACAAGACTTAACCTAAGAAAAGCCAGAGGGAAGCAGTGCGAAGTTTCACAGTAATCTGAAAAAGATAAGGAAAAGTATAAAAATCTCATCCAAGGAAAAAAATAAAGCAAAGTCTGGGTAGCCTGTGCCAGGAGAAGGGAGTTTTCTACATTTGAAAACTGAAATTATTGAAATAGTCTCTTACAGAGTAACAAGAATTTACCACAGCTTGACTTTTTTTAACCACAACTTTGCATAGATGCCGAGACAGGGTACACTGATCACATTCTATGCCCCGAAGAATATCTGCTTTAAAGAAAGAAAAAGGAAAAGGAAAAAGGGAAAGGAAAGCTAGAAGAGTCTTTCTTTCTCAAGAAGAGTCTTCTTTCAGGAAGACTGAAAAGCAGGTATCTCAGCAACATTTTCAAAATGCTTTTCAAACAAGAAAAATCAAGCCTTCCTTTGAAATCTTTGAAAATATTTTTGTTTTATCAGATGGCATTGTTATTTTATTGAAATTATTATTATTTTTTAAAGTTAAATTAGATCTTCCAAAACCAGCATGATTACACATATTTAAAACTAAAGCTCATACACCAATTATAAAGCAATTTTCCAGTTTAAAGAACCACGATATTTCTTTTACTTAGGTAAAATAAATTGTCATTCTGACTCACACTAGGCCTTGCTTCCACTGCCTATTCAGCATCTTTTTCTTGCCATATCAGCAAAATACTAATGGGAGATGGAGTCCTACATTCAGCTGAGACAGCTTTGTGGTTTTGGTCTCATTTCTTAGAATCATTGGTAGAATTAGTTTAATAATGCTAAAGCTAACTATTATATGTGTTAGTGGAAAGATGTCTGTATTTAAATAGTAATTTTTGGATAATATATTTATTCCCAAATTTTCTTTGTCAATTTTGCTCACAGCTACAGCAGTCTGCAATTTCATGTCAAGAAAGTTGTAAGATGTTAAAGAGTTACAAAACACTAATATAAATAATTTTTAAGTTACCCAAAAGCAGAGAAATGAAAAAGGTATTGCCATTAAGCCACAAGGTAGGTTTCATTGCTCAGGTATGCGCCCTGTATACACAGAAGATTTATTTGCACGTGTAAACATACGCATGCAGGAGAAAACAAGATATACAATTATTTCACACATCTAGAAAAAAAAAGATTCTATCAAAACTGTCAGTTGCATGGCATGCCCAAAAGGATTGCAGGGATAGAGAATGGACATGCATTGATTCCCACCCAGAACAGAAATAAAATATCTCTTCCTCCCAAACGCCATCAGGAAACCAAAGGAGAATCTATGCCTTTACTAATATGAAACATCCTTTAACATTTGCAGTTTCCTGGTCTTCTGAGCATTGGACTGGCCACCATAGAATTAGAAATCCGTTGCATTGTCAAAATATTTGAGGAAGTAAGCAGTGATTCAAAATATACGAAGTTGTTAAGCAGTCAGACTGAATCAAACAGATACAAGTTCAGATGTCAATTTTATATCAGACACTATATTCTTTGATTTTTCTGCTATCTCATTAATGTATTCACCACTAACGATGCTCACAGATGTGCCATAACTATATTTTACTGCAATATATTATCTCCAACATTAAATACCTCCTAAGGAGATCAAATATGTGATTCACCCTTGGAAATAGTCTTTATGGGGATAATATAATGCTCTTCATTTTATTCAAATTTTCCCAGGAGAATTCACAGTCTTTGCACCTGAATAGCCTGCCAATACAACTCTCCACAATACCTCAAAACAAGTTCATGAAAAAAAAAATCTCAGCCTGACTTTATCAGTTGAAGTAGCTTATGAACAAGAGTCCAGTCTGAATAAGAAAACAATTTGTATCACAGTTTTTATATATTCTGATTGTGATTACAGAGTAGGTCATTTCTCAAAATGTCAGACAGTTTCTTATCGAAATGAGAATGACACGAGATGCACTCAGTCTTGTGCGACTTTCAACCTCAGACTAAGTCTCTAACTTCAGTAAATTAAAAGCAAGTTGTTGTGGGTACTTTGTACGTGGTTTATTTCTTTGCTAAAATCTGCACTGTAGGTTGACTAAGTCCCTTTCTTTGAAATAGTAAACTATCAGAAGATAGCACAAAAAAAAAAAAAAAAAAAAAAAAAAAAAAAAAAAAAAAAAAAGCACCTAAAAACTTCTGTCTTTTCTCTGCTTTGTCTTTTTAGCAGCAGTAATTTGACACAGGTAACAAAATCACCCACACAAACCTAGAGAAAGGTTTGCACAGCCAAGTACACAAAATTATTTGATCAAAGGGTGAGTAATGATTGAATTCAAAGCCAATGTCAATCAATGTAGATGGCTTCATTTATAGCATTATCTGTAAATTTTCCTGGATTCTTCTTGTCTAGTTACAGTATCTCCTAAGAAAAGCAAGTCAGGATGGTACATGTGATTAAAGCACTAACGTAAAATTTTATATGATCCAGTCTAAGAGGTCGCAGATAAAGGAGGAACATTAAGTGCAAGTCACTGTGTGTAACATTCTTACCAAACTACTGCAGGCTAGAAACACTGACTCAAAAAAAGATTACACCTATCTATTCAAAACTACAAACGACACCTTTCAGTGGAAGATGTCCCTGTCTATGCAGGAAAGTTGAAACCAGATGATCTTGAAAGAGATGTCTACCAACTCAAACCATTCTATGATAAATTGCTGTTTCACTAATCATAATGACTTGGACTGATCATTTGGTTTAAATTAAGCAACTGATAAATACAGAGCAAATTTACTTTCAAAAGTAAAAGCTAATAAGTCAGCCATTACTTCAAAGCTCAAGAAGAAATGACTCAATGTAACATTGCAGAAGGTCATAAAATAGTTCATATTTTTTTTAAAAAAATAGAATAAATTAACTACTACTCTCAGTATATCGTTAGAAACCACTATTTTCAGAAAAAAAAAAAAAAGAAAGAAAGAAAGAAACACCTCTTTGATGGTAACATATTGGTTTCTATCATTTTAACTAAAAGCACAGCTAATATTGCAGCAATATAAACAAATGCTACCTTGAAAATTGAACTCCATTACCAGCTTCAGCTCCTATGTCCAAAAGATTTGGTCTGCCAAATATAATTACATGCACATGTGCATTCATATATAACAAATATCCAAGAAGACTGTAATTCAAAACCTACTAAAGCAACTAATTTCACATTTCACACATGCATTCTCCTTGGGAATGACACAAAACAGAAGAAATAAAAGATTAAAAATAAGAAAAAACATCAAAGATAGAACTGTAAATATATCTTAATAAAATTTCCTTTGTGAATCAAAACTGTGACAGTCATACCTAACCAAATACTGGAAAACCCACCTTATACCAGTACATTTCACCTTAATGATATGCTTCATGCATTCAGACGTAGCTGAGTTGATATGCACTGCATATTTCTATTAACCAGATCCCATAACTAACAGGCTCACAAAGTCAAATACGTGCAATCTTAAGTATAATCTTTAAGCTAAAAAAAATTATATTACACAATAGATATTTCAATCAGTAAAAAGTGAAAAAGTTCCTCCCATAATATCTCTTTTGGCTACATAAAACCATTAAATCCATGCACTGTCTCAAGGGAGCCCTCTCCAGGAATCTTTGATAGCAGCACGTGCCCAGGAAAATGAAGTTGCGTTTAAATAGTATTATTACTATTCATGTCAGTGAGAGGGATTAATGCTATTTTAACATGTACAATGGTTTGAATTTCATGCAGAACTGGGAAAGTACAGCGCTAGGTGCTCTCCCTTCCAGCCTCATCTCCCTGCCTCTTTTGCCCTGCACATCATACACTATAATTCACTAACAGCAGGAAAAGGGCAAAATTGATTCTACCGTTCAGAGTGTCAGAAGTTGGAGCCAGAGCATCAAAGAGGAAAACTGGCTTTAATATCCAACAGTATCATCCAATAGACCTGTCAGAGTAAACCTGTGACAATGGTTAAGTCCAAGTATCAAGGTACCTTGTGACTGTACATGATTCATAAAATCCTCAATGAAATTACAGAATCACAGAATTGTAGGGGTTGGAAGGGACCTCCAGAGATCATCGAGTCCAACCCCCTGCCAAAGCAGGTTCCCTACAGCAGGTCACACAGGTAGGCATCCAGGCAGGTCTTGAACATCTCCAGAGAAGGAGACTCCACCACCTCCCTGGGCAGCCTGTTCCAGTGCTCCATCACCTCACTGTAAAGAAGTTCTTGCGCATGTTTGTGCGGAACTTCCTATGCTGCAGTTTCCAGCCGTTTCCCCTTGTCCTGTCTCCATTCACCACTGAAAAGAATCCAGCCTCGCCATTCTGCCCCCCACACCTTAGATATTTATAGACCTGGATCAGGTCCCCTCTCAGTCTTCTTTTCTCAAGGCTGAACAGACCCAGTTCACTCAGCCTTTCCTCATAGGAGAGATGCTCCAGGCCCTTCACCATCTTTGTGGCCCTCCACTGGACTCTTTCCAAGAGATCCCTGTCTTTTTTGTACTGGGGAGCCCAGAACTGGATGCAGTACTCCAGATGAGGCCTTACCAGGGCAGAGTAGAGGGGGAGGAAATTAAACATTTTAAAATTAAACATTTTAAAAATTTCTGAAACACTTGAAATACAATTTATTAGGCATATATAGCATATTACTACTTGTTTCCTAGCCTAAGCCATTTAAGATGACTTAAAAAAAAAAAAAAAAAAAAAAAAAAACAGAAAAACACAACACCACAGCCCTTAACGAGAAGGATATTCTACAGTAAATGTTGTCTATAGTATTTTCCTCTCTGCTTACTATAAATAACTGTACTCGAATTAAGTTCAATCTTGTTAAACAGGAAATTTTCTTTTGAAGAACTGGTAAATGATTCTGGATTAGTGTCCTGAACATTTTTCTTTATCTCTTCAGTTAAAGTGAATTAAGATGAAATTCTACTTGGACCTCTGTAATAAGAATAAGGTACATTAAAAATTTTATACAGTGCAATGAACATTTACCATCTACATGCTTCTAAAAGTGGCAAGGGGAAGTATCTTGGTGACCTTAGACATTATCACACTGTAATGTTACTCTTTGAATAGAATACAAAAGTTCAAATTACCATGATATTCACATGCTATATAAACATTTTCATATGTCTACATGCTCTTTGCCAAAAAATACCAAAAAAAAGTGCTCTTGCTACGTTCTTGTGGAGGAGAACAGTTGCACTGTCCCCACCCTTGCGAGGAGCATGTGCAGCACCCCAGCACAACTGCCCCTCCAACAGACATTACTATTGGCCAAAGATAAGCTTGCAAACACACTGGCATTTCCACTAAATTTCTGCACTTCAATGACTTTCATGTTTTAATTCTGTTTTAATATCAGGAGTTTTTAATATGTTTTTAAGTAAACCCCCCTTCAGGGCAGTGTTATATCTTCAGTTTCATACTCATAAGATGTCATGATAATGCAGGTGTACCTGTGTGTAACCGTCTCTTCTTTGAACAATTCCAAATTCTCATCTATAACTGGTATCATGTGTATCTGCTGCTAATCTCATCAAGTGCATGAAGGATTCAGACTGAAGTATTTACAGAGCTTAAATACATAGCTGAAGACTTTATTTCAAAATGTAAATTAGCTCAGCTGTTCCTTTCATGCCCACGCAGTTTATGGCTCTATAGTCATTAATAACCAAGGCCTAAATTTCAGGCAAGTTGCAATTCTGACTTTAAGAGTACAAAACAGTGAAGCTGGGTTCACTGTTGTTTTGAACATCATAGCTATACAGACATGGACATCTGCACTCTGGAAACCCAACCATGGCTTTCAAAATTCACTTATTTGATGAATACTGCATGTAAGATAGTCTTCAGAATTTAATACCTCATTAATTTTTGTGTGTTTATCTTTCAGAATAAAAGATGTCTTTTTGCCACAAATCTTATCAATCTCTGAAACCAAGTCAGGAGTACCTTTCTTCCTTAATTTACACCTCTTTGTTAAAAATACTTCTTAAATTATTGATCTGTTTTTCTTCTCAGTTTAGCTTCAGGATGGCTGCTTAGCTCAAAATCAAATAGAGTAAAACAAAGAGGAAACAATTTTATACATGAACTTCATCAAAGTCTTCAAGTGATAAACAATTCTTTGACAGGAATCCATCTGTTTTCTTTGTCTCAGAGCTCCGGCGACTAGAAGACTCAGCTCTCCCTTCATAAGATAGACAGCAACAAACTGTGCCCATCCAAATTGAACTTTTCAGGGAGGCAGGGGAAAAAAAAATACACCTTTTCATAGAATCATAGAATGGCTTGGGTTGACAATCAATGTAGAAGTACATCTAGTGATAGCATCCAGTGAGAGAAATAAATTATAATCATTACATTGACTGTAGTATCACCTCAAGAGAAAAGAAATCCAATATTAAACCAACTTCTACCTGATAGCAGCCAAAAAGCTAAGAATCCCAATTTTCTTCTAACACAAAAAAACAAGAGTATCATTTATATCTAGTACTCTAAATCACAGCAGTATCCTTTTATTTCTCAGATATACTGAATTATTAACTCTTCTGAGGAACTGCTGTTCTAGTGAAGGAAACATGCACCATGGATTCATTCCTCCACCCACACTGTAGCATGATGGTGACATCTACAGATCTAAAATTTCTAAAGCAACAGATTCTTGTCTCACTTGAACAAACATCTCCTAGAGATAAAAAGTTTTAGTAGGTTAATGTGTTCCTCCCAGCTTCCAGTTCTAAAGAAATAATTCATACAATTTATCTATAAGAACATTATACATGTATGGATATTTTTGTTGAAATGTTTCAAACACAAGAAAACAGTAAGAACATCAGTATAATTTCTCTCTGAATGTAAAGCAGTTCTTCATACAGTGTCCAATTTGAAACCCAAGTGGATGACCTTGAGAGACTCAAGAGGTAGGCCCATGTAAACAACATATGGTTCCACAAAGACAAGTGCAAGGTCCTGCTCCTGTGTCAGGATATTCTCAAACCTGAGTATAGGCTGGGTGATGATTGGATAGAGAGCAGCCCTGTAGAGACCGACTTGGGGATTTCAGTGGATAAAAAACTCAGTATGAATTGTCAGTGTGAACTTGGAGTCAAGAAAGATTTGTAGTGTTTCTATGTACTTTATGACTGTATATTTCCTTAGTATGTAATAACATATCTTATTCATATTTAAAAACTGTGATTGTGAAATACATTTTCATCAGATAAATAAAGCACCTCCTACCACTTAAATTTTTCTACTAATATCTTCATCATAAACAATTGCAGAACTGTATCAGACAAACCAGACTTTGTTCTTATTCAGCATCTATATCATAAATATTTCTGCACATCAGCAAAGAAGGAAAGCAAGAAAAAAAAAAAACAATGAATTCTACATTTGCTACCAATTTCAATCTCAGCAGGGACAAATTCTGTTGGCATTCTGAATGCATTAGCTACACCACAGAACTACAGAAAGGAAAGATACAGAATAAATTGTATTCCAGTTCATTTCTGTGTTTTTTCACTCCCCCATTCCGTATCTCCTAATCCCCACCCCTATTCTTTAAGCATACACTCAGGAATGCAAAACTAATTCTGAACAAATATACAGAGAGACTGACATAACATCAATGTAAATAAGACAAGAAGTTTATTGAATTGATTGCATAAGAATTACACTATATTTTCTGAAGTATCAATGAATCCTTACAGCATGACCCAATATTTGAAATTCTACAAAAATCTTTTTTTTTCATAGAATATTTATATTCTCACAACCATTTAATATTAGCACTACAACAACATCCATCAATTAATAATCAGGTCCCACTGTACTGGATTCTGTATATACAACAATAATTACTACTTGAAAACAAAACAATCCTAACCCAGAGAGTGACTGGGCTAAAAAGTACTGTTTGTTATATTCTTCATAGAAAAATATTTGTAACAAAATCAGTACGCAAGTCCATAACAAAATGCTTAAGTACAGTAATAGAAAAGTAGCTACAGCTCTTGATTTTCCCAGAGGTTGAGACCCTGCTGAAAGATAATGACAAAAATTAAAATCTTAAGACCATGTTCCTGATACAAACTAAATCTGTACGTAGGGATAATGTTTTGCATCTCTAATTGAGGTTAAAGGTAACATGTTTAAGTTCAGAAACTGCCTAAGCTTCCTGTTTCTTAATTCATTTTTCGCATTACCATAGAAACAACCTTTCTGAGTATGTGTACAGGGAGAAAGGAGAGGAACAGGGGGATGGGTGAACAATCACAAACATTTGTTTTCTTAATGGAGACTAATATATGAATGAGACATCCATGATTTCTGAATAATACAGCTATTCATGGAACAAAGTAATATTTTTCTACATCTTTTCATTAAAAATATTTGTAAATACCAGTTTTGTTGGATAAATAAAAGTTAACAAAATGTAAAATATTTTTTAAAAAAATTAAATAAAATGCTGAGATGATGAGCACACCAGAGAGCAAGAACACCTCCACAGGGAAGTTATTTATCGGTTAATTTTAAAGTCTACTCCCAGCTACACCTGGGATTTCATTGTCAAACTGAAAATAGTTATAAGATAACATATAAGACAGAATTGCTCTCTCAGTCCACTGGCTAAAGCAACAGACTTGTAAGCAAAGCTAGTAAATAATCTTTGGGGACTGTATATAAATGTGTGACAGACATATTGGTCTTCTAATGTAATTAGGCCTTGACTCACAGCTCCCTTCTGCTCAGAGTTTTGGTTTTTTTGCTTCCAGATATAGACTTTATCCCTTTGGGAATTTGTCCCCCGAGTACTTTTGCTACAAGGAGCCATTGTGGATTGTGCCCTGTTTACATAGATACCAGCTCACAATTAACAAAACATACATAGAAATCTTATCAGTCTGATAGCTGAACTGAAAAATAATTATATTTTTCTTCTTTAAAACTAGTTATTTTTGAAACTAAAAAATAGATGTATTCTCTTCATTTGAGTGATAATTTAAATTAAAATACTATAATGTCATAAAATTGATGCAGTTAAAGACACTTTTAATCCCAGACCAATCTAGCAGTTAAGAATTTTTAACCAGCACTCCTTTAGGTCTATCTGGCATTAAAAGACATTTTCAAAATCTATCAAAGCTGCAGAAACATCTATAATATTTTTTCTTAATAGAATGAGGAATACGAGCATCTTACCACATAGCTGAGTGATACAGCCGTATGAACACAACGTTCTCATATGCTTTGTGTTTTCTAAGAAATTATGTTTCAAGTGAAACAGCTTTAACAGGAGAGATGAGCACAATGAGGAGGAGAAAACAAACATCTGAATTTTTCCTTAGAAAAATAAACTCAAATAATCCTGAACACAAAGTTTCTAAAGATTATTAATTTCCTGCAAAATTTCATCTAAACGTCTGTTTTTCAGTTCCAGAGGGCACGTCCACATTTCTCAGAGCTATCAGTTTGGGTTGGTTTATTTTTCTTGCTGTTATTTGTACTTCTAGGTATAATCAATAAAATCAGGAATAAGATTGCTGATATTTTTTGCAAATACAAGAGTATTAAATGTAACCACTTCCAGGTCATATTGTTAATATTTCCTTCTTTACTTAAAGTGAATAAAAGCTCATCTTACCTGGACCTGTACTTTTACACACCTTCTATTAAGCTGCAACTCCATCCTAAGTAAAAAAATTAGCGTTCTCCATTGATATCATATGAAATCAAAACTTAATAGGAGGAAGACAGAAGCATCAAAATTCTATCCCCTTTTTCAGTCACACATTTAGCACAAAGTTCTACTTTTCACTTTGGATTGTTTCCCAAGCAGTCTTCCTTTCTTCCACAATACATACAGAGCAATAATTCTTCAGAAAGTAGAACGGCGTTAGCCTGCAACCATAACAGCTCACAGAGCAACTCTATTAGCAGCACAGCATACACTGTAAATTGTAATTAAACAACAAACTGCATACAACCATGTTATTCCTCCCTATGAAAAATGAAAACAGACTCTAGCGTGGATTCTAAAAAATAAATGGAGGTTAGTGTATAGTCTGCAAAATTAAAAATAAGTAGCAAATAAAATGTATAGTTTAAAAAGTAATAAAAATAGAACTACATCAGTGTTTGAGAACTGCATCAGTGTTTGAGAACTACATCAGTGTTTGCTTTACTTTAAATTAAATTTGTGCATTTTTAGTTAAAAAGCACATGGAATAGTCTAATTAATAATGTAAAGTTAAGATGAACATTTGCAGATAGCATTGGAAGTGCATGAGACTTTCACCTCTCTTTTCACCAGAGAAAATAACAGAATAGTAAACTTTTAAAGGGGTTAAAAGGAGGTGCACATCAGCATCAAGAAATAATATACACTATCTGTTTTTATCATATAGAGCTTTAAAGGGAAAAGAACAATCTCCTGGCACAGAAATCTATAATAGGTAAATGCAAACAAAAAGATTCTCCAGTTTTCAAGTAGCAGTACTCACACAAACATCTTGGCCCCTCGCTCCAAAAAGCCAAAATCAGTGTATATTCATATACACTCAGTTGAAGAGCCTACCATTTCAATAAGAACACTGTCTATTATGTCAATTATTAACTTGGGCCAGTGGAAATAGATCAAATAGCAGCAATTTCAAGTTCCTCATCAAAAGCTAAATCATAACACAAGCAGTAGCAATACAGCACTGGACAATATCTGGATTACACCCACTAAATGAGACATTGGTCCAGTTAGATAGTGAAAGAAATATATGTGTCATGAGAAACACTGGAAATATAAACCACTCTGTAACCCATTCAGTACACTGTTCATAAAGTGTTACCTGAAGTCAGCGATTATGATTTCAGCTCTACTTTCCCTTGCTGTATTGTTGAGATGGCTCTGCTAACGCCAACAGATTTTTTTTGTACTGATGTGGATATACTTCATAATGAGTGACGTACAGTCTTAGCATGACAAGAGCTGGCACTTAAATGCTGAAAACACCTCAAAGTTGTATAATAAATACATATATAATGAACATTTTATACCTCACTGAATGTTCTATATCTTGCCTGCCGATTTGCATTACTAGTTTTTAACAGTAGTTTTTTTTTTAATTATCTTCTAAGGACTTGCTTTACTTGTAACATACGCTTGAAAAGCATAGAAACTGATTTCTCAGAGAATACTGAATAGGCATGAGAAACATTTTCCTTTTCCAAGATGATTAACTAAACAAAAAATCAGAGGAAAATTGTTGCTTTCGCTGCACTAGCATTCAAATGAGCAATTACCTTTTTTTATTTTTAATTTGTATAGCAATATCTGCTTCTGAGGTTGACTGACATGAAGATGTATCTAGAGCTCAGTAGCTAAAAGAAAACAGTATTATACATCTAGCTCCCCTCTGTTTTACTGACAGAAGTACGTTTAAATGAACAATTAATTGTTCAGGATTTCAGTGCAGCCGGTAAAATCAGTGCAGATCATTCACTTCTGAACATATTGTAAGAAAGGTCAATAAATTTTATTCCTGCTCTATTATCAGACTAACAAGTTGAAACATGAGAACAAAATATCAAGATTAGAAATAGGTTTATCTATTTTCATTTTCAGATTGGAATTCCATAGACAAACATATTTCAGAATATGTCAATCCAACAAAACCCCTTCAGTCTACATATCATGGGCTGGTGAAAAATACTCCCATTCTTTGTCTGTAATTATAATATTTATCTAACTTCACAGAATATTATGCTTTCAATAATTGTTGGGGTTTTTTTTAATTATTTGTATACATCTCTATTGCAATCAGACATTATGTCACTTTTACTTTTTCTTAGACTATCAATTAAGTGGCAAAAATTCCTTCATACATTCCAATCACCTCCAGTGAAAAGTCAAATATTTACCGAAAAGCTGTCCTCATTTCTCTTGAACCCACATTCTATCAATCATACTGCAGACTACAGAGAATCCCTAAATATCAAGCAACAAGAAATTTCAGGTGTTCAATTAACCACCAGATGGAGCCCACATAGTCACAAAATGCAGTAAGAGCATATGGCCATTAACCGCGAAAAATGAGTACAAATTGTGTACAACAGTTACAGAATACATATATAGCCAAGGCTGTAAATCAAGCCAGACTCCACGTGTAAGCAGACTTTCTGAGGATTTAAATTACGGTCACCATATGCTTTTAAGGACAAGATTTTTTCAAAAAACAATAGCAAATAACTGGCTTCATCTGTATGATTCTCTTTGCAGTGTAGGATTTTGTAAGACACAGAAATAATCAAAATGCCAGCCACCAATTCTGGAACAGACTATTCTTTCTGCGTTTAATTGCAGTGATCAACACTTTATGTATTTGGTAGGCATCTTTTAAAAAGGAAAACTATTTAAATGCTTAGATGAGGTTTAAGTTCCAGTGTTTATCCATAAAGAATACAAAATACTTTGTAATCATGCTATTCTGGGAAGGACAGGCTGAAACTAAGAGGAGGAGGAGAAAATTCAGGTGTTACGAAGCTGGGCTTGCTGCTGCTGCAACCACCCAAGAGAGAGGTGAAGGACGGGGAATGACAGCAGCCCGCAAATGGGAATAAAATCTCCCTAAGGGGTCCTTTAGCCAGTAAGTTTGAAAACAAACATTAGGCAGTAAATCAGTTAATAGTTGGTGATAGCTCCTTTAAAAACCTGAGATAAGAGTGAACACAGCAATGCTTCCATAAAGGTAGGAAGAATACATTGAAAAACTTCTGCACAGTAGATTGAATCCCAGTTCATTTACTGATAATTCAGTTTCCAGTGGAAAAATCTGGCAACAGCACACCCTAGACACACAGTAGATCAAGTTTCAGCACATCACTTCATTCACTTCCCAAAATGCTCAGTAACTGGATATTAGATTAGTGAGAGAAAAAAGAAAATCAGAAAGAAAGAAAAGGTATGGCCAGGTTCTGCCTTTTGTTCCTCTATAGTCCTCTGAGAATGAAAGAGGTTATATAGAAAGGGCAGAGTTGAATTAATTCTGAGTTTGAGTTTTTTTTCCTTCTCATACAAGCTTCAAATATTCTGCTTCTACCAACCTCTCTACAATATACTTTTTCATATCTATGAATGCAAAAAATGCTACTGTGTCGGGCTTCTGTAGTCACACTGCCAAACAGTTTAAATCTCAACACAAAATTGGGGGGGGGGGGGAGGAAGGTGATTATTTTTCATATTTTTATCACAAATGCAATATAATTTCATTTCATTTTTCTCCTTGGCCCCTAACACCACTGAGAGAGTGAATACTGCTGTGTAATCTACAAGGCTAAACTGAGACCCCACCCTGCAAAAAGCTAAATTTAACTTTTTCCTTGAATTTTCTTTGATATACAGTTTATGGCTTCACTTATCATGAATTGGAGAACAGCCACAGTTCCTAGGGTTCTGGGGGGCTTTTTTTTTTTTTTTTTTTTTTTTTGGAGGGGAGGCATGCTAGGTATATTTTAAAAGCTCATTATGTTACTTTTACTAAAATATTAATAGTTTTATTTTTATGCCCTGTAAGGAATGCTGCTAGGACTCAAAGAAGTTGGAAATGGAAATATATGCTTTAATGGCATTTGGTAATAAGTATGGGAAAGAAGAAAAATGCAAACAATCTTACAAAAAGTAAAAATCTCCACAGTTATCTGTTACAGCTAAGAGAACTCTAAACTTTTAGGCAATTATTTAGAAGTGCATATCATAACTATCATTGCTGGGAATTACACAAAGTTCCAACTCCTCCTCTGGTCATATAGTTATAAACATTATATAAATTTGGACTACAGAAAACATTTGTGTGAGAATTTATTTTATGCTGTCATTTCTTCCTGATCTTTTTTTCTATGACAATATAGCTGAGTAAAACTACTCGCAGATCTTTTCCTCTTAATTCATAACTCTCTCCATATACTGTTAACAAGATTGTGACTTTGGACAGATTTTACAGCCAAATAACATTAAAGTGTGGCAAATAGTGTCTTTCAATACACACTGTCTGATTTGTAAAATTGGATTTTAAGTAATAAGCCATCTGTTGTTCTCCATTCTAATTGTGGCACTAATTATGTATTTTTAATTGTGATCCTAATTTAGATCACAATATTACCAAGAAATTAAGGACACTATTTGTTTTCATCATTTCACTGAGATATTTTGAATTTTTTATCTGTTCTAGTGCAGAAACAAAGCTCAGATTCTGCTTTTTTATGTAATAAGGACACATGGCAGAGGAAAAGCAAAACAGTGGCTATAAACTTGAGTCATCCTTGGCCTCCATTTCTAGAAAGTGACTTTCCAGTGTTTGTCCTGGTTTGCAAGCCCTTGTGCTTATAAAGTCTCAAACAGCTACTTGTCCACAAAACACAGCCAAAGTTATTTATAGATATTCCAGACTCCTTGCCATGCCAGCATAGATGCTAAGCTATGAAATGTCCAGTGATGTCTTCATATCCTCACAAGTTAAGAAAACTTATGTAATGGAAAGGAGGGAGTCATTCTGTCCCATCTTTCTTTCATGGTAGTCAGAGCAAATCAAACAATACAGTTGGCCACAAATGGAAAGTTTCTTTACAGAAACAATCTGCAATCCCTTCTGCTTAGAAAACATCACAGTTGTCCCCATTCAGTGTAAATCCTCACGTCAGGAGCACAACCCAGACTGATCTAAAGCTAAACAGGTAGAAGCCCACAGCCTGCTCTTACCAGACCACCATAACCTCTGTACAGTTGTACATTATGCTAAGGCCAGAGTCAGAATATCTAAAAATAAAAATTAAAAAGTGGGCAGATTTAAGGGCAGAGTATTGCTGCACGCTCTGTCCTAGCAGTCGTGAAAGTTACCTCATCCCAAAAAGAGGATGTTCTAGCTAGGATATATCCACTTACTAAAACTCTTCTTTTAGCCTTCTTTGCTATACCATTGCTCCTATAACACCATTACAAAAATTGAAGGCATTAGAGCATAACACCTTATAAAACAAAAATATCTAGCAATTTAAAACTGTTCTAATTGCATGACAGTATCAAGGATGTGTACTCTGTGCTTAGACAATTTGAATAAGGCCCTCAATAACATGCCTTCACTTTGTAGGTCACATTCAACTGAAGTACTCTATTCTGATCTAATATTTCGACAATGAAATCAAGATAAATTTTAGCAAAAGGAAAACTTGTTTGACCTTTTATTTAGGCCATTCCAAAAAAGAAAAGAAAAAAATCAGGAAAAGAAATGAGAATGACAGCATAGAGCTTACTGCAATCGAAAGCTGCTCCCAACTGAAGTCAGAGCAGAGAAATACAAAAGCATAAGATTTGCAGATTAATATTCTTAACCTCTTCCTCCATAAGCACACTATTCTGCATTCTTTAATCAATTCTGAGAGCAAGAATTTCAATTTTCAGAAAAACAAACATTTTATTTGAATATCAGCAGATTAAGAAAATACTTATATCTATTAAGAAATTAAACATTCCCATGAGAACTGCAGATAATAAAAGGAGATCATGTTCAAACAGATTCAAATAAATAGAGAGCTGTTCTTTTTTCCCAGCTGGATAAGATAGCTCAGCTAAATTACATATCATGGCTCTGCAAAACTCTCTGAAAATTATTTCTACTGAGAAAGATTATTCTATTTGATCATGTGAAATAGCCTGAGCCAATCAGACAACACAAAAAAATTACGAAGCAACTTTCACATAAAATGCCAGTTTCACCTTTCAGGCTGAACTCTAGTTTAACCATTAAAGTTATAATTTCCTCATCCTGAGAGGTATTTGAGATAAGCCTAGGAAAACTCAGAAGGTATCTGAGATACCACTCTGGAGTAACCACTGGTAAATGTAAAATTTGAATGGCAGCTCTGCTGGCTTGAGCTTAAAATAGAGCCTGAACAGCAGTGTAAGAGATGATGGACAGTGGGGAGAGAGGAAATCAGGCTCCATGAGATGGACTGAGGAAATTTTCCCTCCACTCAGTTCTTTTTAAACAAAGCTAAATTTGGTTAAAATTCAAACACAAAGCTCTGATTATATGAACATTTGGAACAATTAAAATAATTATTAACTTTCTTGCCTTTTTATATATTTACAGACAAAATAACAAATAAAGGTTTTTTGTTTCTATTTTTAACTTCTTCCCTTGTAGGGCTGAAGAAGAAAAAAGTGACAACTATTTTTAGCTCCTTGTTTGTTAAGTTCCTGTTACAGAATTTGGAAAATTACAGAGGTACAATGTATATGTTGAAGTAAGGAACACAAAATTCTACCGATAGCATACTGCAATTTTAAGAAATAAATAGCAGTGGGAAACAACAATAGAACTGATCCCAGCAAAAGAATAAAACAAATATTAAATCTGCACTATTGACTACATCTCTAAAACCTTTTTCACACAGACTAGCTCACAGAGTGATGCAGCCAGTCTTTATACTTCCTAGGAGATCTAGAGAAAGGAAAGCAGGGTATGGTGACTTCAAATTTCACATTTGATTTGACCAAATCACAGTTATGGGACATCAATACTCCTACAAGTGCTGAAAATACAAAGATTTAAGCTACTCTGTATAGATCCTTGAGAAATAGTCTGATGATGGAGGCCATGGAAGTCACTAGACAGAAAGCAGTTTTGCAGTGGTTTGTTAAAAACCAGTGTAGAGTCTCATCTCCTTACAGTATAACTTTTCATTAATTAAGGACAAAATGCTTTGTGCTTTGTCTACATTACTCAAACTACTGGGTAAACATCTCTTTCTCATTACAGACCCTACATACCATTTTAGCTGTCCACCTCTGCAAAGAAACATGCAGTAGTACTTTTGGCAAGCCAACAAGAACAAAAGTAGTGACACAAAGCTGAAAATATTGATGCAATTTCTATCTCACTTCCAACATTCCAATTCCACTGGATTAAGGGATAAAGACAGCTACACATCTGTCCCCAGCATATCCCAAAGTGCCACTTGCCTGCTGAAAGTATCACTGAGAGGTAGTTCCTTCCAGTTCTCAGCATCAGACAAGACAGCATTCCCAACTTGCACCCCAAAGAGAGCCTGCAAGCTGGGTTTGCACTGAAGTCTCCACAGGGCTTCTGACAAAAGTAAACATGCAAGGCAGTGATTTCACCACCAACAAATCCAGAACATGGTCTCCAGGGGTCGGGGGGAGGTCTCCATGGAGTCATTTAGAGTTGCTGCCCAAAGCTGTGACCATTCTGGCCATTTCTGCTGCATGCAAACATTACAGCCATTAATTCCTGTCCCCTTTAGCATTTAAGCTAATATCCTGTGACATGAAATACTCAGTTCCGAGACAGTATGAGTCCTTCAGATAAACACTGAGTTTTCTAACAGTCCTCAAAGCAAATCCTTCTCTCTTGAGGAGAATATTATACTGTTTGAAGTACTGGAAAAAGTCAGGAATGTATCTGTTAACTTTGTTAGCTTTGTTAACTGATGAAACGTGAAAAATACTGCAGTGCTGGGTAATGTCACAAACAATACAGTTTATATCTTGAGGATGCACACTGCTGAATTTCAAATCACAGAGTTTTTCTTTCACTATGCACTTTGTATCTGTCTACATTTTTTATGCAGTTGGGTGACAATATATATATATATATTTATTCAGTGATTAAGTGGCTGTTGTGTTTATTAAATATATTATATTTAATGTAATGCATTTATCTCAGTTCTGGAAGCGGAAGCATTTCCTAATACTGAAGAAGCAAATTGTGTTCATAATTGCATGCTAAGATTTCTAAATTATAAATTAACATAAACTACAAATGGTCAGCTAATACAAAGCCACTGAATAAAATCACTGTAGTTGACAAATATTGTCCAAAGAGATCATAAAAGGTATCATTTTTGCATCCCTTTTTCAGAATGAATTTTTGATACAGTTTCACACGTATGAATGGAGCTTTTCAAAACTCAGAATTATTGTTCAGCATAGATTTGGAAAATAAGAAGCACTCTACTAGTATTTGGCATGCACTGATGAGTTAGTGCTTATTACTGAATGATTATCTGGGGAACATCAATACCTCAAAGTTTTTAAATAACTAGGCATAAATGGATCCAGTCAGATAATTGAAAATGCAAGAGTTCATCCTTCTCAGTGAGTCTGCTCTTATTTCCTTTTCTCTCTTTCTGTTTTTCTGTATGTAGAAACAACAGGCACTGTTTTCTGTCAGAGATACTTTTCTGCTCCACTGCAGCCAGGCAAGCATCAGTGGACTCTTGCACTGAAGGGGCAAATGCCAAGATACCATACCCTCTGGTGAGGCCACCAGCATCTCCAGCTGCTGGAATGATGCTTCGTCAGGAATCCTGCACCACACTACCAGAGGCTGCAGTAGGCTGATCACAGACTGGAAAAGAAGTATAAAGCTCTGAATAAAGCTTGGTTTCTATTGTAAGAAAACAAGTGTCACAAGCTATTACATAAAGTCAGCTACAAAACATAGGAGACAAAAAGCGTAGCAGGAAAAATATTTCAAAAACACATCAGCAGCAAGCAGGAAATTAAATGAGAAGGGAATGTAATTGATAGACAGCACCAAGAATGTGAAAGCTTCATTTACTAATCAGTATCAACCTCAACCAAATATCTGTTAAAAACTGGATTTACTAACAAACAGTATCAGTGGTGGGCAAGAATCAGGTTATAATAGGGACAGAATTAGCTAGCAATTCTCCACTAGCATCACCACAAATTGCTGATGAAATCCAACTTATAAGTCAGTCTCAGTTTTACTTTTGAGAACAAGTAGAAGGTAATACAGGTCCAGAAGACTGGAAATGTACTTGGGCTATCCTTAAAAAGCAGCCAAGATGGGTAAGAGCAAGAATCTTCTGGCTCAGTTAAATATCATTGGATATATTGGAAAAACATTGTTAAAAAAACACTAACAATAATTTGAAAGCACACAGGAGGAATAGACTGATGGGCAACAGCAAAGATAGAAGCTATTCAACTGATCTAATTTCTTTCTGCGGGAGAACTAGAGGATTTGATAAAGGGGTAGACACAGCAGGAAGGAAGTATTTTGGCTTCATACAGGTTTTTGGCATTTTTTAATGTAACTTTCCCAGAGAACAAGAGTATAACAGTTGGAATGAAAGCATTCTCCAGAAAGTTACCACTCTTTCTCTATCCAATTGAAAGAGCAGACAAAGATTTTGCAAGAGTCTGTCTTGCTTCTAGTGCTGTTTCACATGTATGTTACTGACTTGGCCGGAAGAATATCTGCATTAAATTTGCAGGCTGAAAGAAACATCAGGTATATCAGATAGCATTATTAGGATTCAAACCAGTCAATACACATGGAGAAGGTACTTTGGAAATGCAATTTACTAAGAACAAAGGCAAAATTCCACACCACACTCCATGCAAGCAAGTACAGCGAATCACAATGTGATCACAAATCATGAACACTTGGCTGTTGTAAAAATACACACATTCAGAAGCATAATTTTAAAGTGTGAATTAACTCTTCTGCTATCTAGCTGAAGGCTTACAAGCATAGACTAGCATAGCTTCCAGTCTGGACACAGGAAATATGAATCAAGTTGAAGTAGAACAAACAAGCAGAAGGAATTATCAGCAGCACAGAATACATAATCTGTAGGAGCAGAATGAAAGAATTTGGAAACGTTAGAGAAGATTATGGTCTCTTAGAAACAAAATCTAGGTAGTTATTTTCAAATATGTAGAATTCAGAAAAAGTGCAGCAATTCTGCCATTAAGCTGTAGGAAGAATGGTTTAGTTGGATATCTAAAGATCTTTAATAGTACAAAACAGCCTTTGAGCAGTAAGAATGTCAGAAGAGGTTATACTGCATCACTGTGCAGTTTTCTTGTTTAGAGGAAGTTGGACATCTATCTGACGTAAGTACAGTCCATCCTGAATTTTTGGTAAGGTCTCTATGTTTTTCAACCTGTTTTTTGTAAAACACCTGCATGATTTCTTTCACAACATCAGGAAATCAAAAGATTTTAAGGAATCTTGCCTGGGAAAAAATTCAGTATGCAAAATCAGTTCACTTACAGTGGCATATTTGACTAAGCGCTTTTCCCTGTCAACAGGATTTTGAAAAAGAGCTTGCTCTTCCTGAGAAGGTGGAAGCAGCAAAAACACACACCTAAGTTGTCTACATGCTGAACTCTAAATAAGCACTTTCTAGTTACAAGAAACTAAGAACAAAAGCAAACAAACGTTTTAAAAACATGACTTCACAAAGATGTCTATTAAAATGATTTAAAATATCATAAACATAAAACATTTCTGTCATTATAATTTAAGTTTCTGGAAGCCAGTGAACTCTCAGTTCTGTGACCAGTACTGTATATACTGTACTGAACCCCTTATCAATGCGATTGACACCATTAACTAATACTTGTAAGGCTCAACTGCTCACACATGCTTGCAATACCAGGTAACAGTTTGGACTCAAGACAGTAGCCTTTGTGGTGGCTCATTGATTCTTCTAGTAACACTATGTCATTGTTTTTCTTCAAATGAAGCAGACTTTTTCTCTCTTGATGCATCGGAAATCACAGATAAGGCACTTTTTCAACAATAAGCTAAAACAACAACAGCTCCTTCCCAAGATAGAGATAATTTGCTTCTTAAGTGCTATTTTATTGACAAAATTATGAAGAAAAAAGATAGACACGGAAGAAGCCTTCTTAAAATGACTGCTTGCAAAATACCAGATAAAAGATGCTTCTAGTTCATTTTGCAACTCTTGGTATCCCCAAATCATCACAACTGTTTTTGAAGCTGATAATTTTCCACTATGGATATTGCTTATGGAGTTAGAAAATTTGCTTTGAAACTATCTTGGCTGAGACGCTGATATATTGTTTGCTTGTCAAAAAGCTTGAAGAGTTAGACAATACCATTAGACATGGTATTGAAATGATGGATGGATGATCCTTACCTGCTGAGTGTTGTTCACTATAGGCATTTTAGTAATGCTTCCTGTTCCTTTCAGGTCTAACAAATTGCCTCCACAGTCTGCACTCACCTAAAATAAACAAATAAATCTTCCCCCAAAAAACAGGGAAAAAACAACAAAAAACTGAACACCACAGTAGAAAATTCACGTACAAAGGTATATTACATATGGCTTTGCTAGTAGATATTTCTATTTTACTTTAGTTCAGATTCACCTCTAGAATATGAGGCACATTCGTTTTTAAGGACTTGATAAACCTTTAAATACTTCGACACTTTATGCCTGATCATTGCTAATTTTAGCCTTACCATTTTGTCTGTTTATATGTTCCTGTTCATTTCTTTTTCTTGACATGAGCAATATACACTTTATAGTTTTAATTCAGTCTTGGAGTATGACATATTTTATTGTCCTAATTTCTTAACCTTTGATATTGTTTTCTCTCTCTTAAAAACTGTATTTCAGTGTCTGCATGTCTTTATGTGTGGAAATTGAATTTCTATGGCATTTCATCTTTTTTTCAGTACTGTTTCTTATATTTGGAAGAGCAGGGAATAAAAACTAACACTCAAATTTAAAAAGATATCTATCACTAAAGAAAAACGTTGCACTATTATCTTTAACTGGGACATAACGAATCTTCAGCTACATCTACAGCTATGAAGGACTAAATAACAAAATCAATAGAAGCAAGATACACTAACTCAGTGTATTCACTCCTTTTCAGGTTCATTGTTTGAACATTTGGAAAGATGGGCAGAAGAGTCAAGGCTTGTGCAAGAAATAAGTCTCATCATGCCCATTTCTCCTGTTAGTTCTTCTTTCTCTTTAAAGCAGATTTCAATATACTGAGAGACAATAATCTGAGACAAAATTTTGGAGAGAGTCTAGAATACTGTACCAAATTTTGAAGGGAAATCCTGAACTGGACACTATTCTGAAGCTAAAAGATTCTGAAGCTAAAAGAAAGGTAAATTTTAACATTCCTACCAGAAATCATGCATCTGGTTTGACAGAAGCCATGAGACAATCCCTCTTTTCTCTAATTCACTCATCTCTTCCATTACCATCGTAATGTTTCTTTTGGTAAGGAATGAGTGGTCAACTGAGTTACAGCCAGCTAATCAAATTACTCACATCTACTTCATTAACTCACAAGCCTATAACAGCTATTTTACAAGTGTTATATGTATAATGAAACTCTGCCTCCTAAGTAACACTACACCCTTATTTAAACCAGCTAGTTGCCTCTGTGTAATAGTACTATTTCTCAATCTAATAAATAATTTTCTCTGTTATTCATCAGTTACCTAAGGGCTGCAATGTACATTACAATATTGCAGGCAGAAAATATTGAGTAAAAAAGTAAAAAAGTTACAAGTACAATAAAAGAGAAGAAAAATACTAATTCACTCTGCTGAAATAATAGCCCATTCAAATTATTCTGCCTTTAGCACAGAAATAAAGACTAAGACCCCTCCTTCACATAGCAGAAGTTCACTGCAAGTTCATTGGCAACATTCGAGATTGTCAAAAGTCTTGTCTGAGGCTGTTTTGCCTTGTATTGACCTAAAGACTTGACTTTCTCTACAGGAACGAGAATTTGTAGTGCAAAATAGTTTCACTTAGAGGTGTGCCTAGAACACTGTAATATTTCTTCTATTACTGTGCAAGTTGCAGCATACTTGTTCTTATGTAATTGAAAATATATGTTGACTTTGTGCAAATAATCAGAAAATATTTAGAGAAAAATGCTCCTTGTACTAATCCTAAGCATTCTCTTTGGCAGTTACCATAGAAAAAAGAAACCTAAAGGACAAAAGTGTTTATATCCTACCGATCTTATTACATCTCACCAAGCTGATAGTTACCACCAGCATGTATCAAGCTCATCAAAGATAGCTCCTTCACTTCCTTGTGTTACCCTCCCTTCCTACATGTTTCTGTGCAATCTAAAATTAAGACAGCAGGCATTTCAAAGCCAATGTTGTATTGTTTGTTTGCTTAATTGCATTAGTACATATTTTAATGCACATGATGGTAACAGCTCACACATGACTCTTCCACATTTCATGCTGGCTACATTTACACAGAGTGGAAGTAAGCAACAGAAAACTCAGACCTCTGTCTTGATTTCATTCTGAGATCATGGGACCTCAGAAAACCAGAAAAGCTATAATCACTTTATTCTATATTACTCCTTTTTCATTTTATCCTCTTTGGATCGAGGCTGAACTCCAATTTTTAATAAGGAAATTAGGAGAAAATATATTTTTAAAGGTTCTATTAAATATTTAATTGGACTATGCACACCTGTTCCCTGCTCTAGAAGGTATGAACTCCACAGAGAGAGCTGAGGGCATCAGGAACAAGATCAATGTTAATTAGAGCAAGATATAAAATCTTCTTTGAAAGTATAAGACACACACAATAAGGAATTCAATGCACAATTTTAAGAGACTGGCGTAGATAACTTGAGTCAGTGGAATTGAGACCACTATTGTTAGTATTTCCATGAGTAACAGACACATCTATTCTGAGGTACAGCACCATCAGATACTAACTAGTGTGCAAGATTAAGAAACTCTTCTATTTGTAGCATACTGCTATAAGAAACCGAGTAGTTGTGCACTTACCATTGGTGATTATTTTAAGAACCTATTTATTATAAGTATGTATAATTATACGATAATTATTGTGGTATTCCAGGACAGCAGCTATTTCTTTGAAAAAGTTTGGAGTAAAGTAGTGAAAATAACTGGGAGTTTGTACAGTTATGAGAATTTACACTTGGTAGATGAGGAGTGATGCTGGGATGTGGGGCCATTTCTTTTGACATCTATTTTCTATACTTCGTTAGCTAAATACAGTTTTTCTTTGCTGTATTAGGGTCAGTATGCTAAGCCAACATAAGATTGCACAGAGCCACCCAGTGACAACTGCAACATTTTGACTTTGAATAATTGTTCCACTGATTTGAATAATTGTTCCACTGATTGGGCACCAAGGAACTACAGAAGAATTGCGATAGTAGATCTGTCATACCTTGTAAGTCTATCTACTAACAGGCTTCAGACAGTAGGACTCTTCAGAGAACTGTGTCTAAATCAACATTGAAGCACTTTTGTAGGTAGCAAAAAGCAAATTATATTGAGAAGCATATGATGGAAGGAACATTATTGAAGCTGATCTTTGAAATCTTCTGCCCGGATTCACCATCATTCAGCAGCACAAACAATTACCATCTGAGTTTACATATTCTCTGAGGGTTTGAGTTTCTTGGTTTGGGGTATTTTATGACCTATCCAAGCATTAGTTCAGTTAAAAGGAGATAAGCATTTTCATTCAGAGTTTGAAAAATGATGGCAGAGAGGGGGTGATTAGTGGGGTTCTAATTTATCCTGAATGAAGTCATAATTTCAAGTACAAATTCAACCATTTAAGCTGCAACCCCATCAGTGTGATATACTGTTAGTAGAGCTGATAACAGGATTTATAAGAGTGCTGCAGATCACCTCTGTGGTATAAATAAAAAGAGATTCAAAAAGGATACGTAGTTCTCATGCTTGATATTTTAAATACTATAGTATGCTCCAGACTATGTTGCTGCTTTAGGGCATTCAGATTACTTATCAACGTCTCTTGCGGAAAAGATGGTTAAGTTTTATCCATTACTTAAGTGTCCAGAGCACTTAAGCACCAATTACCAAAAGAATGCATTTTTATTCATTGTTAAATCATCATCATATTGTGTACAACACTATTGACTAAAAAAAAAAAACAAACTGAAATTTTAAATTAACATTCTAATTCCATAATGTGATTTGCTACAAATTTTACAGTTAAATTATTATAATTATCTATTACAGAATATATCTTGTATTTTTAATACGCAAATGAAAAATGCTAAGGTTATTCTGATAATATTTTTAATGAATAAATCTTTATATCTTTATCCTCCATGAGAAGCATCAGTTCATAGGCTTTCATTCTGCCTGTAATCTAATATCTAATAGTTTGTGTTTATCATTACAAGAACTGGCAAGTCAAAATGACTTCACCTAAAAGACTTGTTGTAAGCTTTCTGATGGCAACTTGAGGGAGAGAAGGCCAAAGATTCAGAGTGAAAAATTACATTAGAGTTTAAATATTGTGAACAGAGTCTTCATTACCCGGCAGCTACAAACCAATTCAAACCAGACTGCCTAGAGATAGCCAGTGGACTTCTTAATTAAAATCTTATTGATGTACTAAATCTACAGAAATAGTCAAACATAACTCAAATTTGGAAAGAGAAATATGTTTTTATATGCAAAAGAAAAATTTAGAAAAATTATTTGGTGGCTATAACTTGATGCAAATATTTTTGTCAATTGGTTTCTATTATCTGCATCAAAAAGCAAAGAGATGCAGTGCCTGTACATTCTTGCTGTTGTTTTGAATTGATCAAGCAAAAAATACAGAAATGCAAAATAAATATGTTTCTCTGAACAAATTAATTCAAGGAGTGTAAGTTCAGTTGGATTCAGTTAGATTATCTATCTGTCTAGATAACTGATATCTTAGTGCTGGATCCATATTTATCAGTAAAAAATGTTTCCCTATAATTGTCTTAGGCAATCAACAAATTACATTACTCAAAAAAGCTATGCAAACCTACCACTGTTGAAATAAAATAAGACTGACAAATGAGCAACTCACCATTTACAAACATTGACCATTATCAATATTTGTACCAATACTTTAGATTTTGTTTTCACTACTAACCAGGAAAATAGAAGAACAAGGTATGAAATTTGTCCATCTTTCAATAGTTATTTTAAAAAACTTGTCCCAAAATAGTACAATAATAGGAAACACTGAAAACACAAGCAGCCCACATAGAGTTCACAAAATTATTTTTTTTAACTGATGACAGAGATACTTCAAATACTCTGTCCGAGTAGCAGAGCACCAATAAAAAGTCCCTATTACAAAGCCTACAGAAATTGTAATCCAGCAGACTAGAAGAAAAGAACAATCTTCTACTTAAAATAGGTAGGGATGCAGTGGATGCTACATCAACCAGTCTTTGAAGGATTCACAATAATACTCAGCAATGCTTCATTGCTGCATAAAATGTATTTGGACATAACCTTACAGTGAATTGTACTGCACTGTTTCAAAAACAGTTAAGGAGAAGTCAAGTATATTTCTTCTTTCATATTAGGGTTCATGAAGCCTTCACAGATTATTACTTTCAACAATTTAACAGTTATGCCCTTTTAAAAAAGAAAAAAGAAAAAAAAAGAAAAAAAAAACAGAACTAATGTGTTGCTTCAAAGATATTCACTCATTTAAATTTGTAGCTGCTATATTCACTGCCAAATAATTTTCAAATTTTTTAAAGAAATCTTTCAGAGTTCACTAATGAGACTAGAAAAATAATTTTCTTAGAAATTTTTCTGCTCAGTAGTGTATTCTGAAAGTTCATGATATCCAAAATGATGAAGCATACAATATGATAGGCGAGATGTGTAATCAGAGGTTGACTTTGACCTGCAGATTTTGTCTTAATGACATTCAATCATCACAAACACAGTAGCACTATATTATCCAAATACTCTAAGAGCAAACTAATTACTATCAATTTCCTACATCATCTCATGATAAGAATGATAAAACAGTTACATGAAATCCATACACATTTGTTAGAGCAGTGGCTGACATTCAGAAAAAGATATTAGCAAACATAAGGGGAGACATTATTGCTCTCTATAACTACCTGAAGGGTGGTTGTAGCGAGCTGGAGGTCGTCCTCTTCTCTCATTTAACTAATGAAAGAACTAGAGGGAATGGCTTCAAGCTGCACCAGCGGAGATTTAGGCTCGACGTTAGCAAATACTACTTTTCTGACAGAGTAACCAGCCACTGGAATGGGCTGCCCAGGGAGGTGATGGAGTCACCAATCTGGAGGTGTTCAGGAAACCTTTGGATTTTGTGTTGAGGATTTAGTGAGTACTATTGGTGATAGGTAGATGGTTGGACAGGATGATCTTGTAGGTCTTTTCCAACCTTGGTGATTCTGTGATTTTTAAATAAACAGACACCTCATTAGCCCAGTATATATTTAAGATTTCAGTATAAACTGGGAAATCATCAACAGAAGCAATTAAGGCCAGCTGCTCTTTCCAATACTTCTCCAATTGTTACAATGATCACATAGACAGAAATAAGTGCGAAAAAAAAACAAACAATGGAATATTCTACCTCAGTTCCACAACAAGTTTTTTATTTTTCTATCACGTACAATGACGTAAAAAGGTGATACTGACATTGATAGGACAATGATTTTTCTAAATTAAAAAAAAAAAAATTCTTGATAAATATATGTATATTTGAGGACCTCCAAGTGGGTTATAGAGATGAGTAAAACACAAGCACAGACTATTACAAGGAAAGGAAATTTTGAGAGATCAGACTCAGGAAAGTATATGAGGAAAAAAACACTGCATCACAAGAACATAAAAGAAAGTAGATAAGATTGACATAACAATAGTATAGAAAACCAGACTGACAAATTTGTTTGTGTAAATCATTACTGGAGAGAAATATCAAATAATATCACTTAAAATTTCCTGAGCATGAAAGGCTAGAGAAGGGCTGGAAGAAATCATAGGTGGTCGCATCAACATTTTCACGACTGCTTAAAAACAGAGAAAACAATCATTTAAAAAGCTGTAGAAAGGACATATGATAAACAATAAGAACAAAAATGATGATAACTGCTTTATACTTAGTGTATATTTAAAAACAAAAAAAAAAGAACAAAGAAAAAAAAGCAGATAAAACTCATCCCAGAGAGTGCTTGACCCTGAACTGATTAAATTGATGATAAAAATTGCAAATTTCTCATGCTTGGTTCTTCAGGAGGAAAAAAAAAAAAAAAAAGTACTACTCTTCCCAACGTTTGAAGATTTATTAAGATTCAGCTAAGGTTTTAGGTTGAACATACATAACTGAGATCCCAAGAAGTTGGAGCATTACCTGAAAGTAGGTATAGCTTAATGAGGAAAAGTCATTTTTAACCTTACTATGCATACTTGGTTTGGAAAGTGATATGTTTTGTATTCGTTAAGAATTTCAAAGCAAAGTTGTTGTACCAAAAGCAGAGTGATGCTTTAAATTCTGTTTCTTTGTGATTACTAATCCAATGCAAAAACTCCAGAAACTGACTCAAAAAAAAACCCAACATTAATGCTTGAATCATGAGAACAACTTTTCTATATTTTGAGAACAGCCTTTCACATAACTTGAGCAGATATAAGCTGAGGGATGGAGGCTAGCATAATTGTAAGCCCAAGAATAGAATGTGGAGGAAGCCAGTGCTTGTTGTCGGATGCAGATAAGAAAGTAGAATAGATGTCCTACTGCTGAAAGTAAGATGGCAAAACAGCTCATAACATCAGTGGGAATCAGCTTAGGCTACCTTCCCTTAGAACATTGGAAATTTACAGCAAGAATGACTTTATCCTTCATCCCACATCCCCCAGAGATGCTAATTATCTCTGGGAATTCCTGCCCATGTCCTCGGAATGTAATGAATATGCATACACTATACCTTTAAATGCTTGACATTGCTCACTGACACGTCAAGTTACTTCACCAGTTTTCTTAGCTTCATCCTGACGAAAAGCTGATGATCAGAATCACAAAAAAAAAAAAAAAAAAAAAAAAAAAAAATTTCCAGCAGAGTGGACAGAGAGGTCAGAAACTGTTCTGAAACAGATTAAGAAATTTAGGAAAATTGTTTTGAAAAAATCAGAAATAGACAGTTTGTCCAAAGAGTTTTGAGATAAATTGTGGTAGGAATTAGTTCAGCACATTTTGCTCTGCTGTTGTAATTTATGTGCCTTCTTCACTATGTATTCGGTATAGTACATGTCTTAAAATGTATGGGATCCACGAAAATCTTCCTATTAGTCCCATGAATAACATTTAGTAAAAGTTTTTTTAATTTATGTATATAAAATTCTCAATTTATTTTTCTCACACTGATGTAGCAATTTCTAACTGACGAGTTTATTTAAATGATGCTCAAATGAGTGTTCCAGTTTCATTGTTTTCTATGAATCAAAGAAAAAAATAAAAATCTAAAGTTTTTCTCCACATCTTAATAGAAGGAATTAAAATAGTTTGAGAAACAGGACAAATCTGAAGTTTGACTATACTCAAAAATTAAATGGATCTCTTATCTCTTTGATTTCTTTATTTCCCACACAACAAAAGTTATAACATGGATGAGTATACAAGCTATACAAGATTCATTTTTTAAGACAATGGAAGTAGCATTGCATAAAAATACAGACAGATTGTCTCATGCATTGTCTCGCTCCAATTTATAGGAGGGAGAGGAGATTGTTTTAACATCTATATACCCAGTGTAAGATCATGAAACAACAGTTCAAATGTTGGTCTGACCAGTTTATTACAAATCTTAATTAGGGAGATGGGGAAGGGGAAGACGGACACTATAATGAACTAGGGTAATGGGGAAGAGAAGGACGGTGATAGAAAAGATAGGAAAGAAGAAGCAAGGAGTCTTTGTTGGAAGCGAGAGAGAGATAGCCACCACCACGGATCCAGCGTGGTTCATAGTTCAGCCATTGATCTTCAGTAGTGGTGGCATTGTTGTTCTGTTGACGAGGCCAACAGCAACAGTGACCATGGCGATGATGGCCCCTTTTCAATGCTTTCAAAGTGGTTGAGTCAGCTGTCTTTGGAGTGACAGCTCAAATCCAAAGTGGTTGAGTCAGCTCTCCTTGGAGTGGCAGCTTCTGGCTCTGGGATCTCAGCAGAAACTCCTTTGTTCCTGTCTTCCAGGCCTTGCCAGCAGATAAGAGGGAGCAGAGATGCCAATCTGTATCTTGTTTTTCACAGGGCACGAATGTATCATTCCCCAGTTTTCCCATACCAAGCTGGAGCTGTTTTGTCACAGGCCAGACCTTCCACCAGTAAACACTCCTGAGCACTCTCTCCCGAAGGCAAGCAGCTCTGGAGGAAGGTGCTTTCAAATGTTCACAAAGTGATGTTGATTGCCACACGGTAGCACCCATCACTTGCCTCCTCAACAAATCAGTCACAGTCTTATCACACGAAATACCTCAGGAAGCAAGCTTTGAGCCAAGTAACAAAGAAGGATTCTCACATACGTCATTTTACAAAGATACTTCAACTTAGAAAGATCATAATGGGAGACAAATAGAAAGAAAGGTTGGGTATTTTTCATATCTTTCATCTTAAGCAGCTGCATTCTTTCTGCTTTCCCTAATTTTATAAAAGAACCAAAGATGAAATATTCCTACAAGTCCCTGTGAATGATTTGCCTTCCTCTCACAGCCAGCCTGCTAGTCCTATCACAGACTGCTAGTAATTTGTGTGCAAAACAGAGATGTACATTTCTGTAAATGATTTCCTTAACAGTCCTTTGCTGCCTGATTTGCCTAATACTTCTGCTTTCATCCCCATGTCTCTGCAGTCTTTTCTGTACAACCTGACATACGTCAAAATAGAGGCTCCAGCTTTCTATGCATTTCAGTGGTGCATGCCCTGGGAATTGATAGATGGAGGTAGTATTTGTTTTGTGAAATTACTTTCAGAAAGACTAGACTCAGTAAAGCAAGTTCTTCCAACACACACAGATGATGTGGAAATCTGTTCTCAAGAAAGGCTTACCTACTGAGCATTCAGTTTGTTCTACTGTTGAAAATCCTTCCAAAAAAGAGAAAATCCCTAGAAAGTACTAAATTTTTCAGTGTGTGCTGAGACTTCCTAGATTTATTTTTTAATTTGCACAGCACAGATTTGTAAAAAGTAGTTTTTAAGAGTCAAAATGGGAGGAAGATCATAATAGCAGCTTTTTAAAATTATTCATATTATATTCTGTAAAGACAGTAGGACAGACAAATAATAAAATGAAAAAAAAAAAACAAACAGATAATTGACTAATACTTTCAGGCTTTTTTTAAATAAAAGGCATTCAGATAATCAGGTTTTTTATCCTCAGTAGCTCACTTTAAGTCAACTTAATATACTTATCTAGTATGCAGTTTCATTCATGTTACCAAGTGAAGTATTGTTCATCTCATTGATGTTCTATACTGAACCATATATTTTTGGAAAATATTTATTCTGTAAATCAGGGTAAAAGTTTTCCTAAGGTATTATAGAAAAATCTGCATATCTACAGCCTGTATTTGTTTTTCCCATTTTAGTAGTTTTTAATTCTGTCTTCTTGGAATGTCATAGAAGATGAAAAAAGAGACATAAAGAATGGAAATCAAGTCAGCAGAGTGCTATACACTGTAGTATGCAGTTTAAATTTTTGTAATCTGCAGTGCCTCTGCAGAAAACCCACATCTCCAGGAGTAGCAAAGCCTCCGTCCTTAGGTTTTAATGAAACACAAGACTTCAAAGGGGGTATCTGGATGACTTGTCTGTGATCTATAGAAAGATACAGTAGATTATCTTTTTCATCTCCAATACTGCTTTCTTATTAAAACTGTGCATATGCTAGAAGCTGGCAGAAATAGTTTATGTCCTTTGAGACCAATAAAACCTGGCTGAGATATTCAGCCTGGCAGCGACAACAGACAGAAAAGGAACTGAATATATAATAACTAAATAAAGTCAAGATAGTTTCAGGTTCCTAAAGCTTAATAAGATTCACTTCTGAATCCTGAGGTTATTGCCTTCAACAAACTTAAAGTTAAGACTCTAAAGAGGATTTGAAAGGTTTTGTTAGCCCACAGAAAGACAGTTATGGGGGAGGGGGAGGGAATGGGTCAGAACAACAAAGTATTGTGTAAGCAGTTCAAATAAATTATCAGTAGTTAAGTAACCTCTCTCCTGGTTGAAGAGCTATACCCAAACAGGATTCCAAATCTCCTTTCTAATATATTCGTGAATAATATTCCTTAATAGTGCAGGTAGTTGCAGTGAGTTTATATAACAAAATATGGGAATTGGTATTGAAATCTAAGGGAGAATATTTTTTTTTTTTTTAAACACCAGCTACTAACATGATCGGGAGTTGGCTCAGATCATCTGTTGATACTACCCCTTCTTAGACTTTCACATCTCTCCCCACAGTCACGCTTTGATTTTACATAATGAATTTTGTTATCAGACTTTGTTTCTTCTGCGTTTTATAGGGACTTCATCTTTCATAGACCAATATTCCCTTTGAAAGTGGCTGGTATAATGTTGATGCTGATTCAAGCTAAACATTGTACATACAAACTAAGTATTTGGATGTGTACTGAAAATACCATATAAGGTAAAATAAATAAAAATCATTTCAGCTATTTCAGTGAGTTGTGAAAGATGGTTTTCTGAATCTTTTTTTTTTCCTTCTTTTTCCATTGGCTCAAAGCTCACTTTGTGATGCCTTTTTGGTGATAAGACTGACAACTGTGAATTATATGGGGGGGGTGAGTGGTGGGTGTCAACATGCCACAGTACTTCTGCTTATGATTGTAAAGATGAGCAGAAGCAGGACAAGCAGTCTTTTTCAGAGGCGAAGCTTGAAGAAGCTGACCACTGCAAAAGGTTGTCAATGCTTGCACATGGCAATGAACACACCACTCCCTGCTGGTTATCTGATGGGCCAGGTTTGTCATGCTAACAGAGACAAAAGGAGGGAAAAAAGAAACTGAGAAGCAGGATAGAGGGGAGATTAGGATTGAGCTCCACAGTTATGAAATAGTGTCTGAATAATAAAAAAATAAAATAACATAAAAACCACTTGTTCTCAGACCTACTGCTCTTGTTTGAAAAGAAAATTAGTTCTGTTCAGTTTCAACATTTCCTTTCCTTTGCAACATTTTATGCACTTGCTTGATAATAAATTCCCACAAGATCCAATCACAAATTCATTGTAGTAACTCCAATAAATTCTGAATTCACAATGAACTTAAGCACATATAATCCAAACTAATCATAACTCACAAATACGAGAAATATTAAATATATATAATGTAAATAATCTCATTCAAAGAATCATAGTGTCAGAAGGGACCTCTGGAGATCATCTAGTCCAACTCCTTGCTAAAGCAGGCTCCCTACAGTAGGTTACACAGGAAAGTATCTAGGCAGGTTTTGAATAGCTCCAGTAAATAGTTTTAACTTTTATAACATTTCTAGGTATCCTGTTCCAGTGCACTGTCACCTTCAAGGAAAGGAATATTTTCCTTGTTTTTGTACAGAACTGCCTGTGTTCCAGTTTGTGCCCATTGCTCCTAGCACGGTTCTGTCACTGAGCACCATTTAAAAGAGCCTGGCCCCACTTCCTTAGACTAACCCCAACTCCCATCCATTAGATATTTATAAGTATCAACAAAATTCTCCCTCAGTCTTGGTGAGTCCATGCTAACTACTCCTGATAACCTTTTCTTCCACTTTTTTTGAGATGATAGCCAGAATAAACTTCATCACTTTCCCAGGGCTGTCTGGCCTGTAGTTTCATAGCTCCTCCTTTTCAAAGACTGCAGTGACAGTGGCTTTCCCTTCAGCTCTCAGGCACCTCTCCCATTTTCCATTACCTTTCAAAGAGATTAGAGAATAGGCATGGTAGTCACTTCTGCCAGCTCCCTCAGTGTTTGTGGGTGCACCCCATCAGAGCCCACAGATCTGTGACTAGGCAAACTTGATGCACAATATCTGGACAGATGCTCCATGACTGGGGGGAAGTTTTCCTTTCCTCGGACTCTCTCTCAAGTTGTATAAGCCTGGAATCCCTCTCAAAATTACAGATTTGACAGAGTACCTTTTATCAATTCCTTAGAAAAGACAATATAAAGTAAAACAAATCTTCGAATTAGAAGGTCTGAGCAACTAATGAAGGGCATCATAAGTTATTGCTAATTCCTAGAGGTGCATTATTTCATATTCATTTATGAGTCATTTTACGTAAGTGAATGTGAGTGAAATATCTCCAGTGCGGGGAAAAAAAAAGGTAAATTTCTGCTAGTGAAGAATAGAGCATCTTTTAAATTACATCATTGTCTGCTCAAGGACATGTGGGAACCAGCACAGGGACAGACAGAAATATAATACTGCTTATACTTAGTGAACTTTAAAGAACCCAATTCCATTTTTTATTGTAATTTTTTCAGTCACCCACATAAACCAAGAATATACTGAGTTGAATTAACTACAATGATTATTGTAATTTTTTACATACAGAACTAAAATGAAAGAAAGTTGTGAAGTATTGTGACAACAGCCATGCTGATTTTAGGGAAGAAAAAAATAAATGTAAGTGGACTGAGAAATGACTTCCAGGACATAAAGTAATAACAGGCTGAGTAGTATCCTTTTCATTCATTCCCTCTTCTTGTTTGTTTTTATTAAAATGCTGCTATACAACTGCTATATCCTATTCTGTGTGCAAAGATTTACTGAACTGTGTATGATTTTTGTGCATACACGGACACAAACATATGCTTCCATTTAAAACAGACTATTGCAGAAAACAGGTTGATTCTTTATCTCTTGTAGTATAGATGCAATAAATTGATTGTTTATAGCTCATCATTCATCTACTTTGAAAAGCGGGAAAAGATTTTTTTGGTGATGTTTTCTGGTGATGGTATTAGACCCAAAAATCTAACAATGCATATCATTTCTCTACCTGTTCTGAAACAGAAGTCCTTCTTCCCCACTCTGGATCAATGACAGTATTTTAAATCAAATTTTCAATTGCTTCAGAAAGCGCTATTTGAAGAAAATTTGCTAAACAAAGACTTTTCTTAATCAAGTGCTTTTGCAAATTAATCTATACTGCCTTTTTCCCCAAATAGTTGCAAAGTGGGCTTTCATCACTAATTTTCCATCATTTGAAATCTACTAAGTTAGTGAATTCAGGCTAAAGAAAGGTCAGACAATGACTCACTGCTTTTGATCTGAAAATGTTCCTTTTTGACATATTCTGTAACAGTTAACAGCTTTTTGACATAAGTGATCATGGTATGAAGAATTGATGTCAATGTTTCTAGAGGCTTAGGATTCATTTGTCAGTAGTCTGCAGTTTCAATGAATATATTATCCAGTGATTACTGTATTCAGTTCACAGTTCTGCAAAACAATGTTGCAACATTGCATTGCTTTGTTTCATTGCCTCTTTTATGTACTGTGCAATCCTTGCTTATTTTATTTGTTTTTTTTTTTAAATGAGGTGTAAGAGACTATAAACAACCCCTGTACAGAGCTCCCAGTTCTGAGTAGCTCTAAGATCAGCTCTGATACCAAATAATCTGCAGAAAATCCATAAATGACAAGGAAGTACACAGAAGATGCATTCTATGATTCTATGAAGGACAACATAGCTGTGGGGTTAAAGTCCCCCATCTTCACTGCTCGCTTTAAAAAGTAGATAAAGTCTGCAAAGGCACAAAATGGTGCCTATATTTGTCACTGCATAATCAATGAGTATACAGATTTATAATTCACAAGCACATAGAAAAGTTAAGCTTGTCTTTAGAGAGTATAGCTAGAAAGATTATCACGTTGGAAAGGGAGAATTGGAAATGAATAAAAAAGCTTACCTGTGACCTGAGCTCACATAAAAAGACTCCAGGAAGAGCAACCTGCAGAGAAATCCTTCCTCACTGGCAGTCAGCCCTTAAATGGAGCCTAGGAGAGGTGCAGCCAGGCTCCACCCCTTCTGGTCACACTGCTGAATTGCCTTCACCTGTGCTCCTGCGGCTGATTCATTGCTTGCCTCAGGTGATCAATCAGAGGCTCAGTCCATGACTCAGTAGTTCCCATACAGTCACCTTTTATTATGAAGCTTCAGCTCTCAAGTCAATTTTTCTGTACATATTGGAACAGCCAATGACAAATTTGGCCTATTTTCAGATCCAGCATCACACTTCTACAAAGCAACCTGCAGGTACCACCTGCCTTTCAACTTAAGACTCCCAGCAGAAGTGAGTTAGTAGAATGATGTCTGTGTGTATTGTAAGTTAGCCTCCCTTTATCTACACTTACTCAATAGCCCTGAAATAGAGGTACTGAAGTAAAAGAAAGATAACCCTGACTTTTAAGGCCTTACCTCAACATCATTGCCAATTTCGCAGATGAGTGTGCTTTGAAAAACAATAAATCAAAAACTACTTTCATGCCCATCTGTAGTACTTGCAATATAAAAATTGCCATGGTAAAATACCTCCCACCATAATAATATCAGAGAAAAACACCAGAAAACAGATCAGTTACCCTATCTTAAGAGCTGAACTTGGCAGACCAGTGTGATATTAATCTCTAATGCCATTTTTAAAGTTCTAAAACATCCTAATGTGAATTGTTGCTGGAAGAAAACCCTTAAATAATAGGGAGGCTTACACCTGTAAAAGCAAACAGTCCCCTCTGACAGCATACAAATTCCTTCCAGAGGGGAAGGACTTTACTTTTGAAATGCGCTTAATCCCAGTTATGAAGGATCGTTATCTTTCAGAGAACTATCAGTTCAAAGAAAGAAAAGGGTATGAAGAAAAAAAGAAAACCAGGCACAGGTCTATTACTTCTTTAAGATGGAAAAACAGTTATTTCATTAAATTTGTGGGTGCTTATGGGTTGTGATACTGCAGGAAAAAAAAGCTAGGAAGAAGCAAATTTATTACTTCTACCACATAGAGAAAAATATCTATTATCAGTTATTATTATCTATTATCAGTTCCTGTGCTCTATTCAGTAATACAGTACTTAATTTGTATGCTTTCTGCTTTAGCACTTAAAAAACTCACATCAGTCTATTGCATTTTTCTTTTTTCTCATGAGAAGTTTCAACAACAGAACTTTCTCCGTTTTCTTGGTCTGAGTTCAATGCTAACAATTCAATCATCTGTTGGTATTGTGAAAGAACATTTGATGTAAGAAGTGTTGCAGTTCCTTTTACATATTATTTTATACATCCTCTACTTTAAACTTTTTTCAAAAAAGGCAAAGAGAACCTTTCAGAGATTATACAAACTGTAAAGACATTAAAACTCAGGAGGTGTACATTTAATTCCTAAGTCACCGTGGGAGCTTTTGTTGTGATTATGACCTACTGAACCTTCGGGCTTTTTCTTCTTTCTTTACAACCATACTCCTCGCAATTTACCTCCAAATTTCTAATTTCTAACCACACTCTACAAGCTTCTGCTCAGATTCTCATCTATTTTTTCCTTAAAACTTCCCCTGACTGTTGCCTGAACATTATGTCTTTATCGCTCATTCTTATCCTTTCTCTTTCTTTCGTGCACAATCACATGTTTATTTTTCTGCCTTAATGTTTTCCTTCTCACACACCCAAGTCATTCCTTTTGAGTCAGTCTCTTTTCTCTTGCCATCTGCAGCAAGCCCCTTTGGCATGTCTTGGGTATCAACACACTTCAGAGAAACAAAAAAAATCATAAAGTAGTCTGCATTTTGAAGGATATTTGCAATATTATATAACTGGTATTTTTAGTAAATTGACACAAAATTAAAAACAATCATAAGCTGCATTTTATAAACTTTGCAGAACAAAGATACTGACACATATTTTAAGACTAAGAATTAGTGGCCAGACTTACTTCTAAATTTTAGAGGTTAGGCTTAAAGAAAATGAAGATCTAATTACACACCTAGGTAATAACCTCAAAAGAAACATAATTCAATGCAAGACGAACAATGTTTCAGGAAAATTCTTTCCTATCTCATCATTAATATAAAGTCATATTATTGCAAGTATAAGTAGATATACATAATTTTTCACTTGATTTTTAGACAGACCAGATCTATTCTTTAGCTTGAGGGTCTATCATATTCTTTGTATGTATATCAGACATTAAGCTTTATTTTTTTCCTCTCATGATCTATTCTAGCTAAGAGGAAAATTTTATTTTCTCTGCCATCTCCTACCCATTCCTATTTCCATTTGATTTCCCATCAGCACTACTCTTGATCTTGCATATACTCCAAGTCCTATAATATCAAGATTTATCTTACAAAGTCTTTCCAATGGGGAAAAAAAAAACAAAAACAAACAAACAAACAAACATATACACATCAAATACATAGAGAAAAATATAGAAACCCGTAAAACAACAGGATAAAATCTCAACCTGCACAAGCCTACATGAGCATATACCCCACTGATTTTGTCAAGAGGATATATTTAATGAAAATCCTATTAGGATATAAGAGGTAAGACTGCACACAAGGCAGAATGCAAATGAAATATTTAGAAAACGTCCCTTCCAACCTCTCAGACCTTACCTCATCAGGTGCACCTGGCACCACCATCACCCCTAAACCTTAATCCAGCACTGATAGAATTTTGTTCAAAACAGCAAACAACATACATAGCACAAGCACAATGCACTGTTCAAAAACTAGTGATGGCAGCTGAAAACTGGTTTTGTTTTCCTCAGATCCATTCTGAGATGTTCTTATGTATAAGGCTCCACAGCACAGCGGGTTTGGGATTTGGATTTTTTGTTGAGGGACACGGTTTAGTGAGTACTATTGGTAATAGGTGGATGGTTGGACTGGATGATCTTAAAGGTCTTTTCCAACCTTGGTGATTCTCTGACTCTGTGATTCAGCTAAGACTTCACTTAAAAAAAACAAAAACAAACAAACGAAAAAAAAACCAACGTGAAAGACAGGATGTGCCATATGAACAACAGCAGAAATTCTTTACTGTGCAGATGACAGAGCACTGGCAAAGATTTCCTAGACAGACTGTGGAGTGTCTTCTTTGGAGATCTCCCAAAGCCACCCGCACATGGGTCTGATCAACCTGCTCTGTGTAATCTAAGTTAGTAGATGACTTCCAGAGATCTCTTCAACTTCAGCCTTTTTGTGACTGATACTCTCTGCAACACTTAAATATATTTCTGATCCTTTTTGATATAAAATGAAAAAGTATATTTTAATTATAATTTTAATTAATTGCAACTCTAATGCCTTTCATCGAGATTTTTATCCAAAAAACTTTAAAAATAGAGTGCATTTTCTTCCTCCGATCCCAAGCTGCATGCCAAAATAACCCATAAAAACAATCTCTGAAAATAAACAAATCATTCAGAAGCAGATTTAACAGTATTAACAACTCCATAACTTAGTCGAAAAGTAGCACTGCAAAAGACTAGATCCAAATACTTTGAGCAAATGATTTTCCAAATAGAAAACCGCTTTATATAAACAGATAATTTGCCAAGGAGTTAAATCAATAACAAACAAGAAATACCAATAAACCACATTTGAACATACAGAAAAGATATATTACATTGTCTCAAGTATGTGATACAAAACTACTAATACATAATTTCTCTCACTGTCCTTGTAGAAGGAGGACAGCTCTGAAATTTTCTTGTATTGGTATTTATATGTACCCACAAATTATAGTAAGAGATTAGAGATCAGCTGTGTAAGCTAATAATCCTTATAGTTGTGCGTAAAATTCATGAAGAAATAAAAAGATTTACATAGGAAAATTAACACTAAAGGACACAGAAAAAGTAAAAGAAAACTAACTCTATCTAGCTGTTCAATGCTGCAGTTCTTAAGGAAATAATTCAAAGTTCAAAAGACAAAATCATACAGATATTAAATATATGTTAGGCTAGGAAAACAACTTTGAGTATAAACAGAGGAAATATAATAGTGTTCTAACTCCCTCTGCTGGACTAGATGCATTGTGTTTATTAATAATACCAATGGTAAAGCATTTCATTTTACAGGATTATTGGTCAGATTGGGCAATTTCTTTCAATGAATTATTAGTTTTTCTGTAAAAGTATTCATGGAAATCTTTTTCTCATGGAATTCTTAAGTCAAACAAACAACAAAAAAACAAAAAGCATCTGTTCAAAGCTTATAGCAAAAAAGCAACGTGAAATTTTCTCCAGAATAGTTCAAGAATTGGTAACACCAGTCCCTGACTGCTGTTTGTACTCTTTCCCATCGAACATATGGGGGTTTTTTGCAACTTGCATTTGCTAATCTGGCAATCAAACTGTGCAAGGACAGACAGTGAAGATGCAAATTACCTTCAGAGGAGATAACAATCTGAAAGGAGTTCTATGATACTTTGTCAACTCTGCTCTTCACTTTAATCCAGACTCACTTTCCTGTGGGTACTTCAAGAATACAGGAAGAGCACAGGTGGAGAAATACCAAAAAAAAAAAAAAAATTAAATAGAGATTTGAAATAATAGTCCAAATCTTAAATCTCTAAGTGTCAAAGAAGCCTTAACTTTCAGTAACAGAGAGCTGGTTACTATTAAACCTCTACTGCCTAAGCAAGAAATCACACACAACCGCATCTAAGCAGAGCAAACTTCAGGAAAAAAAAAACATTTTTGGCAAGTATAACATGGTGTCTTGAATGTTTATTCTCTTCTAGTTTTTATTAAGTTTAAATTCTAAACTAAATTAAAAAAAAATTGAAGGGAAAAATAAGTAAATAATTTAACTGATGCACGGGCCAGAGAACAGACTGGTATGCTAGTGTCATGGCTTTATGATTTTTGGTTTTCAGTATTCCACATCATAACATCATGTAGTGCACTTGGAGTTAAGGTGTTAATGCTCCAATTTCAGGTACCTATCCCTCTAGGTTACTGAAGTCATGGGATTCCCTTCCCTTCCCCTGACTCGGTCTCAGGAACTCTCTCTCTATCTTATTTATTAGTCTCAATTTCAATTTGATTTTATTATATTGTGTAATCTTGCATTCTGATATCATAGTTAGTAAAATAAGTTTTCCTCCATAGACCATTGCCGCTGTTTTTTTTCCTTTCTTCCTATTTTGCGGGATCAGGGGGAGATGCGGGGGTTGGAGCAGGGCAGGGCCCTACTGCCCCCGTCACAGGCGTGGATTGATCTAGTTAACTCCATGACAGCTAGCCAGCAAAAAAGAAAAAGAAAATTTAAAAAAACAAACAAACAATTTTTTTGTCAACTTACAATCTTTCGTAAGGTGAAATCAGATATCTACCAGAAACCAGCAGTGTTACAAAAAGAGTTGAATCATAATTACATTTACATCAGGACTCTGGAACAGATAGCACATTGCCCCTTTTATCACAAGCACAGCCATACATGAAAAGATACAACATTCCTGTCATTCAGGTGTTATTAAGAACATTAATTGTTCAGATGATGTCTTAGAGGGATAGATCTGTATGTATGACAGTGTAATTATGAAATTAAGCCTAAAGGATGTAGATGCTGTCGAAAAGGAAATTATGAGTTCAAGTATATTGAGAGTTTTCTGTCATCTTTGTAAAATTCAGATTAAAGAGGAAAAGAGAAAATAGTAGACAGGTTTAAATAGCAGAAATAAATCACAACAAATAAGAAAGTTACTTTAATTGTACGAAAATCTGCCCACTGACCAGCCTAATATATTTTTCAAAAAATAAAATCATCTGAATTTTAATAAATATGGTCCAGTGATGTTTTAAATATGGGTTTAATTGCTTCACATACATACACTGACTTCAGTTTCACAGCTTCCTCAGAACAACAGAATGCTGACTGTCTGGGCATCATGCTCACAGTAGCCAAAAGCTGGCCACTGCCTAGTGAAAAATCTACCAAGCTAACCGCTGATATTTTTTCCTGAAATGTTTCATCTGGGCAATACTGTCAGGTAGAAATGGAATTTGCACAAGTATTTTCTTGTTGATTTTCTTCACCTCTCCCCACCCACCCCTTGCCCCCCACATTTATGAAATGGTGTGGAACATCAAGAAGAAAGCTGAGGATACAGAATTAACCATAGCAAATTAGTTGCATTAAAGCAGAATTATAGATTTCTTGTTCATTTTTACATTCCAGATTTTTCCTAGAGCTGTGCAGCGCCCAGAAATACTTCCTGCCACAGAAATCTTTCCAGATGTCCTCTCACATTTTGTCCTAATGCATTTTAACCGTTTAGAAAGTAGTAAACTGAATCAAAAGGCTGTTACATCAGAACATTTTACTGACAACAAAAAGGAAATCATTTCATCATCTCTCTATACTCATAAAAGGGCTGAAATTGTCATAATCCATCTTCATCAAAGGAATATTTCTTTCCTTTTCATTCTTCTTTACTCATACTTTTTGTGGTGACATTCCCATCAGCTCTAAGCAGTGAAGAAAAAAAATCTTATCTGTTTCATAAGTAACAATCTACTCTCTGTGGAAGGATACTTGACCATGAAAGTCTTATCCGTAAAAGAGTAAAACAATTAAGAATATGGTAAACTATTAGGAAATGAACTTCTGCCAGAAGCTGAAGCCTGACATTTACAGACAGAGCTTCACTGTGCAACGAAATCTTGTTCAGGCCTCAGAAATTTGATGTCCAAATCTCTTTGGTTTCTTCACATGATTTATTGCTGTGTTGCAAAGTACAACTGGCTGGATGCAAACAACACCAAAGACCTAATTAAAATGCTCCTGCAGACCCAAGAGAATGAGCAACTGATCTCCTTTTGGTAATACAGCTACAGAAAACAGCATGCAAGTCCAAAGCTACACAAGGCATGGTGGGTCCAAGCTGAACAACATCACTAAAGACTCTTTATTAGCATCACAGAGTTATCTAGATCAATCTGTACCCGTGAAATGGGGCAGGAGGCCGGTAGGACCCCCGGCCCAAAAATGGGAAGGAAAAAGGGGAAGGGTAGAGAGATACAAGATGGCCCAAAAACAGAGCAGCAGCAACAATCTAAGGAGGAAACTAAATTTAAATATGATATTGGAATGCAAAATAACAGTACAGTACAATATAATTGGAATTGAGGCAAATAAATCAAGTACAATGAGAGAGAGCATCCGAAACTGAAAGCCTTACTTTGAAATGAGGGCATAACAGCTGGGGAGAACACTCACACAGGCAGCGAGAAAGAGATCTGTGAGTTCTTCCTGTGACTTATCTTCCTCTCTGAACATGAAGTTTGTTGGGATATGTAGTTCTTTTTTGTCTTCTGAGGACCAGGTATCCGGAAGGTTGCCATTCCATGGAATTGGAGTATTAACTCTTTAATTCCCCATGCTTTACACGATGTTATGATGTGGAATACTGATAACAAAATTATAAAACCAGGACAATTCGCTTCACATATATTTTTTTTCTCTTCATTATTATTTCCTCTTCCTTTTCTGTCTTAATAAAATGTCTTAATCTCAGTCACTGAATTTCACCTTTTTTTCAGATTCTACTTGTTATCCCTCTGAGGAGTGAGTCAACAACTGCATGGTGCTTCACTGCCTGCTGAGTTAAACCACAATGATCAACTTTCATAAGCATGACTATAATAACACGTAAAATACAGTAATAATTCCATAAAAGCTATGCAAGTGTCAGAACTGTACAAGGTTAAAAACTATTTGTCTTAAATATGAATGGTTGCCTTAATACAGTCCATTTTATTATTTTCCATCTTAGCATTAGTAAAGAGCCAGAATAAGATATAAGCAAACTCATGCCAGTAGCTATTTTCATTACAAAAGCTGTTCCTATGAACCTCCTAAAATTTGGGCTATTTGCTGCAGTAGTATGAAAAATATAGCTGTGTGACCCATTGAAGCATCTGATGTTGGTTTATTCTTCGGCCAGTGAACAGAGCCACCAAACATTTGTCACTGTCACTGCTATATTTTATTTAAGACTAAGAGAGCAAAGGAACAGACTATGAAGGTTGTCTCTGAACTTTCTATGCCAAACACAAGCAGCATAAACTAGCCATACAAAGCAGAAGAGCAAACAAATCTTTGACTGTGCAGCATAGACTAGAAGACAAGGGAAGTGAAAACTATTGAGGGGTACAGTTATTTGAAATTCCAGATTAAATCCTAATACTACTGGCTAGCTCCAAAAGTAAGACTTTCTACAACATCCTTCTCTCCAAATTGGAAAGATAATAATTCAATGGTGGATTGCTTGACGTACAAAGAACTGGCTGCCGGATCAAATCCAGAGAATGGTGGTCAATGATTCAATGTTTGGATGGAGAACAGTGACAGGTGGTGTCCCCCGGGGTCAGTGCCAGGACTGATATACTAAAATCTTCATCAATTACACTGGCAGTGGAGTAAAGAGCACCCAGGCAAGTTTGTGAATGACACCAAGCTGTAGCTGTGGGGTGCAGATGACACAACCGAAGGATAGGATGCTAACAAGAGGGACCTAGACAGGCTTGAACAGTGGGTCCAGGAGAACTTCATGAGGTTTCAACAAACCCAAGAGCGGGGCATTACAGCAACCCCCACTACCTATACAAGCTGGGAGACAAAAGGATTTGGCACAGCCCTGCCAAAAAGGACTTGGGAGTGCTGGTGGATGGCCAGACATGTGCCAGCAATGTGTTCTTGCACCAACTGTATCATTGGCTGCATTAAAAGTAGCATGACCAGCAGGTCAAGGGAGGTGAACCTGCCCCTCTACTCTGCACTCCTGAGGCCTCACCTGGAGTACTGTATTCAGATGTGAAGTTTTCAGTACAATAGAGAAATGGACTTATTGGAGTGCATCCAGAGGAGGGCCACATTGAATCAAAGGAATAAAAATGAAGATGTCCTTCTCAAAAACTGTGAAAGAAGGCGTAACAGACCAGAGAGAAACAATATAGGCCTATCAGTGGCAAGAAATAGCACAAAAATCTGAATTCTATCGCTCAGAACAGATGGAGCATGCAGCCATCCACAAAACAGAACATAATCCTACTCAAATATAGTAAGCAAATCTTCCAACTCCAGTCATGGATCAATGGAAAACTAAATGGAATTCAGAAGGTCAAAAAGTTAGTGAGTTTGTAACATTTGGAAAGAAAATGATTTCCTGGCACCAGCTGAAAGAATTATAAACTCTAGGAAAAAAAACCAAGTTTGTTAGCATGCACCCAGAACATTGCCTAGAACACACTGATTTTAGTCAGGATTTAGTTAGATTAGTTGGATTTTCTTTTACATATAAACATTGAAATATTAAGAGATTATTTGAAGAAATTAAGAAAAAAAATAAGAGAAAAACAAACCCTGAACAAAGTAGATTAGGCTACCGAACTGTGTGCTAGCATATTGATCAACATCTACAGCTCTCTGTGCAAGACTGTTACATTTTGTATCACTGGGTATGTTTGATTTGGCTTTTGGGGGTTTTTGTTTTGTTTTGTTGGGTTACTTTTTTTTTTAATCACAATATTAAAGAGGATGACAGAAACATGACTCATGGTAAGAGTCTTTGGATCAAATGAATTTTTTTTATATACCTTAGGAAGATATGCCAAACTTCCTGTCTCTGTTGGTTTTGATCTCCACTGAATCTAGCAAGTTCCACTGTTGCATTCAAAGATTTTTCAAATGCTCTTGTATATTAGATGCATATTTCAATGCTTCCAACAGCAAGAGAAAAATTCTTCACATCTTCTTTCTGCAGAAATACCACAATTACTGTAGGAAAGAGAGCTTTGTTGTAATCATGGATGTTATTTTGGCTGTTATTATCTGACCTTACTGTCAAACAGTAAATAAAGCAACTGCTCTTTTTGTAGAAAGATGTGGTAATTATTGCAAAGCCCTTTCCAGTAATGCTAACATGAATAATGGCAAAGGTAGTAAAAACCTAACTGAAAGCAATTACAACAAATAGAACTTTTTGTTAATTTATTGATGTCTCTGTAAGACAACAGCACTATGACTTATATAATTACAAAATAGCACTCATTTCTGGAAATATTCTTAAATGTAAGTCTTACAAGCTAAAAGTACAACAAACACTTTCCAACTCATTATCATTCACTTACTGTTATTCAAATAGTACTTGCTTCCTATAGACAAGGATGACGTAGTGGCAAAGACCATTATTTCCAGTCATATCTCCAAAGACAGACGTTTACTATTTTTATTTTGACTTATCTGCAAGAGCATAAGTGTCTTTAAGTATTAAGGAAATAGTTGATCTTGTTGAGCGAAGACAACAGGTATTCAGTAAAGATAAAAGACTTAAGTTTTGAAGGAAGGTTTTGGGCAGAGAAGCCAGTGGTAGAAGACCTTTTTCTCTAAAGCGCCAGAATTGCTTGAGGTTATTCATCACTTCTGCTTGATCCATGAATTGTCAAAGATCCTGTTCATTCCCATCTCAGAGAACTACAAAATATCTTTTGTCCTACCCTTGTTAATCAAACACTGTGCAGCAGTTTATTTACTAAAATTTCAGATGGCAGACAAACTACTCACATAAACTATTCAGTCAGTACATTTACAGACAGACATCTGCTAAGCGTAATAACAGTAATTATTATCAACGTAAATTCTATCAGCTATCTACAAACACAAATGCCTAAAATTTAAGGCTACCTCATTAACAAAATGAATAGCTGTCTAAAAGGTCTTTAAATACTTTACTACAGCCAGTGGTTACAATTTAGTACATAACAGGTTTTTCACCTTTCACACAAATGTTGTCATCTTGCATTTCAGAATGCCAATATAAACCTTCTATTACTACTAGAGACAGTTATAAATCAGAACTCTTTTTTCTGGGGTTTAAAGGCAAGCTTTATGTGTCTTTCTCAATTTACACCATCTAAATGACTTGCTTAAATGTTTAGAGGGAAAAAAACTCTAAATCAGGTTTCACTTCTTTATTATGATTCATTTCATTACACACACAAATCCTTCACATGACCTAACAAATGATTCACAATAAACATTCAATTATTCAAAATTTTAGTACTATTTTCTTCATCTACAAAACATACTGTTTACTTCCTGAAAATATATTTCATGTTTAGAACAGAATATTCTGCTTACCCACTTAATACTTCACATATCTTTAACATTCATTGCTTTGGTAAAGCTGGGAGTTCTCAAAAACCTAAAACTACTCAATCGGGGAGTACAGGAGCTGATCTCTTCACTCTGGTGACAGTAACACGACCTGAGGGAGTAGCATGGAACTGCACTGGGGAGGGTCTTACTGGATGTTAGGAAAAGGTTTGGAACAGAGGACAGTGGGGCCCTGGAGTAGGCTCCCCAGGGAAGTAAGTAGTCACTGTACTGAGCTTGCCAGAGTTCAAGAAGCATTAGACAACACTGAGTCATATGATCTGATTTTCAGGTGGTTCTGTGTGTAGCCAGGAGTTGGACTCAATGATCCTTATGAGTTCCTGTCAACTTGGGATATTCTATGACTGGAAATGAAAAACATCCTACAATACTTTTGTCTTCATTACTTCAGCTGCATCACAAAGCAAGATCTACTTCACAGTAAGCATGAAGACCATTATACAAAATGGCAAGTAAAACAGCTTAGACATCCTTTGGCTGCACAATGAAGCTAAAAATTCCCATAGCAATCACAAGACTTATAATGGTTGTAGTTGCTATAAACACTCAGTGATTTAGGAGAGCTGCCTAAAAATATTGTCTAACTTACAGAGGGGATTTGAATGCCTGCCTTCACCCCAAGCAAACATCCAGACCACTGAACTGTTTGAAGTGGGAATGAAAAAAAGATCATCATTATCATCTCCAAGTTTGTCTTTTAAAGTGCATTAAGAGCATTCAAACCTAAAAAAGAGCTCTGTAAATTAAAGCAGCTAAGATTCCTAGGATTAAAAACAAAAATCCTTGTCTATTTCAAAAGATCAAAAAAAAATTTAAATATGGCTTTTCAATAAATTCCTCAATAAATTATCAGCTACAAAACATTACTTTTCAGCACACAGTACTTACCTATACATTTACACAAGTGACATACAAGAGCCTGAATATAATACTCATAAAGATCTGCAAAAACAGAGGAGAGCCACTGTCGCTGGAATGCACCACCTCACTGTGCTCACATCACTGTTTGGTCTCCTTAAGTGTACAACAAGCATCAGTGAATGTCAATAGGTGCAATTTTTTTCTGCATAGAAAAATTCAGTTACATATCTTTGCTTCATTTGCACTTCCATGTCAGACACCGTTTTGTCAGGCTGCCCCTCAGCTGCCATCTGTCAGACAGCAATGTAATGGAATGCAATACTGGTAAGGAAAGGTCAGCCTCTACTGCCATACCACCAACATCCACCTTTGACACCACAGGCCATGATAATGAAATAGGAGGCATTACTTTTGGAGCAACCGTAGTACATTTCAGAAACAAGAAAAACAGGCAAGCATCAAATAAAGACTAAGGCTACTCAAAGTGGAAAAAGGAACAGAAATAAATGGATTTTTTTAATAAGGCCAAAGATGAATTTTGAGCTTTATTCTTGAGTAACTGATACTGGAAAATATTATACTGTATTTGGACTCCAATATACAAGGTGCATCAGACCCTTAATTAGCATGGTCTGTTAGTGGCAAAAACAAAAGTCCACTGTTTTATTACACAGAGCAGACATTTGCTGCAGCACTGTGCGTGGCTGCAACATGCTCTCACACAGTTTGCTTTTTCATATTCAGATACTATTTATCTGTCCTTCGAAGATTATTTAATTCATCATCCCACATTCACAGTTTTACCAACACTTCAGCAAAGCATGTTCTCTCAGTTGATCTATGTGTTGTTGCTGTATCAGTGCATTTTTTACGCATAATCCATTTCTTAGGGACAAGAGAATGTTGTACTTTTTTTTTTGTATTAATCTCCAAGACCATTGTAAGCCTATCCAACTGCATCCTAAGCAGTTTTTACATACCTCGAAGACAACTATAAATTTGTCATGGTGTTAATACCACTGCATTTCTTTAACTGACTTGTTCCAGAAAGTGAGAAGAATGTTGCAACACTAGTGAATAGCTCCAGAACTTACAATTACTTTATGCATATCTGTGGTCTAGCTATTATTTAGAATTCAGTTCTTCTTTTTGATGCCCAAGCTTAACTCTAATTAAGCATTAAACTGAGGCTTAAGATGATCACTTTCTTAGGTTACCCAACAAGTGACAAGTATGTGAGTGTCACAGTTCTTTACTATAGAAACAAAAAAGTTAATATAATCTTCCAAATTTTCTCCAAATTCTAACTTGCGTGAAAGAATGCATGAATGTATGTGCACACGCACAAACAAAAAAACATCTTAAGATTCCAAAAAAAGATTATTTTTGTGTTCTTAATTTAACACTTCATGTACCAATCAGGAAAGCAATTATGAAATAATTTCATCCACTCCACAATTTCCCAGAGACAGAATCAAGTACATCCGAACTCCCCAGACTTTGTCAGGAGATCAGAGCACATACTTAGAAATTGAATCAAACAGACAACTTAAGAATCGTGCATTAAAATAATTTGCACACTGACTTTGCACAGTCACTCAGACTTCTACTACTTCTGGCATATACGAAAGAAGTTAAAGTGCATAAAAGCAAAAATTTAAGATTGAGGGAATTCTCAGTCAAGTAGGAAAGTTTCTCCAAACATTTTAGGTAGACATATTTCAAGCCTGAAGATTTGTCTGAAGTCCTAGCACTTTACAACAAACTCTACCTCATCCCTACATTTATTTATTTATTCTTTAAACACACACATCTCTGTCCTCATCTCAGTTTTTCATATCCCAAATCAAACAAATAGGCAGAGAAGTTATTGGAACAAAAAGGGAACCTCCCTCTCAAGTAAAACTGCAAGAAAAAACGTATACTACACATTTGTTGCACTCTGTTACACAGCACACGTTAGCTGTATGGGTTGTAACTTAGAAGTCTTCAACAGCATTATGACTAGTCAGTGCACTCAAACTGAGATTAAAAAAAAAAAAAAAAAGCATGCATATGCCTCCACTTCACTAAGACAAAGAAACCAATAAAGAGCACAGCCAGCTGAGACAGAGCCAGTCAAGATAATAGTAGTGTATTGGTAGGTAAGATTTTTCTTTAGTTCAGGATCTTTCTCTGTAGAAGTAAGTACCAAAGAAATTCTCACAAGCAAGGCTTAAACTGCTTGAAATACCACCTTATCTATCAGTTATCAAACACTAGGAAGGGAACCTGGGGCAATTTGAGAACAAACTCAAGAACAATCTTCTCATGTTTCTGTACAGACAATTTCTACAAGGATTAGTCTTCATTAGTAACTATCAGAAAAAAAAAAAAAAAAAAACAGGAAGAATCCACATCTAAACTACATTTCACCTTAAGGAACCAACTTGTAGTCATGCTGCTTCTCATACTATTTTCTCCCTCAAAAAGCTAATCTCTCAGCTCAGATGATCCAACGTGTTTCCCTTGAACTCAGGCCATGACAGTAAGAAAAAGACAGTAAAATTTAAGTTGCTCCACTGAAAGGATTTTACTTCTCTGATCAGTGATTGAGAAGTGACTCTTCACAAAGACAGCATTTATGAAAGTAAATGAGAGACATTTAGGACTGGAAAGACATAAAAAAGCGTCATCTTACCACAGGCTTCTTAACATTCTGGAAGGAAATGGATAGTTTCAATGACAGATTGAAAGTAGTGAGAGTGAGATCAAAGTTATCTTTTACCAAAAGAAGGAACTGCAGAGAGAACAAGGCTCTGCAGTGTACAGGGCAATGGGACCAAGTCAGGCAGCTCACATGTGAATTAAATGAACAAAGGTGTGATCTAATTAAGCCTACTCCCTTTTTTTTTTTCCATTCTTTCTCTATAGTCAGAGTAAAAAATTAGCCATTCTTTTGCTTGCTTTGAAAATAAAGCTAGGAACGTACAGTAGTTTGTGAAGTTTGGTAGTAAGCAGTTTACTAGATTTATACACGTGCCAAGATCACTTTAGGCTAGTAATCTGCACATTTGCTGGCTCATGGAATTTGCGGTTGCACAGCTACTCTTCCTATCTTGTAATGGGATCTGCACAGCAGACTCTTCTGCAAAGCATCTAAAAAAAAAAGTTAATTTCTATGTAAGCAGATCTTTTTACTGGAATAGGCCTCATAGTCATAAACTGAAAAGTAAAAAGCATCTGTAAGTAAAGGACATTGGACATTCACAGAAAAATATACAGAAAAGGAGGAGAAACAAAATTTAACTGTTTCATTAAATATACTTCTGGCTACATTTAATGATTTACAGTTTCACAAAACTGTCATCAGATTCATGGAGTAACACCCTCCTAGAAATTACTTGCGAGTTTTGCCTGAAAAACCAGAAGATATTTATTTTAGGAAAAACAGAAACAAACAAACAAACTTCATTATGTGTTTAAAATTCATCTAAAATGGAGAACAGTTTGTTTCTTCAAAGAGCTGGAAAACAAATCAGCTCCAAATTATTAGTGCCAGCATTCACACACTAACATTATTAGGGATACCACTGCCAAACATTTTACATATTTCATAAAATTCATATGACAAATGAAACACACCAGATGAAATTACACTAGATTAAGGATCACAGCTGACAGTTATTTACTTAAACATTTTTCAAAAGAGCAAGACTTTAATGACCTCTCAGCAAGTACTTAATGGTTTGGTGGCACACAGTATCAACCATTACAAATGTTTAGGAAAGTTATTGCACAGCAAAATTTTTAAAGATGGCTATAATAATAGAAGCACAGATGTCACAGGGAAGAATACTGTAGATTCATACAAACACCAGAAAAAAATAGAAAATATATTAAAATAATCAAGGCTTAAAAGCTGTGTTACTAAAAGGCATCGCTTGGACTTACATGAGTGCAAAACAAAATTGATTTTTGGGTATCTCTGTTCTCTTTGTTTGTTACTAGTGAAGAAGAAAGAAAAATAAGTGGAAAACTGTGCCATTTCCCTAATAAAAGGAGAAAAAAAGAGATGTCTTTCTGAGATTCAGTACCAGAAAGGGTCTTGAACAGATCAATTAATTCAACAGAACAGAACCAATGCACACTATGAAACTAAAGATAATTCAAAGGTCTGCTGGAGTCAGTGTAAAAACTTTAGCATGGAAGACACAAATCTATTTTCTGGAGGACAAGTCACTGTTTAGTTTGATGTTGATGTTACTAACATGAATGGTCTTGACCATGTGACTTATTGTTATGTATTGTTCCCCCGTCTCTTCCTCAAACGGGTGCACTTTTACACTGAGTAGACACTAAATAAAATAGACTACCTTGCACAGACTAGACCTACAACAACTCTGAAATATTTTAATGCATATTTTATTTCCATCTGATTTCCAGCAATAATTCATTACTAACATGGAAAATCTCCATATCCCACTACTGATTGCAACATGCTGGCATTTACTGGAAACTCTTTTAGCATATCTGAAAAGTTGCTGGTGCCTTCCTGCAACAGCAACAGAGGATCACATCCACTGCTGCAGATTTTTATGAGTGGAGCATGCAGAGTCTTGTTCATCACTAGTGAAAATGCATAACTAATAACGGTGACCATGTTGAAAAATCGTTTTTTTTTTTTTTTTTTTTTTTTTTTTAAAGCTGAGAATTTATCAAATAATATTACTGTGCTCCTTGAATCTGTCATCATTTCTGGGGAAATAAATAGGAGGCATTACTTCTGGGTCAAGGTAGGTGCTTTGAGTGCAACCTTACTGAGATGCCTCTTGCTCCTTGCTTCCTAATGTTATGCATTTTTCATAAGAAGAAGTATTTTTAAATGACCACCCACCAGCCAAAACCATTTATCATCTTTTTATGAAAACGTTGCCTTTAAAAATTAAGTTAAAAGATTATAACTATTTTACAGTGAAGCCCTAAGAACAGTTAGCGTCTTCCTAAAGAAGAATATACAGATATATTTATTAAACACCTGACAGGCATTTTCTCAGAGATTTTTCTCTGCACAAGGGTAGTAATTAGATATCACTTTTAAAAAGTATTTTAAATACAAATATATATTCCAGTAGATTAACCTTAATATACTTCATTCTGATGCAAAAACCATAATGAGTATCTAGAGGTTCATAATTTGCTCCGACGCATAAAATTGTGAAAGTAGTATGTCACAAATATGATTTCATAAAGAAAAAGAGCAGCTGCCATAGTTAGGATCTTGGCAAATGACATATAAAGAAAGAATTTATCCTAGTTATGTATCATCCGCACTCTTATCTTTATATACATGTGCACATGGAAAATCTTACTTTCATCCATTACTAAGAGGGAATATTAATCCATGAGAGCTGGGAATTTTCAACTTACTTATCAGTTTTATCAACCCAAAATAAATTCATCTTTAATTGGTAAAGCTTTTAAGTGTTTCAACTTACCTCATTTTCTGAAGCTCTAAGCTATCAGTGCTGCCATTTGTAAGAGTTACTTGTAATCTGCAAGCCTACTAAATAAATAGATATTTTATAATAACTTGTGAATCTATACAGAATCGGATACAAAATGTGGAAAATTCTCAATTTCTTTCATTTTGAGACAGACAGAAAAGCCCACATGAAAGAAGATCAAATTGCATTACTAGATTAAAATTTACTTGAATACTTGTTTATCTGGAATTTATTCATAAATGTTGAGATATTTTATATTAGCAGAATATTATAATTTCATTCAAGTTTTTATGTGAGGGTATTCTGTATTACCACAAAGATAAATCCCCAAAATAGAGTTTTAAGTAATATTTGGCTTTATTATTAAAGCTGACTGGCAATAAATGATGATGTGTAGGAAATTTACATTAAGGATCACAGAATCACAGAATTGTAGGGGTTGGAAGAGACCCTCAGAGATCAAGTCCAACCCCCTGCAAAGCAGACTCCCTACAGCAGGCTGTGCAGGTAGGCATCCAGGGTGGCCTTGAATATCTCCAGAGAAGGAGACTCCACATCCGTGGGCAGCCTGTTCCAATGCTCTGTCACCTTCACCGTAAATTTATTTCACATATTGGTGCAAAACTTCCTACGCTCCAGTTTATGGCTATTTGCCCTTGACCTGTCCCCACAGTCCACTGGAAAGAGGATGGCCATGTCCCTTTCTCTCCTATATTTTAAATATTTATAAACATTAATAGGATGCCCTCTCAGCCTTCTTTTCTCAAGGCTGAACAGACACAAGTCACCCAGCCTTTCTTCACAGGAGAGATGCTCCAGGCCCTTTATCTCTGTGACCCTCTGCTAGATTTTTTCCAGGAAATCCCTGTCTTTTTTGTATGGAAGTGCCCAGAAGTGGATACAGTACTCCAGTGAGGCCTGACTAGGGCAGAGTAGAGGGAGATGATCACTTCCTTTGACCTGCTGGCCACACTTCTTTTAATGCACCCCAGAATCTACTAAAAGATCTACTGAAAAAATTAATAACATTGACAAAGTTCCTAAAAAGCACACTTGGTTTCTCTTAAAACATCTATCTACCAAAAATAAATAAATAAATAATATTTAGAAAGAAATGGCTTCTTCCGATAGCTTTTAAACTGCTCCAAATCAGAAGCTATCAGGACAAGATAATCTCTCTGGTTTTACACAGTCTACCAGATGTTAGATAAAGTAGGTGCAAATTACATGCTGAATTATGAGTTCAGGATCTCCACTTGGTTCACATGATTTCATTAGAAAAAATAAAAAGGTAAATGCAAAGATCAGTCTAGTTATGTGTGTAGGAACACAAAAACCTGCCCTATATGCAAAAAAAAGAGGTGCTGTCTCTTTTCCCTGTGTTGACAACCTTTGACTCAGCTCCCACAGCACTGTACCACAAAGGGATACTCTTTGCTTTCCACCATTATTCTTTATACTCAATAATTATGCAAAGTTTGACAGAAAAATAAACAAATAAATAAAAGGGGTCTCTTGTTACAAAACACAGAGTATTAGAAAATTTGCAAGCTATCTCTGAATCATGACCCAAGACACCAATGGGGCCCTATGAAAAAGATACAAGATAACATTCCAAGAGATTAATCAGCTTCAGAAATATGAAAAAAAAAAAAAACCACCACAGACAACTCAGTGGTACAGAAGTGAACAAGCCTGGGCCAGGACCTTGTTGCAATACTTAGACACAACAAACTGCTACATCCATTTGCTATCAAGACTTTCATAAAAATCACAGTACCTACCAGCAATAGCCTAATCAGTATCATCGTCTCCAAAGTGGAATGGATCTGCTGCTTCCTTGCAACACTGAATCACTGAAAAAAAAAAAATTTTTTTAGATATCTGCTGTTGGGTTGATGCCAAAAGGCATAGAATTGCATAGTGAGAACATGCTTCAATTAAAAATATGCTAAAGGAAAGTAAAACATCTTTATCCACTACAAACATACAGGTACTTCAGACAAAATGGAAAAATGTATTAAAAAAATCTTTTAAGCTACAGTCTCTTTAATCTTCTTCCTGCTCAAACTGTGAATATAAAATGAAGCAAATTATTCATCCATGATTCTCTGTATCAGATTTGTTACTTCTTTTTTTCTCATATTGTTTTTCCTTTATCCTTTTTACCAGAATTTTGATGAGTGACTTCTACAAGGGAAAACACATACAAAGGCATTAGGGAGGGAATAGAGTAAGAAGTAAATTAGGAAAAAGGGGTGGCAGCTAGACATCCCAAGCATGATCAGGGCTCAGTTGTACATTTTGTAAACATAAAATAAGGGGTAGCCTTGAAAACTGTGTATTGCATAAAGACAAATAGATTAAAGGTGACAGAAAACAAATATTGCCATAGTATTACAAATAAGAAATAAACATGAAGTCACACCAGAATACTGCATTGAAGTTAAAATACAACCCTGAATCCCCAGAGTCTGTCCCAGTGGTTCCACATAAAATAGAATATTCAAATAAACACCAGGAGAAATACGTTTTTTGTTCAGTGGAAAGAAATCTCTTTTTAGGATTTGACAGTTTTGTTTAAATATGTTTGTATTATCATGCAGCTCACAGATTGGCATGGCATCTTTTATGAAGAATACACTTTTACAAAACAGTATATTTTGCCAGAGGTGGCATAAAATTCTCTCCTCGATCACAGGCAAGGCAAATTTTAAGTAATACAGTCCACACTGACTCTTCAGAAATATGTCAATGTTGAGATCATTTAACAAAAACCACAAAAACATAAATACATGCCTTAAATTAGATGTATATGATTAGATATTGATCATGTAGCCTTCATGTACATAATGCATTCTCCCATTTTCATTTAAATAACCCTACACCAGCATCAGATAATCAGCATACCTTCAGTAAATGTTTCGTCTCTTCCCTCAATCACAGCATTTTCTGAGGCTAACTCCACATTTTTTTTTCACAAAGCAATGCAATGTAAATATTACAGATGGCATAGGATTGCTTTCCCTTCTTCTTTAAGAGCTCTTTATCTTCTTTGTATTTCTCTATTCCAGTAGCCTAATCATTTTTCAGCAGAAATTGGGATGACTGGATTATCCGGTAAAACAATATGAAAAATAAATCCATGTAAGTGACTTAGGAGTGTAAGAACTGCTGGGCCACAAGAATTATGCTAATAAGAATGATATTAAAAATGTAACATTTTCATGGTCTGATTACTTATGTCAAATGTGGCATCCCACTTTACATATAGCTCAACATCCCACATTACATACAGCTCAATATCTGAAATGCACTGATTAGACAATTAGTGTGAGTAAGTGACAGTCTTCAACACAAGTGTGTACTCAGTAACTCCAATTAGCAAAAATCAAGTGTGTAGCAGCTGGGTATCTTGTAGATGAGAGAGAATGTGCATTCTTTGGTGCTGATGGCAGACTAGAGTTCATTACGTACACAAACCAGCACCAAAAATATCTCAAGTTTCTACTGTTTTGATAAAAACAGAAAAAGTATGGCACATACATATATATATACATATGTATGTATGTAAGAATGGAAATAATGATTACATGCATGTTGATACTAATGTCTTTGAGGCATAGATTTATATGGTTATTTTGATGTAAGTTAAGTCTTTCCTTCTACATCAAAACACAAAGTGTTGTATCACATTTCAGTATAACAACACAGAGGAATGTGAGGATTAACAGTAGATTTATCACAGTGATTCGTAAAGAATTCTGTCCTCCTTACTCCATGCCAGTTTTTACTAGTGCTTTACTGCTATTTAGTGCCTGATTCTCTCCAATGCCTCCTAAGTCAGGAAATGGTTCACACACAGCAGCTAGAAGTGCTGGCATGCCACCTTCCCAGCAACTCCTCCTCTAGAGACCCAACATTTCTTGCATTCAGCACACAGGTACAGCCCAGCAGGAGAGGATGCTTCTCTTCTTTGTGGACATCAGAGTTCCCTCTCTCTCAGTGACTGAATTTACTTCAGGAAATATGAACTGTTATTTGCTGCAGACTTTCTCCAAAAAGCTTTTTTTTTTTAGCCCTTCAGTTAACAATGTGTTGTTATAAGACTTATGAGCATCATCAACACAAACAGAAGAAACAAAAATTCCAAGGAAAGTAACTTATCATAAAGTAAATAATCTTCCATTAAATCACAATTTCCTGCTAGAAATAAAATATTAATTAAAAAAAAGAACAAACAAAAAAAAAACCAGTTGAAAGCCAGAACATTGTGTATCAAAATATACAGAAAAAAATATATTCCAATTAGTAGACTATCTTTTGAAAACTGAAGAGCTGTTACAATAATCCTAATAAGGAGAAATAGCATTCTTTTTTGCACTTTACGAAATGTCAAAATGTGAGTATAAATTTTCATCTTATTAGGAAACTGTTCCATATAATATAACATCCTCTCAAAGTTAATTCTTGGTCTGTATCTCACACAGTATGAGGTACGAAAAGGACACTGAGTTTTCAGATTAGATTGTCAATGGCTAAGAATCAATATGAAAATTAGAAAGTCTATTTGCTTAACCAATCCACATTCTTTTTCCTGTTTTCAAGACAACCAATGCTCTAAATTGGATTTTGTTTAAATTAGGTCTATAAAATTGGATTTTAAGGAAACCTGAAAAGACAAAACTTAATTGGCTTAGGCATCTTTTCAGATGCATAAAACCACATCACTATTTCCTGAAATAAGAAATGTTAGACGCACAGTTTTGTATTGTGCTATCACTTAAAGTGTAAGCTAATTGAATAACGTGACGCATTTAACAATTACTGCATTTTAAGCTGACAGCAGTACAAACTAAACAATATTTCAACATTCATAATAAGTAGATTCACAGTTCATAGCATTTTTCCAGTGTTCTAAATCAGAAAGGTTAAAATAGCCCAAAATCAATCATAATTCATGAAACTAGTGAGAAACTAGGGAGCGCCCTATTAAAGCCAGCAGAAAAGTAAAGTATAACACTAAGACACAAAGAGCAATGCAGTCCTAGCAAAAGCAAAGACAAAAACAAAAAGAGGTTCTTCATCTGTCTATAGCATCTTAGGAAGACCCAAGAGATCACTGAAGAAGAATGACTGAGAACTCCAGAGTAACATGAAATAAAACCATTAAAGTGGTAATATATAAACAACAGAAAATAAAAGCAAAGAGAATACACTGGTTCCTGAATATTTCTTAATTATGCATCTAGTGATTTCATCTAAATGGTCCTGACACTGTAGAATAGCAGAGTTTATGAAGTTCTCAAACCACGTAAATTGAAAGATAATGTTTTTACTACTGCTTGCTGGATGTAATTGGTACCTGAAGGCAAAACGGCCATACTGTGATTCTGGGTTGAAATAGAAAATTCGTCTTTGTCTCACTCTCTTGCCTTTGATGAGTCACTCCAAGGATGTCACTGATGAGGTACATAAAATAGAGTCTATCAAACTCATCTTTGTCCTTCACAGATTTGTCATCAACACAAATATAAAACTGAAAATCATAATACTATACAAATTTGATTATTAATAATAATATTTCAAAATCATAAAGATAACCTGTAAACTTCTTGCAGATGTTTGAGTCTTTCTACAAATATTCTATTCATGGAGACTCCCTTCTTTCCATGCAAGGTGTCATCTCCCTGCTCAATATACATTCAGTACATTAAGCGGACCTAAACACACAATATTATAACTGTGATTAGTGTTCTAAATAAACATTCACCAGAAAAATATGGTACATAAAACAGCTAAGAAAGGTATACGTATAACTGGAATTCCTCAGCTGTTCATTATGTGGTGAAAATATGGAGGATGGTACAAGGGGGAGGTTTCTTACCTGACTGTAGAAAACAGCACAATGTGATTAATACCGAATACTTTCAATAGTAATACCCATATGCAAATATATTAAAAGTAGGATCCTAGCTCCTAGCTCACTTGATCTCCCAGTCATTCTTTTATTCTTTTTTCCTCTAAAGTAGAGCTTTGTGAAAAATTTTGGGATCTCCAAAAGCTCCAATTGTACATTTGGACACCCTCAAGCAAAAACTTTTCATACTCCCATGTGTCCAAGTTAGTCAGTAATGTTTTTCTGGTTGATATAATTTTGTACATAAAACAGAGCAGGTATGACATGACCTCTCCAGTGAAAAACAGACAACAAACGCTCACCAGACACAGCCACTAACTGATGGTTAGACTATGCTAAACATCAGGTCTCCTCATAAACAATACAGAGCAAGCACTCAAATTTAGTTCTGCCTTCAAAAAGATGAACACTAAAATTTTATTATTTCAAGGCACATATTTTTTTCCCATAGCTTATTTTTGAGTCACATTTTCTAATTTCAACACTTTCCTTTTTTTTTTGTGTGTGTGTGTGTGTGTGTGTGTGTGTGTGTGTGTGTGTGTATCTAAATTTATTACTTCTCTTAAAGAGTCTAGTAGCTAAATGTTCTTGAAAGTTAAACACAATCATACAATATACAGTAAGCTCTAATGCCTATGATTTCCAAAAAATGCCTACTGGGTGTCTGAGTTAAAGACTCATTCCCCTTCTATTCCTTGCAGAATGTCCATGTAGCAAGAATGGCTTAAATTCTTTTCCCAAGTAGCGTATTCAAGAAAATCATAGATTCGTAGAACAGTTTGGGTTGGAAGGGACTTTAAAGATCACAGAAACACGGGAGTTGGAAAGGAACTTCAGAGATCATTGAGTCCAAACTCCCTGCTAAAGCAGATTCCCAATAGGTTGCACAGGTAGGCATCCAGACAAGTCTTGAATACCTCTATAGAAGGAGTCTCCACAACCCCAATGGGCAACTTTTTTAGTGCTCCATCACCCTTACTGTAAAGAAGTTCTTCAACATGTTAGAAGAAGAGCCCAGCCTCATCCATTTGCCTCCTACCTCCCTTTAGGTGTTTATAAACATCTCATCTCAGGCTGAACAGACTCAGATTACTCACCCTTTCCTCATATGGGAGATGTTCCAGGCCCTTTATTGTCTTTGCGGTCCTCTGCTGGACAGCATTTAGGAGAACCCTGTCTTTTCTGAACTGGGGGGCCCAGAATTGAATACAGTAGTCTAAACATGGCCTCACCAGGGCAGAGTGGAGGGACCTTCCTCAATCACCTGTACCCTTGGACCAGGGCAGGAATACCTTCCACTATACAGGTTGCCCAAACCCCCAACCAACCTGGGCTTGAACACCTTCAGAGGTGGGGCATCCATAACTTCTCTGAGCAACATGTTCCAGTGCCTCACTACCATCTGAGAAAAAAAAACTTCCTCCTAACTTCAAATCTAAATATCTTCTCTTTTATTTTAAAATTCTTCCCCTTTGTCCAAGTAGTTATGTACAGCATTACACAGCTACTTAGTCTCTCTCACAATTATTCTCAAAGATGTATTTTTTATTCACATTAGGCAAAGAAATGATTACATTATTATAAAACATAATACAATCTAATACATTGGAAATATGTTTAAATATGTTTCTCATAATGTATATAATTTTTTCTGATGCACATTTAGCATAATTACAGCAGAAACTACTCTGAATGACAAAGCATATTAATTAAGGAATGAAATAAAAACATTAATCAAGAATCCTTAATGAGGAGGAGGAAGGAAAGAAATTACTTAGCCTTTACATTACCCTGTGGGGTCTCAGTTTGCAGTCAAAGAAAAGACATGTTAAGAACAGATGACAAAATTAGTTTTCCTAGCTCTGGCCATGTGGTACCAGAAGTGTTCTTGTAGATGCTAATTGCTGGCTTATAGTAATAACTATCTGAGGTAGTAGAATAGAGGTTTTTAATTCAGAATATGCAGCCTGCTTTTTGCTATATTATCTCTTTGTACAATACTCTGTTTGATATTGTAAATCCATGTTTTAAAAAGTAAAATTGTCTTTCTTAACACCTATCTTACAATAAAGCTAGCTTCTGAGTGCTCTTACAGCCAACAAAGGATTTCATCTTTACAGAACTCATCACCAGAGTATAATTCCTCAGGGATCCGGAAACCAACTGGCTCCTGACAGCCGCACAAGCTGACTTCAGGATTGGCAGCATAGGGGTCTTTGAGAGCAGTGCCAGTGCAGAGGGCAGGGGAGCTGGGGCTGTTGAACAGAAGGTCCTATGGGAGTCCTCAGGTCAGAAGAGAAGCTGCAGAAACTGGGGAAGCCAGTGACTGCATGCACAGAATACCACTCTCTCCTGAACTCATAAAGGCTTTAGTGCTTGTATCTCTACCAGAATAAACCCTTAACATCCAAGCACAGCAAGAATTCTACTTAACTACCAAAGACAGTTTGTGGGGAGTTATTTCAAATGAACCTCAGCTGGTTATAGATTATACTCTCTTAGTATTAAGAGATCAAAACCCAGCTGAGCAATTCCTGGTTTTCTTTCATTTTTTTAACATATACACTGCAAATGAATCCTCCTGCTTTGTTCTCTTCCTGATCCTCCAGGTGCAATTTACCTGCAATTAACCTATCAATTCTACTTACAGATGACATTTACCAATATAGGCAAAGCTTGACAGAAAAGTCTATAAGCATTTTGCTATTTAAAATATTACAAAATATTTTAAACATATGAAGAAATATGTATCTTAATGGCACACTTGACTTTTAAGCCTGTTGTTCAGCTATGCTTTCTCCATTTTCTGAAAAAGATTTGCATGGATTTATGGTAATAATACTTAATCCAAGTTAAGGCATAGAAATACTGATGAGCAGCTGACATAGTTTGCTTTCTGAGTATCACTGCTTGGTTCAAGATGCTCACAAAATTGATGGATATCCTTCCAGTTTGACAAGTCAGGAACTGGGAGAACTGTTTACCTCAATGCTCAAAATCACTTCTGGGCAAAGAGTGTTCTTTATAAACTATACACTCGCTGTGACTGTAAGGGCTGAGGTCCCAGTGTTTGTAGCACTATTTTACTTCCAAATCATATACTGCAAATAAATGTAATGTATAAATACTGGCAGACTGAATATAGAGTAATTTAGAAGTAGAAAATAATGAAAGTCCGTATAATACTGAAAATGAGGGACTGTGTAGCAGATGTGACAGACAAGAGGCTATGAAAAATATTATTTTCTACTGCCTAGTGGCTGAAATGCATGTGCATATGAGAATAACATCTCTTCAGATTCTCAGACTACTCCTATCATACAAGCCCTAAAAAGGAGCACTTTAGAGTAAATATTTCATCTACTCAGAAGTCAAAATAACATCTTTAAAGCCTTTTCTTAAACAAATTCAAAAATTATATACTAATGGGCTCATAGAATTATCATTTGAAGAAGCATAGAGAAAACATACATGCTATGTTCTTTAAAACCTCGCACAATGGAAGAAAGCTAAAAAAAAGAGCTTATGAGTTTGAACTGAGCTTATATTTAGAAATCACAGAATCACAGTGTGAAAGAGATTGGAAAGTGCCCCTGAAAGATACTTTATCCAATGGGTAAATGAGGCATCTGATAATAGCAGTATGGTGCTCAATACTAACAAATCTTATATTCTTCCATTTAAAATTATTCAAATCCTTTCTAACTACTTAAAACATATTAAAGATCATAACAGAGAGGAGCTATTCATATCACATAAATGTAGCCATATAAGTGGCTAGTGTCATTAAAATGAGTACAAAGGCAAAGAGAAACATGTTTTTCTAGAAAGATGATTTAGAGCAGCAGTTTAACTTTGGTTCCTCAATTCATTCTCTTGTTCTCTGACAATAGAATAACTGTGGAAACTGGATTTCTAACTTAAGATCTAAACATTCAAAGGAAACACCAGGTAAGACAAATACCTCATTTTCCTAATTCCAAAATGAAGTAAGAATGTCATTTTTACCCATTACTTTTGTCAATACATTTTGGTAGAGCTATAATAAAAGAGTACTACTCAGAATAAGATAGCCATTCCAGTGGTTCAGTAATATTTGCATAAATAATCCAGAGAGAAGAATCACATGACTAAATCACAGAATCAGAGAAAAATCTAGGTTGAAAAGAGCCTTACTTGAACTAATAATCAGTTCTCTGAATACTTTTCTCCCTTGTTCACTCAGACAAAGAACACTTCTCTTTTCTCCTGGATGGTGAGTACTTTGCTAACTGCTCATTATAATCCTAAAGTAAGCACTGGCTGGGGATCATGTGTTCTCTATATAACCTCTGAGGCATCTGCCTGACTAAACCTTTATAAAGACTATTAAATACTTAGAATGTTAAATTAGTGAAATATACCTAGTGTAATAAAGTGTATTGAGAATGAACAAATACAACCTGCTTCTCGACCTGTAGAGGTAATTCTAGCCTTCTGAGTGATCAAGAAATCTGTAATAATATTCTCTAAGTATTTTCCTAATGTCATTACTTAGGACAGCTCTCAACCATAAAAATTTGAAAATAAATCATTATTTCTATATATGTCATGCAGACTTTAAGCCGTGTATGACCACAAAGTCAATAACAAAAAAATATTGAAGCAATGAGCTCTTTCTGGTATCACATAAACACTACTGAGACAAAGACTGGAAATTTACAACAAATATATTTATCATCCATCATGGTAACAGTGACTTAATTTTCCTTAGATGAGACAGCTATGAGCAGAGTGTTGTCACATCATGTGAGGTACATCTCTGAGATCAGAAAAAAATTGAAGACTTCAAGTGCATTTGATTAGAATGTGTGAGATACCAAGTGTGTAAGTTGTACAAAATATATGGATGTGACTACAAGATTCAACATCTTTTGCAGGGTTAATAGCATGTTACAATGGCAGGCTTGAAGAAGACTTTTTCTAAGGTTATTCATTTTTCATTACTATCTTTCTCTTTAAAAAGTGAAAGGTAAATTAAATCATGCTCTCATAAAAAGTTTATATAAATATTTAAGATGCCACTGATTCTGCTTTTGGGGGCTTGGCATGATAAAAACAGAAGTTACTAATTTTCACTTTTGAGTGGAATCTAATTAAATAATTAATCAAAATAAATAATAAAAGTAACAGCCATTATTCTGATATTAAATCTTGAGCATTTGTTCTGTTTTCATTGTTACACTGTATATGTTTGTATAATTTATTCATCCTTTTAGAAAATATTCAAGTTTCTTTTTAGAAAATATTAAAATTCAGATTCATTTAACTTCCCCTATTTAAGAATCACAGTATATTAAAATGAAAGATTATTACATTAACTACCTCTTTCATATTTAGTTTTAGGAAATAGCCTAGTAATTATGACTAATATTTTCACTGAAGATATGTTGCTATACACACTTTTACATTCATACTTCAAAAATCGCTTAGCTTTTCCATATATTTACTGTGAAATTAATAAGTATTACAAGGATGATAAATAGCAAGAATGACGTGAAAATTTTACTGACTCAACTGGATTACATGGATAACTGAACAAAGTAAGATATGTAAAATCATCAGCACCAAATACCAGATGATAAAGTTGGAAAAAAAAAAATTATATGTACTTATGGGTAAGATCACCTCTGAACCTTTTTCAGTTCTTCCTCTGAAAATCACCCAGCCTCATCAATTTGCATTAATGAATGAAGTAAAAATGAAGACACACTACTCCTATTTGCATCAACAACCTGTGAAGCAGAAGAGAATCCAACTGTATTGAAAGAGAACTTTGAAGTGTAAAAATATTTCCAAAACAGAAATGTTGCAGTGTCATATAAAAAGAATAGTACATATTCACAGTTAATATTCTACAGAAGTAATTCCATCCTTAGCACTATTTTCACTACCTTTTAGCATTGAAAAGATCCCTGTCAGGCTGAAATTTCTCATACTTATCCCCAGTCCAAAGGCTTATTTTAAAGTAAAAGAAGAAAATTTAAGTAACTAATTAAATTTTTGCAATATGGAAAAAGTTCTCATTTCTAATCTACTAAAACTGTTGCTACTACTCAGAAAAATTTTCCTTCCTGCACTGATGCGAACTCAGCTGCTGAACTAAGCTTTTCAGCATGAACTCTTGACTTTAGGTTAGTTTGTATACATACCAAGAGCCCTTTAAGTTACATAGTACGTGGTCAGTAAGTGTTATCCTGAAACAGATGCCAATGCCACTTCTAGTAACTGTTACCTGGCTGTTTTGCCTTGAAGTCAATTCAAGTGATACTTTCTGAGTGAGGGAAGAGAAAGGAAATACGGGGCTAAAGCAACTAACTGATTCAGGGTAAAGGAGAAATTTATCCTGTCCTTGTGGAGACACTGTATCTGAAACTGCCTTAAATGAAATGCTTAAGACAGACTATAAGCAGGAGATGGTTGTGGGCAAAAGATGACAAATCTAAGACAGCACTACTGAGAGCAAAGGACACAGCTAAGCAGGCAAATGCATAAGGTATGTCATCCAAAATGTGCAGACTTCTCATAACTGATTTTAAGAGGATCATGCAAGAAGAAAATGAGTGTGGACATGATATTCAAAATAGATGCAAGATTTTAAGAAAATTAAATCGTATGACTTTTTATTCTGCTCTTCATCTGGATTTTATATATTTGTAAATATATCATTTAAATATTATATCCACAATTGAATAATTAACTTTATAAACATTTTTGTTTAAACAGTACAAATTTTTCTCAGGCAGTTAAGTTGCTTATCCTTACCTTCCACAAATGTGGAAGGTAAAAACTTCATTAGTCGCTAGAAGAAATAATAACTTTGTTGTATTCTTTCTCACAAGAAATTCAAGAATGATGGGGCCTTTGCTGAAGAGCACAATATAGTTCTGGCCTTCAGGAACAAACCTAGAAGATGAGACTATGAAATAAATGTGAATAACAGCTCTGGAGGGGAGCTCCCCCCCGTCATCATCCCCCCCTCCCCCCGCAAAAAAAGTTGCTTACACTATTAGTAGTCTGATAGTTCCAGATGCAATCACCAGTTGAAACAAAAAAAGCTTTGTGGAACACTGGCATGAGAGACAAACTCTTGATAAGCTGGTACTGGCATCTTTTCTCTAGAGTTTGTTTATTCCAAAGTGCATAGAACAGTTATTAAGAGCCAGTACATTCCATTTTTATTCATATTCCACTGCATGTAAATTCACATATCTATACCAAAGTAAATTTGTAGACTGCATTTTTGCATCAGTGATAAGAATCTTTATATTTATAAAGCACAAGACTTCACCTAGACACTGATATGACAGAATGGTAATGAGCTCAGTTGATCTAGAGGAAATTGAAAGAAAATAGGGCTTAAAATTAATAATGCTAAAAAATCAACTAAAAGCTTAAAGAGGGTAAACATAGTTTAACTATAAAGAAGAAACTCTTTGCTGTGATGGTGGTGAGCTGCTGAAATAAGTTGCCCAGAGAAGTTTTGTCCTATCTCTGGAAGTGTTCAAGGCCAGGTTGGTTAGAGTTTTCAGGCAACCTGATCTCGTGTTCCTGTCTATGGCAGAGGAGTTGGAAGTAGATTATCTTTAAAGTCCCTTCTGATCCAAATCATTCGGTGATTCTATGATAATAAATCATCAAGAATGTTGTGATTATCCAGCATATGACCATGTCACTCAGTTAAGATATCTGGGAGGATTAATGGTTACTACACTATATAACGTGACAAAAAAAATAAAACAAGGTTGTTCAGTAAGAATGATGATACTTTTCCTTAAACACAATTTGCAGCTCTAAACAGTGCTAAACCCATATGCAGTTTTACAGGGTCATTAAAAGGTGTGCTATTTCATGGAAACACACTTTTCAAATACCTATTACAAAAACAAGCAAACAAAAAAGCTCTCTAAATAAGTACTGAGATGAATTTTGAAGCTATTAAGGAGGAGTGTAAGAGAATGGGTGTGAGTTCTACTCCTGGAAATGGAACATAATCCTGGTATTTGCAATGCGTGCCACATGCTTAATGCCTCTTGTAAATTCTGTCTCACGCTGTACAGGTTTGTGGCTAATCAAAAGCAAAAATTAACACTGAAAAATATCTAGAACTTTTGAATATGTGCTATAGGCAAGTGAATAGTCAATAGAAAAGGGGAAAATGTTAGGAGGGCACCCTGGAATTTCTGAGACTACAGCTAAGGAATAAAGAAGGAATGCACTTAATATTCAACAGAAAGAATTACTGGTCATTATTTGTGCAGCTTTTTTATGTCTTCAAGATGCTAGAAACTCCATGTTAGTAACAAAGTAAAAACAAGCACCTCTGGTAGAATGTTAGGTGGCTTAACAGGCCTTTATCTTATATCTCCACAAATGATACTGTTTTCTGTAACACGGACAGCACAGCAATGACCGGGGTTGGCAGAGGAAATAAATGATAACAAACTTATACCTTCTTTTCCCTAGCCTGAGTTTTTCTAGTTATATCAATACGCATCGGGTGCTTATTAGAAAGTTTTCTACTAACTACTACTTACAGATGACGATGCAGAAGTGGTTAGCACAACATGATTTCTGGCCTTACAAGTATACCACAGAAAATTTTGGCTTTCATTCACACTAAAAAAAAAAAAATGTGCTGCTTCCAATGCACATGGAGTCCCCAGATATCAAAGATCAAAGACTCATTAAAATATGTTAAATTGCAGCCATAGAATAAGCTATTAGAATGCTATTTGTGCATGCACAGCACCGGAAAATGAAGAACACTTCTTTAATGTATCATCACTGATTTTCATTCAGCAAACTCAGCATTTATAAAGCAAAAGAACTTCACATTACTAAATATCATTGTAGTCCTACCAGGTCTCCCTAAAGGGTAAAAAACACACTCAGGGTCACTTGCTTTCATTCTTTTTCTTTTAATGAACTTTTACTTAACTTCACTATCATGAAATACAAAACAATGAAAGTATAGGAATTGATTTCCAGTTCTTTTCTCATAGAAAGGGTTCTTCCTAAACTAGACTTATTCAGGCAAGAACCTCGCTAGATTGTCTGTTATTTTTTCTTAATTAGAACAAACTATTCATTTCTTATTTACAGTAAGTTATTTTTGCATAATGGAAGTTCTGCTGACCAACATTTCGAGTTGATAGAATGTCAAATTAATGTAAGGACTGTAATAGTATTCCATTTTAAATTAAAATGCTTTATTTTTTTCACTCTATGAAAAAGAAACAACTATACAGATTTCAAAGTGCACATATAGGAGAATATACACCTACCGATCTCTTCATTTCCATTGGCTCTCAAGACAAACATACCAAAGGCCTGTATAATCAATGGATATTAAGATGCTATAATCACAAAAAAGAAATAACAAGAGAGTTGGGCAAAGATAACAAGAGAGAATAAATGGAAGGCTTACCTTTATGCTAGGCTCACCCACAAAAAACACCCAAAAAGGGAATCTCCAGAAGAGACCCTTCCCCACTTGTAGCCAGCTCTTAAATAGGTCTAGGAGGGATGGAACCAGGCTCCACCCCTTCCAGCAGCACAGCTAAATTGCCTTCACCTGTGCTTCTCTGGCTGACTCATGGCTCACCACAGGTGATCAATCAGAGGTTCAGGCCGTGACTCAGCAGTTCCCATACAAGGCCACTACATTTTTTTTGTTTGTTTGTTTTTATATATATAAAATTAAAAACGCAACAAAAAAAATTGAAGCTAACTTCAGCAGCTTCACCAAGTTGTGTTTAGGATGGCTTGATAAAAATGGAATAGTTAGAATCCAAGCTTTGACTGCTGTTGAATGTTCACATCAAAAGTACTTTCTTCAGCTGGGCTCTTTCAGTTTTATACATCATCATTGCACATCATCAAGGCAAATTAGGCTCTTGGTTAAGCTTGAAAGTGTGCAGTAACCTTTGCTAAGTTATTTAGAATTTAAAATAAATGGGCAACCTTGAGTAGCAGGTGAAGCAAAAGATAGGAAAATTGTTATGATATACCTGAATAATCCCACCTTGTGCGATATCATTAGATGGATTTGCATGTTTGCCATGCAAAGCCTGCAAATAAAAAGCAGCCACCGTCAGGCCAAGGCCTTAGAGTAAAAGCATTTTGGTTTCACTCCTGTTTCTCTTTATAGAGGAATGCTCCTGTTTGCCCAGTCCTCTAACACGGTGTTACAGCCACGAGTGCCTCCTGGCTTCTGCCTTTCCCCCTAAGTATTATCCATCCATCCTATCTTCTTGCTAGATCTGTTCTCACAGTATCTCTGGATACTCTGGATGTTGTTTTACCCAATAAATTCTTATGGATATGCTTCTATTTACTTTCAGTGACTTCATCTTATAAACACTGGTTTCTTATTTTAGTGAAAGATCACAGTGTAAGCTCCTTTCTTCACCTACACTTGAAAGCTCATTTTGGAGTGTATTCACGTATGCAAGGACAAGTGTTGAACATAGTGAATGATAGGAAGAACATCAAATACCATCCATTAAAAATAAAAGCCCCTAAAGTAATGACATAGATGAGCAGCATCTGAATGAACAGCATCTGAAATGAACACCATTTCTACTTGTTCATCTTATTCCCCAAAAAGCATTTAAGGAAATTAGCATCTATTAAAATATAAAGCTGGCAATATTAGTCTGCTTACTGGCTAATTAAGGTATTTTTATGATAAGACATACATTGTAATTTTTAACTATTCAGGATGATCTAAAATTCTTTATCTTCCTGAAAAACTACATCAACAAAGTGGTGGTTTTAAAACCAGAAATATTTGCAGATTATATACAAAAATGATTTGCAGAAAATGAGTTAGTCCATCAGAGTTCAGCCACTTTAGCATAAGAGATGCAACCCTAGTTCATTTGAAGTCTGTGATATTTAATTCTGCATTGGATCTTAAAAGTAGTCAATAAGGATAGAGTGGAAATTATTCATAGTTTACTTTTAAACCTTTTAGTATTCTTAAGATCTGCTTACTGTTATATAAAATCTGAAAGCCTGCAGATAGGGTTTTGTTCCATTTAAATGGACATCAGAACACCAGATGGAATGTGAAATGTGGAAAATTCAAGACTGAGTATGAATACAACAAAGACTCTGCATAGAATAATCTGTTTTTTTTTTTTTTATTTTTTATTTTTTTTACTGCTAAACATGATAGAAAAGACAAGAGCATCTCTGTGGTTTTCACTTAAAAAAAATATATATATCAACAATTAAAAATTAAAGCTAACAACAGGGATATTGAGCTTAGACCCTTGCAAATATAAGAAATCATGCAATATAAGAAATCATTTACAGCACTTTAAAATCAGGAACAATCAGACAAGCCACAAAATATATCCATCTCGGTCTACCAGAGCTTCCTCATACAGTTACCTTCAGTTGTGGGGAAGAAATTAGAATAAACAGAGCTCTTGTATTTGACTTGAGTATTAATTCTCCCTTGTATGCTAGCAGAAACAGTCAGAGATTTGGGAGATTTGTCTATTACATGCAAACCAAGAGGGTTGGGAGAGCAAAGAAGATTCCTGGCACAGCTATGGCAACAAAGCAAAGATTAACTCAGTAACAGGAAAAGGACATGGGAAATACAAGCTGGTGACACCCTACCACAGGCAAGTCTGACTCACGACCCAGCCCATACACCCTGCAGCCACCCCCTGCCCCACACCATCATGACAGTGGTTTATAGCACTGAGTGACCCAAACATCCCGCAGCAACAGCCAAACACTGGTGTGCTATTAGCACTGTCTGGATTGAAATCAGGTTATGGGGTGGGCACAGCATGGCGCTAACTCGAGTGATAGTAAATAAGTGTATGCATTTTGATACGTTGGCTAAACACAGTCTTGTGAACAGTGAAAAATACGCAGCTGTGCTTTCTGTTTTGATAAAGACATTTGAGACTAGGTTTCAAAAGTGCCGAAAAAATCATCAGTTTTTGGTTTATTTGCAACTCCATTTTCAGTCAATGTAAATACATTACCTTCATATTTTAAAAAGGAATGTGTGGAACTGTAATAAAAAATCTGACCACATCTCCCAGCTGGAGTTTTATCAGCCAAATTCTCTTTCCAAAGGGAAACACCTCACTTCACAGTCACACCTTATTCATATCATCGCTTTTTCACAGTATCTACATTGGCAAACAACTGTTCTCAAAGATAAAGTACAGGAAGAGTAAAAGTTCATCAAAAATCTCTCCTGAACACCTTCAGAGCTCACTAAGAATTGCAACTACTGCAACTGAACCTGCCTGATGCATTAGTTTCACAAAAACTAACTCATATTCTACTGGTTTTATGTTTTTGTTGTTCTCTTTTTTAAAACTTTCAGTAAAAGCCATTACAAATTAAAATAAGTTTTCTTTACTTATATATATAAGAACTATATGATACCTATTTTATGAGGGCTGAGTTACCCTAAGTAATGCCTCCACATCAGTATTCCATTACATTTTGTTACTGTGTGGCACATAGCAGCAGAGGGACAGTCTGACAAAATGGCTTTTCTTCATTGGTGGCAAAAATGCATAGCAAATGGTAGTGACTGTGCCAAAAAGTAGTGCTTTGCAGCTGAGAACTTGCTCTATCAAACACAATTGCTCTGCTCATTGTAACTGTTGCTTCCATGAAAAGAAATAGGAGGCATTACTTTCAGAGCAGCCTTTATACTTGTGGCCAGGAAAACCAAATGGTTGGACAGCAGTGCTAGCACTTAGCATTTCCAACCATGGTGCATAAATAAATTATAAAATACAAGCAACTCCTTACAAAACAGAAAATCCTGAGTTAAAAACTGAATACTGATATACTTCATACATCAAGAAAAAGCTTTTTTCATGCTTTTCTCCCTGTAACAATACTTCTGAGCTCGGAAGGCATTTTCTCTGTAGAGAGTTAGACATGAGTTGTCTCTGAATAATTCATTAATTTTGTTGTTGGTGGTTTTTGTTTTTGTTTTGTTTTTAATTATGCTTGTGAACATCTATTGCCCTGGAACACATAACGTTTATGTGACCATTAAAAGAAACAAACAAACACTGAAACTGAAGAAATGAGTGCCCCACACGCAGCTCTGCCAGAGCGCTGTGCCTGGTGGGGCCACCTGTGAGGCGGCTCTGCCCTGAGAAGATGGGCAGTACCTGCGAGGAGCCCGTGCACTCAGGTAACCCCGGCCGTGACCTTCAGGTGACCCCGCCCCGGTCGCCTTCAGCGAGAAAGGGCGCGAACGATGAGGCGGGAAGCAAAAGCGGCGGGAAGCAAAAACGGCGGGAAAAGCGAGCGGCGTTCCGGGCTCCTATTGGCTGGCGGGCGGCGGGAACACCTATATAAGACACCCGGGCGCAACAGGTGTGTGCCTCAGTGTGTGAGAAGAATTTACGGGCTCCGAGAGGAAGGCGGCAAACGGCATCTATGGACCGAGCTGCGGCGGAGCTGGTAGGAGGCAGAGATGGGCGGGATCTGACGGTGGGGATGCTCCGGAGGCCGGTGCCGAGCTCGCTCTGAGCTGTGCAAGTCGGAGGAGCCGGGGGCCGGGCCGGAGCCGGGCGGAGCCGGGCGGAGCCGGGGGCCGGGGGCCGGGCTAGAGCCGGGCGGAGCCGGGCGGAGCCGGGGGCCGGGCTAGAGCCGGGCGGAGCCGGGCGGAGCCGGGGGCCGGGCCGGAGCCGGGCGGAGCCGGGGGCCGGGCCGGAGCCGGGCGGAGCCGGGGGCCGGGCCGGAGCCGGGCGGAGCCGGGGGCCGGGCCGGAGCCGGGCGGAGCCGGGGGCCGGGCCGGAGCCGGGCGGAGCCGGGGGCCGGGCCGGAGCCGGGCGGAGCCGGGGGCCGGGCCGGAGCCGGGCGGAGCCGGGGGCCGGGCCGGAGCCGGGCGGAGCCGGGGGCCGGGCCGGAGCCGGGCGGAGCCGGGGGCCGGGCCGGAGCCGGGGGCCGTACTGCCTCGCGGTGCAAGATGCTACGTGACGACGGAAAGCAGTATTAATAAAGCAAATATATCTCGCTATTGTTGTAATAACATCTAGAAATAGTATCTCCACTTAAAAAAAAACAAAAAAAAACAACAAAAAAAAAAAACGGGTGATAGGAATTCTGGGAGGGCAAATGGAGTAAGGCATTTTCATCAAAAGGATGAAAAGCAACATTAGTGTACTAGTGTTTAAGAAGATGTGTAGGTAGAAGAAGATCTATACTAAGAATGGGGGGGATGCACATGGAAAACATAAGCCTTTGGTGTGAAATTATGTTTGTTGATAAAAAACAATCCACAACTGCTGATGTTAGAAGATGGCAAAAAAAAAAAAAAAAAAGCCTAAAGGTCAAATGAGTAAGAAAAGGAAAGGAGTGATGAGAAAGGGAAGAGAGAGAAACTGCACAAAGGCAACAGTATGTCACCATGAGCACAATAAAGTTACAGGAGACCTGAGAAGATATGATGGTTCACAAGAGTGACTGCAAGGAGACATAGCTGTAATGAGTGCTAAAGTTGTTACAAATAAAGCAACGTTTGGCGTCCCTGTAAGCAGGGAAGGTGACCCTTTGGTCGCTGCGTTTTGTGTGCCCAGCTCTATTTGCCCAGTCTGCCCGCCTCTGTGACCCTCCGCAGCACCGGCTGGAGCTCCGCAGCGCATCGGCCTGGGTGAGAATAGCTGCTCTCAGTGGTTTTGGCTGGGAGGAATTGGGTACGGGGGGGTGTAAGGGCTTCTGGGGCTGGGTGGTCGCGTGCCGAGCTCCCTCTGGATGTTGGGCTTCCTGTGTCTTTTGGGTGGTGGGGTTGTTGCTCCTCAGGTCTAATGGGGGCCCTTCATTTTTCAGGAGCTGCTGCAGAAGAAAGAAGAAGCAGTGAATGGGACTCTGGGAGGGAACAGCGAGCAAGAGGAGGAAGCAGAAGCCTGTGGATGGGGGAGAAGGAGAGAGGCTCTCTGGGCAAAAGCAACTCCCTGTTAGCGGGGGCACAGTCACATTTCAGTAGAGCGCTGCCGGCACCTTGGTGACCAGGCCGGTTCTGAGCTGGGCGACCTCCCTGTAAGCAGGGCTCGGGTCTTTGCTGTAGTTGGCCTTTTGCCTTGTTGCTCCTTTGGCTGCCTGGGGAGCGTGGCCCCCCGTAGAGAGGGCAAGAGCCACCTCCCCGCACCTGAGTGGGAAATGGAGCTCGCTGGACCCCAAGGCCACCCTGTAAGCAGGGTAGGTGCCGTTTCCCTGCCCCTGTTCCTCCGGCCCCGCGGCGTTGGTGCCTGCTGGTGGCCTGTCAAGGCGACAGCCCTGTACTCGGGGTACTTGTCTCAGCCTTCTGCCTTATCTGCGAAGCCCTTTGGCACGTTGAGGTCTGTAGCCTCCGTGCAGCTTGGAGACAGGTCACAGGCTCTTTCCTGTTGCTCGTGGGTGCGGGTTTATTCCCAGGGTTTAGCTGCGCTGCGTTGTCCTTCCCTTCTGGAAAGTTCCATCTGTGTGTGTGTGTTCCCCTTCCTTTCCTTGCATGTGTTTGTGTTGTGATAGTGTGATTGAGCTTTCCCTTTAGGCCTCCACAAAAATGGCTGCAGCTTAGCTTGGACTTCCCAAGGGGGAATGGAGGACTTGATGCGTGGCACAAGTGGGGTGTTCCCTCTTAGTCCCACGAGCACAGTGAGTGTCCTGTCACGTCCTTTATTCTTAGGAGAGATCAGAGCCACACGGTAGCTCTGTGGCCAAGGCCACCCTGTAAGCAGGGTAGGTGCCGTTTCCCTGCCCCTGTTCCTCCAGCCCCGCAGCGTTGCTGCCTGCTGGTGGCCTGTCAAGGCGACAGCCCTGTACATGGTAATTCTGTGCCCAAGGCCGCCCTGTAGCCAGGGCTTGGTCCTGTCCCTGCGTGGGCGGCGTGACGGCCCTGTACTCGGGGTGCGTGTCACAATCTGTGGAGCCCTGTGTTCCCGTAGCGGCCCGCCCCCCTGTAATCAGGTCTGGGGCAGCTGCTTTAGCCAGCCAGTTGGTGGGAATGACCCCTCCCTGTCCCGTCAGAGGGTGCAGGTTGAGGTGCTGCTTGTAGCTGGGGCGACCTCCCCGCTCGGCGGGTCGAGGTTGTTCGCTGGGTTTGCAAAGGCGTGGTGTTGTGGTGTTGTGCTGCAGCCGGGCGGGCCAGCCTGTAGCTCAGGCGTTGGTGGGAGCCGCGTGCTCCGTGGGGCTTCTTGGCGATGCTGAGGTGTTGGGCACCGTCCTGTAGACAGGGCTGTGTGTGCCCCGTGTGTTTGGTGAGCTGTGTTCTGAGAGAAGACCCCCTGTAGTCAGGCGGGTATGTGACCCTGGCCTTTCAGAGGCTCGGGCTGAGAGAGGTGAGGTTGGGCTTGCGCCCTCCCTGCAATTGGGGCTGGGATCAAGATCGTGGCCTTTGGCCGTGCCACCCCGCTGCCTGGCTGCTGAGTGTCGTTCCTGCTGCTGGGGGGGAAACCGAGCTCTGTGGCTCCGTGGGTGTCGTCGCCCCGCCTGTAATCAGGGTCTGGGTGCGTGAGCCTTTGAGCTCTGCTGGCAGCCTGTGTGGGGCAACCCCCCCTTTAGTGGGGTATGGGTCAAGGTGCCCCGGTGTGGGAGAGAAAGAGCCTCCCTCTGCCTGTGGAGCAAGGCTGCCCTGTAAGTCAGGGATTGGCAGTGCCTTGGAGTCCCAGGCCCTTTGCAATGGTGGCAGCATCAGGGGACCCCTGTAAGCAGGGAAGGTGACCCTTTGGTCGCTGCGTTTTGTGTGCCCAGCTCCATTTGCCCAGTCTGCCCGCCTCTGTGACCCTCCGCAGCACCGGCTGGAGCTCCGCAGCGCATCGGCCTGGGTGAGAATAGCTGCTCTCAGTGGTTTTGGCTGGGAGGAATTGGGTACGGGGGGGTGTAAGGGCTTCTGGGGCTGGGTGGTCGCGTGCCGAGCTCCCTCTGGATGTTGGGCTTCCTGTGTCTTTTGGGTGGTGGGGTTGTTGCTCCTCAGGTCTAATGGGGGCCCTTCATTTTTCAGGAGCTGCTGCAGAAGAAAGAAGAAGCAGCGAGTGGGACTCCGGGAGGCAACAGCGAGTGGGACTCCGGGAGGCAACAGCGAGCAAGAGGAGGAAGCAGAAGCCTGTGGATGGGGGAGAAGGAGAGAGGCTCTCTGGGCAAAAGCAACTCCCTGTTAGCGGGGGCACAGTCACATTTCAGTAGAGCGCTGCCAGCACCTTGGTGACCAGGCCGGTTCTGAGCTGGGCGACCTCCCTGTAAGCAGGGCTCGGGTCTTTGCTGTAGTTGGCCTTTTGCCTTGTTGCTCCTTTGGCTGCCTGGGGAGCGTGGCCCCCCGTAGAGAGGGCAAGAGCCACCTCCCCGCACCTGAGTGGGAAATGGAGCTCGCTGGACCCCAAGGCCACCCTGTAAGCAGGGTAGGTGCCGTTTCCCTGCCCCTGTTCCTCCAGCCCCGCAGCGTTGCTGCCTGCTGGTGGCCTGTCAAGGCGACAGCCCTGTACATGGTAATTCTGTGCCCAAGGCCGCCCTGTAGCCAGGGCTTGGTCCTGTCCCTGCGTGGGCGGCGTGACGGCCCTGTACTCGGGGTGCGTGTCACAATCTGTGGAGCCCTGTGTTCCCGTAGCGGCCCGCCCCCCTGTAATCAGGTCTGGGGCAGCTGCTTTAGCCAGCCAGTTGGTGGGAATGACCCCTCCCTGTCCCGTCAGAGGGTGCAGGTTGAGGTGCTGCTTGTAGCTGGGGCGACCTCCCCGCTCGGCGGGTCGAGGTTGTTCGCTGGGTTTGCAAAGGCGTGGTGTTGTGGTGTTGTGCTGCAGCCGGGCGGGCCAGCCTGTAGCTCAGGCGTTGGTGGGAGCCGCGTGCTCCGTGGGGCTTCTTGGCGATGCTGAGGTGTTGGGCACCGTCCTGTAGACAGGGCTGTGTGTGCCCCGTGTGTTTGGTGAGCTGTGTTCTGAGAGAAGACCCCCTGTAGTCAGGCGGGTATGTGACCCTGGCCTTTCAGAGGCTCGGGCTGAGAGAGGTGAGGTTGGGCTTGCGCCCTCCCTGCAATTGGGGCTGGGATCAAGATCGTGGCCTTTGGCCGTGCCACCCCGCTGCCTGGCTGCTGAGTGTCGTTCCTGCTGCTGGGGGGGAAACCGAGCTCTGTGGCTCCGTGGGTGTCGTCGCCCCGCCTGTAATCAGGGTCTGGGTGCGTGAGCCTTTGAGCTCTGCTGGCAGCCTGTGTGGGGCGACCCCCCCTTTAGTGGGGTATGGGTCAAGGTGCCCCGGTGTGGGAGAGAAAGAGCCTCCCTCTGCCTGTGGAGCAAGGCTGCCCTGTAAGTCAGGGATTGGCAGTGCCTTGGAGTCCCAGGCCCTTTGCAATGGTGGCAGCATCAGGGGACCCCTGTAAGCAGGGAAGGTGACCCTTTGGTCGCTGCGTTTTGTGTGCCCAGCTCCATTTGCCCAGTCTGCCCGCCTCTGTGACCCTCCGCAGCACCGGCTGGAGCTCCGCAGCGCATCGGCCTGGGTGAGAATAGCTGCTCTCAGTGGTTTTGGCTGGGAGGAATTGGGTACGGGGGGGTGTAAGGGCTTCTGGGGCTGGGTGGTCGCGTGCCGAGCTCCCTCTGGATGTTGGGCTTCCTGTGTCTTTTGGGTGGTGGGCTTGTTGCTCCTCAGGTCTAATGGGGGCCCTTCATTTTTCAGGAGCTGCTGCAGAAGAAAGAAGAAGCAGCGAGTGGGACTCCGGGAGGCAACAGCGAGTGGGACTCCGGGAGGCAACAGCGAGCAAGAGGAGGAAGCAGAAGCCTGTGGATGGGGGAGAAGGAGAGAGGCTCTCTGGGCAAAAGCAACTCCCTGTTAGCGGGGGCACAGTCACATTTCAGTAGAGCGCTGCCGGCACCTTGGTGACCAGGCCGGTTCTGAGCTGGGCGACCTCCCTGTAAGCAGGGCTCGGGTCTTTGCTGTAGTTGGCCTTTTGCCTTGTTGCTCCTTTGGCTGCCTGGGGAGCGTGGCCCCCCGTAGAGAGGGCAAGAGCCACCTCCCCGCACCTGAGTGGGAAATGGAGCTCGCTGGACCCCAAGGCCACCCTGTAAGCAGGGTAGGTGCCGTTTCCCTGCCCCTGTTCCTCCAGCCCCGCAGCGTTGGTGCCTGCTGGTGGCCTGCCAAGGTAACAGCCCTGTACATGGTAATTCTGTGGCCAAGGCCGCCCTGTAGCCAGGGCTTGGTCCTGTCCCTGCGTGGGCGGCGTGACGGCCCTGTACTCGGGGTGCGTGTCACAATCTGTGGAGCCCTGTGTCCCCGTAGCGGCCCGCCCCCCTGTAATCAGGTCTGGGGCAGCTGCTTTAGCCAGCCAGTTGGTGGGAATGACCCCTCCCTGTCCCGTCAGAGGGTGCAGGTTGAGGTGCTGCTTGTAGCTGGGGCGACCTCCCCGCTCGGCGGGTCGAGGTTGTTCGCTGGGTTTGCAAAGGCGTGGTGTTGTGGTGTTGTGCTGCAGCCGGGCGGGCCAGCCTGTAGCTCAGGCGTTGGTGGGAGCCGCGTGCTCCGTGGGGCTTCTTGGCGATGCTGAGGTGTTGGGCACCGTCCTGTAGACAGGGCTGTGTGTGCCCCGTGTGTTTGGTGAGCTGTGTTCTGAGAGAAGACCCCCTGTAGTCAGGCGGGTATGTGACCCTGGCCTTTCAGAGGCTCGGGCTGAGAGAGGTGAGGTTGGGCTTGCGCCCTCCCTGCAATTGGGGCTGGGATCAAGATCGTGGCCTTTGGCCGTGCCACCCCGCTGCCTGGCTGCTGAGTGTCGTTCCTGCTGCTGGGGGGGAAACCGAGCTCTGTGGCTCCGTGGGTGTCGTCGCCCCGCCTGTAATCAGGGTCTGGGTGCGTGAGCCTTTGAGCTCTGCTGGCAGCCTGTGTGGGGCGACCCCCCCTTTAGTGGGGTATGGGTCAAGGTGCCCCGGTGTGGGAGAGAAGGAGCCTCCCTCTGCCTGTGGAGCAAGGCTGCCCTGTAAGTCAGGGATTGGCAGTGCCTTGGAGTCCCAGGCCCTTTGCAATGGTGGCAGCATCAGGGGACCCCTGTAAGCAGGGAAGGTGACCCTTTGGTCGCTGCGTTTTGTGTGCCCAGCTCCATTTGCCCAGTCTGCCCGCCTCTGTGACCCTCCGCAGCACCGGCTGGAGCTCCGCAGCGCATCGGCCTGGGTGAGAATAGCTGCTCTCAGTGGTTTTGGCTGGGAGGAATTGGGTACGGGGGGGTGTAAGGGCTTCTGGGGCTGGGTGGTCGCGTGCCGAGCTCCCTCTGGATGTTGGGCTTCCTGTGTCTTTTGGGTGGTGGGGTTGTTGCTCCTCAGGTCTAATGGGGGCCCTTCATTTTTCAGGAGCTGCTGCAGAAGAAAGAAGAAGCAGCGAGTGGGACTCCGGGAGGCAACAGCGAGTGGGACTCCGGGAGGCAACAGCGAGCAAGAGGAGGAAGCAGAAGCCTGTGGATGGGGGAGAAGGAGAGAGGCTCTCTGGGCAAAAGCAACTCCCTGTTAGCGGGGGCACAGTCACATTTCAGTAGAGCGCTGCCGGCACCTTGGTGACCAGGCCGGTTCTGAGCTGGGCGACCTCCCTGTAAGCAGGGCTCGGGTCTTTGCTGTAGTTGGCCTTTTGCCTTGTTGCTCCTTTGGCTGCCTGGGGAGCGTGGCCCCCCCGTAGAGAGGGCAAGAGCCACCTCCCCGCACCTGAGTGGGAAATGGAGCTCGCTGGACCCCAAGGCCACCCTGTAAGCAGGGTAGGTGCCGTTTCCCTGCCCCTGTTCCTCCGGCCCCGCGGCGTTGGTGCCTGCTGGTGGCCTGTCAAGGCGACAGCCCTGTACTCGGGGTACTTGTCTCAGCCTTCTGCCTTATCTGCGAAGCCCTTTGGCACGTTGAGGTCTGTAGCCTCCGTGCAGCTTGGAGACAGGTCACAGGCTCTTTCCTGTTGCTCGTGGGTGCGGGTTTATTCCCAGGGTTTAGCTGCGCTGCGTTGTCCTTCCCTTCTGGAAAGTTCCATCTGTGTGTGTGTGTTCCCCTTCCTTTCCTTGCATGTGTTTGTGTTGTGATAGTGTGATTGAGCTTTCCCTTTAGGCCTCCACAAAAATGGCTGCAGCTTAGCTTGGACTTCCCAAGGGGGAATGGAGGACTTGATGCGTGGCACAAGTGGGGTGTTCCCTCTTAGTCCCACGAGCACAGTGAGTGTCCTGTCACGTCCTTTATTCTTAGGAGAGATCAGAGCCACACGGTAGCTCTGTGGCCAAGGCCACCCTGTAAGCAGGGTAGGTGCCGTTTCCCTGCCCCTGTTCCTCCAGCCCCGCAGCGTTGCTGCCTGCTGGTGGCCTGCCAAGGTAACAGCCCTGTACATGGTAATTCTGTGCCCAAGGCCGCCCTGTAGCCAGGGCTTGGTCCTGTCCCTGCGTGGGCGGCGTGACGGCCCTGTACTCGGGGTGCGTGTCACAATCTGTGGAGCCCTGTGTCCCCGTAGCGGCCCGCCCCCCTGTAATCAGGTCTGGGGCAGCTGCTTTAGCCAGCCAGTTGGTGGGAATGACCCCTCCCTGTCCCGTCAGAGGGTGCAGGTTGAGGTGCTGCTTGTAGCTGGGGCAACCTCCCCGCTCGGCGGGTCGAGGTTGTTCGCTGGGTTTGCAAAGGCGTGGTGTTGTGGTGTTGTGCTGCAGCCGGGCGGGCCAGCCTGTAGCTCAGGCGTTGGTGGGAGCCGCGTGCTCCGTGGGGCTTCTTGGCGATGCTGAGGTGTTGGGCACCGTCCTGTAGACAGGGCTGTGTGTGCCCCGTGTGTTTGGTGAGCTGTGTTCTGAGAGAAGACCCCCTGTAGTCAGGCGGGTATGTGACCCTGGCCTTTCAGAGGCTCGGGCTGAGAGAGGTGAGGTTGGGCTTGCGCCCTCCCTGCAATTGGGGCTGGGATCAAGATCGTGGCCTTTGGCCGTGCCACCCCGCTGCCTGGCTGCTGAGTGTCGTTCCTGCTGCTGGGGGGGAAACCGAGCTCTGTGGCTCCGTGGGTGTCGTCGCCCCGCCTGTAATCAGGGTCTGGGTGCGTGAGCCTTTGAGCTCTGCTGGCAGCCTGTGTGGGGCGACCCCCCCTTTAGTGGGGTATGGGTCAAGGTGCCCCGGTGTGGGAGAGAAGGAGCCTCCCTCTGCCTGTGGAGCAAGGCTGCCCTGTAAGTCAGGGATTGGCAGTGCCTTGGAGTCCCAGGCCCTTTGCAATGGTGGCAGCATCAGGGGACCCCTGTAAGCAGGGAAGGTGACCCTTTGGTCGCTGCGTTTTGTGTGCCCAGCTCCATTTGCCCAGTCTGCCCGCCTCTGTGACCCTCCGCAGCACCGGCTGGAGCTCCGCAGCGCATCGGCCTGGGTGAGAATAGCTGCTCTCAGTGGTTTTGGCTGGGAGGAATTGGGTACGGGGGGGTGTAAGGGCTTCTGGGGCTGGGTGGTCGCGTGCCGAGCTCCCTCTGGATGTTGGGCTTCCTGTGTCTTTTGGGTGGTGGGGTTGTTGCTCCTCAGGTCTAATGGGGGCCCTTCATTTTTCAGGAGCTGCTGCAGAAGAAAGAAGAAGCAGCGAGTGGGACTCCGGGAGGCAACAGCGAGTGGGACTCCGGGAGGCAACAGCGAGCAAGAGGAGGAAGCAGAAGCCTGTGGATGGGGGAGAAGGAGAGAGGCTCTCTGGGCAAAAGCAACTCCCTGTTAGCGGGGGCACAGTCACATTTCAGTAGAGCGCTGCCGGCACCTTGGTGACCAGGCCGGTTCTGAGCTGGGCGACCTCCCTGTAAGCAGGGCTCGGGTCTTTGCTGTAGTTGGCCTTTTGCCTTGTTGCTCCTTTGGCTGCCTGGGGAGCGTGGCCCCCCGTAGAGAGGGCAAGAGCCACCTCCCCGCACCTGAGTGGGAAATGGAGCTCGCTGGACCCCAAGGCCACCCTGTAAGCAGGGTAGGTGCCGTTTCCCTGCCCCTGTTCCTCCAGCCCCGCAGCGTTGGTGCCTGCTGGTGGCCTGTCAAGGCGACAGCCCTGTACATGGTAATTCTGTGGCCAAGGCCGCCCTGTAGCCAGGGCTTGGTCCTGTCCCTGCGTGGGCGGCGTGACGGCCCTGTACTCGGGGTGCGTGTCACAATCTGTGGAGCCCTGTGTCCCCGTAGCGGCCCGCCCCCCTGTAATCAGGTCTGGGGCAGCTGCTTTAGCCAGCCAGTTGGTGGGAATGACCCCTCCCTGTCCCGTCAGAGGGTGCAGGTTGAGGTGCTGCTTGTAGCTGGGGCGACCTCCCCGCTCGGCGGGTCGAGGTTGTTCGCTGGGTTTGCAAAGGCGTGGTGTTGTGGTGTTGTGCTGCAGCCGGGCGGGCCAGCCTGTAGCTCAGGCGTTGGTGGGAGCCGCGTGCTCCGTGGGGCTTCTTGGCGATGCTGAGGTGTTGGGCACCGTCCTGTAGACAGGGCTGTGTGTGCCCCGTGTGTTTGGTGAGCTGTGTTCTGAGAGAAGACCCCCTGTAGTCAGGCGGGTATGTGACCCTGGCCTTTCAGAGGCTCGGGCTG